>NC_058519.1:632497886-633122886 GCF_904849725.1 Hordeum vulgare subsp. vulgare
AAGGGAAATCGTTGGATGTCGAAGAATGGCGGACCATTTCATTGTATATCTTCACCAACCTAACAGAAGTGCGGCCGTACATCGAGTAAGTTCTCGGTAATTTATTGTTCCGCAACTTCTAATTGCTTTGAACCACTCTTATTCCCGGATATTTGATATAGTCGATACGTCGCCGAATTCTCGGATGGAGCGGTCATCGAAAAGGATTCCGTCGAAGAGTATGAGCTTCTCGCAAAGCATGAAGGCGACTATCCTGGTTTCATCTCTTGGTTCAAACAAAGGGTAATTAATTACCATTAAGGGCCCATTTGACTTATTGGTCTAATTTGCGGCTAATGCATCCATTCTTTCGTATTAAACTTGTAGGCTGATGCAGAGTCTATGGACGCCGAGTTGAGACAAGTCGCTAATGGTTTTGACTATAAGGTCCGTTCATTTGACAAATACAACATCAACGGGTATCACTTTCGTACCTTTGGCAAAGAGCTATCTATGCCCGACCTAAAGACTACAAATTGTTCTGTCTCAGCTATCGGCGAAGGAGACACCGAGTATTATGGAAGGGTTGAAGCAATTTATGAACTTCTATTCTATTGTGAAAACCCACCGACCGTCGTAGTCTTCAAATGTTATTGGTTTGAGCCGAGGGAGACTAGAAGGACTCATGAACATATAGGACTAGTCGAAATCAACCAAAACACCCACTTAGATGTTCCCGATGTCTATATTACGGCTCAACAGGCGACACAAGTTTTCTATCTACCGTGGGCCTGCCAAACTGATCCAAATCTCAAAGGTTGGGATGTCGTTTATGAAGTGCCACCACATTTTAGACCACCTACCCTCAATGAAGAGGATTGCGAACCTCACATTAACCCAGACACATATGAAGGAGAATTCTTCCAAGAAACACGTATGTCCAAGAAACGTTTCAAGAACCGCTCTACTTCACCCCAGAACATTGAAGTAGACAGCGACAGTGAATCCGTCTTAACCCCTGAGCCCGAACAGGAAGAGCTGGAAGAAGAAGAGGTTACTGCTGCGGATGACCTGTCACTTCTTGACCGATTACATAATGGTGGCCTTCCACATGTTCTTCTAGATTGTGATGATGATGATGCATTTATTAATGATAGTGATGATCATGATGCATTTATTGACCCCGAAGCATATATAGACGAGGACGATTGTTATTAGTTCATGTCAGGTATTCAACTATTATACTATATATAAATTTTGAGTTCATGTTAGGTATTCAATTTTTATTAGTCATGTTGGTATTTATGTTGTACTAATTTCATTTACTCTTTGTCATGACAGGTGTTGAAAGATGGTGGGAAAGGGTCGAAAGCATGCCGCGGCTGCTTCTTCGTCGGCGGGTGATGGGATGGGTACTTCCATTCCTGCCTCGCCTCTTCGGAGAGTGTTGGTCTCTACTATGCAAGGAGCGGCCCCCGTGAGAGGAGGTCGACCACCCGCGAAGCCGAGAGGCACTAAAGGTACACGTTGTATTCATGTTGGTATTTATGTTGTACTCATGTTGTATGCATATTGGTATTTTATTACTCATGTTGGTATTTATGTTGTACTAAAGGTACACGTGGCCGCGGGAGAGGTAGGGCTACACGGTCTCCGCCACCACCCCAAGCTGATTCACCTGAGCACAGGAGGACTTCTAGGGTGGATTCGTCTGAGGTGGAGGCTACACGGTCTCCGGTTCACGAGCCTCGGGTCGACGAGCCTCAGGTCGACGAGCCTTTGACCCACGAGACTCGTGTCCCAGAAGCTTCCTTCCACACGACTGCGGAGCACAGCAGGGATGAGGGTACGTCCCAAGAGACCCAGTGGGATACCTGGCCTGAGCCAACTGGCCATGCTGGTAGCGACGAGGAGCTGGGTGAGGGGGATACCCAGTGGGATACCGTCTACCAGCGTGGTAGTTCGGGGCTCCCGCTCGTGCCAGCGACCCCCGACCAGAGGTGGTCGATTAGGCCAAATGGGGACAAGTAAGTTAATTTACTCTTATTTAACCTTTTGCCTTCGCGTTTTCTCAAATATCTAATGTTTTGGCTTCAATTTGTCATACTGTAGGGGTTGGATTGTTGCCAAGGGTGTCCGCAAGCCCAACAGCGTCCTCGGTGTTCTTTGCCGTCAAAACTTCCCAGGGTTTGTTACGTTGCCCGGTCGGGAGCGAGAGGTAGGGATGACCTGGGAGCACTACTTGGGTGCCCCGGCCCCGCCGGAGGTGGAGATCGACGGTGTTTTGTGTGACATGAGGGCGGACATGGTGATCCGAAAGTTTTGGGTAATTTCTCTTTCACACAATTATAAATTAACCATAGCTATTTATTGTACTAATCGGTGTTGTCTCGTTTGCAGACCTTCTACAGGTGTGAGGAGGGATACGAGGACGACGCGGCAAAGGTTATCGAAACCGAATGTCGCCGCCTACTTCAAAACTTTCGGCACGAGGCTCGGGTGCAGGCTGTTCGAGACTACTATGCCACGCGGCGTATTAGGATTGATAAGGCGAAGTGTCGTGATGCTAAGATGGAGAAGGAGCATTACATGAAGGTAATTACATATTATTAAGGCTTTGTAGTTAGTTTCCTTGATTTGGTTCTTACGCACTCAATTTTCTCTTTATTAACTTAGGTGCCCCCGAGATGGTGTGTGGATAAGATGGATTGTTGGGAGGCCTTGGTGGACCAGTGGTGCTCCGAAACGTGGAAGACCAGCCACAACAACGCCAAGGAGAGGCATGGCAAAATGGTTGGCGTGCCACACCATCAAGGGAGCGTCAACTTAATCCAATTTGGCGAGAACTGGGTATGTGGTTTGCTTCATGCCTCATGCAATTCATTCTTAATGCTATCTTGAGCCCTTTACCAATACAATTTTCTGCTCTCTCTCTTTTAGGCGCGTCACAATAAGACGGAGGCGCCACAGATGTACGACCTGTATGCGATGGCCCATACTGGCTCGTACAAGAAGGTCAAGGCATTCTCTCAGTCTGACCTCGAGCATCCAGAAAACTTCACCAACATCTCCTCCCATGACAAGCTCGTGAAGTACAGAGATCACGGGAAGGCGAGGAAAGGGGAGGACTTTAACCCGAGCGAGGGGCCTATTGATCCAGAGCTGGTGATGATAGCTGGCAACGGGAGGCCCCATGGCTCGCTCGCCATTGGAGACGGCCTTATACGTTGTCCAAGCACTCTCCGGCAGATAAAGGCACGCCAAACGAGCTCTTGTCCGGAGATAACACGTCGTCCACGGCCAGTCGAGCTCGCCATCGAGGTTAGTTTAGTGGACTCAACTATCTTTCCGCATTATGTTGTGCGTTGGAACCAATATGATTACATTGCTAACAATGAGTTGTGTTGCAGGCTGCTATTCAGAAAGATAGAGCGGCAATGCAGGCGGCTATGGCGGAGAAGGATAAGGAAATTAGGGAGCTGGAGGAGAGGACGACTGCATTGGTGGAGGCGGAGAGGGCACGGAATGAAGCGTCTACCAGGGCCATATACGAGCTCTTCGTGGTAAGTTTCTTCTTCATGTTATTTCAAATATTGCATTTGAATGTCCGTTTCATTAATAAATAAAAAGTTTGACTTGTCGAAACCAAATGTATAGTCTATGTGCGAGAAGAACGGCCAAGTCCCTCCGCCGATGCCAGTCATTAACGTGGCGGGGACGGTGAGTTTCATTTCAGTGGAGTGATCTTAAGAGTGTCCTCATGCTAACTACACATTGCAAACGATGTTTGGTGCAGAATATGTCCCGAAACGCATCGCACGACCCTTCTACAGTCGAGCCTTCTCCAGGGCGGCCTTCTCCAGGTGAAACAAGCCAGAGCCACCGTGCTTCACCCTAACTTAGGTATGTTATTTCTAGTGTTTTAATAAAAAATAGCTAGACTTCCATCTAATGACATAATTAGCTTAGTTAGCTGCAAAATAGCTAGACTTCCATCTAATGACATAATTAGCTTAGTTAGCTCCAAGAAGAAGGAGGAGAGGGAGGAGGAGAAGAAGAAGGGGACAAAAGGATAAGAAGAAGAAGGAGAAGAAGGGGACTTCCTCTTTTTCTCCTTCTTCTTCTTCTCCTCTTCCTTCTCCTTCTCCTCCTCCTCCTCCTCCTCCTTTTTCTTCTTCTTCTCCTCTTCCTTCTCCTTCTCCTCCTCCTCCTCCTTCTTTTACTTCTTCTTCTCTTTCTCTTCTCCTATAGTTAGCTAGGGTTCCACCTAAATGACATAATTAGCTTAGTTAGCTCCAAAATGGCCTATTTAATAAAAAATGACCTATACTTAGCTAATTATCCTCGAAATGACATAATTAGCTCCAAAAAGGCATTCTTAGCCAATTTAGCCCGAAGAAGGGGACAAGAATAGAAAAAGAGGAAAATGAAAGCAAGGAAGAGGAAAAAGGAGAAGAAGAAGGAGGAGAGGAAGGAGGAGAAGAAGAAGGGGACAAAAGGATAAGAAGAAGAAGGAGAAGAAGGAGAAGAAGAAGGAGAAGAAGAAGGAGAAGGAGCTCCCGCTCCTTCTCCTTCTTCTTCTCCTTCTTCTCCTTCTCCTCTTCCTTCTCCTTCTCCTCCTCCTCCTCCTCCTTTTTCTTCTTCTTCTCCTCTTCCTTCTCCTCCTCCTTCTTTTACTTCTTCTTCTCTTTCTCTTCTCCTATAGTTAGCTAGGGTTCCACCTAAATGACATAATTAGCTTAGTTAGCTCCAAAATGGCCTATTTAATAAAAAATGACCTATACTTAGCTAATTATCCTCGAAATGACATAATTAGCTCCAAAAAGGCATTCTTAGCCAATTTAGCCCGAAGAAGGGGACAAGAATAGAAAAAGAGGAAAATGAAAGCAAGGAAGAGGAAAAAGGAGAAGAAGAAGGAGGAGAGGAAGGAGGAGAAGAAGAAGGGGACAAAAGGATAAGAAGAAGAAGGAGAATAAGGAGAAGAAGAAGGAGAAGGAGAAGGAGAAGGAGCTCCCGCTCCTTCTCCTTCTTCTTCTCCTTCTTCTCCTTCTTCTCCTTCTCCTCTTCCTTCTCCTTCTCCTCCTCCTCCTCCTCCTTTTTCTTCTTCTTCTCCTCTTCCTTCTCCTCCTCCTTCTTTTACTTCTTCTTCTCTTTCTCTTCTCCTATAGTTAGCTAGGGTTCCACCTAAATGACATAATTAGCTTAATTAGCTCCAAAATGGCCTATTTAATAAAAAATGACCTATACTTAGCTAATTATCCTCGAAATGACATAATTAGCTCCAAAAAGGCATTCTTAGCCAATTTAGCCCGAAGAAGGGGACAAGAAGAGAAAAAGAGGAAAATGAAAGCAAGGAAGAGGAAAAAGGAGAAGAAGGAGGAGAAGAAGAAGGGGACAAAAGGATAAGAAGAAGAAGGAGAAGAAGGAGAAGAAGAAGAAGAAGGAGAAGGAGCTCCCGCTCCTTCTCCTTCTTCTTCTCCTTCTTCTCCTTCTCCTCTTCCTTCTCCTTCTCCTCCTTCTCCTCCTCCTCCTCCTTTTTCTTCTTCTTCTCCTCTTCCTTCTCCTCCTCCTTCTTTTACTTCTTCTTCTATTTCTCTTCTCCTATAGTTAGCTAGGGTTCCACCTAAATGACATAATTAGCTTAGTTAGCTCCAAAATGGCCTATTTAATAAAAAATGACCTATACTTAGCTAATTATCCTCGAAATGACATAATTAGCTCCAAAAAGGCATTCTTAGCCAATTTAGCCCGAAGAAGGGGACAAGAATAGAAAAAAGAGGAAAATGAAAGCAAGGAAGAGGAAAAAGGAGAAGAAGAAGGAGGAGAGGGAGGAGGAGAAGAAGAAGGGGACAAAAGGATAAGAAGAAGAAGGAGAAGAAGGAGAAGAAGAAGGAGAAGGAGCTCCCGCTCCTTCTCCTTCTTCTTCTCCTTCTTCTTCTCCTTCTTCTCCTTCTCCTCTTCCTTCTCCTTCTCCTTCTTCTCCTTCTCCTCTTCCTTCTCCTTCTCCTCCTCCTCCTCCTCCTCCTCCTTTTTCTTCTTCTTCTCCTCTTCCTTCTCCTTCTCCTCTTCCTTCTCCTTCTCCTCCTTCTCCTCCTCCTCCTCCTTATTTTACTTCTTCTTCTCTTTCTCTTCTCCTATAGTTAGCTAGGGTTCCACCTAAATGACATAATTAGCTTAGTTAGCTCCTAAATGGCCTATTTAATAAAAAATGACCTATACTTAGCTAATTATCCTCGAAATGACATAATTAGCTCCAAAAAGGCATTCTTAGCCAATTGAGCCCGAAGAAGGGGACAAGAAGAGAAAAAGAGGAAAATGAAAGCAAGGAAGAGGAAAAAGGAGAAGAAGGAGGAGAGGGAGGAGGATAAGAAAAAGGGGACAAAAGGATAAGAAGAAGGAAGAGCAGAAGGAGAAGAAGGAGAAGAAGAAGGAGAAGGAGAAGGAGAAGGAGCTCCCGCTCCTTCTCCTTCTTCTTCTCCTTCTTCTTCTCCTTCTTCTCCTTCTCCTCTTCCTTCTCCTTCTCCTTCTTCTCCTTCTCCTCTTCCTTCTCCTTCTCCTCCCCCTCCTCCTCCTCCTCCTTTTTCTTCTTCTTCTCCTCTTCCTTCTCCTTCTCCTCTTCCTTCTCCTTCTCCTCCTTCTCCTCCTCCTCCTCCTTCTTTTACTTCTTCTTCTCTTTCTCTTCTCCTATAGTTAGCTAGGGTTCCACCTAAATGACATAATTAGCTTAGTTAGCTCCTAAATGGCCTATTTAATAAAAAATGACCTATACTTAGCTAATTATCCTCGAAATGACATAATTAGCTCCAAAAAGGCATTCTTAGCCAATTAACCCGAAGAAGGGGACAAGAAGAGAAAACGAGGAAAATGAAAGCAAGGAAGAGGAAAAAGGAGAAGAAGGAGGAGAGGGAGGAGGAGAAGAAGAAGGGGACAAAAGGATAAGAAGAAGGAAGAGGAGAAGGAGAAGGAGAAGAAGAAGGAGAAGAAGAAGGAGAAGGAGCTTCCGCTCCTTCTCCTTCTTCTTCTCCTTCTTCTTCTCCTTCTTCTCCTTCTCCTCTTCCCTCCTTCTCCTTGTTCTCCTTCTCCTCTTCCTTCTCCTTCTCCTCCTCCTCGTCCTCCTCCTCCTTTTTCTTCTTCTTCTCCTCTTCCTTCTCCTTCTCCTCTTCCTTCTCCTTCTCCTCCTTCTCCTCCTCCTCCTCCTCCTTCTTTTACTTCTTCTTCTCTTTCTCTTCTCCTATAGTTAGCTAGGGTTCCACCTAAATGACATAATTAGCTTAGTTAGCTCCTAAATGGTCTATACTTAGCTAATTTCTCTCCGAAATAACCTATATATACACTACTTCATCTAGTATTATTTTTCTAACTTTCTTATTTGTCATTTTGCAGATTACCTTCACTTCACGGGAAGCTTGGTTGATGGAATGCTTGAAGATGATTTCTTGTACCATGTGTTGTATTGAAACTATTGTAGTATATGAATATATGAAACTTTGTATGCACGTGGATGAAACTAGTGTAATATATGGTTTGGTACGGATGTAACTTCCATAATATGTATGCACTATGGATGAGAGTTATTTTAATATGGTTATGAGTACGGAAAGATATTTATTTATGTCAAATATATATATATCCTGATTATTGTTAAAAATGCTGGATATAACAAAAAACAAATAAAAAAGGGGCTGGTTCCCCTCTTTGCCGTCTGCCCCCACATGGCAAAGGGGGGGAGGCAGACGGCAAAGGGGGGAATCTGCCCCCCTCTCTCCCCTCTTTGCCGTCTGCCCCCACATGGCAAAGGGGGGGAGGCAGACGGCAAAGGGGGGAATCTGCCCCCCTCTCTCCCCTCTTTGCCGTCTGCCCCCACATGGCAAAGGGGGGAGGCAGACGGCAAAGGGGGGAATCTGTCCCCCTCTCTCCCCTCTTTGCCGTCTGCCCCCACATGGCAAAGGGGGGAGGCAGACGGCAAAGGGGGGAATCTGCCCCCCTCTCTCCCCTCTTTGCCGTCTGCCCCCTCATGGCAAAGGGCGGGAGGCAGACGGCAAAGGGGGGAGGCCTGCCGTTAACACTTAACGGGGACGTTGCAATATATGTCGTCCCACTTATTTTGCCGTCTGCCCCCTCATGGCAAAGATTCTTTGCCGTCCGCTTTGTGAAAGCAGACGGCAAAGAGCCTCTTCACCGGATTTTTTTTACCGTCTACTTTGCCGTCTACTGACCGACGGCAAAGCCTTTGCCGTGCGTGGTAGCCCCCTTTGCCGTCCGCCTTGGCAGACGGCAAATTTCTGAATTTCAGTAGTGTCCTCCTCCTTCTGCTTCTTCTCTTCTTCTTCTTCTTCTTCTTTCATTTCATTTTTCCTATTTCTTCTCCTCTTGTTGGAGCTAAATTACCTAATTATGTCTTCTTGGAGCTAAATGGGCTAATTATCTCATTTTAGAGGAAAACAAGCTAAGTTTGGAGGAGAAACTTACCGTAGTGGTCATCAAGGAGGAGAAACACCACGTTTGCTCGCGCCGGCTTCGTTTGGAGACGGTTGCCCTGGAGAAGGGTCGTGCGATGCCGCTCGGGAGTTATTCTGCAGAAAAGATATTTTGCAATGTCTCAGTTAGCATGATGACACTCAATTATTAATACTAGTTTATAATGAAACTCACCGTGCCAATCGAAGAGAAGACGGGCATCGGCGGAGGGACTTGACCGCTCTTCTCGCACAGACCCTGAAGAGTGGGTCGTATTAGTTAGTATTGAAACAGACATTACACACATGATTTGGCTAATGTGAAAAAAAACATACCACAAAAAGCTCGTACAGGGCCCGTTGACCCGCCTCATTCCGGGCCCTCTCCTCCTCAAGCAATCGTGCCGTGGTCTGGTCCCTCTCATCAAGAGCAGCCTGAAGAGCAGCCTGGCTTGCCAATCTCTCTTTCTCAAGAGCAGCCTGGTTTGCCGCTCTCTCTTTCTGAAGAGCAGCCTGAAAAACCATTCCTCATTACCACAGTAATGATCTATGGTGACACACATAATGAAATGGATGAAAGTGTTCTTAGTCCGTACAACTAACCTCGATGGAAAGTTCGACTGGCCGTGGACGAGGCGTTATCTCAGGACATCTGCTCGACTGGCGCGCCTTGATCTCCGGAAGAGTGAGTGGACAACGTATTATCCCATCTCCAATGGCTATCGAGCCATGGGGCCTCCCGCCACCAGATATCATCACTAGCTCTGGATCCAAAGGTTCCTGGCTAGGGTTAAAGTCATCCCCTTTCGTAGCCTTCCCCGTGTCCCTGTATGGCACGAGCTTCTGGTGGGACGATATGTTGGTGAAGTTACTGGGATCATCCAGGTCAGACTCAGAGAATGCCTTCGCCTTCTTGTACGAGGCAGTATGGTCCATGCCATAAAGGTCGTACAAGTGTGGCATCTCAGTCTTATTGTGATGCGCCTAAAAGAGAGGAACAAAATATTAGCATGAAGAATGAATTGCATGAATGATGAAGCAAATCACATACCCAGTTTTGTCCAAACTGAAGTAAGTTGGCGCTGCCTTGATGGTGTGGCACACCAACCATTAGGCTACGCCGATCCTTCGCATTCTCGTGGACGGCTCGCCAGCTGCCTATGCACCACTCATCAACCAACGCCTCCCAACAATCCATCTTATCCGCACACCATCTCAGGGGCACCTGTAAGTTATTAGAAAGAATTTTCAGCGCTACGCCTATGAATGAAATCAAGAAAACTATGTAGAAGGACTTAAGAATAGGTAATTACCTTCATGTATTGCTCCTTCTTCAGAAACTTTCCGCGGCAATCCTTCTTCTCCTTCTTAATACCACGCGTGGCGTAGTAATCTCGAATAGCCGGCGGCCGAGCCTCGTGGCGCAAGTTCTGTAGTAACCGCCTACACTCGACCTCGAGAACCCTGGCCGCCTCCTCCTCATATCCATCCTCACACCTATAGAAGGTCTGCAATCAAACGTGAAAACACCGATTAGTACAATAATTAGGTATATTGTTAATTTTAGATTCTGTAAAAGGATAATTTACCCAAAAGCTCTTGATCACCATCTTGGCCCTCGTGTGGCACAAGACACCATCTATAATCTCCTCCGGCGGGGCCTGCGCAGCTTGGTAGTGCTCCCAGGTAAATCCTAGTGTAGGAACCTGACCCTCACCAGGCAACGTGACAAACCCCGGGAAATTTGTCCAGCAAAGCACACCAAGGGCGGAGTTCGGCCTGCGGACTCCAAGAGGGTGTACCCATCCCCTGCAGTATGATAAGGTCAGCGCATTAGATATTTGAACAAACTTGAAGGCAAAAGCTAAAAAAGGGTAAATGTAATTACCTATCTCCTTCAGGTTTAATCACCGGCCTCTCTTCGCGGGTAGCCGGGGCGACTGGGAGACGTGTACTACCACGCTTGTACACGGTGGCCCCGTCCACCTGGACATCGCCCTCACTATCCGTAAGCTCATCCCCGCCATCCCCGCCCCCTGAGCCACCCGGACCCTCGGTCCAATCCGGCAACTCGGTACGATCCGGCCAAGGTTCCCATCCGGGCCTCTCCACGTCGGGTGAAGCCTCCGAAACCGTAGTCTCCTCGACCTGAGGCTGCTCCTGGACCGGAGTCTCATGGGACGAATGCCCGTGAATACCAGGCTCCTGGACCGGAGTCCCCGTAGCCTCCTCCGCAAACGGGTCGACCATACTAGTCCGATGCTCGGGTGAATGAGCTGGTGGTGGTGGCGAGGACGGCTCAACAGTCCTCCTGGATCTTCCGCGGCCACCACCTCTCCCTGTACCCTTCCCCTTCCTCCCTACCTGACCAGCACCTCTCCCAGTGGGCAATGCCGCTGACGAAGAAGAACCCCCGGCTGGTGTCGAAAGACTGTCTGCCAAGGCTCTACGGAGAGATAGGGGTGGAAGGGAAGTACCACCCCTCGTGCGGGGCGCCTGGGACGAACCCGTCGAGCGCTCTGGACCCGCGCCCACCATCTTTCAACACCTGCCATGATAAAGATTAAAAGAAATTAGTACAACATAAAAAAATTGAATGACTGACATGAATAATAATATGTACATGAATAATAAAGATTAAAATATATATAATTTAAGTTGTGAATCTTACAAACTAATAATCATCATCAATAAATGCATCATCATCATCACTATCACGCATGTCTTCATGAATGACGTGCTCATCGGGTTCAACAGCGTGAAGTTGTGAAAGGCCTTCCTTTAATCGTTGAAGCATTGACAGGTCATCCGCATCAGTAACCTCTACGAGTTCCAGGTCTTCTGGTTCCGGTTCAGGGCTGGAGTCGGATTCATTGTCCCTGTCTACTTCCATGTTCTTGGATGAAGCACGGCGGTTCTTGAAACGTTTCTTGGAAAGACGTGCTTCTTGGAAGAATTCTCCATCAGATGTGTCTGGGTTAATGTGAGGTTCATAATCCTGTTCATTTGGGAGAGGTGGTCTGACATGTGGCGGCACTTCATAAACAACATACCAACCTTCCAGATTCTTATCCGTTTGGCATGCCCACGGTAGATAGAAAACTTGGGTCGCCTGTTGAGCCGTAATATAGACATCGGGAACATCTAAATGGGTGTTTGGATTGATTTCGACTAGTCCTATATGTTCATGAGTCCTTCTAGTCTTTTTTGGCTAGAACCAATAACATTTGAAGACTACGACGTTCGGTGGGTTTTCACCATAGAATTGAAGTTCATAAATTGCTTCAACTCTTCCATGATACTCGATAACACCTTCACCGATAGCAGAGACACCACAATTTGTAGATTTCCGGTCGGGCATAGATAGCTCTTTGCCAAAGGTACGAAAGAGATACCCGTTGATGTTGTATTTCTCAAATGAACGGACCTTATAGTCAAAACCATTAGCGACTTGTCTCAATTCGGCGTCCATAGACTCTGAATTAGCCTACAAGTTTAATACGAAACGGTTGTTGCATTAGCCGCAAGTTAGACCAAGAATGAAATGGTCCATTATTGATAATTACCATTTGTTTGAACTAAGAGATGAAACCGGGATAGCCGCCTCCTGTCTTTGACAGAAGCTCATACTCTTCGACGGAATCATTTTCGATCACCGCTCCATCCGAGAATTTGACGACGTAACGGCTGTTTGAAATATCCGGTAATAAGAGCAGTTCAAATGAATTAGAAGTTATGGGAAAATGTGCCCAGAACTCACTGATGTATGGCCGCACTTTTGTTAGGTTGTTGAAGATATACAATGAAATGTTCCGCAATTCTTCGATATCCAACGTTATTGGTTTCGAAGCACCGGCTGGTGTGAGCTTCCCTTTGAATAGGCTGAGGTTGGACCCACCTTTTTTAGGGTCTCCATCATTGTGCCAAGGCTTCGGATTATGCAAATGATGATTTTTGGCTTCGTAGTATGCTGTCACAAAGTTTGCCACCTCCTCAGTAATGAATGCCTCAGCCATCGATGCTTCAATTCTACGCTTATTTTTACATTTAGCTCGAAGGGTCTTCTACATCCTCTCAGTTGCATAGCACCAACGATCTTGCACGGGCCCACCCAATCTTGCCTCGGTCGGTAGATGTAATATCAAATGCTGCATTGGATTAAAGAAGCCCGGTGGAAAGATCTTCTCTAACTTGCACAACAACTCCGGCGCAAACTCCTCCATGTCTTCTACCACGCCAGGCGACAATTCTTTCGCTCAAAGAACACGGAAGAAATAGCTCAGCTCCGCCAGTACTAGCCATTCATCTTCATGAATAAAGCCACGTAACATCACCGGCATTATACGCTCTAGCCATAGGTGCCAATCATGACTCTTGAGACCAAAGATTTTTAATTTTTCAAGACTCGCTCCCCTCTTTAGATTCGCTGCATACCCATCGGGGAACATCAAGTGCATTTTGACCCACAAGATAATTTCCCTCATAGCTGGCCTTCCAAGATTGAACCAGGCCTTTGGCTTCGACCACTTCTGCTTTCCTTTGCCTTCTCGCATGTTTTGTAATGGTCTATGACATAGTGTCTCTTGATCGACTCTAGCCTTAATATTATCCTTTGTCTTCCCATCTATGTCGAACAATGTACCAAAAATAGCCTCTCCAATATTCTTTTCTGTGTGCGTCATGTCGATATTGTGTGGAAGAAGGAGGTCTTTGAAGTAAGGCAGATCCCAGAAGCATGGCTTGTGAATCCATGCATGTTTTGAATTATACCCCTTGAAATACCCTGGACGCTCTTGATCAGGCTCGAGGGCGTTTAACTAATCCAGGATCTGTTGGCCTATGAACGCAGGTGGTGCCAAGTTTTTGACAACTTTACCTTTGGTAAAGTTCTTCTTGTCTTTTCTGAACTGATGGTCAGGATCCAGGAACTGTCTATGCAAGTCAAAGCAAGAATACTTCCGACCCTCCTGCAACCAATGAAACTGAAGAGCTGCCTTGCATTGGGGGCATGGGAACCTTCCATGCACACACCATCCAGAGAATAGCGCATACGCTGGCAAGTCATGCATAGAGTACATGTACCACACATGCATTTTGAAGTTTTCTTTTCTAGCGGCATCGTATGTCTTGACCCCATTTTCCCAAGCTTCTTCCAATTCGTCCTTAAGCGGTTGCATGTATACATTCATATTCTTCCCCGGATAATTGGGCCCTGGAATTATCAACGTCAGAAATATGTTCTTCCTTTGCATAATCTGCCCGGGGGGAGATTTTGTGGAATGACAAATACAGGCCAACAACTGTATTGGGTTGCCATCATGCCGAAGGGATTAAAACCATCCGTGGCGGCGCAGACTCGAGGATTCCTTGGATCTGCCGCTTTATCCTGATGCAATCCATCGAAATGTTTCCACGCTTCCCCATCCGATGTGTGTACCATCATCTTATTCCCATCCGCATCTAGTTCGGTACTTTTGCCCAATTTGTGCCATGTCATCTACTTGGCTGTCTCTTCGACCATGAAAAGACGTTGAAGTCTTGGTACGATTGGCATATACCGAAGAACACTAACTGCGATTTTGGTCTGCCTCTTCTCACCCATACCGTTGTCTACCACAAGATACCTGCAAGACTCGCAATTGGGACAATAGTCCAAGTGTGCATACTCCTTCCTAAATAAGACACATCCTTTCTCACATGCATCTATCTTCTCATAGGGCATCTTAAGTACACGAAGTATTTTGTCCGACTGGTACAGGTTTGCAGGCATGACATGGCCTTTGGGTAGGAAACGTCCAAATAGTGTCATCATCGCGTCGTAGCATTCTCTTCCCAAGTTGAACTGAGCCTTCAGAGCCATTACTTGTGCAATTGCATCCAGCTGACAGAGCTCAGTGTGCTCATGGAGAGGACATTTTGAAGACTCCAACATTTCATAAAAGGCCTTTGCAGATTCCTCCATCTCATCTTCCGAATCCCGAGCATCATCAAAGTCTTGCACCATGTCTTCGATCCCAGTACCATGCTCGTCCGTGCGACGACGGACCACCTCAGCTCTTGTGCATTGTATAGACTCACCATGAAATGTCCACACCGTATAATTAGGCTTAAAACCCCTCCTCTGCAGGTGTTTAATCATTACAGCCTCTGTCGTCTTTTCATAGTTGTCGCATCCAGGACAGGGGCAATAGTTTCTTTCCTGGCCATTTGCGAATGCGGCTTTCACAAATTCCTTTGTTTTTAACAACCATTCTTTCATCATCTCTTTCTGACTAGGGTGAACGGTATACATCCACGCACGATCACTCATCTTGCGTAGCTACTAAAGACAGAAGAAATATATTTATATATAATTTAGCATTTATATTCATCGGTTAATCAGGTTCGCCATTTTTATTACGTCCAGGCAACCTACACGCTAATAGGTAAAGATAGGTCCTAATCCCACCCGAGTATGTGTAGATTGGGTTCGTTTTCCCATGCTCTGGTCCGGATCCAACGCAAAATTTCGGCAGCACCTCCCCGCTGTTCTCCTGATACACGTCTCCGCAATAAACAGAGAGGATGTGCATCCGGAGAACAACAGGGAGGCACTAACGAAATTCCGCATCGGATCCAGAGCACAGCATACGGGAAAACGAACCCAATCTACACATACTCGGGCTGTCCATGGATAATGTTGGACAATTCGAAAGGATGGCGGTTATAAATATGCAAAGACATGCATATTTATAGATGTCGCCCTTTCGAACGGGAGACGCATACTGGTCACGCATACTGATAAATTAATTGAATTACCTAAATCTAGAAAGTTTCATCCGGAAACCGAGCCACAGTAATGAAGGGGCGGGGAGGATATGAAATTTGTACTGAGCCACGAATGCAGGGGCGGAGCTCGTACAACGCACTGGCAGGTCTTCGCACAGCAGACCTCACAGCGACGAGACAACTATCACATGTAAATCCACCCGATCAACACAAATATTCCAATTATGTCATTTTAGAGGAAAACAAGCTAAGTATATAATATTCGTGAGCTAACCAAGGTTCTTATGCCATTTTGAGGTTATTATGGCATTTTGGAGGTAAATGGGCTAATTATGTCATTGTTGCGGAAATTAAAGCAAGGAGAAGGAGGAGAAGGTATTCTTCTTCTCTTCTTCTCTTCTTCTTTTCTTCTTCTTTTCTTCTTCTCCTTCTTATTTTTGTCTTCTCCTGCTCGTCCTCTTCCTCTTCTTCTTCTTCTTCTTCTTCTTCTTCTCATCCTCCTCTTCTCCTCCTCTCCTCCTCCTCCTCTTCTTCTTCTTCTTCTTCTTCTTCTTCTTCTCCTCCTCCTCCTCTTCTCCTCTTCTCCTCCTCCTCCTCTTCTTCTTCTTCCTATTCTTTCTATTACGCTAACTAACTAACTAACCTAACTAATGAAGCTAACTAAACCTAGATAGCACTAAACAACAAAAAAATAACAAAAACAGAATCTACCACTAAGTAACTAAAAAATAATCTAGCTACCACTAAATAACAAAACAAAATCTACCACTAAACTACCTGCTAAATCTATTGATTAACTAACTAAATCTACCAACTAACTAAACTACCACTAAAACTACTAATTAACTAACCTACCAACTAAACTATATATGCCACAACAACTACAATAACAACAACAACTACAATAACAAGAACAACTACAACAACAACAATAAAAAATCATGCCGGTAGTTATAATCTAATTCCAAAAAACTAAATACCAAAAAATAAAAAATCAAGGGGGCGGGGGTGGATGGGCTTACGGGCAGTGGGGCTGCGGGGGCGGCGCCGAGGCCTGCGGGGCAGTGGCTGGGCCGGCGGCGCGGGCGGTGGGGCTGCTGGGGCGGCACCAGGGGCGCCGGGGGTGGGGCAGCGGGGGCGCACTAGGGGCACCACGGGGCGCCGGCGGTGGGGCTTCAGCGGCGGCACCAGGGTGCGCCGGGGGGGTTGTGGGGCTTCGGGGCGGCACCAGGGGCACCGGGGCGGCGCCGGGGGTGGCCGGGCGACAGTGGTGGCGGCGTTGGGCATCGGGGGAGGAGAGAGAGAGGGATTGGCCGTTTGAGAGAGAGAGGGCCGCGGTGGGGGCGGGACAGCCGTTACTAGATTCAGGACCTTTGTCGTCTGCTGGCACACGACAAAGGGGTCTATACTCTTTGCCGTCTGCCTCTGGCATCTTTGCCGTCAGCCAGCAGACGGAGTAGTTTGACCTAAGGTTCCCCCGGCCAGATGAGCTTCTTTGCCGTCTGCTGGCCCCTTCTTTGCCGTCTGCGCCAGATGGCAAAGAGTTGACTGCTGGCAAAGACCTTCTTTCCCATCAGCCAGTTCTTTGCCGTCAGTTTTGCTGAAGCTGATGGCAAAGATTGTCTTTGCCATCAGCTAGCAGACGGCAAAGACTAGGCAGACGGCAAAATCTCTGATTCCAGTAGTGATACCTTTAACGTTGCCAGCTTTCTTGTTCGCTAAGTACTTGGGGCAGTTCTGCTTCAAGTGACCTTATCCCTTGCAATAGAAGCACTCAGTCTCAGGCTTGGGTCCATTCTTTTTCTTCTTCCCAGTATGTGGCTTACCGGGCGCGACAACGGCTTTGCCGTCTTTCTTGAAGTTCTTCTTACCCTTTCCCTTCTAGAAGCTGGTGGTCTTGTTGACCATCAACACTTGATGCTCTTTCTTGATTTCTACTTCTGCAGACTTGAGCATCGAGTACAACTCGGGAATGGTCTTCTCCATCCCTTGTATGTTGTAGTTCAGCACAAAACCTTTGTAGCTTGGTGGGACAGACTGGAGGATTCTGTCAATTATAGCATCATCCGGAAGTTCGACTCCAAGTGAAGTCAGACGACCGTGTAACCCAAACATTTTGAGTATATGCTCACTAACAGAACTGTTCTCCTCCATCTTATAGCTAAAGAACATGTCAGAGACTTCATATCTCTCGACACGGGCATGAGCTTCAAAAACTAGTTTCAGCTTTTGGAACATCTCATATGCACCGTGTTGCTCAAAACGCCTTTGGAGCCCCGTCTCCAAACTGTATAACATGCCACACATAACCAGAGAGTAGTCATCACTCCGCGTTTGCCAGACGTTCAGAATGTCCTAGGCTGCTGCGGGAGCGGGAGGGTCACCTAGCGGCGCATCAAGTACATAAGCCTTTTTAGCTGCTTCAAGGATGAGCTTCAAGTTGCGAACCCAGTCCGCATAGTTGCTACCATCATGTTTCAGCTTGTTTTTCTCTAGGAATGCGTTGAAATTGAGGTTGACGTTGGCCATCTACAATATTTATAAAGACAAGTTTTAGACTAAATTCATGACAATTAAGTTCATTTAATCAAATTAAGTATGAACTCCCACTTAAATCAATATCCCTCCAGTCATCTAAGTGATACATGATCCATGTTGACTAACCCGTGTCCGATCATCACGTGAGACGGACTAGTCATCATGGTGAGCAACTTCATGCTGATCGTATTCAACCATACGACTCATGTTCGACCTTTCAGTCTCTTGTATTCGAGTTCATGTCTGTACATGCTAAGCTCGTCCAGTCAACCTAGTTGTTTCGCGTGTGTAAATCGGGCTTACACCCGTTGTATGCGAACGTTAGAATCTATCACACCCGATCATCACGTGGTGCTTCGAGACAACGATCCTTCGCAACGGTGCACACTTAGGGGAAAACGTTCTAGAAATTTTAAGAGGGATCATCTTATTATGCTACCGTCGTTCTAAGAAATAAGATGAAAAGCATGATAAACATCACAATGCAATCATATAGTGACATGATATGGCCATTATCATCTTTGCTCTTTCGATCTCCATCTTCGGGCATCGCATGATCATCATTGTCACCGGTGTGACACCATGATCTCCAACATCATGATCTCCATCATCGTGTCTCCGTGAAGTCGTCACGCCAACTACTACTATCACTACTATAGCTAACCGTTAACAATGAAGTAAAAGTAGTAAGCACATGGCGTTGCATCTCATACAATAAATTAAGACAACTCCTATGCTCCTGCCGGTTGTCATACTCATCGACATGCAAGTCGTGAAACCTATTACAATAACATGATCATCTCATACATCATACATGCAACATCACAACTTTCGCCATATCACATCACATGTCAAACCCTGCAAAAACAAGTTAGACGTCCTCTAATAGTTGTTGCAAGTTTTACGTGGATGATTTGGGTTTCTAGCAAGAACGCCTTCTTACCTGCGTGACAGCCACAACGATGATATGCCAAAGCTATTTACCCTTCATAAGGACCCGTTTCATCAAATCCAATCCGACTAGAGTAGGAGAGACAGACACCCGCTAGCCACCTTTATGCACGGTGTGCATGTCTGTCGGTGGAACTAGTCTCACGTAAGCGTACGTGTAAGGTCGGTCTGGGCCGCTTCATCCCACAATACCGCCGGAAAAGAATAAGACTAGTAGCGGCAAGCAATTGACAAATCATCGCCCACAACCTTTTGTGTTCTACTCGTGCATAGAATCTACGCATAGAAAACCTAGCTCGGACGCCACTGTTGGGTAACGTAGCATAAATTCAAAAAAAATCCTACGCATATTCAGATCTTCCTATGGAGAGACCAGCAACGAGAGAGGGGTGAGTGCATCTTCATACCTTTGAAGATCGCTAAGTGGAAGCGTTGCTAGAACGCGGTTGATGGAGTCGTACTCCCGGCGATTCAGATCGCGGTTTGATTCCGATCTAGTGCCGAACCACGGCACCTACGCGTTGAACACACGTGAAGCCCGGTGACGTCTCCCACACCTTGATCCAGCAAGGAGGAGGGAGAGGTTGGGGAAGCTCTATGGCAACACGATGGCGTGGTGTCGATGGAGAGACGAGGTCTCATGGCAGGGCTTCGCCAAGCACCGTGGGAGGAGGAGGAAGGAGGGGAGTAGGGTTGCGCCGAGGGAGAGAAGAAACGGTGTGTCCCAACAGCCCCAAACCCCTGCCTATATATAGGAGGAGGGGAGGGGGTGCCACCCTAGGGTTTCCCCCCTAGGTGGTGCGGCAGCCCCCCCCTAGATGGGAGGTGCGGCGGCTAGGGCAGGGGGAGGGGTGGCGCACCCCTTAGGTGGGCCTTAGGCCCACTAGCGCTAGGATTTGCCCCCCCCCCTTCTCTCCCTCCTGCGCCTTGGGCCTCTTGTGGGAGGCGCATCAGCCCACTTTGGGCTGGTTGCCCTCCCCCTTTTGGCACATGCTACCTCTTGGGCCTGGTGGCCCCTCCCGGTGGACCCCCAGGACCATTTCCGGTGGTCCCGGTATGCTACTTGTGACGCCCGAAACATTTCCGTGCCCAAAACCATCCATTCTATATATCAATCTTTACCTCTGGACCATTCCGGAGCTCCTCGTGAAGTCCGGGTTCTCATCCGGGACTCCCAATAACTTTCGGTGACCTCGTATAACATTTCCCCATAACCCCTAGCGTCATCGAACATTAAGTGTGTAGACCCTACGGGTTCGGGAAGCATGCAGACCTAACCGAGACGCTCTCCGGCCAATAACCATCAGCGGGATATGGATACCCATGGTGGCTCCCACATGTTCCACGATGATCTCATCGGATGAACCACGATGTCAAGGATTCAATCAATCCCGTATACAATTCCCTTTGTCTGTCGCTATAGAACTTGCCCGAGATTCGATCGTCGGTATACCTATACCTTGTTCAATCTCGTTACCGGTAAGTATCTTTACTCGTTGCGTAGCACGTCATCGTGTGACTAACTCCTTAGTCACATTGAGCTCATGATGATGTTCTACCGAGTGGGCCCAGAGATACCTCTTCGTCACACGGAGTGACAAATCCTGATCTCGATTCGTACCAACCCAACAGACACTTTCAGAGGTACCCGTAGTGCAACTTTATAGTCACCCAGTTACGTTGTGACGTTTGATACACCCGAAGCACTCCTACGGTATCCGGGAGTTGCACAATCTCACGGTCGAAGGAAAAGACACTTGACATTAGAAAAGCTTTAGCATACGAACAATACGATCTAGTGCTATGCTTAGGATTGGGTCTTGTCCATCACATCATTCTCCCAATGATGTGATCCCGTTATCAATGACATCTAATGTCCATGATCAGGAAACCATGATCATCTATTGATCAACGAGCTAGCCAACTAGAGGCTTGCTAGGGACACATTGTGATCTATTTATTCACACATGTATTACTGTTTCCTGTTAATACAATTATAACATGAACAATAGACGATTATCATGAACAAGGAAATATGATAATAAACATTTTATTTTTGCCTCTAGGGCATATTTCAAACAAGGACCTTCCCATTTAGAGAGAAGCTCGCCTGCAAAAAATCTTAAACAAGAATTATATAGCAAGACATAATCACCTACATTGAACTCACGTTTTTGTATTCTTTTATCATGCCACCTCTTAACCTTTTCTTTAAACAACTTTGCATTTTCATATGTCTGAGCTCTCCATTCATCAAGTGAGCAAATATCAAATAACCTCTTCTCACCAGCAAGTTTGAAGTCAAAATTGAGCTCTTTGATTCCCAATAAGCCTTATGCTCTAGCTCAAGAGGTAAATGGCATGCTTTCCGTAAACCATTTTGTATGGATACATGCCCATGGGATTCTTATAAGCAGTTCTATAAGCCCACAGTGCATCATCGAGCTTCTTAGACCAATTCTTTCTAGACCTATTGACAGTCTTTTGCAGAATTAGTTTAATCTCTCTATTACTTAGCTCTACTTGACCACCGGACTGAGGATGATAGGGAGACGCAACTCTATGGTTGACATCATACTTAGCAAGAGTTTTACGAAAAGCACCATGAATGAAGTGTGAACAACCATCAGTCATTAGATATCTAGGGACTCCGAATCTAGGGAAGATAACTTCTTTAAGCATCCTGATAGAGGTGTTGTGATCAGCACTACTAGTTGGGATAGCTTCTACCCTCTTAGTAACGTAATCAACAGCAACTAGGATATGAGTATACCCGTTAGATTTCAGAAAAGGTCGCATATAATCAAAGCCCCAAACATCAAATGGTTCAATGACAAGTGAATAATTCATAGGAATTTCTTGACGTTTACTGATATTACCTATTCTTTGACATTCGTCACAAGACAAGACAAACTTACGGGCATCCTTGAAAAGAGTGGGCCTATAGAAACCTGATTGCAATACCTTGTGTGCAGTTCTATCCCTCTTCGTCTTCAGGTACACAACGTCTAATAACACCATCTACTCCTTCCTTATAAAGGTGAGGATCATCCCAAAAGTAATGTCTCAAATCAAAGAAGAATTTCTTCTTTTGCTGGTATTTGCAACTAGGTGGTATATATTTTGCAACGATATAGTTTGCATAATCAGCATACCACGGTATACTACGTGAAGCATTGATGACATTCAATTGTTCATCAAGAAAGCTATCATCAATAGGTTGTGCGTCATCAAGAACATTCTCCAACCTAGACAAGTTATCTGCTACGGGGTTTTCAGCACCCTTCCTAACGACAACATGCAAATCAAATTCTTGTAGCAAGAGAACCCATCTGATAAGTCTAGGTTTACCGTCTTTTTTTCCATGAGGTACTTAATAGCAGCATGATCAGTGTGAATAGTAACCTTGGAATCTACAATGAAAGATCTGAACTTTTCACATGCAAACACGACTGCTAAATATTCCTTTTCCGTAGTAGCATAGTTTCTTTGGGCACTGTCTAGAGTTTTACTAGCATAGTGAATAACATTCAACTTCTTATCAACTCTTTGTCCTAGGACAGCACCAACAACATAATCACTAGCATCGCACATGATTTCAAAAGGTAAGTTCCAATCAGGTGGTTGAACAATAGGAAAAGTTATCAAGGCCTTTTTAAGTATTTCAAAGGCTTCCTCACAATCATCGTCAAAAACAAAAGGAATATCCTTTTGCAAGAGATTGGTAAGAGGCCTAGAAATCTTAGAAAAGTCCTTAATGAACCTTCTATAGAAACCGGCATGACCAAGGAAACTTCTTATACCTTTATATCTGTGGGACATGGCATTTTTTCGATCACATCAACCTTAGCCTTATCGACTTCAATACCTCTTTCAGAATTTTTATGTCCTAAGACAATGCCTTCATTAACCATAAAGTGGCACTTCTCCCAATTCAAGACAAGGTTGGTATCTTTACATCTCTGCAAGACTCGATCAAGGTTGCTGACGCAATCATCAAAAGAAGACCCGTAAATGGAGAAGTCATCCATGAAAACCTCAACAATCTTTTCACAAAAGTCAGAGAATATAGCCATCATACATCTTTGAAAGGTAGCGGGTGCATTACATAAGCCAAAAGGCATACGTCTGTAAGCAAAGGTACCGAAAGGGCAGGTGAAAGTGGTTTTCTCCTGATCAGATTGTGCAACAGGTATTTGGGAGAAACCAGAATAACCATCTAGAAAGCAGAAGTGTGTGTGTTTAGACAGTCGTTCTAGCATTTGGTCGATAAAAAGCAAAGGGTAATGATCTTTCCTAGTGGCTTTATTCAACTTCCTAGAATCAATCACCATGCTATAGCTAGTAATAATCCTCTTTGGGATCAATTCATCCTTATCATTAGGGACAACGATAATACCTCCCTTCTTAGGGACGCAATGTACCGGACTTACCTGATCACTATGAGCAACGGGATGGATATTACCTGCTTCCAGGAGCTTTATTATTTCTTTTCTTACTACATCTTTCATCTTAGGATTTAATCTCCGTTGATGATCAGCAACTGGTTTGGAATTTGTTTTAATTTTGTGCTGACATAGAGTGGGACTAATGCCCTTGAGATCATCAAGGGTATATCCAATAGCAGCACGGCGCTTCCTCAGAGTTTTTAGTAACTTCTTTTCTTCATGCCCTGAGAGGCTAGCACTAATAATAACAGGATATATCTCTTTTTCATCGAGATAAGCATACTTAAGAGTATCAGGCAACTTTTTAAGCTCGAACACAGGATCACCCTTTGGTGGGGGTGGATCTCCAAGCAGTTCAACAGGCAAATTTGTTCTTAAGGATAGGATATTGTTCAAAGATAACTCTATCTATCTCATTCCTTTCATCCATATGCATATCATTTTCATGCTCAAGCAAGTATTGCTCTAAAGGATCAATAGGAGGCACAACAATAGAAGCTAGGGCAATAATCTCATCCTTACTAGGCAACTCTTTTTCATGAGGTTGTCCACCAAACTTGGAGAAATTGAACTCATGTGACACACCTTCAAAGCCAACAGTGACAGTTTCCTTCTCACAGTCAATATGAGCATTGATAGTATTGAGGAAAGGTGTGCGAAATATGGGATACGTTGAAAGTGCATGCTATGCCCCTAATTGACTTTTGGTGTTAATGACAACACATACATAGGAAACTAATCCTATTTGTTGAGTGTATCTCAGGATGGCAAGTACTTTAGTAGATTGAGAATTATGTGCCAAAGGTGGTCTGAGAAGATCGGGATTTATATGTCAAGAAGGCTCGGGATTGACAAAAGATGATGTAGACTATCCTTTTGAGTTTACTATTCTTGAGTATAGGGATCCCGCACTATTAAGAGGGGATCACAGGTTTTGCAATGAACTTGCTCATACCACATCTTCACTATTCTGCTCAATACCACATATTCTCTACTCTGCTCCTATCTCAAAACAAGTCTAATGCCTCGGACTTCCGGCTCCCTCAGGACGTCCGAGGGCCGGTCAAGGGTCGGACGACCGACATGCTTCGGAAATCCGGAGCTCTGCACCAGAAGAACTTGAGCCCTATAACTCGGATTTCCGGCTCCCTCCGGACACCCGAGGGCCGGTCGACTGACCAGCTTTGGAAATCCGGAGCCCTGCACCAGAAGAACGTGAGCCATATAACTCGGACTTCCGGCTCCCTCCGGACGCCCGAGGGCCGGACGTCCGTCCCCCTTCGGAAATCTGGAACCTTGCACCACAAGAAGTTGAGTCGAATAACTTGGATTTCCGGCCTTCTCCGGACATCCGATCCCTGTTCAACTCACAGTGTTTCCAGACATATCTACAGCTCTCGGACGACCGACCCGTGTCGGACGTGCGACCCCTTGTGGACGCCCGGACTTCCATAAACTGCCGGACGTCCGAACCGTGTGTGACTTAAAGTGTCCCCAACGGCTGTTTTACACTCCCCACTATATATACCCCCTCCCACTTTGTGAGAGGGTGTTCAATACAGCTAGAACACATCCAATAACACCTTTCTTCTCACTCACTCTTGTCTACACCAAATCTTAGATCCCAAGAGCATTTGTGAGTCCCTTTGAGTGTTGTTCCAATCAAAAGATAGATCGTCTCCTTCTCCTCCTTCCCACCAAAGTGATTTGTGATTTGAGCAAGTTTTGAGCAATCCCCGTGATCTTGTTACTCTTGGAGGTTGGAGACTCCTAGGCGGTAGGAGTCTTCGGAGAGGAATCAAACCATTGTGATTTCCCCCGGAAAGTTTGTGAAGGTTTGGAAGCCACGTTAAGGCTTACCACTAGTCGTTGAGAAACGCCTTCGTGGAGTTAGCTCAAAGGAAGTGAACATCGGGATACATCCTTGTCTCTCTTGGAGTTTCGGTTATTCCTAACCCTAACTCTCTACTTGTGTTAATCCTTATTATGTACTTGTATTTGATTATTGTTTACCGCTTGCCTTACTTCACTCTAAATAGCTTACTCCTTGTCATGGCAATTATTAGGCCTACACTCATATTCCGCACTTTTGCCTAAAATTGCTAAGTAATTATTAAAATTTGGAACTGTACCTATTCACCCCCCCCCCCTCTAGGTCCATCTCGATCCTTTTCAATTGGTATCAGAGCCTCGTGCTCTATTCTTGTGGCTTAACCGCCCTAGAGCGAGATGGACGGGATTCCAACTATGGTAGCTCCAGTGGAGAGGGACGGGACTTCCACGAAAGTCAAGTCTTTCACCTCTGAGGACCTGGAACGGGCCCTTGCCAAGCAAAAAGAGGAGCATGATGCTTCTCTTGAGGCCTTGGTCCAAATAAGACTGGCATCATTAACCACGGGGACAACCACGTCCCCGAGGGCCTCACGGCCACATGTGCACGGTTCTTCATTTGGCCAACAACCTCCGAAACGGAACCAAACCAGTGTTCCATGGCTTTATGCTAGATCTCAAATTGAGAAACCTAAGTACAATCCTGGAGGAAAACCTCCCTTGCTTGATGACAATTCCGATTTTGCTTTGTGGAGAGTTGGTATGCAGGATCATCTTAGGTACGCCAATGATGAGATGTTGGACATCCTCGAGCATGGGTACAATCCTGTAGATCCAAGGTGCCTCACTCCCAGAGAAACTTATGACAAGCATCTCAATGACACTGCGATCATGTGCATAAGAAAAGGAATGAATGACAAGCAACGGAGACCTTACATTCACATCACAAGTGCCAAGGAACTGTGGGATAGCATTATAAGGACCAAGACCGGTACCTCCACTCTTCGGTTTGCTCAATATGGAATTGCCAAGGGGAAATTACAAAATTTCTGTATGGAAAAGGGTGAATCACCCAAGCAACTGCTAGAACGGCTCATGACTCTCGCCGCAGACATTGAGTCATGTGACTGTGACAAGACGCAAGATGGTTTCAAGCTGACCAAGAGATTTCTCGTGGACAAGTTACTTCATGCTCTTGCTCCGTATCACCATCAAATGGTATGGGACATGAGGCAGCACCATGGTTTCAAAGAAATGACTCCAGATGACATCATATCCAGTTTCCAATTATTTGAAGAGTCAAAGGCAAATGCAACAAAGCACCTTGCCATGCATGGCACTTCAACATCAAAGATCAATCTTGCTTTGAAAGCCAAGCACGAATGTGACGAAGAAGAAAGTGAAGAAGAAGAGGGTGATGATGACTGCGAAGATGGTGATGATGTTGAATCTGATGAAAGCCCATGTTATGAGTACATTGCTCTCTTTGTAAAGAAGTTCAGTGCAGGAAAATTCAAGGGAAGATTCCCACAGAAGAAGGTAAGGAAATGCTACAACTGTGAGGAAACCAACCACTTCTCCAATGACTGCCCTTATGAGAAGAGTGAAGACAAACCAAGGTTTCCAAAGACCTTTGTAAAGAAGAAGTTGCCAAACCCTATGAACTCCAAGCTCAAGAGGACAGATGGAAGAGCAATGGTTGCACAAGAAGAATCAGATCTAGAAGACGTTGGTGGGGTTGCCGGAGTAGCTCAGGATACACAAAACACCTTGAGGCTAGTCAACAAAAGTGGTGATGTTGTTCACTACAACTATATGAAAGACTACAAGGGCAACGCCCACAAGTGATTGATGGCAAAGACTGCCATGGGAGATGAGGAAGACCAAAGCTCCCATGATAAGGTTAAGGTAACTCCACGGTTAAACTCTTTCAGTCTAGCTTCAGTCTAGCTTCTACCCCATCTGATGAGTATCTTGATGCGGAAGATCACTATGAGGATAATGACTTAGATCATCCCATGTTTGCTAAAATAAACAAATTTATGTGCTCTCTTAAAGGAAAGAAGCTCACTATGTTTCGCATACTTATGGAAATGGTGAGTAAGCACACCAATACACTACAGGAATCGGGCATTTTGCCGTCAGGACGCTACAGACGGTAAAGAGAGAATTACAGACGGCAAAAATTTTGCCGTCAGCCCATGACGGCAAAAAATTTCGTCAACCCATGTGCCCGTAAAGGGTAATTTTGCCGTCAGCATTTTTTCTAGCAGACGGCAAAAAAATTGCCGTATGTGAAAATGGTTTGCCGTCAGCTATTATGAGGCAGACGGCAAAAAAATGTGACTAACAGAACAGCGCCTCTAACTAACAGCGTTAGTACCTTTGCCGTCAGCCAAAGAAGTACAGACAACAAATTATATGGAGGGTTTGCCGTCTCCTGAGGTTCTACACACGGCAAAGCATATGATACTTAGCCGTCAGCAAGGGATGCGCAGACAGCAAAGCATATATACATACTTTTTTTAGTTTGCATTACTTTATTTTGGTACTTCAGTAAACAATACATATTCTTATAAACACAAGTGATCCATATAGATGGAAATGATTACACAAATGCAACTTACACACATAGTACAAATGATCCATATCACATATATGAACAGAACATGTTCATGCATTATTCATATCACACCATATATATCACATATGTCATGGTGATCCATATCACAAATAGATAGATAGATATCACTATGAGTCATTTTGGCACTACAAGATTTGTCACCTAAGATACAAGCTACAGGCCAGACCCACTGCAGGAAGCGACATACATTTCTTGAGCACGCTGGCAACCTCCTGCTCCTTTTACTACTCCATCGTCCCTGGGCCAACTACTGCTGGTCAAAGAAGCTCGGCTGGTTCATCCAGCACCTGCACCACAACAGACCAAGAAAGGTTCACATCCACATACAACGGACACAAGAAACATTTATTTGGGGCACAAAAATAACTTCACCGGGCATCAACATGTGCACAAAAGCGTAAGGCTAGAATACTAAATGGTTCTTTTCTATCTGAGGGGCTCGCTCATCAATTATATCATTTTCCATCTCCAATGTTGTGTATAAATCGATCGTTATTTCCTGCTTCTAGTTGTCCATACGATCCTTTCCAGTAGCAGCAAGATTTATTTCGCCTATTTTAGTAGCATGTCATCAAGAAAGAGACGAGTAAACTCCATAAGTTCAATATCTAATGTGTACATAATAATTATTCAAGTGTATTGAAGACCAAATCTGCATGTAAAGCTTGAAATATGTACAGTAAGGCCTCTCCACCATTTGGACTGCTATAGCTTATGTTAACCTGCATATGAATTGACAATAAGTTCAGTAAGGCCATACAAATAAAGAATAACAGTTAAATTGACTGAACCACCAGCATACGAAGAAGAAACGCATATTGCTTGTGAAAACAAATTAAAGTTTATACCCTTTTAGATTCACCCTTGCTGAGAGGTAGCAATGTCTGCTTACTACTTATATCTGATGTTGCTTGGACGCCAACTGTTACTTTTTTCTCGCCAGTATTCTGGACTACAAAAAATTGTCCAATTGAATCTGCGAGAAGAAAGAAACATGATGAAGCTTTCTCAAGACTAATGGAATTGACGGTCATACAAAATAGTCCATAATATAATTGTGCAAGCAAGCATAATGCTTCTTGAGCTTCATTAAAGTGAAAGGCAAGCTAGATAGACCATGCTATGATTTTAGCTAGGAGAAATGCTACCACGCGCAAACCTAATTGTCTGTCAAATTACCAGCATGTTATTCTCGAGTGATTCTTAACCTGTAAATGAATATTGCATTCACGAAATGGTAACCAGTATGCCGTGAAGCGACTGTCCACTAAGGCACTAAGCCAGTAACTGACGTACATAGTTACTTAGTAGTATTAAACAAAGCCCTCTGGAATTTTTATGCAGCAAAAAAAGTAGTTCCTTCAAGAACAATATACAAAGCCCTGTGGAAATTCTTGATAGTATTTAGTATGAAGTTATGCCAGTATTACTTTCCGGTGCTCTTTACCGGTCTCAGGGTTCTGCAGAGCAGTTGATGATTGATCAAGTTGTTTGGAGGTGCCACTCTTCTTAGATCCGCCTGTAGCGAGGGTAAGTGCAGGAGCTCCCTGAAGAAGAGATCAAAGCAGCCACTAAATCCGAAGCTCGTCCATATTCTCGGAAGAACGCCAGTCCATTTCCACAAAATGACCCAATAAGCTAGCTATCAAAGAACAACAATCCTCACCTCGCCGGAGCCGGGCTTCTTGCCCTGCAAAACCCTAGCCGCCGCCGCAGGGTCCGGTAGCAGGGCGAAGGTAAGGAGGAGCGCTGCGAGCGCGGCAATCCGGAGGAGCCCATCGAATTCGGGACGAATTTCCGGGCGCGTCGCAGGAGCGGGAGGCGGGCGTCAGCTGGATCGTCGTCCGATTCGGGAGCGCGGGGGCGCCACGGGTCGCATCGGCCGCGGCGAGGGGTCCGGGGGATCGGGATCTGGAAGGGGGGCCAGATCGCCGCGTGTCGACTGGGATCTGGAAGCCTCCATTGATGCACGCGCGGCATGGAGGGGGCGAGGAGGCCGAGGGGACAGAACGGAATCGGGAGGAGGCCCTGGCAGCCGCGCACTCGCTCGCGCGCAGGTGCTCTGGTCTCCGGGGGCGCGGCGGTGAGGCCGGGGTCGCCGGGGTGTGGGGTGTCACGGGCGGGGCCACGGCGCGGGGGCGCGGAGCCGAGGTCGCCGGGGCGTGGAGCCGGGGGCGCCGGCGCCGGGGATGAAGCGGGATGAGGATGGGCTTGGGTGCTCTGGATCTGGTGCGTGAGAGAGAGATAAATGTACAAGGGAGAGGGACGTGATCTACATCTCGATCTGGATAAATAGAGAACGTGTGAGGAAGAACATGGTGGGGTAGGCGTGGGACACTGAGATCATAGATAGACAACATGCGGTGCCGATCATGCCACCTCATCAATCCAGGAGATTGACCTACCATATGTGTTTTTTCTTTGCTGTCTCTTTTTTTTTATTATAGACAGCTAAATTTTTTTGCCGTCATCAATTTTTTTTTACAGACGGCAAAATATATATTTTCCGTCATCGATTTTTTTATAAACGGCAAAATATATTTTGTCGTCATCAATTTCTTTTACAAACGGCAAAATATATATTTGTCATCATCAGTTTTTTTAACAGACGGCAAAATATCTTTGCCGTCATCTCTTTTTATTAAAGAAGGAAAAATGTGTCTATGATGTCAGTCATTCTTTGCCGATAGCAGATGACGGCAAAAGTGGTCTTTGCTGTCATCCACGATGAAAAGGTGATGGCAAAGATCTTCAAAGACGGCAAATTATGTGATTCCTGTAGTGATACCATCAAGGAACTCAAATCCCTCATCACTGAGGAGAAGGAAAGAAATAAAATCCTTGAGCAGAAAGTCCTATATGAGGAAGCACAAAATGATGCATTATGCTCAAAAGTAGGTGAAAACCTTGATAAACATGCTAATGATCTTGCCTCCTTGAAAAAGGCTGAATCTGTGTGCAAAGAGTTACTAAATGATAAAAACCGACTAGTGAACTCTCATGCTTCCCTTTCTAAGGACTGTGACCGTCTATCCTTGTCTCTCAAAGACAAGGAAGAGAAACTCATTGTTCTTACAAAGAGCTTTGAGGCACTCAAGGTTACTTATCTTGACACTTTAGCTAAGGCTTACTCCTCACCTATTATTAATGTTGATACCTGCATTACTAACTCTAGTAGTGAACTGACATCTATCCTTGAGGAAAACTGTTCGCTAAAGGCACAGCTAGACAAAGGTCTCATGAAATGTGCACAAGGACAAAAGACTCTCAATGAGATCTTAAGTCGACACAATGGAGGCCTTGCCAAGGAAGGGCTTGGGTCCAACCCAAGCACCGCCAAGAAAAGTGCATCTCCTCTCAAGTGTACCACTCCGCTTAAAGAAATATTTGTACGAGAGGGACACAAGGAGAAAGGTAAGGTTGTGAGTGGGTCGGCCACTAGGGGTTCGCCTACTCTCAACAAGACAACTGAATTCATGTCTCCATCCTATGTACTTCGCAAATCAAAGGAAGGAGAGGTTTATGCTAAATTCGTTGGTCCCTGTAAGACTCTTGTAACTAATGTGAAAGGCCCCATGACGAAATGGGTACCTCAAACCAAGTCTTAATTCGTTACAGGCTATTTTCTCCGGAGGAGCCAAATGGGTGATCGACAGTGGATGCACCAATCATATGACCGGAGATAGTAACTTGCTCTATGACTTCATGCAATCCATTCGACCATACATGAGCATTGTATTTGGTGGAGGGTTGAAAGGGCAGGTAATTGGGTTGGGCAAGGTGGCAATCACTAATGACATGTCTATTGCAAATGCCATGCTTGTCCACTCTTCAATATCATTTACTTTTAGTTCGCCAATTGGCTTCCGTTGGTTATGACACATTATTCGGACTAACGGATGTGAAAGTCTTTAAGAGAGACTCTCGAAGTGGCCTTTGTTGGAGAGTTGGATGGCAACCTTTGCACGGTTGATTTCTCGAAAGAGAGCACCTTCCATACAACTTGTCTAATGGCCAATGCCGACATGCTATGGTTGTGGCATCGCCGGCTCGCCCATGTCGGCATGAGAAATCTTCAAAATCTCTTAAACGGCAATCACATCCTTGGACTAAAAAATGTATCTTTTAAGAAAGATCGTGTGTGTAGTGCATGCATAGCTGGGAAACAACATCAATCAAAACATCCACCCAAGAACATTGTATCCACTTCGAGGCCGTTAGAGCTCCTTCATGTGGATCTGTTTGGGCCTCCTTCATGGGCAAGGGCAAGTCTTGGAGGGAAAACGTATGGCTTAGTCATTGTTGATGATTACTCAAGATATACATGGGTGTTCTTTCTCAAGTCCAAGGACGAGACGAAGATCACCTTCATTGATTTTGCCAAACAAGCCCAACGGAAGTTTGACAAGGACATCAAGGCAATAAGAAGTGATAATGGCTCTGAGTTCAAGAACTACACCCTAGAAGAATTTCTTAGTGATGAGGGAATTGAACATCAGTACTCCGCACCTTACACCCCTCACCAAAATGGTGTGGAAGAGAGGAAGAACCGAACACTTGTGGAAATGGCAAGGTCCATGTTAGACGAATACAAGTCACCACATAGTTTTGGGCTGAGGCCGTCAACACAGCATGTCATGCATCAAACCGGCTCTTCCTTCGATCAATATTGGAGAAGACTCCCTATGAGCTCCTAACTGGGAACAAGCCCAATGTTAAGTACTTTCGTGTGTTTGGATGCAAGTGTTTCATCCTCAACAAAAGGGAACGGTTAGGAAAATTTCAATCCAAAACCACTGAAGGGATTTTTGTTGGCTATGGATCAAACTCTCACGCCTACAGAGTCTACAACAAATCAACTGGATGTGTTATAGAAACCTGTGACGTGACGTTTGATGAATTTAACCGCTCCCATGGGGAGAAAATTGATCTAAGTGATGCAGGTGAAGAAGACTCCTCACAAGATATCTTGAACATGGGTGTAGGTGCACTTCTTCCCATGGAACAAAGACCCCATGATGATGATGAAGATGATGAGAGTATTTCTCATCCTCAAGACAGTTCACTGCCCGTACCTCCACAAGATACTAGCACACATATCATGCCAGTTGTTGAGGATCAAGTGGGAGAACATGTCTCTCACTCTGATCACACTCAAGAACAAGTTGATCTTCAAGAGCTAGACCAAAGTATGGATATGCTTGATGATGAACCTCAACAGGTGCAACGCGAAGAGGAATATCTTCCTCTGAACATAAATGATCCATATGTTGAGGACGTTGATGATGGAAATGAAGTCGAACCTCGTGAAACCCTGACCTCCATCATTTCACGTGTGGCCGGTCGTGTTGATATTGATCAAATCCTCACCGGCGTGTCGGAAGGTAGAGTGACTCGTAAACAATTAACAAACTTTTGTGCTCACTTTTTGTTTGCCTCTAGTACCGTGCCACACAGGGTTCAGGATGCATTGTGTGACAATGACTGGCTCCTTGCTATGCAAGAAGAGTTAAACAGTTTTACACGCAACGAAGTATGGTCATTGGTAGAACAACCAACTGAGGAACATAATGTCATTGGAACTAAATGGATTTTCAAGAACAAGGAAGATGAGAATGGGACTATCCTATGCAACAAGGCAAGGTTAGTATCACACGGGTACTCCCAAGTTGAAGGTTTGGACTTTGGTGAGACTTTCGTCCCTGTTGCTCGTCTTGAATCCATTCGCATTTTATTGGCCTATGCTGCTTTCAATGGTTTTACTTTGCATCAAATGGATGTGAAAAGTGCTTTTCTTAACGGTCCTCTACAAGAAGAGGTATATGTATCACAACCACCTAGGTTTGTTGACCCTCACCACAAAGACCATGTATACAAACTTCACAAGGCTCTGTATGGCCTCAAACAAGCTCCCCGTGCTTGGTACGATCATCTTAAGAAGTTCCTACTCGATGATGGCTTTGTGGTGGGGGTGATCGATCCCACTCTTTTTACTAAGAGGGGAAACGGTGATTTGATCTTATAAAAATCTATGTAGATGACATCATTTTTGGTTCGCCTAACATCCATTTATGCAAGAAGTTTGCGGCCTCCATGACCAAGACCTTTGAGATGTCACTCAACACGGACTTGAAGTTCTTTCTTGGGTTTCAAATACAACAATTTCAAGAGGGGATTTTCTTGTCTCAAACTAAGTACCTCAAGGACATTCTTGAAAAATTTGATATGACAAATGCTAAACCAATGAAGACACCCATGGCCACGGATGTAGTTCTGAATGAAGGCACCAACGGTATTCCTTTTGACCCATCTACTTACCGCTCCATGATTGGTTCGTTACTTTATCTTTGCGCATCTAGACCGGACATCATGTTAAGTGTAGGCATATGTGCTAGATTTCAAGCTTCCCCTAGGGAAAGCCATCATACGGCGGTTAAGCACATTCTTAGATACCTTGTTCACACCCCAAGGTTAGGCTTATGGTACCCTAAGGATGCAAAGTTCGATCTTATTGGGTACTCCGATGCGGATTGGGCCGGTGACAAAGTGGGACGGAAATCCACTTCCGGTGCCTGTCAGTTTCTTGGACGCTCCTTGGTAAGTTGGTACTCGAAAAAGCAGAATTGTGTTTCTCTCTCCATGGCTGAGGCCGAATATATTGCAGCCGCAAGCTGTGCAACCCAACTGCTATGGATGAGGCAAACCCTAAAGGATTATGGTATCATGTATCGACACGTTCCTCTTCTCTGTGATAATGAAAGTGCCATAAAGATCTCCGAGAACCCCATTGATCACCCTCGCACAAAACATATTGATATTAGGTATCATTTCTTGAGAGACCATGTGCAAAAGCGTGACATTGATATTACCCATGTGGGTACCGACATGCAGCTCGCCGACATTTTCACCAAGCCACTTAGCGTAGCTAGGTTCTGTCAACTTAGGCGTGAACTTGGTATCTTGGAGCTTGATAACATAACTTGAAACCTTGCACACATACACACACACATTATGTTTGTGTCTTGATGTGGGCATGCATTTAGGGGGAGTGGGTCATAATTTTGTGTTTTGAGCTTACAAAGTATGCATAAATCAACTTATGTCCACAAGTAGCATATGTAATTCTTGCAGGAAACTATATTCGTGCTCTTTGTGACAAACCATGAAAAATCATCATCTCATCATCAAAAATTCCAGAATCAGCCTCTGCCTCCTCTCTCTCGGTCGTCCGACATGTCTCGGACTTCCGGCAGCTATCCTCATTCCGGACGTCCGACCAGTGTCGGTCGTCCGACGGCAAAATCCTCTCCGGACGTCCGACGCCTGTCGGACGTCCGACACATCGGGGCCTATAAATAGATGGGAGCGGGGCTGGCACGAGGAGCGCTCGCCCGCGCCGCCACTCCTGAGATCTGCCTGATCTCCTCCGCGGATCCTCCTCTTCTTCCTCCGCGGGATGCATCTGCAGGTATCTCCTCCGTTCCCGTCGTGTTTGATTCCCTCTCTCCCAAGTCCATGTGTTCGTTCATCTAGTTTGACCATGTTCGTTCCTCATTTGGGTTTTCATCCGTGTAGGTTGTTGTGCACCATGCCCAGGGTTAAGCACGCCGCCCGGAAGGACGTTGCTGGCTCATCCGCTCGTGCCCCTACTGGCACGGGGTCGGACTCGGAAGGGCAACGTCGTCCCTTCAAACGGACTGCCCGGCGTTCTCCGTCTCCACAGCTCCCCTCGTCGTCTGATGGTGATGGCTCTGACTTTGAGGATGAGCTTGCCGCCGAGGACCGTGCTGACCAGCCCGCCGATTGGAGGTCCATGCCAAAGCCCGGGACTCGCAGGGCATCCTATATGCCACTACCTCCGCCTGCCTAGCCCGTAGGTGAAGCTCGTCGCATCTCACTTGAACCCCCTCCTACCTTAGGTCGTGAAGTCACGAACTTCACCACGCTTGCCAAGTATTCATACCTCAGTTTCCGCCGTGACATTGATCAATTCTCTGTCGTACGTGACTCTACGGACTCATGTTTCCGCACACACGTCTAGGCGGACATTTTTACTACAGTCATAGTTCCTAAGGGTCTCTCTCTTCATCACTTCATAGATCTTGAGCATATTCGCATGCACCCGGCGACATACCCGGGTGCCATTCAGCTTACTGAGGCATCGGGGCTTGCTGCCCCGTTTGCTTTTCATCGTGATTTTAACGCTGCTGCCATTCACCAGTTCTATGCCACATGCTTCTTTGGTCCAAACCACACTGTTAGCTGGATCACCTATGACGTTCGCTTCACAGCTTCTTATGATACGTTTGTTGCCGCACTTGGTTTCCCCAACTCCGGCTTCAAAATACATAGGAATGATCCTAACCATGCACCTAAGTCCATTGATGCGTGTCGGTATCTCCTCAAACCACTCCGTGAGCTTGATGCGGATGAACGCATGAAGGATCTTAACCAGGTATCCATTTGGCGTTCACCTTACTTTATCATCTTTCAGTGTCTTATCCGCACCATCTATCCCAAGATAGGTGATAAGGGCTCTTGTAGTGGCTACTGTATTGACATCATGTCACACTTGTACGAGCACCCCAAGAGCAAAATTAATGTGCCTCACTTTCTCTGGCATGAGATTCGGCTTGCTAGTTTTCAATACAAGCGAGCTTACCCCCATGCCCCCTTCATCCAGGCTCTTGTTAATCATGTTGTTGATTTCTCTGTTGCTGTCACTCACACACATTCCCGCTCACATGGCGGATAACTATGCTCCCAAGAAAATCCCATCCTCCACATCCACTCGCCGCACTGCTGCCCGGTCAGCAACCCCCTCATCTAGCTCTGCTCCTCCCGGTCGCTTTGCCAAATTCATTGGCAAGGCACACTCTGCTATGATGAAGGCCATCTCTTTCCAGTGTGGTCAAACCCATGATGTGGTTTCTCGCCTAGTCTCCTCCAAGAATGCCCTCAAGGCTCGTCTGAGGGACTCGGGCGCTCTTGATGTGAGTGATGATGAGGCCCTTCCTGCTGCTCCTCCTTCTGACTTTGGCTTCCCATCTGGTCCTGAGTGGGCTGATTTCCTTGACGAGGCTGGTGGCAGTGTCTTGCCTGACGATGAGGATGATGCTGATGAGCTCTGAGCATGGTTGATGTTGGTGGTGCCTCCCTTTTTGGTACTTGGTGCCAAAGGGGGAGTAATGTATCGTAGTTTTTAGTCTTTGGAGATTTACTCTAAATTTGCATGGTTGAGAAATGTAATGGATAAACTCATGTATGGCTACTTATGAATGTTGTGATTGCTATGGATTGCTATGATATCATCATAGGCTATTATGTTTTTGCTCCACTACTTCTATGATGATCTATTGTCTTTCTATGATGATCTATTATCTTTACATGATGATCCATTATATGTTCGATACACACATTAAAAGGGAGCTCCGATATTTTATCATGCACATACTAAGGGGGAGCTCCGTACTAAATCTCTCGAAGCCTATAATGTATGTTAAATCTTTTTGAGACCTATGTATATGTTGTCATCAACTACCAAAAAGGGGGAGATTGAAAGTGCATGCTATGCCCCTAATCGACTTTTGGTGTTAATGACAACACATACATAGGAAACTAATCCTATTTGTTGAGTGTATCTCAGGATGGCAAGTACTTTAGTAGATTGAGAATTATGTGCCAAAGGTGGTCTGAGAAGATCGGGATTTATATGTTAAGAAGGCTCGGGATTGAGAAAAGATGATGTAGACTATCCTTTTGAGTTTACTATTCTTGAGTATAGGGATCCCGCACTATTAAGAGGGGATCACAGGTTTTGGGATGAACTTGCTCATACCACATCTTCACTATTCTGCTCAATACCACATATTCTCTACTCTGCTCCTATCTCAAAACAAGTCTAATGCCTCGGACTTCCGGCTCCCTCCGGACGTCCGAGGGCCGGTCAAGGGTCGGACGACCGACAGGCTTCGGAAATCCGGAGCTCTACACCAGAAGAACTTGAGCCCTATAACTCGGATTTCCGGCTCCCTCCGGACACCCGAGGGCCGGTCTACCGACCAGCTTCGGAAATCCGGAGCCCTGCACCAGAAGAATGTGAGCCATATAACTCGGACTTCCGGCTCCCTCCGGACGCCCGAGGGCCGGTCGTCCGTCCCCCTTCGGAAATCCGGAACCTTGCACTAGAAGAAGTTGAGTCGAATAACTCGGATTTCCGGCCTTCTCCGGACGTCCGGTCCATGTTCAACTCACAGTGTTTCCAGACATATCTACAGCTCTCGGACGACCGACCCCTGTCGGACGTCCGACCCCTTGTGGACGCCCGGACTTCCGTAAACTGCCGGACGTCCGAACCCTGTGTGACTTAAAGTGTCCCCAACGGCTGTTTTACACTCCCCACTATATATACCCCCTCCCACTTCGTGAGAGGGTGTTCAACACAGCTAGAACACATCCAAGAACACCTTTCTTCTCACTCACTCTTGTCTACACCAAATCTTAGATCCCAAGAGCATTTGTGAGTCCCTTTGAGTGTTGTTCCAATCAAAAGATAGATCGTCTCCTTCTCCTCCTTCCCACCAAGGTGATTTGTGATTTGAGCAAGTTTTGAGCAATCCCCGTGATCTTGTTACTCTTGGAGGTTGGAGACTCCTACCGTCTTCGGAGAGGAATCAAACCATTGTGATTTCCCCCGGAAACTTTGTGAAGGTTTGGAAGCCACCTCAAGGCTTACCACTAGTGGTTGAGAAACGCCTTCGTGGAGTTATCTCAAAGGGAGAATAGGGTGAGCCTTCGTGGTGTTGGTGTGCCTTCGTGGTAACATCCGCCCCTCTAACGGTGACGTAGCTTCCCTCCAAGGAAGTGAACATCGGGATACATCCTCGTCTCTCTTGGAGTTTCGGTTATTCCTAACCCTAACTCTCTACTTGTGTTAATCCTTATTGCGTACTTGTATTTGATTATTGTTTACCGCTTGCCTTACTTCACTCTAAATAGCTTTCTCCTTGTCATAGCAATTATTAGGCCTACACCCATATTCCGCACTTTTGCCTAAAATTTTTAAGTAATTATTAATATTTGGAACTGTACCTATTCACCCCCCCCTCTCGGTCCATCTCGATCCTTTTCATACGTGTCCATCGTATCTACTTTACCAAACTCTTTTGCCCTTGTTTTGGACTCTAATTTGCATGATTTGAGTGGAAGTAACCTGGACTGACGCTGTTTTCAGCAAAATTGCCTTGGTGTTACTTTTGTGCAGAAATCAAAGTTCTCAGAACGTCCGGAAAATTTACGGGGAGCATTTTTGGAAAATATAAAAAATACCTGCGCAAAGATCCACCCGAGGGGGTGAGCCAGTGGGCCACAAGCCCTACCACCGCCACCCCCTGGTGGCGGTGGGCAAGCTTGTGGGGCCCACACGGCTCTGCCGCCCCCAATCTCAGCTCTATAAGTTCACTTTCGTCCCAGAAAAAATAAAAAGAGAAGATTTCGTCGCATTTGCGATATGGAGGAGCCCCCACAACCCGTTCTTCATCTGGAGGGCAGATCTGGAGTCCATTTTGGGATCCGGAGAGGGGAAATCGTCGCCATCGTCATCATCAACCTTCTTCCCTCTCCAATTTCATGAAGCTCTTCGTCGTTCGTGAGTAATCTATTCGTAGGCTCGCTGGGCGATGATGAGTAGGATGAGATCTATCATGTAATCGAGTTAGTTTTGATGGGGATTGATCCCTAGTATCCACTATGTTCTGAGACTGATGTTGCTACTACTTTGCGATGCTTAATATAATGCTTGGCACTAGGGCCCGAGTGCCATGATTTCAGATCTGAAATTATTATGTTGTCACCAATATATGTGTGTTTTAGATCTGATCTTGCAAGTTGTAGTTACCTACTATGTGTTATGATCCGGCAACCCCAGAGTGACAATAACCGGAACCACTCCCAGTGATGACGATAGATTGAGGAGTTCATGTGTTCACCAAGTGCTAATGCGTTGGTCCGGTTCTTTATTAAAAGGAGAACTTTAATATCCCATAGTTTCCTTTTGGACCCCGCTGCCATGGGAGGGATGGACAATAGATGTCATGCAAGTTCTTTTCCCTATGCACGTATGACGACACACGGAATGCATGCCTACATCACATTGACGAACGGGAGCTAGCCACATATCTCTCCGTGTTGTAACTGTTGCATGATGAATATCATCCAAAAAAATCACGGACCCATTGCCTATGAGTTTGTCCTACTGCTGTTACTACTGTTGCTGCTGCTGTTAGTGGTCTTGCTCTGCTGCTACTGTTGCTACTACTGTCGCTTACAACTGTTGCTACTTGCTACTGCTGTCACCACTGCCGTTACTCGTTACTTTGCTGCTACCACTTTGCTTGCAGATACTAATCTTTCAGGTGTGGTTGAATCTGACACATTCAGCTGCTAATACTTGAGAGTATTCTCTCACCTCCTTCTTTGGCGATCAACAAATTTGGGTCGAATACTCTACCCTCGAAAACTGCTGCGAACCCACGCGCTGGTGGGCCATCAACAATATTCTTCTAGTTTCGTTGTCGGGGTGTGCTAGCAGCATTCTTCTGGTGCCATTGCAAGGGAAGGTTTGTTGTCACAGAATCAACATTCGTCTAGTTATTGCCAGAGAGTGCCAGTCAGCATTTTTCTGGCGCCGTTGCCGGGGAGGTATTGCTATATTCTCTCAGTCACTTGGGATTTATATCTGCTGATCACTATGAAGAATCTGAAGGATCCAAAAACCAAAGTCTTGCCCTCAACTACGAGGGGAGGTAAGGAATTGCCATCTAGCTCTGCACTTGATTCACCTTCAGTTATGAGTAAGTTTGCGACATCACCTCCTGCGAGAAATCTTGATATGTCGCCTGTGCTTGATGATCCTTATGATGCTACTTCTAGAGATGCTATGCTTGATACTATGCCTGATACTGCTTTGGCTAATATTTCTAGAGATGCTATGCCTGATACTGCTTTGCCTAATGATGCTAGAGATGCTATTTTGCCCGATGATGCTATGCTTGCTACTGCTAGAGATGTTATGCCTGGTGATGTTATGCTTGATACTGCTAGAGATACTACTTTGCGTGATGTTCCACTAGGGGTATTCCTTGATGCTCATATTGCTAGAGTTACTGCCAATGCTCGTGATACTTCTGAAACTGTCGATACTATTGAGATAGAACCTACTTATGCTCCTGTTAGATCTAGCTCTCCTAGATATGAATTGCGTCATATACCTGAGGGTTGCGTTATAGAGGGAGAGATAGCTGAGGATTTTCTTGTGTGTAAGGATGCCTATGACGCTGAGAAATTACTTCTCAAGTGGAAGGAAAAATCTCTAAAAGCTAGGATGAAATACGACCCGAAGTTTGCCACTTCACCTATCTTTATCACCGATAAGGATTATGAATTCTCTGTCGATCCTGAGATAATCTCTCTAGTCGAATCTGATCCTTTTCACGGTTATGAGTCTGAGACGGTCGTAGCCTATCTTGACAAACTACACGATATAGCCACCCTTTTCACTAATGAGGAGAAGATCCGCCACTACTATATCCTTAAGCTGTTTCCTTCCTCTCTAAAGGATGACGCTAAAGCCTGGTTCACCTCTCTTGCTCCTGGATGTGTCAGTAGTCCCCAGGATATGGTCTATTACTTCTGTGAGAAATATTTCCCTGCCCATAAGAAGCAAGCTGCCTTGCAGGAAATATACAACTTTGCTCAACTCCAAGAAGAGAGTCTCCCACAAGCTTGGGGCAGGCTCGTCCAGCTACATAATGCTTTGCCTGATCAGCCTCTTAAGAAGAACGAGATACTTGATATCCTCTATAACGGACTTACCGATGCCTCTAGAGACCACCTAGATAGTTGTGCTGATTGTGTTTTTAGGGAACGAACTGTAGAACAAGCTGAGACCCTACTGAATAACATCTTGATCAACGATAATGCTTGGACTATTCCCGAACCACCTCCTAAGCCAACTCCTAAGAAAAGAGGTATTCTATTCCTCAGTCCCAAATATATGCAAGAAGCCAAGAAATCTATGCAAGAGAAAGGCATTAGATCTGAAGATGTCAAAAATCTAACACCTATCGAAGAGATCCATGGTCTCGATAACCCGATACAAGTAGTAGAAGTGAATTCTCTGCATAGCTTTGATGAGAGTGATATTCCTTTTGACAAACCTGCTAGCCTATGCTTTGATGAATTTGACAACTTTGTTGTCAAACAACAGAGTTTTAATGATTACGTTAGCAGACACTTGGAACAAAGTACTCGTATGCTTAGCCATTTAAGTGCTTGTGTAAACAGAAATGTCAATGATGTGAAGCTTCTGAGTAAACATGCCTCTATGATTACTACTCAGGTAGAACAAGTACTTAAAGCTTAGAATGACCTTCTCAATGAATTAAATGACAACTCTGTCAGAGTCATTACTAGAGGAGGCAAAATGACTCGGGAACCTTTGTATCCTGAAGGTCATCCTAAGAGAATTGATCAAGATTCTCAAGGAATCAATGCCGATACTCCCAGTCATCCTAAGGAGAAGAAGAAGGATGATAGAAACCTACATGCCAGTTCACCAAATACTGTCACACCTGAACCTAATGATATTTCTGCGTATGATGCAGAAACACAATCTGGTGATGAACATGAACGTGGTGACAATATGTACAGTGATGTTCATAATAATGCTCAACCTAGCAATGATGAGGATGTGGAGATTGAACCTACGGTTAATCCTGATAATCCACAACCTAAGATATACGACAAGAATGACTTCACTATACCTTTCCTCCTAAGCAATAATGCTCAACAACCTAAGATCCACAACCTAGCAATAATGCTCAACATAACAATGCTCAACCTAGCAATGAAAGGGAGCCATGGGTTCAGAGATCTATGCCCTTTCCTCCTAAGCCTTCCAAGAAAAAGGATGATGAAGATTTTGAGCGCTTCATTGAGATGATAAGACGCATCTTTCTGCAGATGCGGTTAACTGATATGCTCAAGATGTCTCCGTATGCCAAGTACATGAAAGATATCATGACTAATAAACGGAAGATACCAGATCTTGAGATCTCCACCATGCTTGCCAATTACACTTTCAAAGGTGGAACCCCTAAGAAACTTGGTGATCCTGGAGTGCCCACTATACCTTGCTCCATTAAAGGAAACTGCGTAAGAACTGCCTTATGTGACCTTGGAGCCAGTGTTAGTGTTATGCCACTCTCTCTTTATCGTAGACTTGAATTGGATAAGTTGACACCCACTGAAATTTCTCTGCAGATGGCCGACAAATCAACTGCTTTCCCTATCGGCATTTGCGAGGATGTGCCTGTTGTGGTTGCTAATACCATTATCCTAACAGACTTTGTTATCTTGGATACTCCCGAGGACGATGCCATGGCTGTCATCCTCGAAGACACTTTTTAAACACTGCAAGGGCTGTTATAGATTGCGACAAAGGCAATGTCACTTTCCATGTCAACGGTAATGAGCACATAGTGCACTTTCCGAAGAAACGATATCAAGTACATTGCATCAATGCCATCGAAAAGACTTCATTGGTTCTTATTGGGAGCTTTGAATGCCCTATTCCTCGTGTCAAGATGAATTATGATTTTCTTGTTGGGGAGATACATATCCCCATTGAGGTGACTTAGTGGCTATTCGAAAAATCTCCATTCTCTCTTGCGATTCGAGAAGGTTTTTTCATGAGGACTTGATCAATCCTATTGACGGATTTCTTTCGATGACCATGAAATGGATGAATCAAAGAGTCACATACCTCTATTTTGAGTTTTCATTTTCTGTTGCTTAGAAGAAAAATGATGGAATTAGTTTAGTTTTTCGTGTTTTTTGTTTTAGCGTCCCGGAGAAAAATACCTCGAAAATAAAAGTTCTCCGATGGTCCTGAAAATTTAGTATGATTTTTTCTGGAATATTTGAAAAAATTTGGGCCTGAGAGCTAGCCTGTGGGCCAGACTAGTGGGCCACATGCCCTGCCACCTCCACCCCCTGGTGGCGGAGAGCAAGCTCGTGGGGCCCACAGGGACCCCCTCCACTCATTCCAGCTCCCAGCCTCTTCTTCCACCTCCAGAAAAAATTGTTTCGCAACTCAAACCCGTGTTCTTGCTCATTTGGCTGATATTCGATCTCCTTGCTCAAAGCACCATTCTCCAAACCGTTTTGGGGAAATTACTCCTTGGTAAGTGACTCCTCCATTGGTCCAATTAGTTTTTGCTCTAGTGCTTTATGTTTCGCGTATTCTTGCTATCTTGGTGACCCTGTTCTTGAGCTAGAAAGGTTGATTTTAGCTGGTCCCAAGTAGTTTTAGCTCGTGATACGGTCTCTAGGCACAAGTAGGAGTAGTTGCTACAAGGTATGGATGGTCTTCATTCACTTTTCTCTTGAACTTCAAAAATTTCAGCAAAAGGAAATTATGTTCAGGATGAAGTTTCATGGTGGTTCGTCAAGTAAGAAGGGTCCCCGTGTTTCTTTTCGGGAGCCCGAACCTTTTCAACTAAGGGACGCACCGGTGCAACCATGTGAATGGCCTTCCGATGAGTTTATGATCGAAGCAGGTTTCAAGGATGAGTTTGATACACTTGTCTGCAATGCCGGGTTAGAAGAATTCCTCTCAGATAAATGTGAACATTATGTTATGCTCACTACCTCTTTCGTGCGTAGATTTAAATTTTCAGTTGGTCGTGACTCATCCATACTGTTTGATCTGTACAATAAATCCTATGCCATGGATCTGGAGGATTTCAATAGGATTTGCAAGATACCCGATGGGGGTAGTATTAATGATCCTTCTAAGTCTTCGGTCAGAGACTTTGTCTCCGGTATAACTGTTGGAGAAACCAGAGAGATCACGCAAGCCACCATAGGAACCATCCATTTCCCTGCCTTGCACTACTTTGCCCTCTTCATAGGTAGGTGCACTAACGGCAAGGGTGCACATTGTCATCTATGCGCTTCTGACCTTAGTATCCTTAAGAATGCAGTAACAGGTGACAGGAGCTTTAGTATGGGAGCTGTAATAGCAAGGAGGCTGAATAAAAATGCCAGTGAGGGGGATTTCTTTGGTGGAGTTTATGCTACACGCTTAGCAAATTTTCTTGGAATATCCATCCGTTCAGAAGACCCTCCTCTCCGTACATCCTACCTTGATCGTGTCGCTCTAACACGCTACTAGTTCCTTGAGAGAGATCATGGATCCCTCCTATACCGCTTGATATTTAACCGGCAGCGTGTTTTCCATATTACCCTTCCTGCTCCTCCTTTCTTTGACTTTCAGGTAAAAAGAAGATACTACATAACCATAGGAGAGGTAGAGGAGTAGGAGAGAGAGGCGACGGCTGCTCGACTTCGCGAGGCAGCTATTCACGCAGTGGCTGCAGCACACCCGTATAACACCCATTATGATTTTTGGTTTCGCCGGGACCATCCATGGGAGTAGACCAAGCCAGGCCAAAAGCCTAAGCTTGGGGGAGTACGTGTTCTCACCAACTTTACATTCATGCTTATGCTTTCACTTTGTTAGCCGGTGTTCAAACTTTGCCACTGTATTATCCATGCTAGTTTATTTTCGTTTTCTTGTTTTCTTGTTTTGTGTCCTTTTGAGAAAACCCAAAAAGATTTTTCTTTCTTCTTTTGCTTGTTGGGAGCTTTCCCGTGTAAATAGTTTTCTTTTTCTTTGGGTCAAGGTAGAAGATATTGGTTACAATGTTTAGTAGCTCTTGCATGCATACCTATTTAGCTGTCAAAGAGCCATATTACTTTGTCTTCTCCTTTGTGTTTGCCTGCAGATGCAGTTTAGTCCAATGCATGAGCACTCTTATTATTGTTCACATCGTTCATCGTGCAAATGAAAGGCAATAATGATGATATATGATGAAGTGACTAAGACTGAAAAGCTGGTATGAACCATGTTTGCAATGACAACTTAGAGATCATAGTTTCTGATGCCATGCTTATTTAGCTAAGAGCTTATAATGGTTTGTCTTGAATGCCAACATAGATTTTGAGATGACTATGATGTAGTATGATAGGATGGTATTCTCCTTTGAATGTTTCAAGTGGCTTGACTTGGCGCATGTTCATGCATGTAGTTGAATCAAAATCAACCTAGCCTCTATGATGTTCGTGTTCATGGTGATTTATATCGTGTTCATGCTTGCATTCAATGTTAGTCAAACTCATTGCATCTTGATGACTGTTGTCGCTCTCTAGTTGGTCGCTTCCCAGTCTTTTGCTAGCCTTCACTTGTACTAAGCGGAATACTGCTTGTGCATCCACTTCCATAAACCCAAAAGTTTTTCCATGAGAGTCCACCATACTTACCTATTTTGCGGTATCTACCTGCCGTTCCAAGTAAATTTGTATGTGCCATTCTCTAAACCTTCAAGAAATAATCTGTTTTGCATGCCCGAACCGCTCATGTGGTGACAGAGGGCTATTGGTATCTTCCATGCTAGGAATGTTATCCTCGACATGTGTTTATTCACTGTCATTCACGAGAAAGGGGCCGGTAATTGGAATGCCCAGTTACAGCTTAAATCGAAAACATAACTGTAAAACAAGACTCCCCCCGGATTGATGTTAGTATGGACGGTACCGGAGGATTCGGCTAGCCGTGGAGTGTGATTGATTGGTGGTGGCGGAGTTAAAACTTTACTTTTCTATTTGGGAACTGGCTATAGCATGAGTAGCATGGAAAATATTGAGAACTCTTGGTCATTGCGTTGACAATGAAAGCATGCCACCCAAAATTATTATCTTTGTTTTCAAATCTTGAGCTCTGGCACCTCTGCAAATCAATGCTTCCCTGTGCGAAGGGCCTGTCTATTTATTTTCCTGTTGAGTCATCCTCCTCTTCTATAAGCACCAATTAGAAAGCACCTCTGTCATTTTTATGCCTTGCTTTTGATTGATATTGAGCATGACTATGACTGGATCTTCGTTGCTATGAATTACAATGTTTAGTCAGCCCTTGATCTTTGAAAGTGCTCTGCATTTATGTTTTGCTGTCTCAGAAAGAGCTAGCGAGATACCAAATATTCATATTGCTTCATGCTTGTTTTGATTGAAGTGTTGGTATTCGAAACTCATTATCATTTGCTCGTTAGCTGATTATGCCATTGATATTAGTTTATCATGAGACCTCTGTGTCACTTGCTTATGTGGTTAACTTGTGATCTTGCTGAAATTCTGGTTATGAGTTAGACATAGTTGCAAGAACAAGATCAAACAGAGTTTGTCAAAGTTTTTCTTTCTCTCTCAGTTTGCCAACTGAGTTGCTTGAGGACGAGCAAGGTTTTAAGCTTGGGGGAGTTGATACGTCTCCATCATATCTACTTTTCCAAACTCTTTTGCCATTGTTTTGGACTCTAATTTGCATGATTTCAATGGAACTAACCTGGACTGACGCTGTTTTCAGCAGAATTGCCTTGGTGTTATTTTTGTCAAGAAATCAAAGTTCTCAGAATGTCCTGAAAATTTACGGGGAGCATTTTTGGAAAATATGAAAAATACCTGCGCAAAGATCTACCTGAGGGGGTGGGCCAGTGGGCCACAAGCCCTGCCACCGCCACCCACTGGTGGTGGTGGGCAAGCTTGTGGGGCCCACACGGCTCTGCTGCCCCCAATCTCAGCTCTATAAGTTCACTTTCGTCCCAGAAAAAATAAAAAGTGAAGATTTCGTCGCGTTTGCGATACGGAGGCGCCGCCACAACCTGTTCTTCATCTGGAGGGCAGATCTGGAGTCCATTTTGGGCTCCGGAGAGGGGAAATCGTCACCATCGTCATCATCAACCTTCTTCCCTCTCCAATTCCATGAAGCTCTTCGTCGTTCGTGAGTAATCTATTCGTAGGCTCGCTGGGCGGTGATAATTAGGATGAGATCTATCATGTAATCGAGTTAGTTTTGATGGGGATTGATCCCTATTATCCACTATGTTCTGAGATTGATGTTGCTACTACTTTGCCATGCTTAATGCTTGTCACTAGGCCCGAGTGCCATGATTTCAGATCTGAAATTATTATGTTGTCACCAATATATGTGTGTTTTAGATCCGATCTTGCAAGTTGTAGTTACCTACTATGTGTTATGACCCGGCAACCCCGGAGTGACAATAACCGGAACCACTCCCGGTGATGACCATAGTTTGAGGAGTTCATGTGTTCACCAAGTGCTAATGCGTTGGTCCGGTTCTTTATTAAAAGGAGAACCTTATCCTTGTCCATCCCTCCCGTGGCAGTGGGGTCCGAAAGGATACTACGGGATATTAAGGTTCTCCTTTTAATAAAGAACCGGACCAACGCATTAGCACTTGGTGAACACATGAACTCCTCAAACTATGGTCATCACCGGGAGTGGTTCCTGTTATTGTCACTTCGGGGTTGTAGGGTCATAACACATAGTAGGTAACTACAACTTGCAAGATCGGATCTAAAACACACATATATTGGTGACAACATAATAATTTCATATCTGAAATCATGGCACTCGGGCCCTAGTGAAAAGCATTAAGCATGGCAAAGTAGTAGCAACATCAATCTCAGAACATAGTGGATACTAGGGATCAATCCCCATCAAAACTAACTCGATTACATGATAGATCTCATCCTACTCATCACCGCCCAGCGAGCCTACGAATAGATTACTCATGAACGATGAAGAGCTTCATGGAATTGGAGAGGGAAGAAGGTTGATGATGACGATGGTGACGATCTCCTGGATCCGGAGCCCAAAACGGACTCCAGATCTACCCTCCAGATGAAAAACAGGATGTGGCGGCGCCTCCGTATCATAAACGCGATGAAATCTTCTCTTCTGATTTTTTTTCGGGACGAAAGGGAATTTATAGAGCTGAGTTTGGGGGCGGCAGAGCCACGTGGGCCACACAAGCTTGGTTGCCGCGTCCAGGGGGCACGACGACAGGGCTTGTGGCCCACTGGCCCGTCCCCTCCGGTGGATCTTTGCGCAGGTATTTTTCATATTTTGCAGAAATGTTCTACATAAATTTTCACGACGTTCCGAGAACTTTCATTTCTGCACAAAAACAACACCATGGCAATTCTGCTGAAAACAGCGTTAGTCCGGGTTAGTTCCATTCAAATCATGCAAGTTAGAGTCCAAAACAAGGGCAAAAGAGTTTGGAAAAGTAGATACGATGGAGACGTATCAACCCCGAACAAGCTCCTCAAAGGATTAGTTTCCATAGTGACAAGTGAGAATAAATTTCAACACACTATATAAATGTTTCCTTACCAAATTCCACTTACCAAAGGCGCTTCACTCCCCGGCAACGGCGCCAGAAAAGAGTCTTGATGACCCACAAGTGTAGGGGATATATGGTAGTCCTTTTGATAAGTAAGAGTGTTGAACCCAACGAGGAGCAGAAGGATCTGACAAGTGGTTTTCAGCAAGGTATTCTCTGCAAGCACTAAAATTATCGGTACGAGATAGTTGTGTGGTAAGATGATTCGCAGCAAGTAGCAAGTAAAAATAGTAACAAAGGTTCAGAAAGATGTCCCAATCCCTTTTGTAGAAAGGGACAAGCCTGAACAAACTCTTATAGGAGGTAAAGCGCTCCCGAGGACACACGGGAATTTCTTTCAAGCTAGTTTTCATCATGTTCATATGATTCACGTTCGCTACTTTGATAGTTTGATATGTGGGTGGACCGGTAGTTGGGTGATGCCCTTACTTGGAAAAACATCCCACTTATGATTAACCCCTCTCGAAAGCATCCGCAACTACGAAAGAAGAATTTAGACAAAGTCTAACCATAACATTAAACTAGTGGATCTAAATCACCCCCTTACGAAGCAACACATAAACTAGGGTTTAAGTTTCTGTCACTCTAGAAACCCATCATCTACTTACTACTTCCCAATGCATTCCCCTAGGCCCAAATAATGGTGAAGTGTTATGTAGACGATGTTCACATAACACCATTAGAGGAAAAACAACATACAACGCATCAAAATATCGAACGAATACCAAATTCACATGACTACATATAGCATGACTTATCCCATGTCCTCAGTAACAAAAGTGACTACTCACAAAGCATAATAATATTCATGACCAGAGGGGTTTTGAATAGCATCAAGGATCTAAACATATAATCTTCCACCGAGTAATCCAACTAGCATCAACTACAAAGAGTAATTAACACTACTAGCAACCTTACAAGTACCAATCGGAGTCGCGAGACGGAGATTGGTTACAAGAGATGAACTAGGGTTTGGAGATGAGAAGGTGCTGATGAAGATGTTGATGCTGATGAGTCCCCTCTGATGAGAGGAGTGTTGGTGATGACGATTGCGACGATTTCCCCCTCCGGCACGGAAGATTCCCCGGCAGGACAGCCCTGCCGAAGCTCTAGATTGGTTCTGCTCAAGTTCCGCCTCGTGGCGGCGGCGATTCCTCCCGAAAGCCTCCGCCTGATTTTTTCTGGAACAAAAACCTCCTTATAGAAAAAGAGGGGAGCCAGAGGGCCAACTGGGAGCCCACAAGCCCCCTAGGGGCAGCCAGGCGGGTACGCCGCGCCTAGCAGGCTTGTGGCCTCCTGGTGGCTCCCCTCTGGTACTTCTTCGGCCCAGTATGTTTTATAAATTCCAAAATAATTCCTCGTTGATTTTCACAGCTTTTGGAGTTGCACAGAATAGGTATCTCAAACTTGATCCTTTTTCAGGCCAAAGTTCCAGCTGCCGGCATTCTCCCTCTTCATGTAAACCTTGCAAAATAAGAGAGAAAAGGCATAAGTATTGTACCGTGAAGTGTAATAACATCCCAAAAAGCTATAAATATCAACATGAAAGAATGATGCAAAATGGACGTATCATGTTCCTGGTTCAATCCTGATCTATTGCACACTTTAATGCTCCATAAATTAGTTGTTCACAAAGCCATCCCCGTTCTTATTCTCTACGATTCGATCCTCTCGGAGACTTGCTTTGGGTAAGCCCTGCTATCCTTCCCACGAGTCGTTCTTCAGTGTCTTTGATAGCTTTAGATGGGGCACATCAAACCTGTCGCAGTTACACCTTGACAATGCAAGGCGCCTGTTAAAAGAACATGTCGATGAATAAATGGACTAATAATTGACCGAGAATTCGTGGTGTCTCTGTAGTACCCCACATCTTTAGTCTGGCAAGGAAGGCCATCCTTTTCTTTGATAGAATCTCCAATGTTGTAGTTTCTGCTACTTGACCTTTATTTGTCAAGTATCATGAGATGAACAATTGGTGGTGTGTTACAAAGCTTTTGTTGATTAATGATTACACTGTGTCATTAAACTATACCCAAGTCGGATAACAACATTATATCTTACTCTGTTTCATTATATAGATTTTGGGTAACAACGTTATATCTTGTGCTTTAGGTATCAGTTGGAGGAATTTTATAGTTTGATTCCCGCATAAATCATCAAAAAGGGAAAAATATTTATGCTCCAGAAAAGGTCTTCATCAACCTAGTTGAGAAACGATCATGTCTTTTGTATAGCAAATTACAAAGTATTCAGCTATGATTCGAGCACTGGGTCATCAGCTCTGAATCTCCTGTCAGGAACTTGGTGTACAACCAGCTTGTCTCAAACCATATTTTATCTTTCATTTTGTTTTAGAGAATCCTTTCATTGGAGGCACGTGAGGAACAATATGGTTTTCGAAATGATGATGCAGTTAATCTTAGATATACTTATTCCAACCCCAAGTGGTCAAAAGAAAAGAGTCTCACTATTTTAGATTTCAGAATACTGAAAGTGTAAGTATAATGCAAAAAGAAGAAAAAATTTGCGCAACCTCCTCTTCACTGTTTTATACTTCTCTGCACAATACCTGATTTTAATATGCAACAGACATTTTGCATAATACTTCCTTCATGCTTATTATCGGATCAACCCTGTGATAGTTGAAATTGGAGATCAATCTGTGAGACAGACAAAATTGATGTCGGTTCGACTCATCATTATAACTGTTTGCTTAATTGTATCTGTTCCGATCTCATGCAAATAGTGAGATGAGCAAAGGTTACCCCTTTCTCCTGAAATGTTGATTAATTTCCGTTTTGGTTGAGAATGGGGCACTCCTAGGTCAAGAAAATTAGCAGAGGTCATGCCCAATTTTCTTGACCTAGAAGGTGCCTCATTCTCAACCGAAACAAAAGGGCATTCCTTTCTCTCCCTTGTTTTCTTTCATTTTACATGTTGCTAACTAGTTGTGGTAGTGGCTTCGAAAAGAGAAAGTGAGCTTTGCAGCTCCATGTTCTAGGCCCTTAGCGAGATGAGCAAAGGGATTTTAAAACTTTTGACTTCCTGTATGCTAGCCAAGTTTGTGCTTTGAATCTTTGTAGAATTATAACTTTCAACTGATATGCACTGCCTTCACATGGAAACCCCATCTCATCACACAAGTCAGTCCGTTACCTAAGAATTAACATCAACACACCATATTCATTGAATTTAACCACTATGAGCAACACATATTTTTTTAATTTTTCTCACAAATAAATTTGAAAAATTGCTGAACAAACATGCAAAGTATTATTTGTCTCTTTCAATGTCATGAAATCCTAGCTCTTCTGCATGAAAAACATATTTATTTAATCGGTTGTGTTCAGTGCAAAAGCAAGAGTGGAAGTAGTATGCTTGGCTTATCTTAATCTGAGAAGAATAGATACTACCCTGATCTCATCCAATAACTCTAGTAGCCTTTTTTCCTATTTAGAGCGAACATGGCCAACAACGATGAGGTCGGCGGTTCAGGCAAGCCATTCTGGGAGCTGTCCCAGGAGATGGAGGAAGAACCTCACCGCTATGAGGACGTCGCGGAAGACACCGATCCCGACTACACAACCCCTAGTGGCGTCGGGGATGACACCACTGATGGTGCGCCGGGGATGCCACCACTGATGATGGCAGCGAACTCACAGATGGCAGCCAACCAAAGAGGCAACGGAAGGACCGGTGCCCGAACGTGCTCGGCACCGTCAAGTAGGAAATTACTGAAGTGTCCTCCAGCGGGCATCCAACGGCGCCCAAAGAATTAGTCGGTGGGTACGCGGGACAACTCGGGTGCATTCTCCGGAGCACCGTCTCGATCAACACCGAGAACCTAAGGCATCATGACCAAGGGAATTTGCGCAACCTCCTCTTCAAGAAGCTGCACGAACGATACAAGTTCCCCGGTAACGTCGCAAACACACCCCTCTTAGGGAATAAAGTGAACAGTGCCGCCCTCACGAAGATGAGCACGGCCCTGGCTAATTGGAGAGCCGCGGTGAAGAGAAGGATTCTAAGAGGTGATAGTTATGAGAAGATCACGGAGACAAATCCTTCAATCAGCGAAGCTGACTACATGGAGTTCAAGATCAAGTGCGAGAGCAACACATCCGCAGAATCAAGTCAGTGGGGGAAAGATATGCGGGACATGAACTTAGGGGTCCACAAACTCGGTCCCGGCGGTTGTAGAGTGGCGGAACCTAAATGGGACAAGGAGAACATGGAGCGTGCCGAGCAAGGCCTACCGCCCCTCTTCGATAAATACCATGAAAAGCAGACCAGGAACTATGTCAAGGCCCAGTACAAGGTGGACCCGGTAACAAAGGAGCTTACCACGGATCCGAAGGTGAAGGACCTTGAGCGTGTTCTGGTAAGGAATACCCCCCCCCCGTAATTAGCTCTATATGGTTACATTCTAATTAATGAAGCCAAATTTATAAATGGTTCACGTTCCTTCCGCAGGAAATTGAAAGCAGTAGCGCGGGGTCTCAGAGCTCCCTGTCTGCCCCTTGGGACACCACTTTAAATAGGGCATTGAACGTAATGAAACACAAGGATAAGTTCAGTAAGACATCGTCAGCTGGTCGTGTGGCCGGTGAAGGCTTGTCCACGAAATGGTCGGAATACTATAAGGCTAGGCGAAAGGAGAGAAAGACCAGCTCAAGAAGCCAGGAGCGCGATGTTAAAGAACTCAAGGAACAAGTGGCGCGGATTTCGGAGATAGTCCAAGAGCAAGTGAGAGACCAACTGGGAGCGACGATCACCGCCATTATGCCTTCCTTGCTTGTGGGGCTGCGGGGGTCGATTGCAGGCGGCCAACAGGGGCCGCCCCGATTCCCAGCTTCACGGGCAGCAACTCGCACAACGCGTCGGCATCGGTGTCTCCAGCGGAGGCGGCATTGCAGGTGCCTCCGGCGTCGGTGCCGGTATTGGAGCTTAATGCACCCGTGTGTGGGAAGAATACGCAGGCCGGCACCTCGGCAGCAAGCGGCCCCTCCGTCACTTGCACGCCCGCCGTGGGCGGTGCCTCGACATTAGCCGAGCTCGACGCCATCACGGTAACTAAGCCTCGGCCGATGACTTCATCTCCTTGCCTTTGACTGGGCATCCATGACGCCCTACATGTTTTCGCAAGGCGCCGCCAACGTTCCATCCACTCTCCTGCACTTCGTTGACGACGAGTTGATCGATGTCGCCAAGGCCAAAATCGTTGAACCGGGCAACCGCGTGTTCCACGGTAATGCGATGCCACCCATCGTGTATAGGGTTCAACTGGTTCGGGTGCTGTGGGGTTGCGATGACTTGTTACCTCCGTATCGACCCCCTGGGGTCGACGAAGATGATGTGATGACCCTTAGCCCCTGCTTAAACTGGTCCATGCTTTGGCCGAAGAGCCAGATTCGTTTGGGGGCGGGGACACCACCCCACAGACAACACCGCCAGTCGTGCTGGCGCCAAGCCATGGCAAGACCGCCGCAACACTACCGTCGTCAGCTGATCCGGACATGCATATGGCACAGGATCCGAACGACGACAACGGTACATTTTACAACATCGATAAGTACATCAACGCACATGGGTACGGTGAAGAATTGTTGGGGCCTCCTTCTCAAGAACTCAACCCTGCAAAAGACGATCGCGATCTAGCTGGTACCGCGGAGAAACCCAATTGCAACAGGCATCGTCTATTCAGTTCTCATGAGACGCCTCCAGCTGCCGCCTTCACCAAGACTAAAATAGCTGAGGTGCGAAATATTATCAGCCCCTACACACTCAAGAAGGTGGTCTCTGAGCAGAACTCGATCCCATTACAGCAGAAGAAGCAGAAGGGACGGAAAATAAAAAATAACAAGGGTGCGAGCCAGCCGGCGCCGAGTACGATCTGTGCTCAGGACGGGCCACCAATATCTAAGGATATTGAGAGGAGGGTGCATGTGGCGGGTAGGTCGATGCTACCGACTAATCTGCTCAATGCTGCAACCGGTGCTATGCGGAGTCTGCATGACGGTGTTCTTTATATGGAGAAGCGGCGTCTCTTCGAGAATGATCTGTCATACCCAGTTTTCGTGGCCAAGGTGCCAGAGGGCAAGGGCTTTGTAGATAGCACCATCGGGCGTATAATCATCATGCGGTTTGATGACATCTTTGCTATGCTTAACCTTTATCGGCTGCACTACACCTTCATTCGGCTATTTTCTCTCAGTATGGAGATGCAGATCATTAGAGACAAGACCCCAGACATCGTGATAGTCGACCCCTTCTACATGCGTGCCAAGATCTTGGGCAGCACTGGGACCGGCAAGTCACGAGTTCATACCTCTAAGGCGTCATTCTGGCGAATGCAGATAAGGACAACTTCCTCGTGCCTTACTTTTCCGAGTAAGTCATCCCCTCACCACCCCGTAACATATGATTTCTTAGATTTTGATTGTTCTTTTTTTCTAACATTCCCTATTTTGTGCAGTGACACACATTGCACACTCATCCTCTTAAGCCCGAAATATTCCATGGCCACATATTTCGACTCGGACCATAAGTCGAATAAAGACTACACAAATATCAAGAAAGTTCTTGATGATGCCCTCCCCGGCTACGCCAAATCTAGAGGCACCTTCAGGAGGCCAATTCGTAAGTACGGCAAGCACATGTTCACCTACGTAATGACATTCCCCTACGTTAAGCAGCTGCCTGGCAGTCAGAAGGATGCCTACTACACCCTCCATCACATGGGGGCGATCGTACGGGACCAACATCTCCGTATGCTACCAAATGATCTCAAAGAATGGGACGCACAGTTGTCGGCAATCCAGGACGAGGACATCAGACAGGAATTCTTTCGCATCTAGTCAGAGTTTGAGGAAATCATCTATCAAGATGTCCTTCCTAGATCGGGGCAGTTCTACCTCAATTGTCAACCGTCCAACAGTGAAATAGACACAACGCTACAAATGCAGGCTAACAACGACCGCCCATTCATGACCATCACGAAAGACGGCGGCTTCCTCCACGCTCCGGTCCCTGAGTCGAGTCGTAAGTATTGATGCTATGTAGTTCTGAAATATCGATTAGCTCATGTTGTAATTAAACTTTAATGAACTTGTATGTCTCTTTAATTTGGACAGTCGTTCAACTTATATGTAATCGATGCTATTTAATAGTAGGACCATTAATCGTGCTATTAATGTGTTTCTTTTCTCTTCCGACCCTTTTGTTGCATACTTATATATTGCTTATATATTATCTGTGAATTGCTACTAACGTTTTGTTTGTCTAGTGCGTAGAGATGCCGTCGTATATCGTGTACAAGGGTGAGGTTCCTGGAGTCTACGACGACTGGGAGGAGTGTCGGAGACAGGTTCACCGTTTCAGCGGTAACAGTTACAAAGGGTATACCACTAGGGCGGAGGCGGAAGCTAGATACGCGCGCTAACTAGCCGGAGAGAGGAGGGAGCGGAGGAGGAACCGGATGAAGATCAGTTTCATCGCGATGATGTTCATCCTGACTGCAACCCTCTTCTATGTGATGGTAGTTTAGATATCGATTTGTAATGTGAAGACAAACTCGCTACTCACGGTCCCGAGACTTGTGATGTTCAAACTTTGTTCGGTATTTTGAATTCGGAGACTAATATGATCAATTGTATTCGGAGACTAATCTTCTATTGTATTCGATAAATCTGTTGTTTATATGTTGTGTTGTTTATATTCTGTGTTGTAATGTATTTTGTAACCTGTGCAAATATCAAAAAAGCAAAAAAAATCCTAATATTCATAGTAGTGGCGCACCAAATTGCACTTTAGTGGCGCAGGAATAAACACACCAGTGGCACATTATCTAAAAGTGCGCCATTAGTGTCTGGGATAGTAATGGCGCATGAGGTGGTATGCCACTGTTATGTAGATTAACAGTGGCGCACCAGGCGTGCGCCATTACTATTTATTAGTAGTGGCCACTACAAGAAATATGCTCATACATGATGTTTTTTAAAATGTCGTTGATGAATTCGTCATAAATCTATGACGATTTCATCCGAGGTCGTCGTATACCGTTTGAGGGGATCAAATCTACATATAAATTACGACGATGTGAGTCAAAAACGTCGTAATCGCATAAGATGAGATCGTCATAACTTTTACGACGATTATAAAAATGTCGTAACATGTTCTAACTATGTTGACATGTCACTCGTGGGTCCATTCTATCCCACCTCATCCTAGTTTATGAAATAACCTACGATTCTATCATTCCAAAAATTGTCTAAAAATTCTCATAAATACTTTGGATCATATATTCCTCAAATATGTGAAAACCCTTCCTTCCATAGTTCAAAAATAATTCTGCAATATTCATTTTCCTATTCTGTTCAGAATAACACTTTGTGAAGGAAGTGCTATTTCTATTTCTTTGATTACCCTCATATTTTTTTGGCACTCTTTCCTATCCAAATCATTGCCTCATGAAAACCTTCGTAATGATTTGCCTAGTAAATCTTTCTCAGAATTTTCTAAAGTTTGTGTTCAGCTAATAGCTTTGTGAAGGAAGTACTAGATAGGAATATCCTGATGAGTTGAATTTTTTCCACATCTTCTATGTGCCCAAAAGATAGCTCTCCACAAAATTTTAGCCCCATCTAACAATCCATGTGAACTCATCATCCAATATTTGTTTCTGGTAATATTTTCATTTTGTGAAGAAACTGCATTTTATATTACTTTATAGTTGATGAAAATTTAACACTGGATGAAACTGACCATATAACCTCACTCCACCAAATTTTAGCTCATTTAATTCAGCCAGTTTCCCTCAATATTTTTCCCAATATTCTGTTCAGTCGAGACCATTGTGAAGGAAGTACAATTTTTGTTTATCCAAATTTTATGAAATTTTTATAGTGCCTTAATATGCCCAAATTATCATCCTCCTCCAAATTTGAGCGCAATCCAATCATCTATGTGAGCCCAGTTTCAATTACCATTTTCTGTCCCGATTGGCACATTGTGAAGGAAGTGTCACTTTGCCATGTGCAAATGGTATAATGTTTTTACAGTGCCTTCATATTCCCAAATTAACATCATACACCAAATTTCAGCTCAATCAATTCATTGATTTGATCCGAGCTTCAACATCCATATTTCTGCACAGTGCGTTACTTTGCAAAGCAAGTGCCACATAGGTTCATCCATTTGAGCTAAAAATTGCCACGAGAGTCTCCTTAGTAGATGATCATCCCCGACCAAAATTTAGGCCCATTGTCTATGTGCAGTACCATCACCGCTAATCAAACACTTGGCTGCTAATTCATGTTTGAGCTTAGTTCAATCTCCTCGTGATATTCTTCTATTGTATTCTTCTTCCTAACACCTACTGAGGGATTGTCCAACCCACCAGACATGCCTATTCCACCCAGAACAAGTGGCAACGCAACGGTCAGGCGATGACCATGCGGCTGGCAGGGAAGTTCACGTGCTCTGGAGTTGGGGCCTTGGACCACCATCCAAACCTCGACGTCAAGCCACCACACCATGTATTTTTGATTAAATATATACTTATGTACCTATAAATTATTTTTGAGAAAAATAAAGAGCTAACTATAATGCAGTTGCAGTTCAAATTTAACCCGCTTCCAACTGAATCGACATAAATTTGTCTTCTTCACAAGAGGTGGATAAAAGCTTTTAACACCCAACCATTTTGTCAATTGTACATTAAATATGGCCTATTTTTTGAGAAAAATGATTTGGTCCAATTTTGAAACAAATATATGGTAGGTCCTTCACAAAAAATTACATTTTGGGTCATTGAAAAATGTAAAATGATTTTTACATACAAGGAAAATGAAAACTTCCTTAATCAACATTGTTTGTCATTCCAATATTCACCCTTGTGCATAATATTATATCATTTTAATAAACTATGTCATGAATGTGACCATAAGATTGATCATTTGGCTTGAAAGCCATGAATCTTCACACATGATAGCTCATTTCTAAGAACACTTTTTAAACATAATTGTCGTATTACAAGTTTATTATTTTTCCTGGTAACTTTGTCACATATAATGACACAATGAAATGGTTTTCCATTTTTTCGAATTTTTCTAAATTTTTCATGCTCATTTCAAAATGCGGTCAAAACAGCGGGTATGACCGTTCCTACCTAGTGGTTGAATCTTGCAAATATTTTGATGTTTATATGATTAAATAGATACTTGTGTACCTAGAAATGATTTTTGGGAAAAATAAAGAGCAAACTATAATGTAGCTGCAGTTCAAATTTGACCCGCTTCGAGCTGATTCAACGAAAATTTGTCTTTTTCACGAGAGGTCGATAAAAGCCGTTAACACCCAAGCATTTTGTCAATTGTACATTATATATGTCTTAGTATGTTAGAAAAATCATTTGGTCCAATTTTACAACAAATATATGGTAGGTCCTTCACTAAAAAAACTCATGTTGGGTACTAAAAAAATGGAAAATGAATTTTTCGTTCAAAGAAAATGAAAAGTTTCTTAGGCAACATTGTTTGCCATTTCAATACGCATTCGTGTGCACAATATGAGATCATTTTAACAAACTATGCCATGAATGTGGCCATAAGATTGATCATTTGGCTTGAAAACATGAATCTTTACACATGATAGCCCATTTCTAAGAACAATTTTTCAAAATAATTGCCATATTACAAGTTTATTATTTTACGTGGTAACTTTCTCACATATGATGACACAATGTGAAGGTTTTACATTTTTTTAATTTTTTTTAAAAAATGCGTGCCCATTTTAAAATGCGGGCCATACGACGGGTATGACCGTTCGTAGCTAGTGCTAGATTTTTGCAAATATTTTGGAGTATCGATAAAGAAATAGATACTTTTGTACCTAGAATTTTTTTTGAAAAAAATAAGTAGCAAACTATGAGGCAGCTGCAGTTCAAATTTGACCTGTTTCCACCTGAATCGGCAGATAGTTTTCTTTTTCACGAGAGGTGGATAAAAGCTTTTGACACCCAAAAATTTGGTCAATTATATATTAAATATGTACTAGTATTTTAGAAATTTGATGGAGTTTAATTTTGCAAGGTTCTTAAAAAAACCATTTTTGCCACTCAGAAAATGATTAAAAATAGCTAGAAAGATGAGAAATGCATACAAATTGGTCATCATCCATAACATATGGTCTAACTCTAGTAAAAAATTGTGTGATGCCTTTTTGCAAAATATTTTTGATAGATGCTTCACAAAATACCTCTATTTTTAGTACTCGAAAACTATTGTAAATCACTGATTTTTCGAACCCATTAGATTTCTTCCCACGGATCGATGACATGGCGCCCATCCATCCATCCATCTATCTCGCCATCTTACATCCATCCATCCATGTATCTATAGAAAAAAAGAAAACCCCACCCACAGCCCAAACCCTACCTCAGACCCCTCTCTCCTCCCCATCTCCTCGCCGCCGCCACCTCTTCCCTCTCCCACACCGCACACCTACCTCGCCGCCGTCTCCCTCTCCCACGGCGCACACCTACCTCGCCGGCGGCCATGGCCTCCTCCAGTCCTCCCCTCCCCTCCCCTGCTCACATCAGACGACACAGAGAGGGAAGGAAGGAGATCCAGCGCGACCGCTCCACCGCCCGCCCGCCCGCCGCGACCGCAGCGAGTCCCTCCGTCCCCCGCCACCGCTGTGAGGCCGCAATTGGTGCAATCGCGCAGGTCGGGGTCGCCGGGATCGCGGACAAGGCCGAGACGGGGCGGTGGCAGTGACGGCGAGGGTTGTTGTTGTTGTTGCTGGTTGACGCAGGTGCCGCCGGGCTAGAGGGCTAGGCGGAGGGAGCGCCGCCATCGGGACGTACCTCAGCACGCCCAAGACAGAAAAGCAATCCGCGTACGGCGAGGGCGCCCGTGTACGCTACTGCCTCGCCTCCATGCAGGGATGGCGGTCCACCATGGAGGACGCCGTGAGTTTGCCCTTTCCCCCTCCATCTCCCCCCTCCCGCTCTCTTTGTCTTCTGCGTTGCATTCGCCTCTACGCGCATCGCTCCCGCTCGGTACGGCCTGGTGCGACGCGCTGGTGCAGGAGGAATCCCCGGCGGCTCGGCTCGAAGAGTCCCGTGTGGCGATTCTGCGTAGAAAAATAGATTCACTCGCCCGCGTCGTCATGGTGAGTTGGTCGGCGATTTCCCCTTTGTCCTGTGACCCACCACAGGCGGTGATATGATAGAATTCCCGTTAGTGATTCCCCGCAGTGGCATTTCCGGCATGGCCCGAGGCAATTTGCGTGACGAGTTTATCTGGCGAATTCGCCCCTTCCCGCTGTCTGGCGACAGACCACCTGAACATAGTAAAATCCTTTGGGATTTACCCTCCCCTGCTGCTAGCGATCTGCAGGCTTTTCACTTGGCATTGCGAGTTCGCTGTTTGTGATCCTGATTACATTTGCATCATGTGATTTGCAGTCTTCCTGTTATCTGGGAACCGACCACGTAGAATCAATGCTGTTTGTGATTCACCCAATGTCAGCATTTTCCGTTTAAGCAGAACGGCTCCACACAGCGGTTTGTCAGCTTGCCACTTGCATTGATAGCTTGCTATCCGTTGTTCCACCACCCAGTAGCATTTCCTCTATAAGCCACTTCATTTCGTTGCTACTAGTAGTACACACACATATGCTCCACAGCAACTCCAACTGCCATCCTCATGCCAATTTAGGACTAGTAAGGGAGTACTAGGTGCTGCCGAGTCAGTGGTGGAAGTAGCATAGAGCTCGGAGATGTCTAGATTAAACATGACCATTATTAGCCCCTGCTCCTTGATGATGTCTATCTATCTCCGAAATAGAAATTATTTGACCCCTTTCATGTCACCAAAAGGCACTTCAGCTTTAATAGATACTCAGGCCTATTGTCGTTTGTTTGATGGATGATATATGAATATGGTGCACCTGGTACTGGATCAGCTTCTAATTACCATTTCTATACACCTGTATCTGTGTGTTGGCGCCAGTAGGTGACCGACGTGCGGTTACCTGACTTGTTACTGGATCAGACATTCTTGATTTGTCATTTTCATTATTACTCCTAGCTTCTTGTGTGACGATGTTCGTATTATGAGCTGTTGATAGCCCAGTAAATTGCAAGATTTTTTTTCAAAGTAACCTTCCTTTAGGCATCTGTACAATCAGCCATATGATAGAGAATTCGAGCTGCTACATATGCATCTTCAACTCCAGTTCCATGGTTGCCATGACTTCAATCTGAACCAAGCATATGTTCCTTTTAACTCCCCATTAAAATATGTGATTGTTGATGCTTTCCCAGGTCGGTCTCCATTGTGTATACCATGATTGGGGACGTCTGCCTATACATTGTTGGCAAGGATGAATATGATGAGCTTGCTCGTGAGTGTCATTGAGTTTCAGACGTTGGTCTTGTTATAAGCGTATCCTGTTTTGAAACCTTCATTATCTAACCTTGCTTTTTGCCTTATGCATGGTAATATACTGTCTGGACATTTTGTAGTGTCGGAGGTGATCTTCGCTATTACGTCGGCGGTGAAGGATGTGTGTGCGAAACCACCCACCGAGCGCCTCTTCCTGGACAAGTACGGGAGGATCTGTCTGTGCCTCGACGAGATCGTTTGGCAGGTAAGCTTCCATCTATTTTTCTTGCCGTGTAGCAGTTAAACATGCCTTTGCCAATCCCCGGGGAGCACCGGCTTATTTTGGTACTCCCAGACTCCCAGTGATGGGATGCAAACTGGTTAACCTACCGGTGCAGCCATGATTTTTTCACTTGATGGATCCTGTGTATGTATCCCTTTGTTAGAGTCTGGATGGTACTACTAGTCACAAACACTTGACACTTGTGTGATTCTTTTGTCCATGGATGTACTGATTAGAGATACACAAGAGAAATTATTTGACTTTTTTCATGTCACCAAAAGGCACTTCAGCTTTAATAGATACTCAAGCCTATTGTCGTTTGATGGATGATATATGAATATGGTGCACCTGGTACTGGATCAGTTTCTAACTACCATTGTTATACACATGTATCTTTGTGTTGGCGCCAGTAGTTGGCCGACGTGTTGGCGCCAGTAGTTGGATCTTATATTTTAATGGATAAGATTGCTCACAAGTTTGGTGTCCTCTCTTAGTTTCGTGCTCTTTACTTAGAGAGCGCACCAAATCACTTGCTACCAAGTTATATGTTGACTCTTAGCTCATTTATTTATCCCCTACGCCCTCCATCCCAGAATGTAAGATGTTTTTGATACTAGTGTAGTGTCAAAAAACATCTTACATTATGCGATGGAGGGAGTATATATTATATATGCATGTGATGGCTCCCTGCTACATCTCTTCTCTGTATAAATGTCTTTCTGTTTTGTCAGAAACAACAAGTATTGCAGTCTTGCTCTATGTTTTGTTGTCACTTGTTTGCTATCCTAGCTCAAAAATGTGCACTTCTTTTATTTTGCTATGCTACCTGATCAAATGTAGCTCAACAATTTCTATTATTTGCTAGGCCGTATCGGAGTTGGGAGCTGGTGCAAAAACACTCCTGCTCTCCTTGGAGCCCCCTTCCTCCTCTGATGCCTCCGGTCAATACTTCTTCTCTGACTACGGCCTAGGTGAGCCACTCGCTTCCTTTCCTATGCATGCTTACTCTCGTCCACAGCCATCGAGCTGTGGTAATTGTATACTGGCCATCGTGCCATGGAAATTTCTTGGGTTGGGTTTGGGGTTGTGGTGATGGTGTCTGCCGTAATCTCAATTTTTTCTTTTGTGAATGAACGACGACTGATATATCCTGTGGATGATTTTGGTCTCTTGCAACTCTGTGTTGGGCCTTTTTTATCACTGCAGGCTACACGGTTTGGTAATGGTTTGTGTTATATACTTATGCTCAGAGGGATTTTGACTTGTTAATAGTGGCTATCAATCCAATAGCAGACAATGCTTACAAATTAATTGGTGTAGTGCTGCTGTGTTCGCATACCCTATAGTTCATGCATGTCCTATAGTCTAGTGCAGTGGTGAGTTGCGATCTCGTGCGGTGGTGGTAATGTAAAGCAAGTTCCAGTCAGAGTGTCTCTGTCTTTTTAATGCTATGAAGTACATAAGTATGCTACCACCATCACAGGCTCACAGCACATACTGTAGCTTTATTCTACTATAAAAGAACCAGAGAAGATTAATCTGCAGCAGTTTTCTCGCCAACTTTGGTAACGAGAGTATATTTGTTACTTCATATTACTGAACATCTGAACATTTTATTTTATTTCTGCCTCATATTTTTTTTAAACTTACACTACAGTTTCACCTTAGATGATATTTTGTTCTTCAAAAGACGTCTTACAATTTAGCATTGCCATCTAGTTCCCGCGCCTCAACAATACATTACTTTGTTTGGATGCAGGTATACTAGAGCCCATAAAAAATGGTATCAGGTATGCAAAACTAGGAGTGGGGAAGCAAGAGCAGGATGACTTTGTAACATCCCAATTTTCCTAATTGGGAATATTTTACATTGTAGCTAAGCATCTATGCATATTGATTGAAATAAATTTAGCACTTGAATTCTTTCGTCTTTTGATTTGCACTTCCGTCTTTTTCCTCGCACGAGAAATGCCCGGGGAAATACTCTCTTGCACGCAAGAGAGAGAGCGGAGGAAAATGACCCTCCAAAGTGCGGGCAATTTCTGAAATATTGGAGCCATGAAATCCAAAGATCATTTGCAAAACTACTTGCAAAAAGAAAATGTAGCATTTTGAGGAATTTCTGAAAAAAACATTTTTTTAAAGTTTTATTTTTGCTTTGGAAAAATGTTATTTGGGTAGAGGATATTTTTCTGATTTTTTTGGTATATAATACCCTATATTAAATATTTTGATTTATCTCCTTTTATTCACTTTTGATTTTCTGTTTCGGAAAAGATTTAAAAATAGGAAAGTCTGTTTTTTTTAGGAGCCACCGCCCTGAGCGCGTTTTAAGGCCATGGGCCGATCCCCCAGCCGCCAGGGACCGAATCCCTTAAGTGCCGGCCGCCCTTTCCTTCCCAGCCCCCCCTCTCTCTATGCCAGTGGGACCCGCCGACCAACCCTTCTCCCACCCCGCGGTCATCTCCCTCCTCCCCTTCCAAACTCCTGCCTGACCCCGAGCCCGAGACCGCCGGGATCCCCTGCCGCACCCCTCTCCTTTCCTTCCCCACTCACCTCCCCAGCCTATAAATACTCCCTAGCCCGGCCGCACCCTGTTCCCACCCCGTCCTTGTCGAGCCGCCGCCCGAGCCCCCCTGTAGCAGCCACCGGAGCCGAGCTCCTGCACCTTCGGCCGCCCCCGTGGGAGTAGCACCCGAGCCGCTCCCCGCTCCGCCCGACGCCCCCCTCAGTGGAGGACCGCCGCCGCCACCTCCCCGTCTCTCCACCGCCCCCCCGGAGCCCCTCCCCCTCGTCGACGACCACCTCTCCCCGCCGGAGTTGTCTCCCAGCCACGGTAGCTCCCTCCCTCTTTGTTCTTTTTTCTTTTCTTCGTTACACCGTTAGATCTAAGATGTGCGGGTTATATTAATTCTTAGAATACCTCTTCGGTTTAGATTAGAAAACCGTCGGTTTTATTTCACTTATTCTTTAGCCAGTAGTTTCGGTTAGAACTAGGCCGTTTGCTCCTAACGTTTGCAACAAACAACCCCGCAGCCTATCGTAGCGCGCCACGTATACCCCCTGTTAGTTAGCTAGTAAGCTTCATTTTTTTCTGTCTAATTGCAAAAACAGAAAAGTTTCTGTTTTTGTTTTAGCCATAACTTTTGATCCCGAAGTCCAATGATATTGATTCTTGTTCCAGTAGACTCCCATTTTTCTGTAGTTTTTAAAAACATATAATTTGGCTATCTTTGAAATTTTAAAATATAAGTTAGATCAGATTTAGTTTAAACCTTGTTTTGCCTATTCCAGGAGTTTAAAAAATGATTTTGAGTTGATTCTTTTTGCTACTGCTTCCTAGTGATTAAATCTTACTGTGGTAGAAGTTTCAATTTTTTTTAAAGTATTTTACTGGTGTTTTCAACAGAAACAAGTTTCTGCCTTAATAACGCGTGTTGAATTCTTTTACTTAGGCTTTAGCAAATCCTTACTTGTGATGTTATTTTTACTTGTTGCTTGATTGTAGTGCTTATGGTGTGTTTTGTGTATGTATCGGTAGATCATCCGGAGTGCGAAGCGTGTTACTTAGAAGCGCTCGAGCAAGACAACTATCATCAAGGCAAGTCATTTTGATCATGTTATTTTCCTATGTTTTCGATGCATGGTAGTTCACCTTTCTTTGCCCAATTGCATGCTGCCTAGGTACTTGGAAACTTTAGTATAAGTTGTAGTATCATGTGGTAGGCACACAACAACCCCGATACTTGGCCCCGGGACGACAATTTCTTAATGCTATGCTTGAGTAGACGGGTTTTCGGTTGAGTGCATAACACGAGTGATGCGAGGTTGATATAATAATCAAGACCGGTTAAGATAAGATTTTCAAGACCTCGGACGCAATGCAACTCTGGGTGAATGATGGTTGATCGGCTCCCTGGAGAAACCAGTGGATGCCCGGGATGCTGGAGAGGCCATGACATCCTGCGGAAAGCTAAACCCAGGCTCGAAGAGACGGATGAAGACTTCAAGACTTAAAGCTTACCTACAAAGCCACAAGTCGTTATGGGGTCTGGCTTGGTTGGACAACGCTGCGACTCTGGACAGGCGGTGCTAGCAGATGTAAAAGAACGGTAGGAATGGATGGGCATCGACAGGGATTCAGAGGGACCCGTTGAAAGACCATGTTTTGATCATCCGGTCTTCAAACACCCTGAAGTGCCAGGACAAACCCGGAGGCGATCAAATCTTGTGGGGAACGTGTGCAAAACTCTGCAGAGTACTCAAACCTAATCGATTAGCCGTGTCCACGGTCATGGACAACTTGAGCCGAAGGCATTGAATTTCCCCTGAACTCTCGACACAACTTAATAATGATGTGGGTGTTAACAACTATTCGGGTACGAGAATTGGTTGGCGGAACCATCTCGTTAACAAAAAACAATGTAGTAATATTTTGCTTCCAATCCCTCTTGTTGTAGGATAAAACTGGCTTTATGCAAAACTTAGCCCCACTGGCCAAATATGCATGTAGAGATAGTTGATTATCATTTTACTCCTCTCTTTGATGACTTGCCGGCATATTCAATATGCTGACCTACACGGCTGCAACGTATCATGTTGCAGAGTACTTTTTCGACCAGGAGTGAGGCTACGATCTACGCTCAGCGACATGCCCTTGGAGTCGGATGGACTCGTCTACCTGATGCTTCCGCTAGTCTTCATTAGATATCTCATGAGATGGCCTTCAGCCACTTTATTGTAACCCCTTTATTGTAATAAAGTACTCTTTAAGAGATTTTGATTAATAAAGTTGTGTGATTGAACTCTTGAATATATACATTATGTACTGAGTGTGTACCAGATTGATCTTGGGATGGTACGGAAACACCAGAGGCTTGACTCGTCTTGAGTCGGGTCGCTACAGAAATGGTATCAGAGCACACGCTGACCTTAGGACGTAACCTCTAGGAATGGAAAAGCCTTAGGAAGAAAACTATTTTCTTATGTCTATAAATCCTCTATTTTTCTCTTCAAATCATTTCTGACTTCTCTCCGATTTTTCCAATGTTTTAGATGGCGACCTTCATCCCTGTTAAGTTCACGGAGTTTTGCCAGCCCGACGCCACTATGCCGTTCGGAAAGGAGCTGGTGCAGATCACCAAGGATTTGAGGATTGCTCTGCCGACTATCACAGGGAAGCCAACTTCGTCTTACCCGGAGGATTCACGCTACAGGATCGAGGTTTACGTTCCCGGAAGGACATTTCAGCCGCGCACTGAGCCGGTGGATTACAAGTTCATCGCACCCAACTGGATTCTCAGAAGGGACATGGCAATCCATTGTTCCCTCGGACGTATCAAGGAAGAATACAAAGGCTGCCCTATTTCTTCAGACCTATTCACCGTATCCCGGAGAAACGAAGACGGAGAAATCATCTCAAGCAAGACCAAGGACGCTCTCTTGTCTTATGCCCAGACCTTGGAGAAGCACAGCGGGACTCTGGAGCATCGTGTGATCAAGGACGCCAGGAAGATCAAGCAACTGTCACTCCGCGAGCTTGAACTCGAAGAAGCAGCCCGGGAAGCCCACTATGAACATGAATTGGAGGCGAAGGACTTTCTGGAGCGGATCGAGAAGCTGAAGGCTCGAGCTGCATACCTGGAGGAGGAACAGGACCTGGGCGAGAACCTTCATCCCGAAGGAGACGTAGCCCCCTTGATCAGCAACGACGAGGACTATGAAGAAAACTCCACCGAAGGACCCACCACCATGCTTTTCTGAGTAGGACACTTAGACTAGACCACCAAAATTATTTTATCGTTATACGTTTTAGGCCGATGTTTAGGATTATCGAATTTTGTATCCTCGTGTGAACCTTTGTGATGGTATTGAATAAAATGTGTGGTGTGATACTTTCCGCCGGAACTCACCCAGTTGATCCAGCAACAGAACACCCTGATGCAGCTGATCATCCAGAACCAGAACAATAACAACAACCGTCATCCACCCCAGGCTGACAACCTCACCCGTTTCCTGAGGTTGAACCCTCCAACTTTCTCCAGCAGCATTGAGCCCATTGTGGAAGATGATTGGCTCCGCAAGATGGAGCGTGAACTTATTACTGCTGGTTGTACTGAAGCTAAGAAGGTGCATTTTGCCGCGCATCAACTTGAAGGCCCTGCAGCTGCTTGGTGGGAGAACTACACCACCACTTACCCCATTGCTGGAGTCACTTGGGAGCAATTCAAGCAAGCCTTCTGCACCACACATGTCTCAGCTGGTGCAATGAGTCTGAAGAAGCGTGAGTTTCGCAACTTACGCCAGGGGAATCGCTCTGTGGCCCAGTACGTCGATGAATTCAGCATGCTCGCCCGTTATGCACCTGGTGATGTGGCCGATGATGCGGCCAAGCAGGAAAAGTTCTTGGAAGGACTCAATGATGAGCTGAGCATTCAGTTGACTGTAGCCACCTTCAACAACTACCAGGAGCTGGTTGATAAGGCCCTCATCTTGGAGGGGAAACACCAGTAGATGGAGAACCGCAAGCGAAAGTATGGGGTTGGGAAGTTCAACTCCGGCACTCAGCAGAAGCCTCGCTACACCCCCTATTCAGGGAATACCGGGACTGGATCTGGTAAGTTTGGAGGACACGTTCAGCATAACCACCCGGTGCACAACCATGGAGGCCACAACCATGGAGGAAATGGAAACCACCGCAACAACAACAACTTCAAGAATGGCGGTACTAGCACTCAGCAGCATTCAGCTCCAGCTCAGAAGGAACTGACTCACATCACCTGCTTCAAGTGTCAGAAGACGGGACACTATGCCACTGAATGTCCCCAGAACAAGCAGGGAAATGGAAACGGCAACGGCAACTCTGCAGCAAAGAAGCCCAATCCTTTTCCTCGAGCTCAGGTGAACTACATTGATGTTGAAGAGGTCTATGATCACCCCGATACTGTGGTTGGTAAGTTTTTACTAAATTCACATCCAGTATTGGTACTTTTTGATTCTGGTGCAACACATTCATTCATATCAAGGGTAGTTGTGGAAAACTATAGTTTACCAACTAGAACCCTCAGCCAGCCTATTAAGGTCAGTTCCCCAGGATGCATGATGACAGCCGGGATAGGATGCCATGCTTTGAGTCTCAACATCGGGAACCATAATTTTCCCACCGACCTCATCGTACTAGAGTCCCAGGGATTGGATGTAATCCTAGGCATGGATTGGTTGGCCAGGTATGAAGGGAATATTGATTGTGCCCTTAAGTCTATTTTGCTCACCACCCCCGAGCAGAAGCGGATTAAGTACGTGTCTCAGCGCCTGACACGGAGTAAATGAGTAAACTCTCTCACGGGAGTAGTCCAGGAGGAAGTACCGATTGTACAGGAGTACCCAGATGTATTTCCGGAGGAATTGTCGGGCATGCCACCCAATAGAGAGATTGAGTTCTTGATTGAGCTATTACCCGGAACAGCCCCGATATCCAAGAGACCCTATCGGATGCCCGCAAATGACTTGATAGAAATCAAGAAGCAAATTAAGGAGTTATTGGACAAAGGGTATATTCGCCCAAGTTCTTCACCTTGGGGAGCCCCAGTGCTCTTGGTTGAAAAGAAGGACAAGTCCTTGAGAATGGTTGTCGATTATCGAGCATTGAACGATGTGACCATCAAGAACAAGTACCCTTTGCCGATGATCAATGATCTGTTTGATCAGTTAGTTGGAGCTCGCGTATTCTCAAAGATCGATCTTCGATCCGGGTATCATCAGTTGAAAATTCGTGAACAGGATATACCCAAGACAGCCTTCACCACTCGGTACGGCTTGTATGAGTACACGGTCATGTCATTTGGATTGACTAATGCTCCGGCATATTCTATGAATCTGATGAACAAGGTATTTATGGAATACTTGGACAAGTTTGTCGTGGTGTTCATCGATGACATACTGATATTCTCCAAGAACGAAGAGGAACACAAGGAACACCTGCGTCTAGTTCTGGGGAAGCTTCGAGAGCATAAGTTGTATGCAAAGTTCAGCAAATGTGAGTTTTGGTTGAAGGAAGTCGGATTCCTCGGACACGTCATCTCAGAAGAAGGAATAGCAGTGGACCCTGCCAAGGTCGCAGCAGTCACCAAATGGGTAGCACCCACTTCAGTCAAGGAGATCCGCAGTTTTCTCGGACTTGCCGGATATTACCGGAGGTTCATTGAGAATTTCTCAAAGATTGCCAAGCCCATGACGGAGTTATTGAAGAAGGAATCCAAGTATGTTTGGACTGAGGAATGTGAAACCAGTTTTCAAGAGCTGAAGAAACGTCTTGTTACAGCCCCAGTGCTGATATTGCCGAACATTCGGAAGGATTTCCAGGTTTAATGTGACGCTTCTCGTCAAGGACTCGGAGGAGTGCTCATGCAAGAAGGCAAAGTTGTAGCCTATGCATCCACACAACTCAGACCTCATGAGTTGAATTATGCCACACATGACTTGGAACTAGCAGCCGTACTGCACGCTCTCAAGTCCTGGAGACATTTCCTGATCGGAAATAGCTGTGATGTTTACACTGATCACAAGAGCCTGAAGTATATCTTCACGCAGAAGGAGTTGAACCTCAGACAGAGGCGATGGCTAGAGTTGATCAAGGACTATGACATGAGATTGCATTATCACCCATGCAAGGCAAATGTTGTAGCCGATGCGTTGAGCCGCAAGAGTTATGTGAACACACTCACAGCTGGAGGATTACCCCAGGAGTTAGTCAATGACCTCCGAGAGCTCAAATTGGAAATAATTCCAAGAGGATTTGTTGCCACACTGGAAATTCAGTCCACCTTGACCGAAAAGATCCGCGAGGCATAGAAATCAGACAAGGAGATAGCTGAGATTAAGCAGAAAATGGAAGACGGGAAGGCTAAAGGTTTTCGTGAGGATGAACACGGAACTTTATGGTTTGAGGATCGCATCTATGTGCCCAATGATCCCGAACTCAGGAAGTTGATACTTCAGGAGGCCCATGATTCCCCGTACTCGATACACCCCAGCAACACCAAGATGTATCTGTATCTAAAAGAAAGTTTCTGGTGGACAGGATTGAAGAAAGACATTGCCGAGTTCGTAGCAATATGCGATGTTTGTCAGCGAGTAAAAGCCGAGCATCAGAAGCCAGCAGGTTTGCTCCAACCTCTGCCAACACCCGAGTGGAAATGGGAAAAGCTTGGTATGGACTTCATCATAGGATTACCTCGGACCCGCTCTCGCTATGATTCTATTTGGGTTGTGGTCGATCGTTTGACCAAGGTAGCTCACTTCATTCCGGTGAAGACTACTTACACGAGTGCCAAGCTGGCCAAGATATATATGACGAGGATCGTATGTCTACACGGAGTGCCGAAAGGCATTGTGTCAGATAGAGGGACTCAGTTCACATCCAAATTTTGGCACCAACTGCATGAAACCTTGGGAACGAGATTGGAGTTCAGTACAGCTTTTCACCCACAGACAGATGGACAGACCGAGAGAGTCAATCAGATTTTGGAGGACATGTTGAGAGCTTGCGCACTAGACTATGGGTCTAGTTGGGATGACAATTTACCTTATGCTGAGTTCTCATACAACAACAGCTACCAGACCAGTCTGAAGATGGCCCCTTTCGAAGCTCTATACGGAAGGACGTGCAGAACACCGTTGATGTGGGATGGAGTTGGATACCGACAACTTTTTGGTCCCGACCTTATCCGAGATTCTGAAGAGAAGGTCAAGCTAATTCGTGACCGACTCAAGATAGCTCAGTCCAGGCAGAAGAGTTATGCTGACAGCAAACGCAAGGAAGTAACGTACGAAGTGGGAGACCGAGCATATCTTCGGGTGTCTCCACTTCGAGGAATCAAGAGATTGGTGTGAAAGGAAAGTTAGCACCCCGATTCATTGGCCCATACAAAATTCTTGAACGTAGAGGCGAAGTTGCATACAAACTGGAACTGCCGGAAGGATTGTCCGGAGTTCATGATGTCTTCCATGTTTCCCAGTTGAAGAAATGCCACGCTGAGATGGCCGATGTTCCGTTGAGAGACACAGTGCCCCTAGAGGCCATACAGCTTGACAGTGATCTGACGTATGAGGAGAAACCCGTCAGGATTCTCGAGACTGCCAACAGAGTTACCCGCAGCAAGATCATCAAGTTCTGCAAGGTGTTGTGGAGCCACCACACCGAGGAAGAAGCCACCTCGGAACGAGAAGAGGATCTTCGTCGAGACCACCCGCACATATTTTCTAGCCAACCCGAATCTCGAGGGCGAGATTCATCTTAAGGTGGGTAGGTTTGTAACATCCCAATTTTCCTAATTGGGAATGTTTTACATTGTAGCTAAGCATCTATGCATATTGATTGAAATAAATTTAGCACTTGAATTCTTTCGTCTTTTGATTTGCATTTCCGTCTTTTTCCTCACACGAGAAATGCCCGAGGAAATACTCTCTTGCACGCAAGAGAGAGAGCAGAGGAAATGACCCTCCAAAGTGCGCGCAATTTCTGAAATATTGGAGCCAAGAAATCCAAAGATCATTTGCAAAAATACTTGCAAAAAGAAAATATAGCATTTTGAGGAATTTCTGAAAAAAAACATTTTTTTAAAGTTTTATTTTTGCTTTGGAAAAATGTTATTCGGGTAGAGGATATTTTTCTGATTTTTTTGGTATATAATACCCTATATTAAATATTTTGATTTATCTCCTTTTATTCGCTTTTGATTTTCTGTTTCGAAAAAGATTTAAAAATAGGAAAGTCTGTTTTTTTAGGAGCCACCGCCCTGAGCGCGTTTTAAGGCCATGGGCTGATCCCCCAGCCGCCAGGGACCGAATCCCTTAAGTGCCGGCCGCCCTTTCCTTCCCAGCCCCCCCCCTCTCTATGCCAGTGGGACCCGCCGACCGACCCTTCTCCCACCCCGCGGTCATCTCGCTCCTCCCCTTCCAAACTCCTGTCCGACCCCGAGCCCGAGACCGCCTGGATCCCCTGCCGCACCCCTCTCCTTTCCTTCCCCACTCACCTCCCCAGCCTATAAATACTCCCTAGCCCGGCCGCACCCCGTTCCCACACCGTCCTCGTTGAGCCGCGGCCCGAGCCCCCCTGTAGCAGCCACCGGAGCCGAGCTCCTGCACCTTCGGCCGCCCCCCTGGGAGCAGCACCCGAGCCGCTCCCCGCTCCGCCCGACGCCCCCCCTCGGTGGAGGACCGCCGCCGCCACCTCCCCGTCTCTCCACCGCCCCCCCGGAGCCCCTCCCCCTCGTCGACGACCACCTCTCCCTGCCGGAGTTGTCTCCCAGCCACGGTAGCTCCCTCCCTCTCTGTTCTTTTTTCTTTTCTTCGTTACACCGTTAGATCTAAGATGTGCGGGTTAGATTAGTTCTTAGAATACCTCTTCGGTTTAGATTAGAAAACCGTCGGTTTTATTTCACTTATTCTTTAGCCAGTAGTTTCGGTTAGAACTAGGCCGTTTGCTCCTAACGTTTGCAAAAAACAACCCCGCAGCCTATCGTAGCGCGCCACGTATACCCCCTGTTAGTTAGCTAGTTAGCTTCATTTTTTTCTTTCTGTCTAATTGCAAAAACAGAAAAGTTTCTATTTTGTTTTGGCCATAACTTTTGATCCCGAAGTCCAATGATATTGATTCTTGTTCCAGTAGACTCCAATTTTTCTGTAGTTTTTAAAAACATATAATTTGTCTATGTTTGAAATTTTCAAATATAAGTTAGATTAGATTTAGTTTAAACCTTGTTTTGCCTATTCCAGGAGTTTAAAAAATGATTTTGAGTTGATTCTTTTTTTTACTGCTTCCTAGTGATTAAATCTTACTGTGGTAGAAGTTTCAAAAAAAATTTAAAGTATTTTACTGGTGTTTTCAATAGAAACAAGTTGCTGCCTTAATAACGCGTGTTGAATTCTTTTACTTAGGCTTTAGCAAATCCTTACTTGTGATGTTATTTTTACTTGTTGCTTGATTGTAGTGCTTATGGTGTGTTTTGTGTATGTATCGGTAGATCATCCGGAGTGCGAAGCGTGTTATTTAGAAGCGCTCGAGCAAGACAACTATCATCAAGGCAAGTCATTTTGATCATGTTATTTTCCTATGTTGTCGATGCATGGTAGTTCACCTTTCTTTGCCCAATTGCATGCTGCGTAGGTACTTGGAAACTTTAGTATAAGTTGTAGTATCATGTGGTAGGCACACAACAACCCCGATACTTGGCCCCGGGACGACAATTTCTTAATGCTATGCTTGAGTAGATGGGTTTTCGGTTGAGTGCATAACACGAGTGATGCAAGGTTGATATAATAATCAAGACCGGTTAAGATAAAATTTTCAAGACCTCGGACGCAATGCAACTCTGGGTGAAGGACGGTTGATCGGCTCCCTGGAGAAACCACTGGATGCCCGGGATGCTGATGAGGCCATGACATCCTACGGAAAGCTTCACCCAGGCTTGAAGAGACGGACGGAGACTTCAAGACTCAAAGCTTACCTGCACAACCACAAGTCATTATGGGCTCTGGCTTGGTTGGACAACGCGGCGACTCTGGACAGGCGGTGCTAGCAGATGTAGAAGAACGGTAGGAATGGATGGGCACCGACAGGGATTCAGAGGGACCGTTGAAAGACCATGTTTTGATGATCCGGTCTTCAAACACCCTGAAGTGCGAGGACAAACCCGGAGGCGATCAAATCTTGTGGGAACATGTGCAAAACTCTGCAGAGTACTCAAACCTAATCGATTAGCTGTGTCCACGGTCATGGACAACTTGAGCCGAAGGCATTGAATTTCCCCTGAACTCTCAACACAACTTAATAATGATGTGGGTGTTAACAACTATTCGGGTATGAGAATTGGTTGGCGGAACCATCTCGTTAACAACAAACAATGTAGTAATATTTTGCTTCCAACCCCTCTTGTTGTAGGATAAAACTGGCTTTATGCAAAACTTAGCCCCACTGGCCAAATATGCATGTAGAGATAGTTGATTATCATTCTCCTCTCTTTGATGACTTGCCGGCATATTCAATATGCTGACCTACACGGCTGCAATGAATCATGTTGCAGAGTACTTTTCCGACCAGGAGTGAGGCTACGATCTACGCTCAGCGACATGCCCATGGAGTCGGATGGACTCGTCTACGTGATGCTTCCGCTAGTCTTCGTTAGATATCTCATGAGATGGCCTTCAGCCACTTTATTGTAACCCCTTCATTGTAATAAAGTACTCTTTATGAGATTTCGATTAATAAAGCTGTGTGATTGAACTCTTGAATATATACATTATGTACTGAGTGTGTACCAGCATGATCTTGGGATGGTACGGAAACACCAGAGGCTTGACTCGTCATGAGTCGGGTCGCTACAGACTTCTTCACAGCGAGTGCTAATTTCTGTATTATCTTTTGAGATTCTTCTGGGTTGATCCTTCAGCTATGAAAACTGGTATCTGATTATCAATTGTGAATCAGATGAGTTATTGTGTTATTTAACCTGGGAGATGTATTATGTGATGTTATATGATGGATAATTTTAATTCGACTTGGAGTTTTCTTGATTTGAATATTAAATAGTGCCTCATTCAATATTGGACAAATAATTTGTTCAAAAAGGCCCAATAAATAGAAATGAAACCAAGTTCTGGAAAAAAAAGTTGCTGAATTCAAAAATGAAAAAAGGCCAAAACTGAAACTGGACCAAATGTATTTGGGCACTAAAAGGCGAGGGCCCAAAAAAAATTCCAAAAAGAAGCCCCATAAGAAAAAGCCCAAAAAAATAAAACCAGCCCATGTGATCAATTGAAATGGGTTGGTCTGATTTCAACCATGACGTTTTGATTTCGTCGTAATTTTGCCACGTAGGACTGCCACGTAGGACTGAGTTGGATTGCCAACGACGATTTAGGATTGTCGTAAAGGTTACGACAATTCAGGAATCGTCGTAAAGGTTACGACGAGTTTGATCAAAACGTCGCTGCTGTTCATTTGCGACGCTCCGTTTTCGATGCTTGGTTTTTCGTCGTGAGATCGTCGTAAACTAAAAACCGTGACGATGTAGTGACGAAAATATAGCGTCGTGTATTAGCATATTCCTTGTAGTGCGGCATGATAATAGTGGCGCACCTATAGTGCGTCATTAATAGCCGAAATAGGTGCGCCACTAACAACCTTTTTTCTAGTAGTGCATGCGCGACCTTCTCTTTGGGCCTCGTCTCTTTACGGAAGTTTGGCTCGATCCGAAGGGCTATAAAAGAAAGAAGAAAAGTTAATATATGTACATACCTTTGGGCTTCATTAATATATATACATTGCCGGACTTTGCAACAACTCTCTCCTCCGTTTTGTCACCGGAGCCGTCATCGTGGTCTCCTTCCTTCGATATTCGGTCACCGGAGCCGTCATGATCATGTCCTGCCTCCTCCATTGTTCGATCACCCGAGCCGTCATCCTCTCCTTCCAGACCATCGATGTCGTTGAGATACAAAAAAAAATCACATCCGCCGAGGATTATCTCTCCCAACAACTAGTCTTGTTCCAAGTCTATTTGATCCATAGTTTTTGCAAATATTTCAGCTCCTTGTATGAATAACTGAATTACACGAACTTCTATGTTTTAAAAATGCACAAACTTTTTATATTTCATTTCCAAATGTTGAATAGTTCATAGATGTATGTTATGCTATATAATACAATAGATCTCAATAGGAAAAACGGATTTCTTTAGGTTACAACCAATAATCAACTTAATACATCTTGAATTTTATCGAATATAATGTGGAATACATCTCTATTATAATCTCTTCCACTCGCGGTTCATCATCAAACTGATTACCCAAAGAGAAGTCCTTGTACGGAGGCACGGGTGGTGGAAACCCACAGAGAAGGAACCATAACAGGATCATAGCTCGGGTGAGATCCCTAAAGAACCTGTCAGGTATTGGAGAACTGATACGTCCCAAACGTATCTATAATTTATGCTTGTTCCATGATCTTTTGTGTGACCTTGTTATATGTTTTGCTACACTTTTATATCTGTTTACACATATTTGCACTAACCTACTAACTCAGTACACCCGGTGCCAGATTCTGTCTGCTGATGTCTTTTTTGCAGGGGCTTTTACCCAATTTTCCGAAATCCCAAAAATCCCAAGAAAATATATAAAATCAGCGTTCCGGAAGCTTCCGGATCACCGACGATGGGCCAGAGGGGCCAGGGCCTGTCCAGGCGACCTTCCAGCGTGGCATGTCCCCTGGCCGCGCCCACAAGCCGCTTGGGTGGGGTCCCACCTCTTCTGACGCCCACCTTTGGCCTATATTTACTCCTCCGAGAGGAAAACCTTAGAGAGGATCCACAATCATGAATTTCTCCATCGTTCCACTGCCGCAACGCTTCTGAGATCGGGAGCACCAGAAGACCCCTTCCCGGCACCCTGCTGGAGGGAGGATTGACCTCCGGGAGCTTCTCCACCGCCATGGACGTTTCCCGGACTTCCCGTGAGTAGTCCTCCTTGGACCATGAGTCCATGACTAGTAGCTATGTGATGTCTTCTCTCCAATCTTGTGCTTCCATGATTAGTCCTTGTAAGCTGCCCTACATGACCAAGGCATCTATGTAATTATCTTGCTATTGCTATGCTCGGTTTGTAGGGATCCGATGGATTATGAGATTATGTTCAAATTGTTATGAGTTATATATTTGATTATACTTTTATATTATGTTCCTTAGCGATTCATGCATGTTCTCCATTGCTATTTATTGCTTTGGCCGGGTAGTAGATTGTAACTCCAAGAGGGAGTGTTATGCATGATTGTGGGTTCATGCCCCTCAATGTCTAGCTTGAGTGACACAAACATGGGACTAGAGGATGTGCTTGTTGCCACCAAGGTGAAAACACCGGTGCTTGTGACCACGGTTGCAAGGATTGTTTACCTTACGCATAGATCATTAATGCAGTTGTCCGTTGCTTTGAGTTTAGACTTTGGGTGGGTCTCGCAAATTAATATCGGAGAGATGTTCTGCATAGATATCTCAAGGTGGATGATTAGTAAGTAGATGCTGATGAATAAACGGTCTACTTGTCTTGGCGTACTGCCCATTACTATTGAACCTCTAACTATCAAGTAGAATAATTAGCATTGCGGTGCGTTTATAATTCTGTCAATTGCCCAACTGTAATTTGTTTACCCAAGCATAGTTGTTTATGGTCTTTTGGGAGAGAGACATCACTAGTGAACATCATGTGACTCCAGTCCATATCACCAACATTGCTTACACCTCCATCATATACTGCTTTCATTTACTTTTCTGTTGGAATCACTATTGCTATTCCTGCTTGTGTTTTAATCCTTTTCAAACTACAAGGCCGGAGAGATTGACAACCTGTATGTACTCAATGGGAGCAAAGTTAATTGTGTGTGTGTAGGTCCACATCTTCTGCTGGCGCCAGATTAGCGGACACCCACTTATTGATCCTAGGAGTCCTCCTGGTTCGATAAACCTTACAGTCTCCGTCTAAGGGAAAACTTGTTGCTGAGTGCATCTCAACCTTCCATTTGGGGTAACCAACGAGGAGCGAGAAGTATATACATCATCTCGTCATCAAGCAAAGTTTTCTGGCGCCGTTGCCGGGGACTCCAGTCTTCAAGATAGGGGTGTTGCACACTATCTTTTACCTTTGCTTTTTAGTCTTGTTAGTTTGCTTTCTAATTTTTGCCTAAGAGTCTTATACCAAAAACCACAAAAAAATAGTTACTTTGCTTCGTTTAGTCAGTATGTCTAAGTCCTTTGCCTCTAGTGTTGCGCCCGAAGGAGAGATTCTCACCTTCAAACAAAGGGTTGGAGAAAGTTTCAAAGATGCTTGGTATAGAATTAAAAATTCTCAAGATAGAGCCACCAAGAAGGAATCAACCACTATTTTGCTTAGAAATTTTATGTTGGTATTACTTCTTGGCATAGGTTTGTTCTAGACAGAGCAATAGGAGGGAATTTCTTGGAAGCTCCCGTTGGGGAGGCTCTTAACGTTATGGAAAATCTTATCGGAATCCCACCTATTGTTGACATAAGGGATAATATTAGTTTAGCTCACATTATGAGTAAACTTGAGAAGATAGAGCTAGAGATGCCAAGCATGAGTAAAATAAATGAAGTAGATAGTAGGATTCAAGGGAACTTAAATAGACTTGATAGCTCCATGCACAAAATTTACAAAACTTTGGAGACCCTTAAATCCCGTGATATGGATCCTTCTAGGATTGATAAGATCGAGGATATTTTTGAAACTTTAGGAACTACTCTATCATCCATCAAGACTAAAAAGATAGAAACCCCCGCAAGGAAGGAACCTAGGTTCATTAACGTACCCAAGGTTCCTCAACCCAATACGAGTATACGTATTGTTAAGGGTGTTGAAACTGTGAAGACCTTGGAAGAGATACCTCTTTTAAATAGAATTAGAAATGAAATTCCAATTGGCCTTACTACCTTTGCTTTTGTTCCTAGAAGTGTTGCCACTAAGCCTCTCTTTGAGAGTCCTCTTAAGACTAGTTGTACTATGGAAGAGCTTTTTGATGATCTTTGTGATGGTCCAATTGATACAACTTGATCTTTTGCATCATGCCTAACTGGAAGGCATAAAAGAAAGCGCTTGTTGGGAGGCAACCCAATTTGTTTTTACTTTCAGTTTTAGTGCTCTTGATGCTTGTTACTACCGTAGAAACATCATTGTATCTTTATTTTTAAGCTTTGCGCCAAGTTTATCCTTTGATTGCAAGAAAGTTCAAAAATTGTGACATGCTGTCCAGAAACAGATTCTGTCTACTTGGCCGAAAAAATCAACAAAAATCACCAGATCATCTTTTTGATCTGAATTTTTTTGAAAGTATGCTCTATATAATTGTATTTCTGGCATATGTTTTGATTTTTTTGATTTGACTTGCAGAAGTGCCCCGAAAAAAATATTTACTACCTAGTGTTCTGTTTTTCACAGATTCTGCCACGTTTTGCGTTTTCATCATTTTGCAAACCATAAGCTTGCTTTTCCTTTGCAAAAACCTTTTGGCAATCATGAGAAACAGTAGAAATTCATGAAAATCTTTATTTCCAGTAGGTAATGAATTATTTTATCATGGGTACTAACCACTCTAATCAGCTTATGATGAGTTTCGTCTGAAGGGAGTTTTCAAGTATGCGATGGGAGATGATGAAAGAAGATACAGGAGTGTCAAGCGCTCAAGCTTGGGGATACCCCCATGCACCCCAAGAAATATTCAAGGAGACTCAAGCGTCTAAGCTTGGGGATGCCCCCGCACATCCCCTTCTCCATCAACAACCATCAGTTCGTCCATCTCCATGCTATATTTTTATCACTTCATATGTTGTGTACAATGCTTGGAGTGTCCCTCTCTTTACTTTATAGTTTGTTTTAGTTTTTCTTGATGTTCATAACAAATCGGAACCTAGCCTACCTTGTTTGGGAGAAAAATACGCTCCATTCCACTCTAGAACACAACATAGGTCTTCATGCTTATCTTTTTTTGTGTGTTCTGTATCTTTCCATAGTTGCTCTCATGTTTAGCTCTTAGTTTTCTTGCTTATGTTTCAAGATCTTTTATTTAGGCTGCTTTTGGAACTCTATTGAGTTACCAAGCATACCTTCTCCAGAGAGTTGGCTCGTTGCACTGAGTTGTGTGTCTTGCATGACTAGGTAATTGAGATTGCTATTTAAGTATAGTAGTAACTTGCAATAGTTTTGAGGTATTGATTTGAGTAATGTTTGAACTATTGGTGCCAAGAGATTGATCCTATTAGTGATAGGTGTCGTATTTTGGGAAATCCATGTGTGTGTTTTTTTGAAAACTAAAAATTAGTTCAGAACTCTAGCTACTAAATTGATCGCTAACCTTTGGAGGGGTTGGAATATATAGAGTACACTCACGTTACCATGAGTCAAGGATGCCCAAGGAAAACCAAACCCCAAACACTCCTCCTCGGGGTACTTGTCCCTTTGTGAATTTCCTAACTAGATAGAGAGTTACCTATAATAAGTGTATGAGTTCTTCGGACTAATGTGAGTATTCGATTGTTGGCACTTCCACCATCCATATTTTGCTAGCCTCTTCGGTACCGTGCATTACCCTTTCTCACAATGAGAGTTGGTGCATACTTCGCCGGTGCATCCAAACTCATGACATGATACGCTCTATCATACATAAGGCTCATTATATCTTTCCTCAAAATAGCCACCATACCTACCTATTAAGGCATTTCCATAGCCTTTCCGAGATACATTGCCATGCAACATCCACCATCTCATAGCATGATCTTCATGTCATACATGCTTTTGCTTGATCGAGGAGCGGCATGATAGTTGGGCCTTGCCCATACTATTGCTACATGACGTGCTAGTATCATTGCATATCCTGCTACACTGGCAAAGGCATACATTTGCATACATCATGATAGTATTCACTTGTATTTATGTTGAGTACTTCTTATAAAGTGTGATGATATTCTTTTTATTCATGTAGAACATAGAGTGTTGCCCTTAAGTGAGGAAAAGATCCCAAAGAGGACAAAATAAAAGATCCCAAAGTGGACAAATGAGAGATAAATAGAAAGAGCCAAAGAGGCCACAAAAAATAAAAAATAAAGAAATAAAAAGAGAAAAGGGGGCAACACTACTATTCCTTTTGAACGATCCACAGTCGTACTCCATTCCTATAATTGAACTACATAGAGATTATCATTCATGCATAACTATGTGGGGACCCTTACACTATAGAACTTGGCTTGCATATTCCAATGATGAGCCTCCTCAAATGAGCTCCAGGTCTTCATGAGAAAGCAAGTTCGATGCACCCCCACTAGATCCATTGTAGAGCTTACTTTAGCTCATATGTGCATCCGTTACATGGCAATCCCTACTCCTCGCATCATATCTATCATTTGGCTTTCTCTCGCCTATGGTTATCTTCATTGATGTGAGCTTTTCACACCTTTTTGTCTTCCTTCCCCATCATTATTCTATTTTCCATCCTAAGTGCCAACATATCTTGCTTACGCTCATGCATTGCATGAGTGCTCAAAGTCGAAAGGGAGAGGATCATTTTGACTTGTGCCTGACTAGTTGTCTAGGGATGAGTGAAAATAAGATTCCGAAGGAGACCAAGTGTCAAATTTTAGTAGATTGAGTTCTCAATTAAAAAATATATTTTACGATCTCAACCCATCTCCCACTTCTTGCACACAAACACCACTTGGAGACATTCGAGTCACGTAAAGCGAGTGCTCTTGCACCTTTATGTTCTTACTTTGCTAATTCCAGTACTAGATATAGACTCTTGCTTGTTATTGTCTTGACTTGAATTGCATATCTTACTTGCTTTACTTTGAAGTTCTTATATGTATGTTGGCATGTCACCACAGAAGTTATTGTGTTATCATTTACCTACTCGAGGAGGAGCAGGAATTAATCTTGGGGATGTTGATACGTCCCAAATGTATCTATAATTTCTGCTTGTTCCATGATCTTTTGGGTGACATTGCTATATGCTTGCTACACTTTTATATCTTTTTACACATATTTGGACTAACCTACTAACTCAATACACCTAGTGCCAGTTGATGTCTGCTAATCTCTTTTTTGCAGGGCTTTTACCAAATTTTCCGAAGCCCCAAAAACCCCGAGAAAAATATATAAAAATCAGCATACCGGAAGCTTCCAGATCACCGAAGATGGGCTAGAGGGGGGACAGGGTCGGCCCAGGCGACCTCAAGGCGCGACATGGCCCCTGGCCGCGCCCACAGGCCGCCTGGGTGGGTCCCACCTTTTCTGATGCCCTCCTTTGGCCTATATTTACTCCTCTGAGAGGAAACCCTTAGAGAGGATCCAGAATCGCGAATTTCTCCATCGTTCCGCCGCCGCAGCGCTTCCGAGATCGGGAGCACCAGAAGACCCCTTCCCGGCACCCTGTCGGAGTGAGGATTGACCTCCGGGAGCTTCTCCACCGTCATGGATGCTTCCTGGAGCTATTATGAGTAGTCCTCCTTGGACCATAAGTCCATGACCAGTAGCTATGTGATGTCTTCTCTCCAATCTTGTGCTTCCATGATTAGTCCTTGTGAGCTGCCCTACATGATCAAGGCATCTATGTAATTCTCTTGCTATTGCTATGCTCAGATTGTTGGGATCCGATGGATTATGATATTATGTTCAGATTGTTATGAGTTATATATTAGATTATCCTTTTATATTATGTTCCTTAGTGATTCATGCATGTTCTCCGTTGTTATTTATTGCTTTGGCTGAGTAGTAGATTGTAACTCCAAGAGGGAGCGTTATGCATGATTGTGGGTTCATGCCCGTCGATGTCTAGCTTGAGTGACAGAAACATGAGACTGGGGGATGTGTTGTTCCCACCAGGGAGAAAACAACGGTGCTTGTGACCACGGTTGCAAGGATTGTTTACCTTACGCATAGTTCGTTAATGCAGTTGTCCGTTGCTTTGAGTTTACACTTTGGGTGGTGCTCGGAAATTAATACCGGCGAGATGTTCTGGATAGATACCTCAAGGTGCATGATTTGTAAGTAGATGCTAATGAATAAATGGTCTACTTGTCTGGGCGTACTTCCCATTACTATTGAACCTCTAACTATCAAGTAGCATAATTGGCATTGCGGTGAGTTTATAATTATTTCAATTGCCCAACTGTAATTTGTTTACCCAAGCATAGTTGTTTATCGTATTTTGGGAGAGAGACATCACAAATGAACATCATGTGACTCCGGTCCATATCACCACCATTGCTTACACCTCCATCATTTACTACTTCCGTTTACTTTTCTCTTGCAATCACTATTACTATTCCCGCTTGTGTTTTGATCCTTTGCAAACTACAACGCCGGAGAGCTTAACAACTTCTTTGTAGTTGTTGGGGGAAAGTGAATTGTGTGTGTGCAGATCCACATCTTCTGCTAGCGCGAGAGAAGGGGACACCAACTTGTTGATCCTAGGAGTCCTCCTGGTTCAATAAACCTTATAGTCTCCATGTAAGGGCAAACTTGATGCTCACTACATCTCAACCTTCCACTTTGGGTAACCACCAAGGAGCAAGAAGTATATACATCATCTCGTCATCAAGAACCTGGCATCCAACGCAACCAAGTACGGACGGACGTGCTCGTCCTCCTCCCTCACACGGCGAAGTACCTCCTTCCTGGGGGTCGGCTGCCTCCGCACCGAAAGTGGCCCACGCGACCGCCACCAAAGAAGCTCTGGGTCAACGACGGGAGCCTGATTCCTCGCCAAGATGCGCCCCCAGAAGGTAACACCTCCCAGGTCCAGCCCGGCAGAGCCCAGTCTCGCACATGCTGGCGCCTATGAAGCAAGTAGTCGCCACCGAGTCGACGACGAGGATGTGGGATGGGCATCGTCGACGTCGAGAACAATTTCTACAACTATTTAAAGCCCTACTATTTAAAGAATAAATCTGGAATTAATATATGTTGTTAATGATTTGTTTACGAATTCAATTTAAATACGTAGCAATGGGCAGGAATAGAGAAACAAATTTGCAGGAATAGAGAAACAAATATGCAAATTCCAATTTAATTAGGTAGCAATTTAATTAGGTAGCGGAGGAGCTCACCGGGGCCGATGGGCTCGGGGCGGCGACGACGACGGGCTCGGGGTGGCGACGACGACGGGCTTGGGGCATTGACGATGACGACGGGCTCGGGGCAATGGTGATGGGCTCGGGGGCGACGACGACGGGCTCGGGGGCGACGAGGACGGACTCGGGGCGGCGACAGCAACATGCTCGGGGGAGGCGACGACGACGGGCTCAGGGACGGCAGCGACTGATACGTCTCCATCGTATCTACTTTTCCGAACTCTTTTGCCCTTGTTTTGGACTCTAATTTGCATGATTTGAATGGAACTAACCCGGACTAACGCTGTTTTTAGCAGAATTGCCATGGTGTTGTTTTTGCGCAGAAATAAAAGTTCTCGGAATGACCTGAAAATTTACGGATAATTTTTGTGGAATATATGAAAAATACTAGCGCAAGAATCAGCGGAGGAAGTGGAGCTGTGAGCCCACAAGACCATCAGGCGCCCCCCCGGGCCGCGCCTGGCAGGCTTGTGGGGGCTACAACGCTCTACCGCCTCCAATCTTAGGTCTATTTAGTCCCTTTCGTCCGGAAAAAAATCAAGGAGAAGAGTTCATCGCATTTTACGATACAGAGGCGCCGCCACCTCCTGTTCTTCCTCTCGAGGGTACATCTGGAGTCCGTTCTCGGCTTCGGAGAGGGCAAATTGTCGCCATCGTCATCATCAACCTTCCTTCATTGCCAATTCCATGATGCTCTTCACCGTTCATGAGTAATCTCATCGTAGCCTTGCTCGACGGTGATGGGTTGGATGAGATCTATCATGTAATCGAGTTAGTTTTGACGGGGATTCATCCCTAGTATCCACTATGTTCTAAGATTGATGTTGCTACTACTTTGCCATGCTTAATGCTTGTCACTAGGACCCGAGTGCCATGATTTCAGATCTAAACCTATTATGTTGTCGCCAGTATATGTGTGCTCTTGATCCTATCTTGCAAGTTGTAGTCACCTACTATGTATTATGACCCGGCAACTTCGGAGTGACAATAGCCGGAATCACTCCCGGAGATGACCATAGGATGAGGAGTTCATATATTCACTAAGTGTTAATGCGTTGGTCCGGTTCTTTATTAAAAGGAGAACCTTAATATCCCGTAGTTTCCATTAGGACCCCACTGCCATGGGAGGGATGGACAATAGATGTCATGCAAGTTCTTTTCCCTAAGCACGTATGACTGCATACAGAATACATGCCTACATTAGATTGACGAACTGGAGCTTGTTACATATCTCTCCATGTTATAACTGTTACATGATGAATAGCATCCGGCATAATCATCCATCACCGATCCAACGCCTACGAGTTTTTCCTACTGGTCGTTGCTACGTTACTTTGCCGCTAGTGTTGTCACTTCTGCTACTGTTACTCTGTTGCTACTGCTGCTATCATACTACTCTGCTACTGATACTTTGCTGTAGATACTAAATCTTTCAGGTGTGGTTGAATTGACAACTCAACTGCTAATACTTGAGAATATACTTTGGCTTCCCCTTGAGTCGAATCAATAAATTTGAGTTAAATACTCTACCCTCAAAAACTATTGTGATCCCCAATACTTGTGGGTTATCAAGACCTTTTTTTGGCGCCATTGCCGGCGAGGCATAGCTATATTCTCTGAGTTACTTGGGATTTACGTCTGCTGGTCACTAACCCGATACAGGTAGTAGAAGTAAATTCCCTGCGTAGGTTTGATGAGAGTGATATTCCTTTTGATAAACCTGCTAGTTTATGCCTGGATGAATTTGATAGCTTTGTTGCCTAACAACAGAGTTTCAATGATTATGTTAGCATACAATTGGAACAGAATGCTCGTATGCTTAGTCATTTAAGTGCTTGTGTGGACAGAAACGTCAATGATGTTAAGCTACTGAGTAAACATGCCTCTATGGTTACTACTCACGTAGAACAAGTACTTAAGGCTCAAAATGACTTGCTTAATGAGTTGAATGACAATTCTATCAGAGTCGTCACTAGAGGCAGTAAAATGACCCAGGAACCTTTGTATCCTGAGGGTCATCCAAAGAGAATTGAACAAGATTCTCAAGGAGTTAGCACTGATGCACCTAGTCATCCTAGAAAGAAGAAGAAAGATGATAGGAACTTGCACGCTAGCAACCCTATTGCTGTTACACCCGAGAGTCCAAACGATGTCTCTGTTTCTGATGCCGAAACACAATCTGGTGATGAACATGAGCCTAATTATAATATCGATAGTGATGTTCATGTTTATGCTCAACCTAGCAACGATAAGGATGTGGAGATTGAACCTAGTATTGATCTTGATAACCCACAGCCTAAGAATAAGAGATACGATAAGAACGACTTCGCTGCTAGGAAGCATGGTAAAGAAAGGGAACCATGGGTTCAAAAACCCATGCCCTTTCCTCCCAAACCATCCAAGAAAAAGGATGATGAGGATTTTGAGCACTTTGTTGAAATGATTAGACCTGTCTTTCTGCAAATGCGTTTGACAGATATGCTCAAAATATCTCCTTATGCTAAGTACATGAAGGATATTGTGACTAATAAAAGGAGGATACCTGAGGTTGATATTTCCACCATGCTTGCTAATTACACCTTCAAGGGTGGAACTCCCAAGAAATTAGGTGATTCCGGAGTGCCCACTATACCTTGCTCCATTAAAGGAAACTACGTTAGAACTGCTATATGCGACCTTGGAGCCGGTGTTAGTGTTATGCCTCTCTCTCTTTATCGTAGACTTGAACTGGATAAGTTGACACCCACTAAAATCTATCTGCAAATGGCCGACAAATCAACTGCTTTCCCTATCGGCATTTGCGAGGATGTGCCCGTTGTGGTTGCTAACGTCACTATCTTAACAAACTTTGTTATCTTGGATATTCCTGAGGATGATGTCATGGCGGTTATCCTTGGAAGACCCTTTTTAAACACTGCAGGGGCTGTTATAGATTGCAACAAAGGCAATGTCACTTTCCATGTCAACGGTAATGAGCATACGGTGCACTTTCCGAAGAAACAATATCGAGTACATTGCATCAATGATATTGAAAAAACTTCATCGATTCTTACTGCAAGCTTTGAATGCCCTATACCTCCTGTCAAGATGAAGTATGATTTGCTTGTTGGGGAAATACACATCCCCATTGAGGTAACCTAGTGACTATTCGAAAATTCTCCGTCTTATTTTGCGATTCGAAAAGGTTTGTCGAGGCGACTTGATCAACCTCATTGACGGATTTCTTTCGATGACCATGAGATGGATGAATCGAGGAGTCACAAACCTCTGTTCCAAGCTTTCACCTTCGGTTGCTTAGAAGAAAAATGATAGATTTAGTTTAGTTTCCCCTGTTTTCTGTTTTAGCGTCTTGTGGAAAAGTACCCCGAAAATAAAAATTCTCTGAACGTCCTGAAAATCAAGTATGATTTTTTCTGGAATTTTTTAAAAATACTGAGACGGGGAGCTAGTCAGGGGGCTGCACCAATGGGCCACAAGCCCTGGAGGCGCGGGCACCCCCCTGGCCGCGCCTACCAGGCTTGTGGGTCCCACGTGCACCCCCTCCACTCATTCTAGCTCTCATCTGCTTCTCCTACCTCCAGAAAAAATCATTTCGCAGCTCAAACCCGTATTCTTGCTCTTATTGCTGGGATCTTCGATCTCCTTGCTCAAAGCACCATTTTCCAAACTGTTTTGGGGAAATTGCTCCTTGGTAAGTGACTCCTCCATTGGTCCAATTAGTTTTTTCTCTAGTGCCTTATACATCGCGTATTTTTGCTGCCTTGGTGACCCTATTCTTGAGCTTTGCATGCTAATTTTAGCTGGTCCCAAGTAGTTCTGATGCGTAATATGGCCTCTAGGCACTTGTGGGAGTACTTGCTACGAGTTTTGTTGGACCTTATTCACTTTTACTTAGAGTCACTAAAATTTCAGAAATTTTTAGAGATAGAAAACAGAAAAGATGAGGAGGTTCTTAAGATGCTCTTCAAGCCATAACCCCAAGCATGATGGGAATGAGAAGAAGAAACCCAAGTATCCGGTCCCCCGAGTTGCACAAGTTCGAGCGTGCGAGTGACCAAGCGATGTGTTCTTACGCGCCGCCGGACTTTATGAGGACTTTTATTACTTGGTGGAGAACGCAGGCCTTACTGCCTTCGTTGAAGATAAGTGTCCGCAATACCTCCTCCTCACTAATATCTTCGTACAAAGCTTTAACTTCTATCGGAGGAAGAATCCTCCTATGGTTGAGTTCAAACTTTATGATATCCCCCAGCGCATGTCACTCCAGGATTTTTGCAATGTTTGCAAATTACCTTACGTTGGGGATATTCATGAACCTCGTCCACGGGACTTGGAAGGTTTCATCGATACTATTGTTGTAGGAGAGGAGAGAGGAGTGTTTTGCGCTAGAGCTGCTAGCATACATTTTCCCGTGCTTGAGTACTTCTCATTATTTGTGGGAAAATGTTTGATTGGCCGTGGGAAAGCTGGGTCCCTTAGCTCCCCAGACCTTGCGGTCTTGCGCGAAGCCCTTTATAATGATAAAACTTATAGCTTGGGCGCTATAGTAGCTCAACGGTTGAACACGGACCGTTCTAAAGGCGTTGTCTATGGAGGTATCTATGCTACTCGTCTTGTTAGACATTTTGAGATACCTATTAGACTAGATGAGGAAGAAGAGATTCTTCTTCCCGAGAGATATCTAGATTATGATAGCATGGTTCGCCATGACTTTCTTGATAGAGATATAAATAGAAGGATGATGTATAACCTGGTATTTAGTCAGGGTACTCGTGAAACTATTACTTTGCCTGATCCTTCTTTGTTCAATCGTCATGCAGGCAGGTACATTATTATGCCCTCGGACATCTATGCATATTGGGGCATAGCCCAACCACAGGTGCCCGTGCCCGAGCCACCAGTCGAGTACCAGACGCCAGTTTATCAGTGGGAGCCAGAGGATCTCACACAGCAGTGGCATCCTCAGTCCACTCCGGAGTACCCCGGAGCTGGTTATTTCCCTCCTTGGGAGTAGACACTACAAGGATACTCCTAGTAAAGCAACACAAATTTTACAACATTTTAACTATACGTTGCAAAATTCACATTAGATACGCATATAATCGGTGCCTCATATGCGTTGTAGTTTTCCACCTCCTGGCCTACTTGTGGTATATATATATGAAAAAAGATAAATAGAGGAAAAGGACAGAAATATGTGCGACAAAGAGGACCCTGGATTCCCCTGGTCTCTCCCAAATCGCCGCCAACAACCGCCTCATCTCCCCACGACCAACCTCGTCGTCGGGACTCCCCTTCCCTCCTACCACCTCAAAGCTCCAAAGGCTACCGGATCCTCAGCACCCCCGTCCTCCCATCCCTCTCGTGGCCCATCTGTCTTTCCCCCTGACGACCACTGGGAAGCACAGCAGCAGTCCCCTCGCACCGTGAAGCCCTCCCATCCGGCAAGATCTAATGCTCGCGGCCACCAAAGACCACCCGTGATCCTCCCTCGCATCCCATGGTTAGGTTTTCGTCGTTCTGCTCCAGCGTCTGTGGCCATGTCGGCCTCTTATCCACCTGCATGCCATGGCGGTCATCTCTTGTTACCTAGGTCGTCTCTTCTAAAATATCATGATTTTGTTTCTTTGGTTTGAATGGATAGTAGCTTATTCCCGATTGTAATTGTTGTTGGTTTATTGTTAAATAAATTGTTTGGAAGTTGCTAGAGGCAAAACTGCGTGCACGTGGTCAAGGTGGCGATGGCGGCTATGTTTGGTCTTGTCGCTTTTCCTCTTCCCGCTGAAACCGACGCAGGTAAACATTGGTATAAAGTTCCAGACCTCCCTGCTATTGACTGTTCTTTCTTGTTATGCATGTCTTTTCATATACATCCTACCCTGTTTTTATTGATGGAACAGTGAGTTTGTTTTTACCCTGTGACATGATACGAGTAAAGCCAAGAATCTACGTGGTTGGAATTCATGTTAGATTCACAGAAATAGTCTATCATTTTCGCTTCTTTATCTCCTGTAGCTTGCAGTTGTCCAAATGAGTATGAGAGTTGATTCTAGTTGTGGGAGATTTAACTTGGACCATCTTCACATGAATTTTGTGTTCATCAAGTATTATGATGTGCTGACCCGTCAAGTTGGGATTTAGTTTTTTCATGACCATGCTGATATGTGTTGATCCTGTCAATAACTTGCCCTATCTTTGATTGTACTCTAATAGATGTGAAGTGCAGGTAAGTGCCCTCTTTGTTTACCATTTTGTCTAAACCAAAGCTTGTTTACTAAGCTACTTTTATTCCAGTTTCTGTGGATTACTCATGAGATTATTTATAACAATTTACTCCTGCAAATATTTGCCCCTCTGTCGATTGTCTATATGCATAAGTAATTCCTGAAATTAGCTGTTCCATTGCTAAGCTCTAGCAAATCTTTCGTTTCATGTTGCTAAACTTGATTAATTATTCTCCCATGGTTTTAACTATCAAAATATATGCCGAAAAATAAAGTACAGTTGCATTTGGTTGTAGCGGCCTTAGATGAAGCATCTGAAGTCGACAATCACGCGGTGTTTCTTGCGATTAACTGAACACCCACTTTAGTTGGGCCATTTCAGGTTTTAATCCATTGGCTGCATAAGAATTTTTATGGTTGAGATCGAGTTATCTACATGGTGATGTATGCACCCTGATACTAGATGTCGGTGACTTGCTGCATTTCGCAGTGCGCGTGTGATGTTATGTGCTTTGTATACTAACAACATACAGGAATGTAATAGATCGACTATTGTTTTGTAAAAATAAGGACAGTCTAAAGGCAGTGAATGCCATTTTCCATGCTCCATCTTTCGTTTTAAATATTTTTCTGAAAGTATAAGGTGGTACTCGAGCGCATGGGGAGTGCCCATGTTCTTATCAGTTTTGTTTTCCTTTTTTCTAGATTTAGGATGATTTAGTTAAGATAGTTTAGCAAAAGTGAAACACTGTTTTTTATATATGGTTTTTAAAAATATATTTTTATTTGTTGTCGATATGGACGGGCGCGGCAAAGCGTTCCTTCATGTTCTAGTATATACATTTACTCTCTGGTTCGTTCATCTTGATGTATGTGCAAAACTATCTAACTAACTCAGGGATAAATTCATTGAGCCACATGTAAAGTTTCAAAGAGAGTAACTAGGACACATAGAATAGAGGAATATAGTTGGCTCTTCTTTCATTAAGTAGGAATGGAACATGATGAATCTTTACTTGTGTTGCGTTGTTCTAAAGATGCATGCGACACCTGTAACCTTTTCCCCTTGGTTTTGCAGCTGCACGCACCGACTAGATGCTAGGGGACGCCATAGAGTAAGTTGAGTTCATGGAGCAAGTCATGGACGATGTCATGGAAGGTATACTCTCTCTCCTCTCCCTATCGTGCTATTGCTCTTTGTGTCCATGGCCATTGAGCCATGCCAGGTTCTATGCTACTGTCCATGCAAATTGATAGGATTGGGGGTTGTAGGTTTCAGTGGATTTGTTTAGCAATAAATAAAACTGTTGGTTTGCATAAAAGAAGTTTGATTCTAGGTGTACAGAATTAGTAGTGGATCTCTAGGGTGATGACGACACTATAAATTTGTTTCGATGCATTTGGGGCTGTAGGTTTGTTCCAAAGCATGGTTAGCACAGTAGGTTTTTGTATTTCTTGTCGGATGGCTAACACCAGCTAGAGCTAAATGTTTTGGTTCAGTTTCAGGTGGCTAAAACCGTTCTAGTTCAGTTGTGCAAACTAATTGGTGATCCCATATTTAAACTTGATGATGCTGAAATTAAAATTCATTCTAGGCGGTGCATGTCGACAAGGCATGTGTGAATACTAGATATTTTGTTTGGAGTCGCAAAAATTGCAATAGTCTCGGTAATGCATAAAAACAAAGATTGCATCGTCTTTAACCTTTCTACGTGTCTAATATCCTGCCTCTATTACTACTTGCACATATTAATGCATTGTGTGTTAACAATTCTTTTTTATTTTCTTGTAGATTCAAAAGATATATGGATGAATATATGGGTGCATGGCAAGTATACTGCGATGATGGTAATGATGATGATGTTCCATTTCATGATGATGATGATGATGATGCTGATTATGGATGCTTTCAGTTTTAGTTAAGTTGTAGGGATGTTGTTCTTGTTGGATGATGTTCCTAGGTCAAGTTTGAGCTTAGTTGTAGGAATGTTGATGGATACTTTCAGTTTATGATTGGATGTCAAGAAAATATTTATATTATGCATCACATGCGGATGATGTTCCTCCTGTAATATCCGCTAGTGTAATCCAATAGTTTTACCCAATATATATTTTATTCCTCACTTGATATACATATAATTATCTCCATTATGTGGAGCATAGGTTTAATTGTATGCAATGTATAAAATATTATTCACGTCATAAATGTACGAACACCTAAAGCATTGCAAATTCTCTATTGCCCAACAATGAGATTTGGATTCTTGTACATTGAGCACCAGCATACAAAAGTGTTGTAAAAGTTGGTTTTATGTGTTGTACTCTTGCAACGTTTCCTTTTACCAACGGCAGTATAAGCGTTCCATTATGCGCTAGCAACACTGGATAAGGCTACGCATCGCAAACCGTTGGTACAGAAACTAACAACACATATCTAGACTTTTAGATACGAAAAAAAGCGTTGATAGAGGTGGGGTCATGTTGTAGTGACACCAACTTAGGCCAAAAGCCTAAGCTTGGGGGAGTACGTATTTCTCACCGACTTTATATTCTTGCTCACACTTTCACTTTGTCAGTCGGTGTTCACACTTTGCCACTGTATCATCCATGCTAGTTTATTTTCTTTTCTCGTTTCCTTTTTGTGTGTCTGTCTAGTTTGAAAAAAAAAGATTTTATTTTCTTCTTTTGCTTGTTGGGAGCTTTCCCGTGTAAATAGTTTTATTTTTCTTTGGGTCAAGGTAGAAGACCATGGTTACAATGTTTAGTGGCTCTCGCATGCATATATGTTTATCTGTTAAAGAGCCATATTACTTTGTCTTCTCCTTTGTGTTTGCCTGCAGATTCCAGCGTACTCCAATGCACGAGCACTCTTATTATTGTTCACATCGTTCGGTCGTGCAAGTGAAAGGCAATAATGACAATATATGATGAAGTGACTGAGCCTAGAAAAGCTGGTATGAACTCGATCAATTTTGTTTTTGTAAATATGACTAGCTCATCGTTCCTCATTTAGCTTTGTTGTGAGAGAAACATGTTTGCAATGACAACTTAGAGAAACTTGTACTAAGAAGGAATACTGCTTGTGCATCCACTTCCATGAACCCAAAGTTGTTCCATATGAGTCCACCATACCTACCTATATGTGGTATCTACCTGCCGTTCCAAGTAAATTTGCATTGCCACTCTCTAAAGCTTCAAGTAATAATCTGTTTTGCATGCCCGAACCGCTCATGTGGTGACAGGGGGCTATCAGTATCTTCCATGCTAGGCGTGTTATCCTCGATATGTGTTCATTCACTATCATTCACGAGAAAGGGGCCAGTAATTGGAATGCCCAGTTCCATGCTCAAATCAAAAAGATAATTGCAAAGAAAACTCCCCCTGAATTGATGTTGGTATGGACGGCACCCGAGGATTCGGCTAGTCGTGGAGTGTGATTGATCGGTGGTGGGGGAGTCAAAACTTTACTTTTCTATTTGGGAACCGCCTATAGCATGTGTAGCATGGAAGATGGTGAGAACTCTTAGTCATTGCGTTGACAATGAAAGCATGCCACCCAAAATTATTACCTCTGTTTTCAAAGCTTGAGCTCTGGCACCTCTGCAAATCAATGCTTCCCTCTGCGAAGGGCATGTCTCTCTATGTTCCTGTTGAATCATCCTCTTCTTATAAAAGAAACAATTATAGAGCACCTCTATCATTTTTATGCTTTGCTTTTAACTATGATTGAGTATGACTGTGACTAGATCTTCTTTGCCTTCAATTACAATGTTTAGTCAGCCCTTGGTCTTTGAAGGTGCTCTGCATTTATGTTTTGCGGTCTTAGAAAGAGCTAGTGAGATACCATCTGTTCGTACTGCTTCAAGTTGTTTTGATTGAAGTGTTGACGTTTGAGACTTATTATTATTTGCTCGCTAGTTGATTATGCAATTGACATGAGTTTACCGTGAGACCTAGATGTCATTTGCTTATGTGGTTTACTTGTGATCTTGCTGAAATTCTGGATATGAGTTAGACATAGTTGCAACAACAAGATCAAACAAAGTTCGTCGAAGTTTTTCCTTTGTCTCTTTCAGTTTGTCAACTGAATTGCTTGAGTACAAGCAAGGCTTTAAGCCTGGGGGAGTTGATACGTCTCCGTCGTATCTACTTTTCCGAACTCTTTTGCCCTTGTTTTGGACTCTAATTTGCATGATTTGAATGTAACTAACCCGGATTGACGCTGTTTTCAGCAGAATTGCCATGGTGTTGTTTTTGTGCAGAAATAAAAGTTCTCAGAATGTCCTGAAAATTTACGGAGAATTTTTCTGGAATAAAAGAAAAATACCTGCGCAAAGATCCACCGGAGGAGGCGTGCCAGTGGGCCACAAGCCCACAGGCCGCGGCCACCCCCCTGGTCGCGTCGTGAGGGCTTGTGGGGCCCACGTGGCACCACTGCCCCTAAACTCAGCTCTATATCTTCCATCTCGCCCGGAAAAAATCAAAGAGAAGGGATTCATCGCGTTTTACGATATGGAGGCGCCGCCACCTCCTGTTCTTCCTCTCGAGGGCAGATCTGGAGTCCGTTCTGGGCTCCGGAGAGGGGAAATCGTCGCCATCGTCATCATCAACCTTCCTTCATCGCCAATTCCATGATGTTGTTCACCATTCGTGAGTAATCTCATTGTAGGCTTGCTGGACGGTGATGGGTTGGATGAGATCTATCATGTAATCGAGTTAGTTTTGACGGGGATTGATCCCTAGTATCCACTATGTTCTGAGATTGATGTTGCTACTACCTTGCCATGCTTAATGCTTATCCCTAGGGCCCGAGTGCCATGATTTCAGATCTGACTCTATTATGTTGTCACCAATATATGTGTGTTCTTGATCCTATCTTGCAAGTTGTAGTCACCTACTATGTGTTATGACCCGGCAACCCCGGAGTGACAATAGCCGGAACCACTCCCGGAGATGACCATAGTATGAGGAGTTCATTTATTCACTAAGTGTTAATGCGTTGGTCCGATTCTTTATTAAAAGGAGAACCTTAATATCCCGTAGTTTCCATTCGGACCCCGCTGCCACGGGAGGGATGGACAATAGATGTCATGCAAGTTCTTTTTCCCTAAGCATGTATGACTATATACGGAATACATGCCTACATTAGATTGACAAACTTGAGCTAGTTACATATCTCTCCGTGTTATAACTGTTACATGATGAATAGCATCCGACATAATCATCCATCACCGATCCAATGCCTACGAGTTTTTCCTACTAGTCCTTTCTATGTTACTTTACCACTACTGTTGTCACTGCTGCTACTGTTACTCTGTTGCTACTTCTGCTATCATACTACTCTGCTACTGATACTTTGCTGCAGATACTAAATCTTTCACGTGTGGTTGAATTGACAACTCAACTGCTAATACTTGAGAATATTCTTTGGCTTCCCCTTGAGTCGAATCAATAAATTTGGGTTGAATACTCTACCCTCGAAAACTGTTGCGGTCCCCTATACTTGTGGGTTATCAGCGACGACGAGGAGGACTGGATCAGGGGCGGCGACAACGACGAGGACTGGCTCGGGGGCCGTGGCGAGCTCTCGCAGCCTGACGGCGTCGGGGCAAATGAGAGAGTTCGAGGGAAATTTCGACAACTCCCGCCTTGTATGCGAAAACCTTTGGTCCCGGTTGGAGGCACAAACCGGGACCAATGCCACCCTTTCGTCCCGGTTGGTGCCGCAAACCGGGACTAAAGTTCAATTTTCAGCAGCCCAAAGGGCGGGAAGAAGAGACCCTTAGTCCCGGTTTGTGCTACCAACCGACACGAAAGGGTGTCATTGGTCCCGGTTGGTGCCACCAACCGATGCGAAAGGCATGTGCCTCCCACAGCCGCGGTGCAGTTGGATGTTTAGTCCCACCTCGCTAGCCGAGAGGGCTCGGGAGTGGTTTATAAGTGCTGGTGCGCACACCCTGTCGAGCTCCTCTCAACTGCAAGCTTCTGGGCCTAATCTGTCACTATGTGTGGGCCTATTGGGTCTCTTGCGGGCTTGAATCCTGGCCCAACTCTCTCGTTGGGTTTCTAGTCGTATTCAGGTCGTGGTGGCCCAACAGGTGGCATTTTTTTAAAAACATATATAGTTTTTTGTTTCGTTTTTACTTTATTTATTTTATTTTGTGAATAAATTTACTAAAAAATAGATTTTTGAGCGATTCTTTTTCCTGCTATTTAATATTACTATGTTTTATCATTATATTCAATTTGGTAGGTTTTAGGTTATTTTAAATGTCTGTTTTAATCAAAAACAAATTCGGTACAAAAGGGATTTCAATTTTTTTGAATTTATTTGAACTCCACACTTTTTGTGTGTTCAAAATGCACCATTCAAGGTCAAATCATCAATTTTCAACACTGTTTGAGTTCATTTGGTAATTTTCATGCATTTACTCATTTTTTTAGCTAAATGACCCAAAAATTGAAAAGCACTACAAATGAACTCTGAATAGGTTGAAAGTTTGCATGGTATCATCATTTCACCCACATTTCATGTGCTAAAAAGTTGAGAGGGTTGCGGCAAAAACTGGAGGCACTTCGTATACAAATCGGACAATCTCTTTCGAACTATCAGGATTTCTTATGAAAACTCATCTATTAAAAAAGGGATTTCATTTTTTTGAACTTATTTGAACTCCACACTTTTTATGTGTTCAAAAAGCACCATTCAAGGCCACATCATCAATTTTCAACACTTTCTGAGTTCATTTGGTATTTTTCATGCATTTACTGATTTTGTTTTTGAGCTAAATCACCCAGAAATTCAAAAGCACTACAAATGGACTCTGAATAGGTTGAAAGTTGGCATGGTATCATCATTTCACCCACATAGCACATGCTAAAAAGTTGAGAGGGTTGCGGCGCAAACTAGAAGCACTTCGTGTACAAAACGGACAATTTTTTTCGAAGTATCACGGTTTCTTACGAAAACTCATCTATTAGAAAAGGGATTTCATGTTTTTGAACTTATTTGAACTCCAGACTTTTGTGTGTTCAAAATGAACCATTCAAGTCCACATCATCAATTTTCAACACTTTTTAACTTCATTTGGTATTTTTCATGCATTTAGTGATTTTTGAGCTTAATGACCCAGAAATTGAAAAACACTACAAATGAACTCTGAATAGGTGGAAAGTTAGCATGGTATCATCATTTCATCCACATAGCATGTGCTAAAATGTTGAGAGGGTTGCGGCAAAATCTAGATGCACTTCGTGTACAAATCGGACAATCTCTTTCGAAGTACAAGGGTTTCTTATGAAAACTCATCTGTTACAAAATGGATTTCATTTTTTTGAACTTATTTGAACTCCAGACTTTTTGTGTTCAAAATGAACCATTCAAGGCCACATCATCAATTTTCAACATTTTCTGACTTCATTTGCTATTTTTCATGCATTTAGTGATTTTTTGAGCTCAGTGACCCAGAAATTGAAAAGCACTACAAATGAACTCTGAATAGGTTGAAAGTTGGCATGGTATCATCATTTCACCCACATAGCATGTGCTAAAAGGTTGAGATGGTTACGGCAAAAACTGGATGCACTTCGTGTACAAATCGGACAATCTCTTTCGAGGTATCAAGGTTTCTTACGAAAACTCATCTTTTACAAAAGGAACCTATTGATCTTTAGGATTCAAATGGAACATATTGCTATCCTATGCAATTTTCATATCCTATGAATTGATCAAGAAACCCTAAATTAACTATGACATTTCTATCCAATGGAACATAGAAACTCCATATATTATAGAAACTGCATAATATATATATATATATATATATATATATATATATATTGTTATTCAATGGAACCTAGATCACTATATGCAATTGCTATCCAATGGAACATAGAAACTGCATATTGGTATCCAATGAAACCTAGATCACTATATGCAATTTTCATAACCTTGGATCAAAGAAAGCCTCAAAAATTACCTCGCCCATTGGAAGATCATGACATTTCTCTTGAAACATAGTTGGATGACGGCAACACCTTATTGATTGGCCATGTACTCCAGATCAAGCCATATGAAATTCTCATTCTCCTCCGCCTCTCTTGAAGCCATTTCTTGAAATAGGCAAGAAAACGTGGCACCATGGCATTGTCATTCGTGTACACGACATTGAGTTCGGTCGTGCCATGTGCGAACACCTCTCTGTAGCGAGTGATTTGCGTGGTGGAAGAAAAGAAGGTAAAAAGAGAGGGGAGGAAGAGAGGAGAGCGAGAGAGAAGAAGAAACAGAGAAATGGTGATACTCTGCTTCGGTTCGTGCTTTTCATCGCTCGAAACGACTCTGGAGAGGAACCGTTTAGACCTAGTCCCGGGTTGAGCCACCAACCGGGACTAAAGGGGTGAGACGAACTGTTGCCACCACCCCTTAGTCTCGGGTTGAGCCACCAACCGAGACTAAAGAAGGATATGAACGATTGCCGGCCTATTGGCACTAGTGGAAAACGGGCCTTTGGCCGGGACCCTTTAGTCCCGGCCTGCCTCTGGGCCGGGACTAAAGGCCCGGCCACGTCGCCCCAATTATTAATGCCTCCCTCGAGGCTTTAGTCCCGGCCCGTAAGGAGCCTTTAGTCCCGGTTCGTGTCCCAAACCGGGACTAAAGGGCTACGCGGTGGGCAGCCCACATGTGCGCCACCTTTAGTCCCGGTTTGTGTCTCAAACCGGGACTAAAGTCCTCTGCCTATATATAGCACAGACCCCCTCTCCCCTCTTCCTTGCATTTTTCTTGGATGGAGGATTGTGGGTGTGTGCTAGCTCTCCACTTTTTTTTATTCACTAGAGGTGTTTGTTGAAATGTGTGTTAGAGGGATGCCGCTTGAGTTCACCAAACACAACTACGATATGAGATGCCTGAGCCATGCTTAAACCTATTCCTCTTTATTTCTACTTATTCTAAAAGGTTAGCAACTATATTTCCTTGTTTAGACCGTGCGGTACTAATTTTTAGGATCGTGATTGTATTTGATATACTGTCGTATAACGCAGATGAGCCATCCATGAATGTACGGTGATCGACGCGCAGCCGCTTATAGAGAAGGCGTGCATTCTTTTTGAGATGCAGCCGATGCGAACAAGCATGGTGGTGGCTTTATGTTTTGTCCATGTGTTGAATGTCGGAATGAGAAGGATTACAATTCCTCAAGAGTCATTCAGAGCCACCTGCTTCCGTCCGATTTTATGTCCGGCTATAATGTTTGGACCAAGCATGGAGAAAGAGGGGTTATGATGGAAGACGACGATGAAGAAGAAGAGAACGATGATGACAACTATCGATCTATGTTCCCTGAGTACGCTGATACCGCAATGGAAGACAATGAAGAAGAAGATCAGGATGAAGAACACGAACCAGATGAGCCCGCTGATGATCTTGGCCGGGTCATTTTTGATGCACGGCGAGGTTGTGACACAGAAAAGGAGAGGTTGCAGTTCGAGCAGATGTTACAGGACCACAACAAATTGTTGTACCCAACTTGTGAAGATGGCCAGAAGAAGCTGGGTAGCACACTGGAATTGCTGAAGTGGAAGGCAGAGACCGGTGTGACTGGCTCGTCATTCGAAAAGTTGCTGGTACTGATGAAGAAGATGCTTCCAAGAAAGAACGAATTGCCCGCCAGCACGTACGAAGCAAAGAAGCTTGTCTGCCCTCTAGGATTAGACGTGCAGAAGATACATGCATGCCCTAATGACTGCATCCTCTACCGCGGTGAGAAGTACGAGAATATGGATAAATGCCCCGTATGCACTGCATTGCGGTATAAGATCAGAAAAGATGACCGTGGTGATATTGAGGGCGAGCCACCCAGGAAGAGGGTTCCTGCCAAGGTGATGTGGTATGCTCCTATAATACCACGGTTGAAACGTCTGTTCAGAAATAAAGATCATGCGAAGTTGTTGCGATGGCACATGGATGATCGTATGAAAGACGATAAGTTGAGGCACACCGCTGATGGTCGGCAGTGGAGAAAAATCGAGAGAGAGTTCCCGAGATTTGCAGCTGACGCAAGGAACTTATGGTTAGGTCTGAGTACAGATGGCATGAATCCTTTTGGGGAGCAGAGTTGCAGTCACAACACCTGGCCCGTTACTCTATGTATCTACAACCTTCCTCCTTGGTTGTGCATGAAGCGGAAGTTCATTATGATGCCAGTGCTTATCCAAGGTCCAAAGCAACCTGGCAACGATATTGATGTGTACCTAAGGCCATTAGTTGATGAACTTTTATAGCTGTGGGCCGAACTAGGTGTACGTGTGTGGGACGAGCACAAACAAGAGGAATTTGACCTTCGAGCGTTGCTTTTCGTAACCATCAATGATTGGCCTGCTCTTAGTAACATTTCAGGACAGTCAAACAAGGGATACAATGCATGCACGCACTGTTTGGATGAGACAGAAAGTATATATCTGGACAAATGTAGGAAGAATGTGTACCCGTACAATCGTCGTTTTCTTCAATAGCAAGGCAGAACCCCGGGGGTATCCTGTCATCCTTACTGGTGCTGAAGTATTTGATGTGGTCAAAGATTTAAATGTAATCTTTGGAAAGGGTCCTGGCAGCCAACCTGTTCCTAACGGCCCTGATAAGCACGTACCCATGTGGAAGAAGAAATCTATATTTTGGGAGCTACCCTACTGGGAAGTCCATGAGGTCCGCTCGGCAATCGACGTGATGCACCTGACGAAGAATCTCTGCGTGAATATTCTAGGCTTCCTGGGCTTGTATGGGAAGTCAAAAGATACACCGGAAGCACGGGAGGACCAGGAACGTCATAAAGGAAGAGATGGCATGCATCCAGGGCAGTTTCAAGGGCGTGCCAGCTACGCTCCTACTAAGGAAGAGAAGGAAATCTTCTTTGAAATCCTTTTCAGTATCAATGTCCCGACTGGCTTCTCGTCGAATATAAAGGGAATCGTAAATACGAAAGACAAAAAATTCCAAAACCTAAAGTCTCATGACTGCCACATGCTTATGACGCAATTGCTTCCGGTTGCATTGAGGGGAATTCTACCGGAAAATGTTCGCCTGACAATTGTGAAGGTATGTGCATTCCTCAATGCAATTTCTCAGAAGGTAATCGATCGAGAAAGTCTATCAGGGTTACAGATTGATGTGGTCCAATGTTCCCCTTCGAGAGGTTCATGGGAGTCTTAAAGAAATATGTTCGTAACCGTGCTAGGCCAGAAGGACGCATCTCCAAGGGCTATGGAACAGAGGAGGTCTGTCACATCCCTGACACCTTAATCAAGTTAGCTTTGTGCTCATGTTTTCTTTGCATTGCATCTAGGAAATTTTCAACAAGAACAAAGCAAGTGGTGAAGGAAAATTCTAAAACCCTAGCCACTTCTCAAAATAAAGGAAAATTCAAACTAGTTAAAATCAATGAACCCAAAATGGCCTCAAGAGAAGTTCAATCTTTCTGATAATTCATGGAAGTAAATAAGCAATGAAGAAAACCATTTTCTTGATACTTTAAGCATTTTAAATAAATGCAAAAAGCTACTGGTTACAAGTTTAAAATTTGAAATCAGAAACTTTAAGTTTTCAAAAATATTGAAAACTCCAGGAATGGTTGGTTATATTCCAACAAATATTCTGGTGTGTTTAAAATAGCTTTTACAAACTATTTGGGAGCTGAAATCTTTACCTAATAATAAAGCGGCTAGCGCTTCTGTCGGAATTTCCGTCGCGCCAGTTTTGCATAAAAATCCTTCTGTTTTTGGGAAATCAACCCGCAGTCCTCACTTTACAGAAACATCCCTTTTTGCTCTCAGCGCCTTATCCACACACGCTAGCTCCGGATCCCCTCCAATGGTGCCCGCACCCACCACCCCCCTCCTTCCTTCGGCCCCCGCCGCTGCATCCCCACCGCATCCGCCTGCCCGCCCCTCCTCCCTCTGCGTCCTTCCGCCTCTCCGAAATCCTCGGTGGCCACGGCCTGTGCAACGGCGAGGTCGGCATCCGCTAGGAGCCCCTTTCGCCCACCCTGCCCTCACCTCCTCCGTCCATGCCCTCGGGAGAATCCTCGTCACGAAGCGCCAAGTCGGACCCGCCGGCGATGGACCCGAACGCGTTCGAGAAGGAGATGATGGGCCTCACGGGCGGCTTCCCCGGCGGCGAGGTCGGGCTCAAGGACTTCGTCGCCAAGAACCCGCCTCCTCCTCCCAAGAGAGCCCAGACGGACGGGAAAGAGTCCTCCGCCGTGGTTCCGGCGGGGCCTCCTAGGCCGCCGGAGCTGGCGTTGTTCGTCCCCGGCATGGTGGTGCTCGTCTCCTTGCCCACGAAGTCACCGCCACCGCCGCCGCCACCACCCATGCTAGGCGCTTCCGACGACCTACGGCGGCACCAGTACGCTCCCGAGCTCCCCACGGTCTGCGCGTCCCTCCCCTCATGCCAGATTCTTGGCTCCCATCCTGAACCGCCCGCTCAGAACCACCCCGTGTCTAGGGTTTCGGGCAGGGCTGCGCCGGCGCATCTCCAGCGGCCCTAGGTTAGTCCCTCCTTCCTTCTTGGCTGGGATCCGGCACCCCTACAACTCACCTTCTCTTTTCCTTGACCCCTCCATGTTCCATCCATCCCTGCATCAGATATAGGTACACAAGTTTGGTCAATTGATGTACAAAAATTTATATGTTGTGGGGATGCAGGAGCAGTCTGTGGCGATGAGATGGCTTCTGAGTACCTTGTCCTGCTGACCCACAGAAAGCACTTGTGTGGGCAGGATGGTATCAGCCGGGAAATCAAAGCTCTCCCACTTTGCTTTGCTATCTACACCGACAAGCCTGAAGTTGCCTGTGTCGAGCATTCTGGCGTAGGCCACACCAGGAACCCGGGGGCTCCAGACCTCATCACCAGATGGGTTGCGAAGCGAGAGCAGCCCATCAGCGGTGAGCCGCAGCACAGAACTGGATGGCACTTGAACCGAAGACTCTTGACCGTCGGAGCTGCTCTTGGCGTACCAAATGACAGTCTCTTCAGGGATCTTGTTGAACTAGACGGCAAGGAGGTACGAGGAGGAGTTAGCTTCTATTTGTTGGAAACCAAACGTGAAGTCGCCGAAGGGCGAGAGCCATGAGCTGGTTGTCCCCTGGGGCGTCAGGGAGGAGCCTCGAGTAATGTTCGCTTGTGCTTGGGCAGCAGATGAAACCCCCAGCAGCAGTAGCAAGAACTGGAGGAAACGCCATGGGAGGTGATGTGCCATTGCTTTTGTGCTTTGGTTGGTGCCTCTACTGATGAGAGCAAGCTTATGTCCCTTGGAGAATGGCACTTAACAGTGGTTAGTCTCCTCACGCGTCTTCTTCGTGGAACAGTGTGGCACATGGAAAATCATGCCCATGAATTGGATTTTGTGTGGAGCAGTCTATGAGGTTGGGATTGAATTGGTCAATTTCCTCTCCATGTTAGTGATATTTCCTTGTCATGCACTGAAAGGTCTCCGTGCGGACAGTTAAACTTGAAGCAAGACAAAGCAGAAAAAAAGGTATTATTTCTGAATGCTTTTTCCTCTACTGCAACTGTTCCGATCTTTCTAGAATGATTGTTTCGTCTTTACGAAATTACCGTTAAGATATATTTTAAATAAGAAGTGCCAATCTGCTTACAGAATTATTTATGAACTGAGAAAACACTGAAATTTATTTGTCCCTTAATACAGAAGGCGTCTTCCGTTAGTTTGAAACTCTGAACTCTAAATCCTGATAAAAGTTTCACCAATTATGGCTATCATCTCCTACTTGCCTATTATGATTTTTCTCACTTAGGCATCTCATGGCATTCAAGAGTTTCAGTTGACTTGACTTGACTTGGCATGCCACAGCTGGTCACCGGCCAAACTCTGTAATGAGGACGGGAACAGTAGGCTAATAATCTACCAGCAACACGGAGGATGCATACTGTGAAATGCTTCATCTTTTGGCATCGAGTCCTTTTCTAAACTATAATTGGTGTTTCCGTGAAGGCGGGGGCACAAGGATTGGACCCATTGGTCCACCGAAATCATGGAAATTATTGTTGGAGGAGTAACTCTTAACTCGGTACGCGACTACGGTTAGCGGAACATGGTAGACCACTCAATTCCCCTTGTCCACAAGGCCTGAATTTCTGAAGAAAGGATTTCATTTTTAATAATTTGTGGTTAGTAGGATTTCTGTTTTTTCAGGGAAATTCAGAAATGATTTCATTTTTAATAATTTGTGGTTAGTAGGATTTCTGTTTTTTCAGGGAAATTTGGTTTCATATCTTGGATTCATTTTTCTACTAGGGGAACTTGAATCGGAAAGCTTATCTAGCGAACGTTTGCTGGGAGCGTTTTCCAAGCGAACACCCCCACAGCCTTCGGATTCAGGTCTGACGGATGGCATTTTTTGAGGGAAAAGAAGTTGCCTTATAAGTAAAGAACAGCCATGCGTGCCTGATAAAATTGCCAGGCAACGTACGCTGGAAACTGCCAGTTGGGGCGTTCGGAAATGCCATGTCTGGCAGCGCTCCCTATTGAGATCCTCAATTGGTCAGTTGCTGTTAGAAGCTTCTGGAGAGTTGCTACTATTCTGAGATTTGTAGAATAATTGTTTTGCATTTCCCGAATCACCATTACGGTGCATTTCTCTTTATTAAATGAGAAGTGCCAATCTGGTTCAGAAATATTTGTTCGGAGGAGTCCATGAAGAAAACAGTGAAATTTATTTGCCCCTTGACACACAAGAACTCTGGATCCTGGAGAAAAGTTTACACACTTCTGGCTCTCATTTCGTAGTCCCCAAAATTTGATGTTTTATGGGTTACGCTTCTCACTGCATCCAAGAGTTTCCATTGACTTGAGCCGGTCACCTTTGCTATACACCACTAGAAAATTTGATTAGCGACAATGGACTGCTCAGCTGTGTCGTCAGTGGGATCAGCTCTGACTGTGACGTGTTTACACTGCATTGGTGCTTCCGTGAAGGCAGGGGTACAAGGACTTGACCACATTGGTCCGCCGGAAGCAATGGGGTAGTAACTGTCAACCGATAAAGAAGTGTTGAGGCGAGATTTTCCAGGAAAATCGTGAAAAGATTTGTGGTTATTTTGAAATCATCGTTATTAGTTTCATTCAAATTTCAATTTTTTTTAAAGAACATTCAGATTTCATTTGAGCTTGTGCACAGCCTCTGGTCGTAGGCCATTGCAAATGCTCTAATGTGACACGCTACATGTGTGATATTTGTCACAACATGAGAGTTTTGTATTATTTTTCTTGTAGATATTTTTTCTTTTTAAAATGTTTTATCTCTTAAATCGTGCATTCAAATCATATGTTTAACGTTGGGTTTCTTGCGTCAAGATCTTCGAAAGTAAATCCCATGGTAGGACATTGCGTTCAAATCACGAGTTGTTTTTAGCGTTATGTTTCTCGCGTCGAGATCTTTGAAAATAATCCCATGTTAATTGATTTGGATAATTTTTTTTAAATGGAAACTAAAACAAAACTAAAAATTGTGGAAAGCAAAAAAAAAACTTACCAAAGAGATTAAAAATGGAAACCTAAAACACATTTTGTGTTTTTTTTTTTTGCTTTTTGGCCGTAATGCAAAACTTTATTTTTCACTTTTTGCAAAACCAATATGTACTTCATCGTGGAGCACAATTATGATTTTCCCCTTTTCCGAGAAGCATAGTTGTGCTTCACACGAAAGCAGAACTATACTTCAAGAGAGAAAAAAATACTGAAAAAACATATGGAAGAAAACAAAACAAACATGCTCCTTCGGGTGCACCCAGCACACAATATATATATAACTACCCCTGGATGGTAGGATGTATTTTTCCTATATAAAACAAATTTTATCTATCACCGGTGGTAGTTACCATCACTTGCGTTTTGTATGTTGTATATAGTATCTATCAAATCGGAGAGTATATACGCGTAGTATGTAGTATATAATAATGTTTAGATAGTATATATATTATTTTTTTGGTAGTATGTATCATATTTTGTGTATGTTCTTTTTTACGTACAAAAATATAAGTATTTCATAAATATAATAAAAACTATGGGCATGTGGGGTATATATACATATATATATATATATATATATATATATATATATATATTTGTACAAAATAATAAATTAATATATATACTACCGCATGATAGTATATGAAACATGTGGGGTAACTAGCCCTGGGTGGTAGGATGTATTATATACATATATATATATACTAATAAAAGAAATAGGTATTCTTGGTCCGTCATGCATGTTTTACACAAAACACCCTATTTTTGGTATGATAACCAAGTCGCAGTCCATGATCTCATAGGTCGGTTTCATGGCTAGGCCTTGATACCGGTGTTAAAGTTAATCACGAGTTGACGACATGTAATTTTCTAAACGTATCGGACTAGGAGATAGTACCGTGTAGATATAATATAACTAGCTTGGTTACCTAATATAGTATATATGTGTACCCTATACCGTCGATGAGATTAATATAAAAACATGAGCGTGTCCCTCATGTAGCTATCCCAATCGATTCAGCGTATACTTATACGTTATCGTGTTTTCCTGCCGGCCGCGAACATACCAAAGTTGCTTTGTACGTTGTCTACTCGCCTAGCGCAGTGTCTCCCCTGAATCCTGACACGATAGACATCACCGCCATCCGACACGGCCCTTTGATCTCATCATCGCAGATCGGAAGCATCAAACGCGACACGACGCCATGGCCTCAACCTCCCTACGCGTCGACACGTGCAATTGGATGGAGTGCCAATCCAATGTGGCCATTGGATCGCATTGTTGCGGAGCGGCAGTTGTAGTGCAATCCAACGGAGGCATGCCGACATGGTCTTTGACCTCCCTACGCGAAGAGGCACGGAATTAGGACGACCTTGCCTCAACTTATTGGCATGAAGGTAAGCCCAGCGACGCCCGTGATGCGGTGCAAAGTCCTGCTGGCCAGTGAAGGGAGCAACGCAAAATTCCTAAAAATCGAATTTTGGTCCACCAACTGACCCAGCGCGGCTTGATTCGAGCGAACGAAGATGTCTCTCATCGATCCAAACTAACAGGAGGACCACGCCTACACGGAAAATCTGAATACGGAGCTTGTTTCCGCTTTGCACATGGTGAGGAACTCGCCAATTCATCTCTACTTTATATGTTTGACATCAACTTTTCTGTGACGCACTAATGGTTGTCAAAAGTAAGTTGACAATGTTGTTCAGATCTCCTAATCTCACCGATTCCTTATCAATAGTAGGGGAGCAGTCAGGTTCGCTAAAACATATCAATGGCAGCTTGGTCTAAATAACTGAATCGTTCTTTTCCTGTAATCCTAAACATGCACTTAATTTCATACCGTGATAAGGTTTGTCGAAAATCAAGCATCTCTTTATCTAAATAACCTAATGGTGTGTTTTCTTGGAACCTGAAGCATGCATGGTGAAAAAGGAAAATCCAACACATGCGCTTGATTTCATGGAAATTATTGTGAAGTCTTCAAAGAGAAAATTTGTTTTGGTGTGGTATGTGCAAATCAATTTATTATGTTTCCTTCTGTATCATAGAAGGTTGAGTTGCACTTCGAGTTTTGTAGGTCTGCCTTATAAGTAAAGGTTAGAAGAAATTTGGTAATCACTAACGGGCATATGATAACTTACCAATTAAACCTTGGTTTCTTATTTATGTAATACATGTATGATACTCATGGTTTAGGCTCTCAATAATATATCAACTGATGAAGCAAATGGCTCCTTACACCGCAAATTAACTAGAAGGTAATTTAAATATTAAAATTAAACAATTCTTACAATGACAATGGACATGTTATTTATAAGCAGTGTCGTGCGAATATAGCTCCTTTTCTTTTCGATCAGAGGGATGCACATGTCTATGTGGGAAACAAATCCAATGCTTTGAGGTCAGTTGTTCCATTCTTTTACGATTGGAATGTAGCACTTCATACATGCATAATTTCTTTTCCGAGTTTCTACGCCCATTGCAACGCACGGGCATTTGTACTAGTAAATAGTAAATCAATTAGTTAGCAGAACAGAAACAAAACAGAAAAAATAGAGGAAGAAACTACCTGACGCTCACCTCAGCCCAGGCCTAGTAGCGTTGCCGTCTTCCTCCTCGCCAGTAGGAGCAGGAGGTGGCCGCCGCGTCGCCGCGCGCCTCCACGCAGCTCCCTGTCTGCCTGGCCGCCGCTTCGTGCTGGCAAGCACGGGGATAACCTCCCTGAGCACGTAGCTATCCATTCCCATGCTCATTCTTCCCCCTCTCCTCTCGGTTCTCCCGAGCCCCTCTGCCGCCATTGACAGGAGCTCGAGCTCGAGCTGCCCGTGCCCCTAGCCATAGGAACTTCCTCCCGAGTGTGCCGTTAGCTCCGCCTCGACGAGCTGGTCCTCCCTGCAGAAGCCGAAGCCTCCCCGAGCCCTGCAACGCCTACGGCACCGTCGTCTTCAACCTTCGGCCGCCGGCGAGCTCTGCTCGATTCGTCGCCCTCAGTGCTTCCCCGAGCCATCTAAGCCCTCTTATGCACTCCTCGTGAGCTTGCGCATCTTTCCCCTAAGATCTCCCCGTCGATCCCCTCCTCTAGGCCTAGTTCCATTGGAGCCCGACGAGGACCGCCGCTGCACCTCGTCGCCGGTAGCCCTCCGGTGAAGGGTTGGTCCGTCTGAGGCCACCAGCAGCCTCAGGACATCACGTAGATACTTTAGGAGCCCAGCCCCGCACGTTTTGACCCTGTAATCGATGGCTTCGACGATGGCCGAACTTGGTCGCCGCCAAGCTTGTCGCCGGCGTTGATTCCGGCCACCCCAGCCCCTGGGGTTTGTCCCATCGTGCGCGCCGTCGAGTGGTCGTTCTCCCCGTGGCCTCTGCCGTGAGTTTGGTCGTCGGAGGCGAGTTTCCGATGCCCTCCACCGTACTGGTGGTCGCCAGAGGCTCCCCGCCGGCGAGGACGACCTCGCCGCCGGTGGATCTCAGCTGGCCTGAGCCACTAACGTGTGGGGCCAGCCTCTCGATAATGTGGAATAGTAAAAATAAAACCAAATAATTTAATAAGTCACTGACATGTGGGTCCAGTGAGATTAATTAGCTAATTAAGATTAATTCTAATCTAGAACTGACCAGAGACACTGACCAGTGGGTCCCACTGGTCAGGTTTGACTTTCAACAGCCCGTTGGACCTGCTGAGGTCATGCTGATGCAATAAAGAGTTTTCTGATTTAAAAGAATTCCAGAAAAATGCCAAAACTTCTAAAATTCATAGAAATTAATCTGTAATTCCAATGAAAATAATTTATATATGAAAAAGTATGAGAAAAATTCAAGGAATCTGAATATGTCATTTTCAAACATGTTTGAAAATGTTACAAAACCCAAACATGTAGATTAATGAATAAGTTAATTCTTATAAATACTTTGTGGATGGAATTTGGAAAATATTTAAATTTCACTATAAATGACATGATCAAACACTGTCCTAATTACAAACCAGCAACCTAACAAGTCATCCCATGCATGTTAAAAGCAAGTTGATCTGAGCATCAGGTCGAATCAATTAAAATGGTATCCGAGAATACCTCGTTTGAAGTGATATTTGAATTTGATTCAAATCAACTTCAAACCTAATACATGTTAGCTATAATAGTATATCACCTTGCATCCTCATGCCATGCTCATGCATCATCTTGATTGCATATGTTTTATATTGATTGTTGTCATTCCTTTCGGTAGGCTCCGCTCCCCCGGATTCCACCGAATATCCGTCTGACGGATATTGTCACTCCTCTGAGCAACAAGGCAAGCAACCATTTTGATCATCCCGATAAATCTCATGTTCTTGCTCGTGCACTTACTTATTGCATTAGGATCAAATGCTTCAACTGCTTTTTCCACGTTAGTTGAACCCACTTCCTTTGCATGACCTATCCTCGTCATAGAAAATAGTTGAACCTTGCAACCTAGCATACCTGGTAGTTGCTTGAGCCATGATGTGCCTTATCCTCCTATGCATGCTATGCTTAGAGTTGTGTATGGTCTTTCATCTGGGAGATGAACAGAATTGTGAGAATGTGTTCGGTAAGCAAAGGTTGTGTGTTGAACCTGATTTGGTAAAGGTACCGGTGAAAGGCTGTGTAGGAGTACATGGCGGGTTGTTCATTGGAACCGTCCCTAGGAACTGAGTTCCGTGTATGTAATCCAAGACTAGATACTACCACACGTTGGGATACTTAATTGACCCTCTCGACATATTAATCGCTTAGTACTCGGTCGAGGAGTTGCAAGTAGTTTCTGGTGTTTATAGTCATGCTGGAGGCCGTGCATAGTGCTGACCTGAGAGGTGGGCTATGATGCGGTAGGCAGTGGCACGGTGTACCAAGTGGCACCCGGATGGTGGGCTTGGGAACCCTGCGCACATCGTTTGAGGCTGTGGCGGAAACCTCGGCCGGACTTCCGTACGGGTTACTCTCAAATAGGCGATAAACCTGGACTAGGTACTAGTTTGGTTAACGGTCGTGGCCGACTCCCTCGCTGGGCTTCCGCTTGAAGGTTGCCGAGGTGCATGACATGCACATGGCGATAAGTGGCGAGAGCGTGTGTGACGAAGTACACCCCTGCAGGGTTATGATCTATTCCAATAGCCGCGTCCGCGGATAGGGACTACTTGGAGACATATGTTGTTCATAGATAACTTCAATGGCTACTCATAAAATTGCCAAGATAAGCGTGAGTGTCGTGGACGTCATTTCCGTATGGAGACAGAATGATTCCACGATGGAGTATTGTGTGGTGTTACTGGACTCGTGTGCGAGAAATCAAGTTGTCAAAATTATTTAAAAATGCAAGTTGTCTAGCCACGAGTCAAATGTTGGCTTTGCGCATGAAACCCCACCATACCTTATTGATACATTGCATGAGTAGTTAGTTATCCTAAAGTCTTGCTGAGTACCTCCGTACTCATGTTTGCTTAATAAATGTTGCAGAGGTTGCTAATGACCCTAATGGTGGGTTCTTCATAGACATCGACGACGACGAGTAGCTGGTGTCCCAACTACGATCTGGCCCTAGATTGGGTCTGTAGTATAGTCAGGCCATGTGCCTTCTAGTTGCACTGTCTGTACTCAGACAGTTTGAAACTCTTCCGCTGGCTTGTAACTGAATGACTGCTATTATGGGTCGTGAGACCCTTACTGTGTAATATTATCTGTGTGGCTCTTTTGAGCCCCTTAAATAAAGCTTGTATGTTTATGGTTATGTTGTGATGCCATCGATGTATCTATACATATCGGTATGCCATGCGTACGTGTGTCGTACTTGATATGTATGGGGTTCGATTACCTAGCCGTAAACTTTAGTAGCACTCCTTACAGGGAAATGCCCCTTTGTGATCCAACGAGCCATGGTAGCTCGCTACTGCTCCGGACAGATTGGTTGACCGGCATGTGTCCTTCTTAGCTGCTGTGTCTGTCCCCTTTGGGGAAATGTCACGCGGTGTAATGGAGTCCTTGTAGCTTGCTACGACTCGTCTACACTAGCTGGTGACCGACACCTGCTTTGTTGGGTCATGTATGCCTGTCCTTTTGTGGTGCTGCCACTTTGGTTTATGACTAGACTTGTCGATCCGGGTTCTTTGACATTGGAATGCTAGCGACACAATTGCATACGTGAGTCAAAAGGCGCAAACGGTCCCGGCTAAGGTAAGGCTGCAGCCGTGGAGTTATCCGTGCGTGAGAGCGCAAAGGGATGCGATGTGTTACAGGCTGGATTCCTATGGCTTAGGATCGGGGTCCCGACAGCGTTGGTAGTAGAGCCTGACTGACTGTAGGATTACTAAGCCAAACTGGTCGAAGTTGAGTCTAGAATTTCTTTAGTTATATATAAGGGAATTGTTTGTGGAAGGGAACGTAAGACTCTTGTTCTCTTCTCAAGTTATTCTATTCTGGTCATCCTCGTCTTTTCTGTGGGAATTAAGGACTAGGTTACTCATCTTCTTCTAGGCTCGTGTTTCTGATCGGTAGATTATAGGACTACGGGTCAAGAGATATTTGGGTTTCTTTCATTCCTAGGAAAAAGGAAGTATGTTTGATGATCAGAGAGTTGAACTTGATAGTTGAGTGGTTCCGCTATTCCATTTTGGGTTGTCTCAAAATTTGTTTTTGAGCATTTACACCCGTTCTGCTGCCCAATTTTGCATTCAGAGCTCTAATGCTTTTGCATTACTCTCTATTTACAGATGCCTGGCCGTCCTTCTCGTCAGGTGGTACGTCTGACCAGGTGCATTGATGTACCGGGTCATACGGCCATGCTGGTCAGGGTGATGTCGGTGTGCGGTTACCGCTGGTACCCCGAGTACACAGTGGAGGAACAGTACCGAGACTTCAACCAGAGCCAGTATATCTGCACTGTTAGGGTATTTCAAGACTACCCTGGAGCTGAGGAGCCAACCCATTGGTCCTACGGGTTGGGAGTCACTGTTGACATGGCAGTACAAGATGCTGCCTATTCAATGCTGACCATTATGAGAGCGAGACATGCACTGCTGCAGAATTCAGAGTTCTGCTATGTTCCGGCCTCTCAGCCTGGTGAAGAGGGATACCTCAGTGGAGTCTATTTTGATTCTTCTATGGAGGATCCACTACTGCAGTCCACTGTTGAGATGCTAGAGAACAGAGACAGGGATGCTGGTGCTCTCCGCATGGAGCTTTATGCTACCCGTGCCCGTCTGTGGACGGCTTTGACGCAGCTGGCACCGGTAGTCTAGACAGGGTACGGAGATATGGAGATGTTGAACCCTGTTAGGACCCATCTTCCGGCCCACGTTGACTGGCCAGCTATAGGAGGAGTCACCCATCTTCGGGGACCCCTCTTACCACCAGTCAGGGGACCAAGGCCACATCCGTGTCCTTATGGATCCCAGGGATCTCAGGCTAGAGTGTTTCCTGATCCGCAGGTTGAGCTTCCAGGTCATGGAGGTAATCTCTATGAGATGTTCTTTGCGGATGCCTGAGCTGTGAGCGGAAGGATAGTATGGTAGTAGCCGTAATTCACAGTCCTGCGTGACTTGTGAAGTATGCCTGTGATGTGAAATGAATTCCGGAGGCCTAGATAAATAATGTATAGGAAGCTTGTAAGCCTCTGATGAGTAGTTTCATAATTTCAGTAGTTTGCTCTTCGATTAAGGTTGTACTAAACTATGTAAGGGTGTGTATGAACCATGGTGTATATATAGCAGTTGTGTGTTACCATGTTGTTCGGATATTCATTTCCGCATTCCGTGTGTTCAGTACATTCTTAATCCATAGCTAGTAATGATATGATATTGGTCTAAGCTATGAGTTTGTTTGTCAGGATGGTGTTCATCAGCTTGAACCGTGCCCCAGCTCATGAGCAAGGCGAGGGTAGTCAAGCGTCGCAGGAAGACCTGCCTCACCCGCCCTCTCTGGCGGAAGTTATGCTTGAGGCAGAGAGAAACAAATGGGAGACCAACTGACTGTTAGAGCGTATTGAGCAGAATACGGCTCGTCAGCCTAGGAATGCTGCAGTGTCCCTCAACGACTTTGTGAAGCTAAATCCTCCAAAGTTCCATCACTCTGTCGATCCCCTTGACGCTGATGACTGGCTGTGCAGCATCTCACGTAAGATTCGCTCTGCGAATGTTTCTGAGGCCGACAAGGTGACCTTCGCGGCGTATTTCCTGGAAGGACCCGCCAATCTGTGGTGGGAGAACTTTGAAGCTATGCGTCCTGCTGAACCAGCAGCCACATGGGCAGACTTGAGTGCAGCCTTTCGTCTGCACCATATTTGAGAGGGCCTGATGGACAGAAAGAGAGAGGAGTTATGTGCCTTCACTCAGGGCAAGTTGACCGTGGATTCCTATAGCCGCGAGTTCGGTAACCTCGCCCGCTATGCAACAGAGGAGGTGTCTACTGACGCCAAGAAGCAAGCAAGATTCCGTAAGGGTCTGAGCCCTGAGCTTCGTCGTGATCTGCGCCTCCGCGAGTGTGCAAGCTTTCAAGCCCTGGTCAACAAGGCGATCAGTGCCGAGACTGGTCATACTGACTTTGAAGCTACAAGGAAGCACTCCCGTGACTTTGGCTCGTCTTCTGGTTTCGCGTTTCCAAAACGCAGGCTGTGGGTTCCGAACAGTTCTCTGCCGCCAAGATACACTCCGAGGCCATCCTACGTGGCGCCTCAGATGAATCAGACCAACCCTCAAGCAAAAACTTATGGTGGTCCAGCTAGCAATGCTGCACCACGTGCCAACCAAGTGATATGCTACAAGTGTGGAGAACCAGGGCACTATTCCCGTGAGTGTCCTCAAAATGTGGGTGCCAAGCAACCCGGAAAGTCCGTCGGGCAAGGCAAGTCGGGCAAAGCTTACTATGTGAAGCCAACTCCTGCACGTGGCCGTGTGAACTATGTGTCAGCAGAAGAAGCTGCATAGGATCCCGACATCATACTGGGTATGCTTCTTGTTAATCATCAACCAGCGTCTGTTCTCTTTGACACTGGGTCTTCTCATTCCTTCATTTCAGAAAGTTATGCAGAGTTACATATCATGTCTTTTTGTGATATGCCAATTCCATTGGTTGTCCAAACTCCTGGTAGTAAATGGCAAACCTCTAGGATAACCTATGACAATGAAATTCTAGTAGACAGGCTAGTTTTTCTAGCCTCATTGATAGGCTTGAAATCTTCGGATATTAATATCATCTTGGGCATGGACTGGATGTCAGCTCACTATGCCAAGATTGATACTCATTCTAGAAATGTCCAGCTTACCCATCCCTCGGGTGAGATAGTAAATGTCTCTACTCGAGTTGCCAAATGCCAACTCTATTCCTTAAATGCCAACCCTCTTCCGGAACTTGAAGACATTCCGGTAGTCCGTGACTTTCCGGATGTCTTTCCAGAGGAACTGCCAGGAATTCCACCTGACAGAGATGTAGAGTTTGTGATAGATCTTGTTCCGGGAACTTTCCAAATAGCCAGAAGACCATATAAGATGGCACCCCTGGAGCTAGCCGAACTTAAGAAGCAACTATATGGGGCCTTGAATAAAGGTTTCATTCGTCCTAGCTCTTCTCCTTGGGCTTGCCCCGTCCTATTCGTCAAGAAGAAAGACGGAACGGATCGGATGGTTGTAGATTACCGACCAGTTAATCTGGTCACCATAAAGAACAAGTATCCGCTCCCCAGGATAAACGATCTGTACGATCAGCTTGCTGGGTCCTCAGTCTTCTCCAAAATGGATTTGAGCTTGGGATACCATCAAATCAAGATCAAGAACGGGGACATTCCAAAAACGGCTTTTGTTACTCGTTATGGCCAATACGAGTACACCGTCATGTCCTTCGGTTTAACCAATGCCCCAGCCACCTTCTCTCGTTTGATGAATTCAATCTTCATGGAGTATTTGGATAAATTCGTCGTGGTATACCTCGATGATATTCTCATCTACTCGAAGAATGAACAAGAACATGCCGAGCATCTAAGGCTGGTATTGATGAAATTTCGAGAGCATCGCCTTTATGCCAAGTTTTCAAAATGTGAATTTTGGTTACCAGAAGTGGCCTATCTAGGTCACGTAATCTCTGGTAAGGGTATTGCTGTCAATCCCGAGAGAGGTCAAGCTGTCCTTGATTGGACTCAACCTGAATCGGTTAAGCAAGTTAGGAGTTTTCTTGGTCTAGCGAGCTATTGTCGCCGCTTTGTCGAGAATTTCTCCAAGGTTGCAAAGCCTCTAACTGAACTCCTCAAGAAGGATAAAAAGTTCGAGTGGACACCACAGTGTGAGCATAGTTTTCAGGAACTGAAAAGACGCCTGACTTCCGCACCTGTGTTGCTACCACCAGATTTTTCTAAGGACTTTGTTATCTATTGCGACGCCTCGCGACAAGGATTAGGTTGCATTCTCATGCAAGATTGTCATGTGATCGCATATGCATCTCGACAGTTGCGCCCACATGAGAATAATTATCCCACACATGACCTTGAGCTTGCAGCTGTGGTCCATGCACTAAAAACCTGGCGACATTACCTTCTGGGTAACCGTTGCGAAATATTCACTGATCACCAAAGTCTGAAATATATCTTCACCCAGCCGGATTTGAATCTCAGGCAAAGACGGTGGGTTGAGTTGATCTCGGATTATGACTTAGGGATAACTTACACCCCGGGGAAGGCCAATGTTATGGCTGATGCACTAAGTCGTAAATCTTATTGTAACAATTTGATGCTACAACAAGGTCAACCACATCTCTATGAGGAATTTCGGAAGTTGAATCTTCATATTATTCCTCAAGGATTCCTTTCTACCCTGATGGCGAAGCCTACTCTTAGGGATCAAATCATAGCCATGCAGGCTTATGATAAGGGTATATCCCGGATCAAGGAGAATATTGCTAGCGGTAACGCTAGGGATTTCTCCATCAATGAGAAAGGTGTTCTGTTCTTTCAGAACCGTTTAGTGGTTCCCAAGAGCAAACGTCTGCGGCGATTGATCCTTAAGGAGGCTCATGATTCTCCTCTCACCATTCATCCCGGTAGTACTAAGATGTATCAGGACCTACGCCAGAGGTTCTGGTGGACTAGGATGAAGAGAGAAATTGCTGAGTTCGTTGCTAACTGCGACGTTTGTCATCGAGTTAAGGCAGAACATCAAAGGTCTGCTGGCACCCTTCAACCTCTAGCTATTCCTGAATGGAAATGGGATAAAGTTAGTATGGATTTCATTACCGGATTTCCCAAGACCAAGAAAGGAAATAATGCTATCTTTGTGGTCATTGACCGACTCTCCAAAGTGGCTCATTTTCTTCCCGTTCATGAGAGTATAGCAGCTAGCCAGCTAGCGGAGTTATATATCTCTCAAATAGTGTCTCTTCATGGTGTTCCTTTGGAGATTAACTCGGACCGTGGGAGTATCTTTACTTCTCGCTTCTGGGAAAGTTTTCAGAATGCCATGGGGACTCACTTATCTTCTAGCACTGCTTTCCATCCCCAATCAAGTGGTCAAGTAGAAAGAGTGAATCAAATCCTAGAAGATATGCTCCAAGCTTGTGTTATATCATTCGGTATGAATTGGCAGAAGTGCCTTCCATTCGCCGAATTTGCTTATAACAATAGTTATCAATCAAGCTTGGGCAAAGCTCCTTTTGAAGTTCTCTATGGACGAAGATGTCGAACACCTCTTAATTGGCCAGAAACCGGAGAGAGGCAACTCTTTGGCCCGGATATGATCCAGGATGCAGAAGAGCAGGTTCGCATTATTCGTGAAAAGTTGAAAACAGCCCAGTCTCGTCAAAAGAGCCAATATGATCGTCATCATAAGGTTGTGACCTTTGAAGTTGATGAGAAGGCTTACCTTTGGGTTACACCTTTGAAGGGTACCCATCGATTCGGTATCAAGGGCAAGTTCGCTCCTCGTTACATTGGTCCTTTTCGCATTCTTGCCAAACGAGGAGAAGTTGCCTACCAGTTGGAACTTCCTCCGCATCTTTCCAAGGTTCATGATGTCTTCCACGTCTCGCAACACAGGCGTTGCTTTTCGGATCCTATCCGTGAAGTGGACCACGAAACGCTTGATCTCCAAGATAACCTTTCATACCGAGAATACCCCGTGCGTATTCTTGATCAAGCTGAGCATACCACTCGACGTCGAAACCTCAAGTTTCTTAAAGTTCAATGGTCAAATCATTCTGAAAAAGAGGCAACTTGGGAAAGAGAGGATCGTCTCCGACTTGAGTATCCTGCGTTATTCCCGACGACTTCTAAATCTCGGGACAAGATTCTTTTGAGTGGGGGTGAGTTGTCACATCCCTGACACCTTAATCAAGTTAGCTTTGTGCTCATGTTTTCTTTGCATTGCATCTAGGAAATTTTCAACAAGAACAAAGCAAGTGGTGAAGGAAAATTCTAAAACCCTAGCCACTTCTCAAAATAAAGGAAAATTCAAACTAGTTAAAATCAATGAACCCAAAATGGCCTCAAGAAAAGTTCAATCTTTCTGATAATTCATGGAAGTAAATAAGCAATGAAGAAAACCATTTTCTTGATACTTTAAGCATTTTAAATAAATGCAAAAGGCTATTTGTTTCAAGTTTAAAATTTGAAATCAGAAACTTTAAGTTTTCAAAAATATTGAAAACTCCAGGAATGGTTGGATATGTTCCAACAAATATTCTAGTGTGTTTAAAATAGCTTTTACAAACTATTTGGGAGCTGAAATAAATAGTAAATCAATTAGTTAGCAGAACAGAAACAAAAAAGAATAAAAAAGAGGAAGAAACTACCTGACGCTCACCTCAGCCCAGGCCGAGTAGCGTTGCTGTCTTCCTCCTCGCCAGTAGGAGCAGGAGGTGGCCGCCGCATCGCCGCGCGCCTCCACGCAGCTCCCTGCCTGCCTGGCCACCGCTTCACGCTGGCAAGCACGGGGATAACCTCCCCGAGCACGTAGCTATCCACTCCCGCGCTCATTCTTCCCCCTCTCCTCTCGGTTCTCCCGATCCCCTCTGCCGCCATTGACAGGAGCTCGAGCTTGAGCTGCCCGTGCCCCTAGCCATAGGAAGTTCCTCCCGAGTGTGTCATTAGCTCCGCCTCGACGAGCTGGTCCTCCCTGCAGAAGCCGAAGCCTCCCCGAGCCCTGCAACGCCTATGGCACCATCGTCTTCACCCTTCGGCCGCCGGCGAGCACTACTCGATTCGTCGCCCTCAGTGCTTCCCCGAGCCGTCGAAGCCCTCCTCTGCACTCCTCATGAGCTTGCGCATCTTTCCCCTAAGATCTCCCCGTCGATCCCCTCCTCTAGGCCTAGTTCCATCGGAGCCCGACGAGGACCGCCGCTGCAGCTCGTCGCCGGTAGCCCTCCTTTGAAGGGTTGGTCCGGCTGAGGCCACCAGCAGCCTCAGGACATCACGTAGATGCTTTAGGAGCCCAACCCCGCGCGTTTTGACCCTGTAATCGATGGCTTCGACGATGGCCGAACTTGGTCGCCGCCAAGCTCGTCGCCGGCGTTGATTCACGCCACCCCAGCCCCTGCGGTTTGTCCCATCGTGCGCGCCGTCGAGTGGCCGTTCTCCCCGTGGCCTCTGCCGTGAGTTTGGTCGTCGGAGGCGAGTTTCCAATTCCCTCCACCGTACTGGTGGTCGCCGGAGGCTCCCCGCCGGCGAGGACGACCTCGCCGCCGTTGGATCTCAGCTGGCCTGAGCCACTGACGTGTGGGGCGAGCCACTCGATAATCTGGAATAGTAAAAATAAAACCAAATAATTTAATAAGTCACTGACATGTGGGTCCAGTGAGATTAATTAGCTAATTAAGATTAATTCTGATCTAAAACTGACCAGAGACACAGACCAGTGGGTCCCACTGGTCAGGTTTGACTTTCAACGGCCAGTTGGACCTGCTGATGTCATGCTGATGCAATAAAGAGTTTTCTGATTTAAAAGAATTCCATAAAAATGCCAAAACTTCTAAAATTCATAGGAATTAATCTGTAACTTCAATGAAAATAATTTATATATGAAAAAGTATCAGAAAAATTCAAGGAATCTGAATATGTCATTTTCAAACATGTTTGAAAATGTTACAGAACCCAAACATGTAGATTAATGAATAAGTTAATTTTCTTATAAATACTTTGTAGATGGAATTTGGAAAATATTTAAATTTCACTATAAATGACATGATCAAACACTGTCCTAATTACAAACCAGCAACCTAACATGTCATCGCATGCATGTTAAAAACAAGTTGATCCGAGCATCAGGTCGAATCAATTAAAATGGTATCCGAGAATACCTCGTTTGAAGTGATATTTGAATTTGATTCAAATCAACTTCAAACCTAATACATGCTAGCTATAATAGTATATCACCTTGCATCATCATGCCATGCTCATGCATCATCTTGATTGCATATGTTTGATATTGATTGTTGTCATTCCTTTCGGTAGGCTCCGCTCCCCCGGACTCCATCGAATATCCGTCAGACGGATATTGTCACTCCTCTGAGCAACAAGGCAAGCAACCATTTTGATCATCCCGATAAATCCCATGTTCTTTCTCCTGCACTTACTTATTGCATTAGGATCAAATGCTTCAACTGCTTTTGCCACTTTAGTTGAACCCACTTCCTTTGCATGAACCTTGCAACCTAGCATACCTAGTAGTTGCTTGAGCCATGATGTGCCTTATCCTGCTATGCATGCTATGCTTAGAGTTGTGTATGGTATGTCATCTGGGAGATGAACAAAATTGTGAGAATGTGTTCGGTAAGCAAAGGTTGTGTGTTGAACCTGATTTGGTAAATGTACCGGTGAAAGGTTGTGTAGGAGTACATGGCGGGTTGTTTCATTGGAACCGTCCCTAGGAACTGAGTTCCGTGTATGTAATCCAAGACTAGATACTACCACACGTTGGGATACTTAATTGACCCTCTCGACTTATTAATCGCTTAATACTCGGTCCAGGAGTTGCAAGTAGTTTTTGGTGTTTATAGTCATGCTGGAGGCCGTGCATAGTTCTGACCTGAGAGGTGGGCTATGATGTGGTAGGCAGTGGCACGGTGTACCAAGTGGAACCCGGATGGTGGACTTGGGAACCCTGCGCACATCGTTTGAGGCCGTGGTGGAAACCTCGGCCGGACTTCCGTACGGGTTACTCTCAGATAGGCGATAAACCTGGACTAGGTACTAGTGTGGTTAACGGTCGTGGCCGACTCCCTCGCTGGGCTTCCGCTTGAAGGTTGCCGAGGTGCATGACGTGCACATGGCAATAAGTGGCGAGAGCGTGTGTGACGAAGTACACCCTGCAGGGTTATGATCTATTCGAATAGCCGCGTCCGCGGATATGGACTACTTGGAGACATATGTTGTTCATAGATAACTTCAATGGCTACTCGTAAAATTGCCAAGATAAGCGTGAGTGTCGTGGACAGCATTTCCGTATGGAGACAGAATGATTCCACGATGGAGTATTGTGTGGTGTTAGTGGACTCGTGAGCGAGAAATCAAGTTGTCAAAATTATTTAAAAATGCAAGTTGTCTAGCCACGAGTCAAATGCTGGCTTTCCGCATGAAACCCCACCATACCTTATTGATACATTGCATGAGTAGTTAGTTATCCTAAAGTCTTGCTGAGTACCTCCGTACTCATGTTTGCTTAATAAATGTTGCAGAGGTTGCTAATGACCCTAATGGTGGGTTCTTCATAGACATCGACGACGACGAGTAGCTGGTGTCCCAGCTACGATCTGGCCCTAGATTGGGTCTGTAGTATAGTCAGTCCATGTGCCTTCTAGTTGCACTGTCTGTACTCAGACAGTTTTAAACTCTTCTGCTGGCTTGTAACTGAATGACTGCTATTATGGGTCGTGAGACCCTTACTGTGTAATATTATGTGTGTGGCTCTTCTGAGCCTCTTAAATAAAGCTTGTATGTTTATGGTTATATTGTGATGCCATCGATGTATCTATACATATCGGTATGCGTGCGTACGTGTGTCGTACTTGATATGTATGGGGTTCGATTACCTAGCCGTGAACTTTAGTAGCACTCCTTAGAGGAAAATGCCCCTTTGTGATCCAACGAGCCATGGTAGCTCGCTACTGCTCCGGACACATTGGTTGACCGGCATGTGTCCTTCTTAGCTGTTGTGTCTGTCCCCTTTGGGGAAATGTCACGTGATGTAATGGAGTCCTTGTAGCTTGCTACGGCTCGTCTACACTCGCTGGTGACCGACACCTGCTTTGTTGGGTCATGTATGTCTGTCCTTGTGCGGTACTGCAACTTTGGTTTATGACTAGACTTGTCGATCCGGGTTCTTTGATATTGGAATGCTAGTGACACAATTGCATACGTGAGTCAAAAGGCACAAATGGTCCCGGCTAAGGTAAGGCTGCAGCCGTGGAGTTAACCGTGCGTGAGACCGCAAAGGGATGCGATGTGTTACAGGCTGGATTCCTATGGCTTAGGATCGGGGTCCCGACAAGGTCATTGAGTTTTGTGGGGACTTTCTTCCTGACCTTAAGCCGATTGGTGTTCCTGAATCTCGATATGAGGGTAGGCTTACAGGAAAAGGCACACTAGGAAGGAAAGCAAAAGTATGTATGGACGGGCATTCTTTCTCTCAAGCACACTACACAGTTCTACACAATTCCACCGTCGTGGGTCCGTATATCGTGAGACACAAGAATATTCTACGCTCCGAAAACCCGGGGAAGGCTGACTCTTGGATTAAAGGGGAACACGAGAAGACTTTCGGTAGTTGGTTGCAGACACATCTCATGAATGACGACACCGTTGGAGATCAGCTGTACTGTTTGGCCAGGCCACCATCTTTGACTATATGTACTTTCCAAGGGTATGAGATAAATGGCAATACATTTTACACGGTTGCCCAAGATAAAAAGAGCACCAACCAAAATAGTGGTGTCCGCTTTGATGCAACAGACGAGAATGGGCATTGTTTGGAAACATATTACGGGTACATAGAGGAGATATGGGAACTTGACTATGGACCTACTTTTAAGATCCCTTTGTTTCGGTGCAAATGGGTGAAGCTGACAGGAGGCGGGGTAGTTGTAGACCAAAAGTACGACATGACAACAGTGCATCTCAACAATCTTGCGTACATGGACGAACCATTTGTCCTAGCCAATGATGTCGCTCAGGTTTTCTATGTGAAGGACATGTCCACAAAAACGAGAAAAAGAAATCAGCAAAAGAAGATATCATCCGATGAGCCAAAACGCCACATAGTTCTTTCAGGGAAAAGCAACATCGTGGGAGTAGATGACAAGACAGACATGTCAGAAGATTATAATAAGTTTCATGAAATTCCGCCCTTCAAAGTGAAGACTGACCCAAGCATCCTACTGAATGATGAAGATTCTCCATGGCTACGACCCAGAAGAAAACAGAAATAATAGATAGTAATATTGGTGCAATAATGTAATAATGTATTAAACCTTTTATGTAATGCATGTATGGAATGTACTAAATTTCAAACACTTTTCATTTTCATAGTTTTGTCAAATTCCCCATGGAATGCACGAAGAATACCAAATGAAGTCAGAAATTGTTGAAATTTTGTGATGTGCCTTTGAATGGTGCATTTTGAACACACAAAAAGTATGGAGTTCAAATAAGTTCAAAAAAATGAAATCCCTTTGTAAGAGATGAGTTCTCGTTCGAAACGTTGATACTTCGAGAGAGATTGTCCGTTTTGTACACGAAGTGCATCCAGTTTTTGTCGTAGCCCTCTCAACTTTTTAACACATGCTATGTGGGTGAAATGATGATAGCATGCCAACTTTCAACATTTTCAGAGTTCATTTGTAGTGCTTTTCAATTTCAGGGTCAACTAGCTCAAAAACAAATAAGTAAATGCACGAAATATACCAAATGAAGTCAGAAATTTTTAAAATTTTGTGATGTGCCTTTGAATGGTGAATTTTGAACACACAAAAAGTATGGAGTTCAAATAAGTTCAAAAAAATGAAATCCCTTTGTAAGAGATGAGTTCTCGTTCGAAACCCTGATACTTCGAGAGAGATTGTCCGTTTTGTACACGAAGTGCATCCAGTTTTTGTCGTAGCCCTCTCAACTTTTTAACACATGCTATGTGGGTGAAATGATTATAGTATGCCAACTTTCAACATTTTCAGAGTTCATTTTGTAACGACCAAGATGCGGTCCTTTCCGATCTGGGGGTCGAGGCCCCCGAATAGGAAAGAAGCGCATCTAAGTGTTTCGCAAGCAAGTAAACATAGCACATAATAATAATTACAGTAGACAATCTGGGATTCAACTGTCTTCTTATTAATGATACAGAGTACAACGCAAATACAAACAAGGTAGTTCCGGTACGGACTACAAAACAAGGAAAATGCTATGCTACCCGCTGCAGGCCCACGATCACGACCACGGCTCAGTCCTCTGGATAGTTCACGTAAAGGCGATCTGTCTCTTCGTCGTACTGCCACGCCAGCTGGGTGCCGTCGGGATCATCTGACTCTGGGGTACCTGTACCTGCTGGAAGTTTCGGAGTAATCCGTGAGCCACGGGGACTCAGCAATCTAAGACCTTGGTGCCAGAACTAGCCATATTATTGGGTAAGAAAGGGGAGAAGTGTTTCAGGCTGCTGCATCCTATGACTGAATAAGTGGCTAACTTACGCGAGAAGGAAGTGATAGTGGTCTACGCTAACGTTCGGGGATACTTGATCAGAAAGTGATCCTGAACACCTACCTACGGCAGTCATAACCCCACCGTGTTCCTGATCGAAGAGAGATCTTCGAAGGGACAGTCACGGTTACGCACACAGTTGGCATTTTTTTATTAGTTTATGTTTAAGTTCTCTAATACCGGATGTTAACAAAATATTCCAAGTTGCCACATAACCGCGGGCACGGCTTTCCGAAAGATTAAACCCTGCAGGGGTGCTCCAACTAGTCCATCACAAACGAACACAGGCCGCAAAGGCATCCTCTACCACGAATCTCGTGATCTCGTCGGATTCCTTAGAGGAAAACCTCAACTCTGGGGAAAACCAAAGCTTCACCGGGATTCCTATACGCAAGATATACCGCTAAGGTAAGACATGACCAGCAGGACCTCCCGTCGTGTCGACGACCCTGATAAGAGCCGCGTATCTCAGTCTCAGGACACGATAGATGAGCTAGACGTCGGGATGGCTAAACCTCTGGGTGACCAGTGGGGCCCCGGACATCGCTCAGGTGGGGCCAACACTCATGAGGAGCACTGGCTCGGGTTGTTGATTAAATTCCTCGGGGTAGCTATTCCCTATGCAGATTATTTTGTGATTAGCAGATTAAAACCAAAGTTGGGTCCTGGCGGACAAGCCTTAGCACTACGCGATTTATCAAAGGGGTCCCCATAACAACCCCGAACGTGTTAGGAGCGATCATTATGGAATCAAACACCGGTAACCGGTAACTAAGGCGGCAATGACGGAACAAGACACCCGGCAAAAGGCTAGGCCTCCCGTCATTTACCAAGTATATAGATACATTAATTAAATAACAGGAATTAATATGATGATATCAAGCTCATGTCATCACATGAGTTTAAGGCACCTGCAACTAACAATGCTAACATTAGGAGCTGAGCAAGCATACCTAGCCATGCAAGTTTGCTAGGAAAGAGTAAGGTGTTTAGGCTCATGGCATATGAAAAGGCAATATATTTTCAGTGGTAGGCAGCGCGCAATTTGACATGGAATCGAAACTAACATAACAAGTCTAGAGATGGGATCAAGGTCATATCATCTTGCGTGTGATATCCTCAGCTTGGAATGGTTCTGGATCGTCCTGCACGTACTCTCCTGACTCCACGTATTCGTTCTCCGTTCCGGTGCTACCCAACACAAGAATAACAGCCAATGAACAGCAGCACCACAAAATGCAACAATCACATGATGCATGAGATGAAAGTTGAGCATGCACCACTATATCTAACACTAGCACAAGCAAGTTAAACTACAACAAGTTTCTGGACAGAACTTTGCACTAACTATCTGGACATGCATGGGAATGATATGAACAGATGCATCTCGTAAAAACGGTGCAAAACCATATAAAGAACTTCGTGAACGGGGCTACGGATCAATGGGAATCAACGAAACAAGATATGAAGCTCTACGTGAAAGATTCAACACCACACACACAATTGGCACAAATCTGGTGTTCCCAGGTTGCCAAGACATATATTAACCCAACATGAATGAAATGGAGCAAGGTAGAACACCCCAACAACAATTAAACACAAACTTTGACCAAAATGGCAAAACTACATAATCTGCCAGTTTTTGCATCTTAGCTGTTTGTGAGCAACATGCAACATAGCTACAGGTCTTCAAATATGACAAATAATATATGTGGCTGTTGCCAACCAAGAACACTACAAGCCCCAGCAAGAATCACAGCAAAAGGAATTAAACTCTAGAAGCTACAAGGCCACAAACTTTCCCAAAACCATAAGATCTCAGGGACTTAGTGAAAATTCTTGCACCTGAGTTTCTGTTTCTGTTCTGAAGCTTTTTGACAGCAAACAAAACACAAGATACTGGACTCAAAATAACTTGAAAATTGACAGGAAGCTTCACAAACATATCAGGTTCAAAACACTAGCACTGATCTAAGTCCAGTTCTCCACAGAATGACCAGCACATCCTCATCTACAGGGGAAGAAAATATTTCCAGCATTCCAGACTTAGTGAAATTTTCAGAGTTCAAAAATCTGGAATTTTCCAGCCACATGCCCACTTTGTCTAGGCATAGTTTGCACACACATGTCATCAAGAGGTGATTGACACCACTATGGCATTGAGTACAAACCCCTGCTATGAACACACAAAGATCCATGCCCTTGGGCTCCATCTGTACCATGGAAACAAAGCCCAAACTTTCAACAAAGTGCAAATGCAATTCCACAAGGTATTCTTCTAAGATGACAATTACATAGGTGAATCTTATGTGCACAAGTACAAAGGGACATGGGGGTTTGAACCCCATGTTTGTGTCATGCACATCAACAACACCAACACACACAATACCTCACTAGCACTAGCATCAAGCTCAACACAAAAATAACTCTAAGCTAACAAGAGAGTATGCACACCCCCACATATGGGCATGTGATGGTGCACACTCTCACAAGCATCACTAGGATCTTCCTAGTATTCATGTCATCCTCAATATGCAACCACCACAACAATCCTCACCCTCACATGCTAACATAGATAGCTACCTAGTGCAACTCATCACCTCAAGACATGTGGTGAGGGGGAGGCACCCACACCCCACTAAATCCATGCAAACAAAAGAGACTACAATATCAACTTAGACCCTCTTAAGCTCAATATATGTGGCCAAACATGTATAGCTAGTGCTTCTATCACTCCTTAAGAACATCACTTCACAAGAAAAGCACATCACAAGCACACACCTCCACCAAGTGTTCTTCACACCAATAGATGTAATCTTCATAGGCATCTCAAGGTTAGCATCACATAACAACACTTGTGTGCAAACACACACACATTTAAAACTAACCTCACTATAGTAGCAACACAAAAATTTAAACCCCACTAACCCTAAGAGGGGTGTTAACCAGCAGCATTAACAGCAAGACAAAGCCCCTCTGTAACAGAGTTAGGAAAAACAGAAAATAAAAAGGCACAAAAAGAAAAACAGAAAAGAACAGAAAATAAATAGGCACAAAAGAGAAACAGAGGCTGCTGGGATTCGAACCCAGAACCTTTGGTTCTAGCAACAACAACACACCACCACGCCACTGCCATCTATCGACAGGATGGAGGAGAGAACAAGGTGAGCTGCTCCCGGTCGCTGTGCACCGAATTAGTAAAACAACGAAAATAGGCCAAGAGGGGGATCGAACCCTGAACCTCTCATCAGGCACGCATGAGATCGACCACTGGGCTACGAAGAGATATCTGATAGAGGGGGAGTCTCATACCGGAAAAACTAACTGAAATCGCCCTCTGTCTGTCTACTGGGAACGACAGCGACAGAGAACCGACGGGCTACTCGCTTGCCGGCGTTGCTACGCTGCACTGCCGGCGACGAGGAGGAACTGCACCCGATGAGCACCTAACTGCGCGGGAAGGGATCCCCGCTGCTGCTAGTGAACGCCCGCATGGCGCCCTAGACCGACGGAGGACCCGCACGAACCTCCGCTACCGCACTGCTTCTACCGAGAACGAGGTGACAGGGAGCCACAGCTACCGGCGGCGAGGAGGGTTCCTCTGGCCACGGCGCTGCTGCCGAGAGGGGGGAGGAAGCCCTCCTCTCCGTGGCACCCCCATGAACTCTACACTACGCAGAACATCCCGATACTACTGCATACTACCATGCTGTTGCTAAAGAACAGAGAAAGCATGCACCACGACGGGTACGAGCCGATCCGCGGTGCAGGAAGGAAGGGGGAAGCGCGGCCTCACCTTGGGGGAAGATGGGGCGCCGAACGGGGAGGAGGAGCGCCGGTCCGGGGAAGAAGACACCGAAGAAGATCCTCCGACTGCAGAACCGACGGGGAGCTGGAGAACACCGCGGGCACGACCTAGACGAGCTCGGGGTCGTCGGCGTGGCCGTCCTTCGGGGCTTCTAGCGCCGGGAATGGATCGCATGGATCCATCCCGAGCGCCTGGACATGGCAACGGCGGCGAACGGAGGCGGGGCGCGACGTTCACCGGCGATGGCCTACTGCTCTCTGTCTACTGTCACCACTACCTTACCTGACAGAGAAGAGAGGAAGAGAGATGGGAACGAGATGGTGGCGGCGGCGGCTGAGGGGGGAAGGGGAACCCTAGGCTACTGGCACGGACGCCAACGCGTTTTATAGGGGTCCTCGACGTTGCTGCTCACGGCGCCGTCAGTTCTCTCTCTCTCACACGTGCTGGCGGAAAGAAGAAAGCGGGGGAAGGAGAAGGACGCCGTCAGGGGAAAGAAAGGAGGGAGGGGAGGCCTCGCCTGGGCTCCTCGCGCTGGGTTGGAGACCTACTGGGCCAGCACGGGAGGAAGACTTAATGGGCCAGGGAATGAAATAATTACACAGGAGGTTTTTCCAATTCGATAAACAGAAAAAATGCACCCAGGGAAGAAATATTACCCAAAATAAACTATTGGGATAAAAATTAAAAGGAAAATCCTGCTGGTCATAAGGAATTATGGCCTAATAGAAAAAAATAGGAAGCAATATTTGGAGCCTTTTGAAATAAATGCAAAACAGAAATTAATTTGCTGTTTTGGATTTATTTGCACCTTTAAAAACAAATAACAAGTCAGAAAAAAATACTCCTCCTCATAACCTCAATTTAGTCCAACCACCAGACATTTTAGAATCAATTTTGGGAAGAAGGAATTTTGACATGGAAAAATAGGAGGGAAAAGGAGTTTAAAAAGCAAGAGCTTAAAATGACTAGCACTCACTCCTACATTACACACACCATTATCACATGCATCACAAGATAGTGCAATACCACCACTTAACCCTAGCAAGAACACATGCACTCACAACACCACAACACTACTCCTAGTAAGAACAAATGCAACATGATCATGGCATGCAATCATAAGGTAAGGCAAGGAATGATATGTTATGCATGCATGCAAGGGAAGTAAGTACTCAGGAACACACATGAAATCATGGCACAAAAGATATCATCACAATCTCTGACAAGGTGGCCCCACATGGAAGGTTACAAAAAGGGAAAGTCCTACACTTGGGGCATTACACATTTGTAGTTCTTTTCAATTTCAGGGTCAACTAGCTCAAAAAAAATAGAACTAGTTTAATTTTGCTATTGTATATGCTTAAGTGTCCGGGACTGGGATAATTTTACTATTGTTAATAGTTTGTTAGTTTATTAGTTAATCAAATGTCCGTTTTTTGCAGAACTATGGATCCACATATCAGGAACCTCGAAGAGGAAGAACTTCTCGAAGATATAATCAAAGACGGCCCCGACATTGGACCAGCTAAATCTCCGTCGTCATATCTAAACCCCTCCGGATATGGAATTGAGGTCGAGCGACACGAAGATGAAGCCGATGAGGCAGGAGATAGGTCCAATGACGGAGAAGGTGATAGCTCCACTGATGGAGAAGCCGGTGAAGAAATAATAAAGTCCGGCCAGGTATACATATGAAGTTCGACAATCACTTGTAATATGTGAAAAATATTGGAGATAGCTCTATATTGTATACATATACATTCATTTGACAAATGTTTCTCCCTCTTAGGCCTCCACATCGAGCAAAGCTACGAAACGAGGCCCGATTAGAAAGTTGGATGCACGGACGCATTACACCTTTGAGGTGATATTGCCTACGGGCGAACCCAAGCTTCGTAAGAATGCTGCTGACACATTCAAGAAGCAATGCGGAGTTCTCGTTAGGGATCACGTCCCGATCAGCGTTCGGGAGTGGAACAAGCACAAAGGGGCAGCCGATAGTGACTATGTCGCCGAAAGGTACAAAGATAATCTTTGGAATGATCTCATGTCACATTTCAACCTGCTAGAATGTGAGAATGAAGACGCCGCACACAAACTGAGGGCCAAAGTCAAGTAGTGGACTCTAAAGAAGATGGCCGAACTGTTCCGTAGCTGGAAGAAGAAGCTATGGAAAAACTATCTAAAGACAAAGAAAGTGCCAGTATTCGAGGGGTATCTAGCCAAGCAGGCGAATCACTGGAAGGCATTTCAAGAGTACAAGGAGTCGGAAGATGCCCAGGCATTATCAGAAAAGAACAAGATAAATGCCGACAAGAAGAAATATCACCACAAGCTGGGGCCAGGGGGCTATGAGACTGCCATCCCAAAGTGGGATAAGAAAGAGCAAGATCTGCTAGATAAAGGCATCATACCTGAACCACTCCGTGATGAGTGGGAATTGAGAGCAAGAAATTGGTTCCTTGCGCATGGTGGTTCGTACGACGAAGAAACAGGGGACCTCATCTGCAGTGACGGTCTTAGGATACCCAGGGAGAATTGGAAAAGGATAGTGAAAGAAATTAAGGAGGGAAAAAGAAAGTTCACTGCAGATAGAGAGAAATATTTGCTCCCACTGGTCCTCGGCAATGACGAACATGGAGGACGAACACGAGGCTTCGGTCCTTCTTACCCGTAGTGGCTTGGGTTTGTCAGAGACCAAGACACTTACAGAAGCCGAGAGAGAGCAAAGAAGCGGTAGCAGGATGAGGAGAATGATAAGTTCAACCAGTTGCTTGCCAGGATTAACGAGCAACAGAAGCAGATTGATGAGCTTAGAGGAGTACCGCGCCAGGAAGATCCTGCACTTCATATTACGGGCGCCCCATCTAAGCGGAAAAGCTGCATGGCTGAATCTGAGGCCCCGCCCGACGATGCACGAAGAATGATAGAGGGCGGTCCTGGCTACCCCATGGATGGAATCAAGGAGTCAACATCATGTGAACTCCATCAGAAATTCAAGAACATATTTATGAAGGTGGCCGTCGGACAAGCTTTACCTTCTGGCCCTGATGCACGCTGGCATGGCCGTGAGATTCCAGCTGGCTTTGCTAAAGTCGGGGTGGATGAAATCATGGCGGGGTTTCATGATATGGAGCTCGACATAGCTGGACCTAAAGATGAGAGGACACTCGGAGAAGTACTCGGTGGAGTCATCCTATGGGACAAGAACTACATCAAGCTTCCAGGCTCGGCCCCAAGGACAACACCGCCTCCGAGTCGTCGCAGGTCACCTACACCTCCATTACCTCCAAGCCCTCCACATGACGTCGGCCAGCACAACACGAGTCCATCTCGATCACCGCCACCAGACTTGGGTCGTCCGTCTCCGCCGCTGCCCGCACAGGATACTAAGCGGAAGCGTGCCACCAAGAATGCTCCGCCGATGATTTCTAAGCGACGGAGCCCCCCAAAGCGCAAACGGTCGCCCCTCCCAAAGGTACCTCATGCTAATCTTCCTATCAGACCTTATGATCGTACCCCCGAGGAAAATGCCAGGATAGCAAAGGAACATCATGATGCGCAGATGAAAAAGAAGGAACCCGAGCCCCGCCCGGAATACACCGAGAAGCAAATAGCATTTACAAAATACTTCACGACCCTTCCATCACAGTATGACTTACACCATAAGCCTGATGACTATACACGCACATTGCAGAACGAAGTGAAAAAGAGCAGATCACGTGCAAGTGCAAGTGGGAGCAAATCAAGTTCAACTACAAGCAAGAAAAAATCAGACGTTCCTCAGCTTGGACAACAGGCCAAACAGTCAATCCCACCCCTCAAGGTGTTAACCGAGAATGTTCCCCCTCCGGTGCAGGGCAAGATTTTGAATTAGCAAAGAAGTGGGCGGCTGAATGGGGTGTCTCGGTTGAAGATGTTCTGGCTTCCCAAGATGACAGGTTACCCAAAGCTGTGGTAGCCCCTAAGCCACAGTCTGTCATGGGAGAGCCTTTGGTCAGCAAAGATGATCTCCCAACAAATATGCGTTACTTGCATACATGGTACTTAAGTGAATCAAAGAATGGGAGAACGATGATCGTGGTGAGTGTCCCACAGGAGTACTATGGCCGCCCCGAAGAAATCCATATCGACTTTGATGAACTCTTCCAGATGTACAATGGCGACGCCCTCGACAAATCGCTTATGAGTTGCTATTGTCTGTAAGTTTTTCAATTCGTTGTCTACATATAACTTGTTTAGTTATTTCAATTCATTGTCTATATATAACTTGTACTCTATTATGCAGAATGAAGATTCTGGATTGTAAAAGTAAGAACATCCTAAATATTGGGTTTAGTGACCCAGATAAAATACATATAGCGACGCTAACTGATAAACCCAAGGAGACGGAGGAAAACCTTCTAAGGTTTCTAACAGATCAAAATTTCTGTGACCACATACTGTTTCCTTACAACTTCAGGTGAGGGTCTTTACTGTGTTGTGTCCATTCACTTATAAGTGTAATTGATAAGTTACTCACACATATATATATATACATATGCAGCTTCCATTGGATTCTGTTGGACATTCAAATTGATAAGGGAAGAGTTGATGCCTTCGACCCATTATCGAGACCCTTGGAACAGTTCCAAAGCCTGCAGGACATGCTCCAAGGGTAATTTCAATCATTCTTGCGCTCTATCGGTCTCTTTTGATGATTTTCTGTTATATCAATTAATGAAAAACTTAGCAAATCATTATCCTTGTCGGGCAGGGTTTGGAAGCGGTTCAAGTGCGTGACTCCCTGTATCTTTCCTGAGAAGCTGACCTTTAGAACGGCTCAGGTAAGTAGTAGTATGATATACTTCTATTTTCAATACATTTATTATGCTAGATTATTATTTTGATTATATATATTCTATTCTCGTAAAGTGCGACCAGCAGCCACGGGGAACGCATATATGCGGATACTATGTTTGCGAGACCATTCACACGTTTACCTCTGAGCACAAGGATCATAGATTCGACGTAAGCAATGAACATTCACACCTCTATTTTTACCCGTCATTCTTTGTTATCATGATTGATATTCATATTCATCTCCTCTTCTTATATAGTACACGGTCATGAGAACGAAGGTCCTACCAGAGCAACGCGCGATTGCTGTTGCAGAGGAGCTTGCGACCTTTCTGAGGACGGAAGCTATAGATGACAAAGGACGATTTAGTGTAGCTAGGGGCCATTACTGATGTTCGTCCATGTAATCGAATAGACGGGCTCTAGTCCCGATAATTCAGATCTCCATATAATTGTATATATATATGCTCGCTTGTAAGATAAGTTAATCTTATATATATATATGCATAATTATTTCTATTTAAATTATATGAAAACTAATTCCCGAACACCAAACGAGGCATCACGTTAATCTCCCGAACACCTAAACCCTAAAACCCTAAAACCCAAAAATAATTTCATTCAAAAAAAACCCAAAAATAAACAAAATCTGAAACTCTTTAGTCCCGGTCCGTGTAACGAACCGGGAGTAAAGGGCCTGCCCCTGGGGCGCTACGAGGCGCCCACGTGGAGCACCTTTAGTCCCGGCTTGGAACAGGGCCGGGACTAACCTTTAGTCCTGCCCCTTTAGTCCCGGTTGGTGAACCGGGACTAAAGCCCTTACGGGCCGGGGCTAAAGGCCCCGTCCCCACTAGTGTGGTCCCGGTCCATGTCTGGAAACGGGACAAAAGGGGTGACACGAACAGTGACCAATGGTCTACGATGCCCGGCCGGCGCTCTGGCCTCACGAACCGGGACCGATGCCCCCATGGCTCCCGGTTTGTGGTTGAACCAGGACTAATGGGATTTCAGGCCCTGCACCAAAGCCCTCTTTTCTACTAGTGTACAACCGTCCGCAGCTCTGTCAGAGCCGAAGCAAAATGGTTGTTTCCGCAACTGGTTTGTTGTTTCAGGACTTAATGTGTCGGAAGAGGCGACCGAGCCGCGTGCCAATAGTTAATGTGGACGGCTGCACGCATAGAGATCTGACGGTTATCGTGGTGGCAGATGTTTATTAAACTTTTACCGATGGATGCGTAGCGCTCCCTTTTTTAGGACAGTGTTTGTTTGGTGGTAATAGAGCTCTTTTTGTCTGTTTATGTTTTGGCGTGTCACGTCGAAACGCCGTACTCTCTTAGTTCAGACGCGGGACTCAACTACTCAAGTAATATGCGGATCGGCAGTTCACCTACCATTCCGGCCACAGCTACCCATCTTTATGTACTGTATATATAGTAATACTTTTTTTTTGAATTCATGTACTGTATATATAGTAATACTTTTTTTGTGTAAACTGTATAGTAATACCTGTTCGCTCTCTTTTCTCTATTATAAAGTCAAGCCATCTCATCTCAGCTATATACTTAGTTGACGTCACATAAAGTTGCATGATACTGTGCCAGTATATCCCACACTTTGGAAGGTCTTAGGTTGTCCGTAATGGAAATATCAGAGTTAGTATCATACATGTCAATTAAGCAATTTTGATGAGGTGACATAGAATTAAATGAAGAAAGAGAGAGTTGAGTACCATATTATGATATCGTATCATATTAAATGATGTGCTATTATGTGTCTTGCATGGCAATAAATGAACTACCCTATAAAACTAACATATGATACTATGCATTACGGATGTGATATCATACATTAATATCATATGCATGTTACTAGTATATGATATTACCCATTACAACCAGCCTTATGCAAAAGAGCCAATACCCATGGCAATATAGTAATTACCTCTCGGGTGTATTGGATTAAATGGAAACTAAAAATATGTTTTCCATCATACTACGTATCAACTGATCCTAGATTTCCGCAAAGAAAGTAATTGATTATGATCATCCTGTATTATAATATAAAATGTTTTCACAAGATAAACATCGCTTGTGAAAACATCTTATATTATGCGACGAGTGAGTAGCAAATTTCAAGAGCTGTAATGGAAATTGCCCAAATTAGTCCTTCCCCTTTTGTAATAGAAATTTTGTAGGAAAAATCCTTTGCAGCCATTTGGTTTCTAGGAATTGACTAGCAAAATGACACGTGAGGTTCAATGGGATAATAAAATCATGGTCTTCAAATCAAGTTTTAAATATTCACAGTCTATATGTATATAGACGTATTTGAATATTTATTATGCACCAACCGGCGCGCATGCGAACGAAATACATGTATGTTCTAACATGCTCACAATGGATTGATGTTTGTAGTTGATCCTTTATGTGTGTTTCTAGTGCTTCGTCGATGCGTATATGAGAAGAAAAGGAAATGATTGGTCCCATGATGGATGGAAACCAGGAGGGTCCAAATACGAATAATTCAAAGTATTTTTTCACTTTTATGGGTGGCGGCATGGATAATTTACTTCAAATTTAGGGGTGGTTTTGATGGGATCGGCAAAAATCACACGGACAACTAACGAATTTTTTTTCATTTAAGGATGGCGTGGTGGGTAATATACTTCAAATTTAGGGGCAGTTTCGATGATAGATGAAAAAACCAAATAGACAAATTAACATATAGTTTTCATTTATTTATGGATGGCATGATGGGTAATTTACTTTAACTTTATGGATAGCTTAAGGTAGGTGGACGAACCAAAAATTCCAAAAAACTCATCGTCCTTTAATATTATGTACTAGCAAAAGAGCCCGTGCGTTGCAACAGGAGAAAAAAAGAAAACACGCTCTTAACCGAATAACCAAAATTTAAGACCACATCCATTAATTTAGGCTGCATAAATTTACACGTGGACGCTCGTGGGCAAACGAAATATATTTGTGGGACATTTCAGTTTAAATTTCCCACAAGCAGTTAGAATAATTACATAGGAAGAAATAACAGAGGTAGGAGCTAGCGTGAACCAAGTGTTGAGAGTAGTGCTAGACTATACTAATTTGATTTGTGTCAAGTAATAAAAAAACAAAGGTTTGCATTGTGTCTGCTGAGAAAGTAACTTATCAGTGTCATTACCTCAGTTTGGCAAAACGAAATCAAGAGGGTCAGAGCAGGGTATGTAGGAACGATCCGTTCCATCGCCTTGAGCTTCAGTTAGGCATGTGTACATGACACTGCTTCGGTCGGTCGGTTTGCACATGGCCTGAGGACCCTAGTGATGGATACTAACACCTTTCAATGCTGTCTTGCCTTGCCTGTATCATCTCTCAATGGGATGATTGAGGACGCATGCACGTGGCACAAGGAAAAGAGATAAAGAAAGGAGCGGTCACAGGTGGCGACCAAGCCAAGCTGAAAGCTGCTTCTCAAGACAGACACGCATCAAGTTCCAAAGCATACACCATTTTCATTTCCTCTTCCTTCTTTTTCTTCAAACCAAAAGCAGAGCGGAGCTCCAATTTAACACAGACAAATTGTTAGTCTAGTTGTGCGGCTTTGGCCGAACACAAATACATCCTCAACATTCTTCTTCTTCTTTTTATATGCAACATCAGCAGTCAAAAGGGTTCGTCCGGTGAGTCCAGTAGTCCACCCACAGGAGCAGAGCAGAGCATAGCATGCGCGCGCCCATGTCCTCCTCCTCTGCTCTCCCCTTCCCCTTCTTCTTCCTCTTCTTCTTGCACCTCCTGCTGCTTCCACCATGTTGCGTCTGCTGCTCCCAGCACCTCCTCCCGAAAGGAGCTCCTCTACCTCGATCCGCCTCAAGCAGGCTCCTCCCGTTGCCGGATTTGACGGGCCATCGCCTGATTTGCCTCCACCGTCGCTTCCGGAACCGGCTTCCCTCGCGACGTCGCCGGCCTCGTCTGCTCCTCCCGTCGCCGAATTCGACGGGCCGCCGTCGGATCTGCCTCCACTGGATCAGATTCGTCCGGATTTGGTTGTCCTCTGTCCCTAGCCTGGTCTACTCAATCCCCTGACTGCGACTTGCAGCAAGACCTGAAACAGGAAGCAACAGCTCCACCACAACAATGGCGCCGCCCATGGATATGAGAGCAAGCTAACAGGCGCGGGCTACGGGTTGATTTCTAGTAACAGCGGGGGGTGTTCTACAAAAAACGAAACGAACCGTTTTTCTATTTGACTTAAACATGGAGTGCGGGTTAATTTTACATAACATGAGGGACTATTTTGTAAAAACGCCGCGAGCCATCCGTGCTTTATTATTAGGGAGAGATAGATTTCTGTTCATTGTTAGGATAGAAACCAGTCATCCATTTTTGAATGGAAACAATATTAGCCTAACCGAAAAAGTTGTTATCCTATGAATCAATTCACATCTCTTTCACTATAGAAATTAAGATGCATGTGATCTCATTTTGGTATGATATTCCTATTTTTATGATAGTTCTATCCTATGAATCAAACGAAGACAAAGACGTCCCGCCAGCCCGAGTACCTCCTTTTCGTCACTACTCGCAGGATGGTCGGCTAGGTGGCTCTGTCAATACATGTGGTACAGGTATTTACCAAGATCAACCATATGTGAGGTATTTTACCAAGACCAACCGCATTTAAGGCCAACTCCACCGTATGACCCTAAACGGACGTTCAGTATGGCCGGATTTTGTCCGTTTGAAATGGTAATGGGTTCGTCCATGTCCGCCTCTGTCAGTTGGATCGTGCGTGCGTCCACTGCGCAGCCGCACCCCAAATCATGCGTGTGTTGGACTTAGTTTAAAAAAAACTCAACTAAAAATAAATAAACGCAGTTTAAAAACTTAATACATAATAAGATTAACATTAAAAAAGACCCAGTTTTCACGGCCACAAAACGGCCCAGTTTGACATAATTAACATAAAAAAATAGCCCGTCGCTGTCGCCGTCTTCACTGGTCGCCGGTGTCGTCGTCGTCGTCGTCGCTGACGAGGTCAACGTAGGGCGACGGTGTCCAGAGGTGGGCGGCGGTCCATGGTGCGCGGGGGCGTGCTGGAAGCCGGCCTACAACACCTCCTCCCGTGGCGAGGCTTCCCGCTCCGATGACCGCGGCGGCGTGAGGGCACCAGTTCACGACCCTCACTGCCTGCGCCATCTCCGGCGCGGTGCACGACCAGCCCCACGACGCGCCCACCAGTTTCGGAGGGAACGCGGACACCTCCTCCTCCTCCATCGACTCGGGGATGGCGACGACGTCGGCCGCAGAGAGGGCCATGGCGCGGTCCATGCCCGGCCATTGGCGCTCATCATGCGTCGTCATGGAGTCCTCCATTACGCGCTGCATGAGCCGGGTCTCCTCCGCCTCCGTCATGCGAGGAGGTCGAGGTGGTGACGGAGACGGGGAAGGCGACGACGTGGGCGTGAGGCCACGCACCCGTGTATGCGCGCGCACCTCCCGTGCCTGCCGCGGCCCCGCAACCGTCCCGACGAAGTAGGAGGCACGCCGCACGTCGTGCTCGACCCTGAGCCATGTGTCCCAGAGGGTGGAGTCAGCGGCATACCTTGGGTCATAGTAGAGGTCGTTGGGGAGGAGGCGGCGGCGACGCTCGATCTCCTCGCGGCGCGCACGACCGCTCGTCGGCACCAGAGGGATAGGGACGCGGTCGGCGAAGAGATGCCACGCGTTCGGGAGATGGACATCGCTCCACGAGACTGGTGTCCTCGTCTCCCAGTAACGCCGGCATACCTCAACGCTGAGGTCCTGCCGGTCGCGATGGCCGGCGGGCCTAGGAGCGATGGTGAAGGGAGCGCTGGCCTGGAGCGGTGACGATGCGGCCTCCTCCTTCACGGAGCCGCGGCGGCGTCCCGACGAGGAGACCAAAGGCGGAACTAACTTTGATCGAATGAAGTGGCACCGACGTGGCATCCCACCTGTCAATGACTCAGTGGTTATCATCCACCCGTCTTTATTCATCCTGAGCATGGAGGCAATGTCATCGGTGTCGGCTTCCTAGTAGCCGCACATAAAGCTTGTCATGGCATGTGTCTCTTGCTCATGTACGGCCGCAGCGCCGACAAACAGAGCTACCGATCACCTTGGGTCTCACGCTGGTGCAACGGATGGAGATGTCGTTAAGAGCATAATTAATAGTACAGCCATTTATAGCTTATTTTATAGTCGATATGTACAATTGTTTATTCAAAAGTATATTAATTTTTATTATATTACCCACTTTTCATATTCATAAAATGTCTAGAAGCACATGTTAAAGCTGGCACTTAGCTAAGAATCCGCTTATTTTCTCTCTCCTCTTCTCTTTCCTCCAACAAAGCAAAAATATATTAGTTTATTCCTTATAACCAGCTAACTCAGTTGTATTGTACTTGCTCTAAGCATGCAGGACCTCCTTGCTCGGGCTCGATGACAAGCATGGGTTCAAGTGGCATGACCCGGTTCGCAGCCCGGCAGCTGAGTCCGCCAATGGCAGCACGCATGGGCGGCTTCTCTCCGTCCCGGTCTCAGCATTGCCGCGTTGGGCCCCGCTAGATCTAGGAGAAGAGGGAGTAGGGCAGCTAGGGAGGTACATCATGTCTCCACCACCTTCCAAAAAGAGTCCTGACCCATATATGTGACATGTGGGACCCTCATCCACTTAAGTAGGTCAAATATTGATTCGACTAATATTTGGCACATCAGCCTTGGTCAGTTTTGCTATGTTCGCAACCGGCATGTGTGCCCAAACTACAAGTTTGCCTGTTTTTCCAATCTTAGTGCTTGTCATTAGTCATTAGGCGCAAAGATAGTGGTTCCTCGTACACTGCCCGAAAAGTGATACTAAGTTGTTTCCCTAGCCCAAAATGTTGTGGTTTTGAGTAAATACCTCCCTACATGCAAGGTTGTGATTACCATCGAGAGAGGTGTGCGTCCTCCTCCAGTGGACACCATGGTGGTTCTGTGTCGAGAACGGGTTGGTGAACCTTTTGGAATAGCATCTGAATGATGGTGCTTGGAACAAAGGTTTCGAGATGAAAACTCTCATTCTGGTCTTCATTGGTTGAACTCAGCAACGGTCAATTTACGTTATTATCTTGTTGACGGAGTTTTCTCCATGACAATATTTGTACCATGGTTGGTAAGGCATTCAAGATGGAAAACCATGTACTAGCGGTCTCTGATCAACCGTAATGACATCCGTGTTGGGGCATTATCCCTTCTTAAATCTATTATTGCTGAAAAAGTCAACTTACTTTTAGGTGTTTTCTTCATATCATGTAATTGTTGTGTTGCAGTTTTCTATGTTATGTACTATGCTTGTTGATGACTTTTGACTGGTTGCCTTGCATGAACTTTTGTGAAATATGATTGTGTACCTCAGAGGATGCAGATGCCGGGAGGTTAATCATTCCATGAGCGATACTAATATTTAGTATATTTCTTTAATAAATAAAAAAGAGTAGTTTGACTACACGATACCAAAGCATGTCTCATCACTTTCTTCAGCATGACTTGTAATCAAGTTTATATTTGAAAAAGGATACCTGCACAAGAGGCCGCCTCTTCTATGACAAAATTTTAAACTTGGCTGTGACGTTCTAGTTTTGCATTTGCCTTCGTTCTCTGACACAGACCATGGTAAAGCTACATGGATCCCATGCAGTTTTGGGAAAATTGAGGGAGAGAAATGAAAATGTACACACACACAGAGAGAGAGAGAGAGCCGTGCAGCATTGTGTGAGATTATTACACACGGTGCTTTGAGGGCTTTTTGTCTACATGGATTGGCTCGGACTGATGCCTCCTATAGCCCCTATAAATACATGGCTAGACAGAAGTAGTCATTCACCACCTTTTGGAGTAAAGAAAACTCTCGACGCAGACAAAAGTCGATCACGATGATTGGTGAAATGGATGTGGACAAAATTGTAGGATACTTTCGAGGCAGGAGCATCCTCGTGACGGGTTCAACTGGTTTCCTAGGAAAAGGTATATGTGTTCATGACTACCCAACAAGATCTAGTTTGTTTGTGTGCTGATACTCTGAGAGAATTATTTATCTGTTCGTTTTTTATTTGTGGCTAGTGCTTGTGGAGAAGATATTGAGGGTACAACCTGATGTCAAGAAAGTCTACCTCTTGATTCGAGCCTCCGATATGGAATCTGCAAAATTTCGGATTCAAACTGAGGTGAAAATATTCTAGCCCTTCTACCAACATTCAATACACGTCTAGTTGCTCCGTAAGGCCAGATACGCCAATGTGTTCTTGACAATCTTCTCACTTGTCTCCTGACCACCTGTGACCAAGAAAGACAAAAATGAGGGAACAAGCATAAATGGATAGCACAATACTGACATACAATCTACTCGGTATGAAGAAACGTACGTCCAAATTACTCAATACTGAGTGTATCGGTTCTTCCTAGTAAAGTGAAAATGTATAAAATTGTGTGACACTTGAACTCTACGAACAGATCTTACAAGTTAGTCTTTATGTTATTTATGTTAATTTAAGGAGCCATCTAGGCTATGTAACCATGTGCAAGTCGACGACTCTTGTTGGAAGGATGTCACCCACCCAAAACGGTCTGATTCGTCGTACAACCAGCGGCGTGGCCAGTATTGGACCACATCTATGCATGCCCCAGGCTGATAGTACGCTGCCTGATCGATGTGCTACCGGGATGAAAAGATTGAGGCGCCACGGTCAACGTGGCGGCCCGCTCTGCATGGGGCATGGATACACCGTTTCGTAAACTTAATATTGCGAGTCAGAGCGGAAGTACTTTTCTTAGATCAAGCTCATTATGAACAGTAAAATTGGAAATAACTGAACACATATTCAAAGAATTCTGAAGAATAAAAAATGTGGCAAACGTTGACAAATTTTCTAAGTGTTTGCAAATTTCATCAGGGGATCACATTTGTTGAAGGCGTGGCTAAAAAACAAATCAATGCTCCAAAATATTTTCAAAAGTAGCATTTCCAGAGAATCGATTTGTTTTGTCACACCTTCCGTAAATGAGATGTCATGATGAAAATTTTCATGCTTTTAGAACTAATATTTTGAATGCAAAGTTTACCACAAAAATGCAAAATATTTTGAATCTTTTTATAGCTTTGACTTTACTGTTCATCCAAGTTCGTTTGGGCTCGTGCTCACATACTCCGTGTCCAAGTCAGAGCTAATATTTGTTTACCTTAAGATTTCATTTTTGATAAAATGCCATATGCTTCCAGATAGTAAAGTGTTGTTCATGCATAATTTCATATGCTTGTAAACATATATATCCGATCAATTCTACAATTTCTGTTGTCATCTCAGAAATTCCCAAGCATTACTAGCCAGCTCCATCAAGCCACATATGCTGCGCAGCTATCATTGTGAACCAAAATATTTATGTAGAATGCAGTTTCAACAAGAGATATGCGATAATCAGCAAGCAAAGAAAATGTACAAACCAATCAAAACTTAATTAGTATTACCTCCGTCCTATATTACATGTCTTATACATTTTTCCAAATACAAATATGCTAACACTACGTGTCTAATACATATGTATCGAGACAAATCTAAGACAAGTAATTCTAGAGGCAACTCATGAAGTGTCAAAGGTTTGTTCATACAAGATACACTTGCATTTGGTTCAAATTTCCTACATTAGTGAACCACCCTGTATTCTATTTGTGGGGCATGCTCACCGGTTTGACTTTCTTTGGGGAAATTTATTCAACATACTTTCCTGCGTCTTGGTCATATTAATTCTCTAAACAATGACACCTAACGTTAGTGCCTGATCGGCCGAGTTCTAATTTTACTCACCATTAATTAAGTATTACCTCTGATTGAAATTACTTGCCTTAGATTTATTTGTGTTAGATACATCTATATGTAGATAAATCTAAAACAACTAAATCAAAACGGAGGGAGAGTAATAAGACGGTAGACCATAGTAGACTTCTGCACACTCTCCAAAAAAAATATTTTGCTTTTAGTCATCGGCCGGGTTTGCAAGTCATTTGGTTCTTCTTAAGTCAAGCTTGTGCAAGTATTTTTTTTCTCTAGGATAAAATTGTGTAAGTTGATCAAGTTTACCAAGCAAAATATTAACATCTGTAACTTCAGATAAAATATATTATGATATTGATTTGGTATCATAGATGTTTATTCTCGATAAAATCGATCAAATGTAACAAATAAACATCTGGAACGACAACCATATATGGTCACAAATCAACATCTTAAGTGGCAATCGTATATAGAAACTAATCAACATTTGAAATGGTCGGACTTGCAATTAATAATTTCTCGACATACTTATAAAAATACAATCCCAAAGTATATATCTAAAAAAATTTCATAGCTTTCATGCAGTTCGCGAATAATCATTTCTTTTCTGTATACCTAGCAATTTGCCATGTCTTCTCAAGCATTTGCCTATTTGTTGGTCGATAATAATGTATGTTGTGATCCACCAAGAGAAGAATTATGCACCAGTAAATACACTGCAAAAGTTCGGACAAGTCAATTCCTTGGAAATATAACTTAATGGTAGTGACAAGTAAGGTGGCAAACTACCGAAGTATTTATGCAGAACAAACACTCTAAAATGTAGCCAAAGTCATCAAATGCTCTTTTTCCAATGCTATTCAAAAATAAACATAATTAAATCAAAGGTAACTTTCAAATTGTGCCACTACTCTACGGGTTCTCATAATTGAGTTTGTAAATGGACTCAAATAATTCATCTCTAAGAAACACTTGCTACTGAGAGAGTAAGTTTATGAATGCAAAAAACATACACTAATTACTACTCCCTCCAATTGAACTAAAATCACGAGAATTATTATGCACCGGAGAGAGTACTAGTTATTCACAAATGTTGTTTTTGTATATTCAGGTAATAGGGAGGGTGGTCTTTCAAGTGCTGAGGGAAATGCATGGTGTGGGATTTGATAATTTCATTGAAGAAAAGATCTGCCCTTTGGCAAGAGATATTATGTATGTGAACTTTGGACTAGGCTTTGCCAAGGTGAGAGAATTGTTGAAGGACATAGATATCATCGTCAATGGAGCCGCAACCACAAATTTCTTTGAAAGGTTGAAGTGTTATTGGTGGTAGATTACTAATATAACACATTATAACCACGTACATGCTACTAAAAGAATTGTTGAAAATGTGATGATAATTTTTCAGGTACGACGTGGCTTTCAATGCAAATGTCTTGGGAGTGAAGCACGTCTGCGCATTTGCAAATAAGTGTACTAAGCTCAAGATGTTGCTTCATGTCTCAACTGGTGTGAACCAACCTGATTATATAATCTATGTATGTGTGGTTGGTCGTGTCATGCCATTCTGAATTACTATTTATTAAATGACTATGTGGCTTCAACAGCCTATGTAGCGGGTGAACAAGAAGGGCTAATTTCCGAGAAGCCGTTCTTGATGGGTGAGAGCTTAAGGGTGGGCACAAATACAGATATTGAATCCGAGCTTAATCTCATCCAACAGATCATGGGAGAACTAAAAGCTAACAGTTCCACGGTGATGGATGAGAGAAAAACCATGAAAGAGCTTGGCCTCATGAGGTTAGACACAAACAACTAATCAAAACAGAAAAAAACTTACTTAACCATGCATTCCATTATTTTCCACTTGGTAGCACTACAACACTGATACATTTGTTACATGTTCGATCTTCTGGAAAACTGAATGAAGGGCACAGCAGTTTGGGTGGCCAAACACCTATGTCTTCACCAAGGCAATGGGGGAGATGATGTTGGGGCACATGCGAGGGGACTTCCCATTGGTCATCATCCGCCCGAGCATTATAACCAGTACCCTCAAGGATCCATTGCCTGGATATATGGAAGGAATTAGGTGACCTAAACTACAAAAACCTTGATTATTTATGACAGTGTACAATATTAATAGTAAATGTACACTACATTCTCATCTTCCACAGGACAATCGACTCAGTGATTGTCGGATACGCCAAACAGACCTTGTCATTCTTCTTCGCCGACCTCAATTGTATTATGGATGTGGTGGGTAATTTTCTTAGAAATTGGATACCAAATTTTAAACTAACTTTGATAAAGGTACCAATTAAGTGAGTAACCAACTGTGAGGTGTGGTATTTGTGGGGGTTGTTTTGGACAGATTCCGGGAGACATGGTGGTGAACGCTATGATGGTTTCCATGGCGGCACACTCGGAGGATCAGCAAGTGCATATCATCTACCATGTAACATCATCATTGCGCAACCCCGCACCCTACGCTATCCTTGCAGATTCAGGCCATCCACTAGTGGGGACAGCACCTATAGCCCCGGCCCGTAAGGGGCTTTAGTCCCGGTTCACCAACCGGGACTAAAGGGGCGGGACTAAAGGCCTAATCTTTTCGTCCCGACCCTCTTACACGCCGGGACTAAAGTGCTCCACGTGGGCGCCTCGTAGCGCCCCAGGGGCAGGCCCTTTAGTCCCGGTTCGTTACACAGTCCGGGACTAAAGATTTTCAGATTTTGCTGGCTTTTGGGTTTTTTTTTGAATGAAATTATTTTTGGGTTTTAGGGTTTTAGGGTTTAGGTGTTCAGGAGATTAACGTGATGCCTCGTTTTGTGTTCGGGAATTAGTTTTCATATAATTTAAAATAGAAATAATTATGCATATATATATAAGATTAACTTATCTTACAAGCGATCATATATATACAATTATATGGAGATCTGAATTATCGGGACTAGAGCCCGTCTATTCGATTACATGGACGAACATCAGTAATGGCCCCTAGCTACACTAAATCGTCCTTTGTCTTCTATAGCTTCCGTCCTCAGAAATCCCGCAATCTCCTCTGCAACAGCAATCGCGCGTTGCTCTGGTAGGACCTTCGTCCTCATGGCCGTGTGCTATATAAGAAGAGGAGATGAATATGAATATCAATCATGATAACAAAGAATGACGGGTAAAAATAGAGGTGTGAATGTTCATTGCTTACGTCGAATCTGTGCTCCTTGAACTCAGAGTTAAACGTGCGAATGGTCTCGCAAACATAGTATCCAGATAGATGCGTTCCCCGTGGCTGCTGGTCGCACTTTACGAGAATGGAATATATATAATCAAAGTAATAATCTAGCATCATTAATGTATTGAAAATTAATAGAAGTATATCATACTACTACTTACCTGAGCCGCTCTAAAGGTCAGCTTCTTAGGAAAGTTACCGGGAGTCACGCACTTGAACCGATTCCAAACCCTGCCCGACAAGGATAATGATTTGCTAAGTTTTTCATTAACTGATATATCAGAAAATCATCGAAAGAGACCGATAGAGCGCAAGAATGATTAAAATTACCCTTGGAGCATGTCCTGCAGGCTTTGGAACTGTTCCAAGGGTCTCGATAATGGGTCCAAGGCATCAACTCTTCCCTTATCAATTTGAATGTCCAACAGAATTCAATGGAAGCTGCACATGTATATATATATATATGTGTGTGTGTGTGAGTAACTTATCAATTACACTTATAAGTGAATGGACACAACAGAGTAAAGACCCTCACCTGAAGTTGTATGGAAACAGTATGTGGTCACAGAAATTTTGATCTCTTAGAAACCTTAGAAGGTTTTCCTCCGTCTCCTTGGGATAATTAGTTAGCGTCGCTATATGTATTTTATCTGGATCAATAAACCCAATATTTATGATGCTCTTACTTTTACACTCCAGAATCTTCATTCTACATAATAGAGTACAAGTTATATATAGACAATGAATTGAAATAACTAAACAAGTTATATGTAGACAACGAATTGAAAAACTTACAGACAATAGCAACTCATAAGCGATTTGTCGAGGGCGTCGCCATTGTACATCGGGAAGAGTTCATCAAAGTCGATATGGATTTCTTCGGGGCGGCTGTAGTACTCCTGTGGGACAGTCAGCACGATCATCATTCTCCCATTCTTTGATTCACTTAAGTACCATTTATGCAAGTAACGCATATTTGTTGGGAGATCATCTTTGCTGACCAAAGGCTCTCCCATGACAAACTTTGGCTTAGGGGCTACCACAGCCTTGGGTATCTTGTCGTCTTGGGAAGACAACAATTCTTCAACCGAGATACCACATGCAGCCGCCAACTCCTTTGCTCTTTCTAAAGCTAGCCCCTGCACCGGAGGAGGAACATTCTCGGTTAACACCTTGAGGGGTGGGATCGACTGTTTGGCCTGTTGTCCAAGCTGAGGAACGTCTGATTTTTTCTTGCTTGTAGTTGAACTTCTCTTTTTAACTTCCTTCTGCAATGTGCGTGTATAGTCATCAGGCTTATGGTGTAAGTCATAAGGTCTGATAGGAAGATTAGCATGATGTACCTTTGGGAGGGGCGACCGTTTGCGCTTTGGGGTGCTCTGTGGCTTAGGAATCGTCGGCGGAGCGTTCTTGGTGGCACGCTCCCGCTTAGTATCCGGAGCGGGCGGCGGCAGAGACGGACGACCCAAGTCCGGCGGCGGTGATCGAGATCTGCTCTTTTTCACTTCCTTCTACAATGTGCGTGTATAGTCATCACGCTTATGGTGTAAGTCATACTGTGATGGAAGGGTCGTGAAGTATTTTGCAAATGCTATTTGCTTCTAGGTGTATTCCGGGCGGGGCTCAGGTTCCTCCTTTTTCATCTGCGCATCATGATGTTCCTTTGCTATCCTGGCGTTTTCCTCGGGGGTACGATCATGAGGTCCGATAGGAAGATTAGCATGACGTACCTTTGCGAGGGGCGACCGTTTGCGCTTTGGGGTGCTCTATGGCTTAGGAATCATCGGCGGAGCGTTCTTGGTGGCACGCTCCCGCTTTGTATCCGTGGCAGGCTCAGGCTTTGTATCTGGAGCGGGCGGCGGCGTTGCGTTCTTGGTGGCACGCTCCCGCTTTGTATCCGTGGAAGGCTCAGGCTTTGTATCCGGAGCGGGCGGCGGCGGAGCGTTCTTGGTGGCACGCTCCCGCTTTGTATCCGTGGCAGGCTCAGGCTTTGTATCCGAAGCGGGCGGCGGCGGAGCGTTCTTGGTGGCACGCTCCCGCTTTGTATCCATGGCAGGCTCAGGCTTTGTATCCGGAGCGGGCGGCGGCGGAGCGTTCTTGGTGGCACGCTCCCGCTTTGTATCCGTGGCAGGCTCAGGCTTTGTATCCGGAGCGGGCGGCTGCGGAACATTCTTGGTGGCACGCTCCTGCTTTGTATCCGTGGCAGGCTCAGGGTTTGTATCCGGAGCGGGCGGCGGCGGAGCGTTCTTGGTGGCACGCTCCCGCTTTGTATCTGTGGCAGGCTCAGGGTTTGTATCCGGAGCGGGCGGTGGCGGAGCGTTCTTGGTGGCACGCTCCCGCTTTGTATCCGTGGCAGGCTCAGGGTTTGTATCCGGGGCGGGCAGCGGCGGAGCGTTCTTGGTGGCACGCTCCCGCTTTGTATCCGTGGCAGGCTCAGGGTTTGTATCCAGAGCGGGCAGCGGCGGAGACGGACGACCCAAGTCCGGCGGCGGTGATCGAGATGGACTCGTGTTGTGCTGGCCGACGTCATGTGGAGGGCTTGGAGGTAATGGAGGTGTAGGTGACCTGCGACGACTCGGAGGCGGTGTTGTCCTTGGGGCCGAGCCTGGAAGCTTGATGTAGTTCTTGTCCCATAGGATGACTCCACCCAGTACTTCTCCGAGTGTCCTCTCATCTTCGGGTCTAGCTATGTCGAGCTCCATATCATTAAACCCCGTCATGATTTCATCCACTCCGACTTTAGCAAAGCCAGCTGGAATCTCACGGCCATGCCAGCGTGCATTAGGGCCAGAAGGTAAAGCTTGTCCGACGGCCACCTTCATGGATATGTTCTTGAATTTCTGATGAAGTTCACATGATGTTGAATCCTTGATTCCATCCACGGGGTAGCCGGGACCGCCCTCTATCATTCTTCGTTCATCGTCGGGCGGGGCCTCAGATTCAGCCACGCTGCTTTTCCGCTTAGATGGGGCACCGGTAATATCAAGTGCAGGATCTTCCTGGCGCAGTACTCCTCTAAGCTCATCAATCTGCTTCTGTTGCTCGTTAATCCTGGCAAGCAACTGGTTGAACTTGTCATTCTCCTCAACCTGCTGCCGCTTCTTTGCTCTCTCTCGGCTTCTGTAAGTGTCTTGGTCTCTGGCAAACCCAAGCCACCACGGGTAAGATGGACCGAAGCCTCGCGTTCGTCCTCCATGTTCGTCATTGCCGAGGACCAGTGTGAGCAAATCTTTGTCTCTGTCTGCAGTGAACTTTCTTTGTCCCTCCTTAATTTCTTTCACTATCCTTTTCCAATTCTCCCTGGGTATCCTAAGATTGTCATTGCAAATGAGGTCCCCTGTTTTTTCGTCGTACGACCCACCATGCGCAAGGAACCCATTTCTTGCTCTCAATTCCCACTCATCATGGAGTGGTTCAGGTACGATGCCTTTATCTATCAGATCTTGCTCTTTCTTTTCCCACTTTGGGATGGCAGTCTCATAGCCCCCTGGCCCCAGCTTGTGGTGATATTTCTTCTTGTCGGCATTTATGTTGTTCTTTTCTGATAATGCCTGGGCATCTTCTGACTCCTTGTACTCTTGAAATTCCTTCTAGTGATTCGCCTGCTTGGCTAGATACCCCTCGAATACTGGCACTTTCTTTGTCTTCAGATAGTTTTTCCATAGCTTCTTCTTCCAGCTACGGAACAGTTCGGCCATCTTCTTTAGAGTCCACTGATTGACTTTGGCCCTCAGTTTGTCTGCGGCGTCTTCATTCTCATATTCTGGCAGGTTGAAATGTGACATGAGATCATTCCAAAGATTATCTTTGTACCTTTCGGCAACATAGTCACTATCGGCTTCCCCTTTGCGCTTGTTCCACTCCCGAACGCTGATCGGGACGTGATCCCTAACGAGAACTCCGCATTGCTTCTTGAATGTGTCAGCAGCATTCTTAGGAAGCTTGGGTTCGCCCGTAGGCATTATCACCTCAAAGGTGTAATGCGTCCGTGCATCCAACTTTCTAGTCGGGCCTCGTTTCGTAGATTTGCTCGATGTGGAGGCCTAAGAGGGAGAAACATTCGTCAAATGAATATATATGTATACAATATAGAGCTATCTCCAATATTTTTCACATATTACAAGTGATTGTCGAACTTCATATGTATACCTCGCCGGACTTTATTATTTCTTCACCGGCTTCTCCACCGGCTTCTCCATCAGTGGAGCTATCACCTTCTCCGTCATTGGACCTATCTCCTGCCCCATCGGCTTCATCTTCGTGTCGCTCGACCTCCATTCCATATCCGGAGTCGTTTAGATATGACGTCGGAGATTCGGCTGGTTCAACGTCGGGGCCGTCTTTGATTATATCTTCGAGAAGTTCTTCCTCTTCGAGGTTCCTGATATGTGGATCCATAGTTCTGCAAAAAACGGACATTTGATTAACTAATAAACTAACAAACTATATAAGAGGGGTTGGAAACTTCGAAGGCTCGTTTTATATAGGAGGAACTTTAGTCCCGGGTCTTGGCTAGAACCTAAACTCTAAAATACCAGCGGGGCGGAGCCCAATCCCGGACACTTAAGCATATACAATAGCAAAATTAAACTAGTTCTATTAATTTTCTTGCTAAAAATAAACTATTAACACTTAAGCATATACAATAGAAAAATTAAACTATTAACACTTAAGCATATACAATAGCAAAATTAAGCAATAATCTAAGAAACACTATTAACACTTAAGCATATACACTATACAATAGCAAAATTAAATGACAAAAAAAATATTTCTTCTTCTTGTAACCCTAAACTAATTTTTCCTCTTCTTCTATTTCTCCTCTTCTTCTACTTCTTCTTCTACTTCTACTTCTCCTCTTCTTCTACTACTTCTCCTCTCATCTTCTTCTATTTTTCCTCTTCTTCTCCTCTCCTCCTCTTCTTATTCTCCTTTTTATTCTTTTCTTCTCCTCCTCTTCTTATTCTAACTTTTTCTTCCTTTCTTCTCCTTTTTCTTCCTTTCTTCCCTTTTTCTTCTTTTCTTCTCCTTTTTGTTCTTTTCTTCTCCTTTTTCTTCCTTTCTTCTCCTTTTTCTTCCTTTCTTCTCCTTTTTTTCCTTTCTTCTCCTTTTTCTTCCTTTCTTCTATTTTTCTTCCTTTCTTCTCCTTTTTCTTCCTTTCTTCTCCTTTTTCTTCTTTTCTTCTCCTTTTTCTTCCTTTCTTCTCCTTTTTCTTCTTTTCTTCTCCTTTTTCTTCTTTTCTTCTCTTTTTTCTTCCTTTCTTCTCCTTTTTCTTCTTTGCTTGTGCTGGCCGGAGTGTTGGGGAGGAGGGGGCGTGAAGCTTACCGGCCGGAGGTGTCGACGACGCGCGACGAGGAGGACGGCGGCGCGTGGCGAGGAGGGCGGAGCCCGGCGAGGAGGACGGCGGCGGCGAGCAGGACGACGGCGATGCCGAGGAGGACGGCAGGCGGCGGCGAGCCGGACGGCGGGCAGCCTGACGGCGTCGTCGAGTTCGTCGCTTGTCGCGCCGGGCAGGAGAACGAGAGGAAGAAGAAGAGAAAATGGACGATTTGGGTTCGAAATTTTCTAACTCCCGCTTATACAGGTGAATCTTTAGTCCCTGTTCGGGGCTCGATCCGGGACTAAAGACCCTTTAGTCCCGGGTGGAGCCACGAACCGGGACTAAAGGCCCTTTTTCGGCTGACCAGAAGGCGGGAAGCAGGGGCCTTTAGTCCCGGGGCGTGGCTCGAACCGGGACAAAGACACCCCTTTAGTCCCGGGTGGAGCCACGACCCGGGACTAAAGGCCCTTTTTCGGCAGACCAGATGGCGGGAAGCAGGGGCCTTTAGTCCCGGGGCGTGGCAAGAACCGGGACTAAAGTGTTGCCTATATAAACCCTCGCCCCTGGCCACCATATCCCCTGTTTTTTGGTTGTTGAAGTGTGACCGTGCCATGCTCTTGCCACTCTAGTTCATGCACATGACGTGTTCGATGAAATGCCCGAGCCACTCTACTTAAGCTTTCTCCTCTCCAAGCTCGACCTCCAAGCTCCATTTTCCTTAATATCTGTCTAGGTTTGGCCGTGCACCAATTGCGAGCACCACCGTGGTGAGCCTCTTGTTCTTATCTTCTTTTTAAAATCAAAAAATCTTACTTGTATGATTTAGATACATACTTGTATAAATTACTCACTTTCATTATTTTTTGTTATTATATAGTGCGATGGTTTTGGTATCCGCCTCCGTCGGCCCTCGTCCTGTCTATGATTCGGATGTGGTATATATTATCTTTTATAACTATTTGTTTTATTTAGTGTTTATGACAATTATGACGACCAATGTGACATATATTTTTCTAATCTAGGAGGTATGTGAACCAGAAATTCCAACCCACATAAAAATTCTTGTCGAGAAGTTAAATTTGGTTGAAAAAGAAAACAAATACTTGAAGAAAAAATTGAAAATAATTGAGGATAAGAATATATAACTGGAGTTGCATGTCGCCGATGTTATCGATGATCGCAAGATGAAGATCGATGCGATGCGGTTGAAGATGGATGCAATGCGCTTGAAGATGGATGAAATGCGCTTGAAGATTAGGAAGATTAGAAAATATGCCATTGATAAAGAGGCTTGGTATCATTATGCTGTTGCGTCAATTGTTACCTTACTTGCGATTTTGATCGCGTTTGTTGTTGCATTTAAATGTTTTACATAGTTGTATGTTGTTTTTATGAGAGAACTTTATGTATTTATTTTTTGCAATCATAACGTTTGATCACTACTGTTCTTTGGCTTTAATGTGATGATGAACTTGTATAAATTTGGTCATATGTTCTGCAATGGTTTTTTGATATATTTGATTTCATAATAGAGATGAATCGCCAATGATAATATTTAATTTCATAATATGGTTTTTTGAACTCCATACTTTTTGACTTCATTTGGTATATTTCGTGGATTTACTTTTTTTTTTTGAGCTAGTTGACCCTGAAATTGAAAAGCACTACAAATGAACTCTGAAAATGTTGATAGTTGGCATGCTATCATCATTTCACCCACATAGCATGTGTTAAAAAGTTGAGAGGGCTACGACAAAAACTGGATGCACTTCGTATACAAAACGGATAATCTCTCTCGAAGTATGAGGGTTTCGAACGAGAACTCATCTCTTACAAAGGGATTTCATTTTTGTGAACTTATTTGAACTCCATACTTTTTGTGTGTTCAAAATGCACCATTCAAAGGCACACCACAAAATTTCAACAATTTCTGACTTCATTTGGTATATTTCGTGGATTTACTTATTTTTTTGAGCTAGTTGACCCTGAAATTGAAAAGCACTACAAATGAACTCTGAAAATGTTGAAAGTTGGCATGCTATCATCATTTCACCCACATAGCATGTGTTTAAAAGTTGAGAGGGCTACGACAAAAACTGGATGCACTTCGTGTACAAAACGGACAATCTCTCTCGAAGTATCAGGGTTTCGAACGAGAACTCATCTCTTACAAAGGGATTTCATTTTTGTGAACTTATTTGAACTCCATACTTTTTGTGTGTTCAAAATGAACCATTCAAAGGCACACCACAAAATTTCAACAATTTCTGACTTCATTTGGTATATTTCGTGGATTTACTTATTTTTTTGAGCTAGTTGACCCTGAAATTGAAAAGCACTACAAATGAACTCTGAAAATGTTGAAAGTTAGCATGCTATCATCATTTCACCCACATAGCATGTGTTAAAAAGTTGAGAGGGCTACGACAAAAACTGGATGCACTTCGTGTACAAAACGGACAATCTCTCTCGAAGTATCAGGGTTTCGAACGAGAACTCATCTCTTACAAAGGGATTTCATTTTTGTGAACTTATTTGAACTCCATACTTTTTGTGTGTTCAAAATGCACCATTCAAAGGCACACCACAAAATTTCAACAATTTCTGACTTCATTTGGTATATTTCGTGGATTTACTTATTTTTTTTGAGCCAGTTGACCCTGAAATTGAAAAGCACTACAAATGAACTCTGAAAATGTTGAAAGTTGGCATGCTATCATCATTTCAAGCATGTGTTAAAAAGTTGAGAGGGCTACGACAAAAACTGGATGCACTTCGTGTACAAAACGGACAATCTCTCTCGAAGTATCAAGGTTTCGAACGAGAACTCATCTCTTACATGGATAATATGAAAATAAAAAGTGTTTGAAATTTAGTATGTTCCATACATGCATTACATAAAAGGTTTAATACATTATTACATTATTGCACCAATATTCCTATGTATTATTTCTGTTTTCTTCTGGGTCGTAGCCATGGAGAATCTTCATCATTCAGTAGGATGCTTGGGTCAGTTTTCACTTTGAAGGGCGGAATTTCATGAAACTTATTATAATCTTCTAACATGTCTGTCTTGTCATCTACTCCCACGATGTTGCTTTTCCCTGAAAGAACTATGTGGCGTTTTGGCTCATCGGATGATATCTTCTTTTGCTGATTTCTTTTTCTCGTTAATGTAGACATGTCCTTCACATAGAAAACCTGAGCGACATCATTGGCTAGGACAAATGGTTCGTCCATGTACGCAAGATTGTTAAGATCCACTGTTGTCATGCCGTACTTTTGGTCTACAACTACCCCGTCTCCTGTCAGCTTCACCCATTTGCACCGAAATAAAGGGATCATAAAAGTAGGTCCATAGTCAAGTTCCCATATCTCCTCTATGTACCCATAATATGTTTCCAAACAGTGCACATTCTCGTCTGTTGCATCAAAGCGGACACCACTATTTTGGTTGGTGCTCTTTTTATCTTGGGCAACCGTGTAAAATGTATTCCCATTTATCTCATACCCTTGGAAAGTACATATAGTCGAAGATGGTGGCCTGGCCAAATAGTACAGCTCATCTCCAACGGTGTCGTCATTCATGAGATGTGTCTGCAACCAATAGCCGAAAGTCTTCTCGTGTTCCCCTTTAATCCAAGAGTCAGCCTTCCCCGGGTTTTCGGAGCATAGAATATTCTTGTGTCTCACGATATACGGAGCCACCACGGTGGAATTGTGTAGAACTGTGTAGTGTGCTTGAGAGAAAGAATGCCCGTCCATACATACTTTTGCTTTCCTTCCTATTGTGCCTTTTCTTGTCAGCCTACCCTCATACCGAGATTCAGGAACACCAATCGGCTTAAGGTCAGGAAGAAAGTCCACACAAAACTCAATGACCTCCTCTGTTCCATAGCCCTTGGAGATGCTTCCTTCTGGCCTAGCACGGTTACGAACATATTTATTTAAGACTCCCATGAACCTCTCGAAGGGGAACATATTGTGTAGAAACACAGGACCGAGAATTCTAATCTCTTCGACTAGGTGAACTAGGAGGTGTGTCATTATATTGAAGAAGGATGGCGGGAACAACAACTCAAAGCTGACCAGACATTGGACCACATCAATCTGTAACCCTGATAGACTTTCTCGATCGATTACCTTCTGAGAAATTGCATTGAGGAATGCACATACCTTCACAATTGCCAGGCGAACATTTTCTTGTGGAATTCCCCTCAATGCAACCGGAAGCAATTGTGTCATAAGCACGTGGCAGTCATGAGACTTTAGGTTTTGGAATTTTTTATCTTTCATATTTACGATTCCCTTTATATTCGACGAGAAGCCAGTCGGGACCTTGATACTAAAAAGGACTTCAAAGAATATTTCCTTCTCTTCCTTAGTAAGAGCGTAGCTGGCACGCCCTTGAAACTGCCCTGGATGCATGCCATCTCTTCCTTTATGACGTTCCTGGTCCTCCCGTGCTTCCGGTGTATCTTTTGACTTCCCATACAAGCCCAGGAAGCCTAGAATATTCACGCAGAGATTCTTCGTCAGGTGCATCACGTTGATTGCCGAGCGGACCTCATGGACTTCCCAGTAGGGTAGCTCCCAAAATATAGATTTCTTCTTCCACATGGGTACGCGCTTATCAGGGTCGTTAGGAACAGGTTGGCTGCAAGGACCCTTTCCGAAGATTACTTTTAAATCTTTGACCATATCAAATACTTCAGCACCAGTACGGATGACAGGCTTCCCCCGCGGTTCTACCTTGCCATTGAAATGCTTGCCTTTTTTCTTTAAGGGATGCTTGGGCGGAAGAAAACGAGATTGTACGGATACACATTCTTCCTACATTTGTCCAGATATATACTTTCTGTCTGATCCAAACAGTGTGTGCATGCATTGTATCCCTTGTTTGACTGTCCTGAAATGTTACTAAGAGCAGGCCAATCATTGATGGTTACGAAAAGCAACGCTCGAAGGTCAAATTCCTCTTGTTTGTGCTCGTCCCACACACGTACACCTGGTTCGGCCCACAGCTGTAAAAGTTCATCAACTAATGGCCTTAGGTACACATCAATATCGTTGCCGGGTTGCTTTGGACCTTGTATAAGCACTGGCATCATAATGAACTTCCGCTTCATGCACAACCAAGGAGGAAGGTTGTAGATACATAGAGTAACGGGCCAGGTGTTGTGACTGCAACTCTGCTCCCCAAAAGGATTCATGCCATCTGTACTCAGACCTAACCATAAGTTCTTTGCGTCAGCTGCAAATCTCGGGAACTCTCTCTCGATTTTTCTCCACTGCCGACCATCAGCGGTGTGCCTCAACTTATCGTCTTTCATACGATCTTCCATGTGCCATCGCAACAACTTCGCATGATCTTTATTTCTAAACAGACGTTTCAACCGTGGTATTATAGGAGCATACCACAGCACCTTGGCAGGAACCCTCTTCCTGGGTGGCTCGCCCTCAATATCACCAGGGTCATCTTTTCTGATCTTATACCGCAATGCAGTGCATACCGGGCATTTATCCATATTCTCGTACTTCTCACCGCGGTAGAGGATCCAGTCATTAGGGCATGCATGTATCTTCTACACGTCTAATCCTAGAGGGCAGACAAGCTTCTTTGCTTCGTACGTGCTGGCGGGCAATTCGTTCTTTCTTGGAAGCATCTTCTTCATCAGTACCAGCAACTTTTCGAATGACGAGTCAGTCACACCGGTCTTTGCCTTCCACTTGAGCAATTCCAGTGTGCTACCCAGCTTCTTCTGGCCATCTTCACAAGTTGGGTACAACAATTTGTTGTGGTCCTGTAACATCTGCTCGAACAGCAACCTCTCCTTTTCTGTGTCGCAACCTCGCCGTGCATCAGAAATGACCCGGCCAAGATCATCACTGGCTCATCTGGTTCCCGTTCTTCATCCTGATCTTCTTCTTCATTGTCTTCCATTGCGGTATCAGCATACTCAGGGAACATAGATCGGTAGTTGTCATCATCGTTCTCTTCTTCTTCATCGTTGTCTTCCATCATAACCCCTCTTTCTCCGTGCTTGGTCCAAACATTATAGCCCGACATAAAACCGGACCGAAGCAGGTGGCTTTGAATGACTCTTGAGGGAGTGTAATCCTTCTCATTCTGACATTCAACACATGGACAAAACATATAGCCACCACCATGCTTGTTCGCATCGCCTGCATCTCGAAAAGAATGCACGCCTTCTCTGTAAGCGGCTGTGCGTCGATCACCGTACATCCATGGATGGCTCATCTGTGTTATACGACAGTATATCAAATACAATCACGATCCTAAAAATTAGTACCGCACGGTCTAAACGAGGAAATATAGTTGCTAACCTTTTAGAATAAGTAGAAATAAAGAGGAAGAGGTTTAAGCGAGGCTCAGGCATCTCATATCGTAGTTGTGTTCGGTGAACAGAAGCGGCATCGCTCTAACACACATTTCAACAAACACCTCTAGTGCATCAAAAAAAGTGGAGAGCTAGCACACACACACAATCCTCCATCCAAGAAAAATGCAAGGAAGAGGGGAGAGGGGGGCTGTGCTATATATAGGCAGATGACTTTAGTCCCGATTTGAGACACAAACCGCGACTAAAGGTGGCGCACATGCGGGCTGCCCACCGCGTAGCCCTTTAGTCCCGGTTTGGGACACGAACCGGGACTAAAGGCTCCTTACGGGCCGGGACTAAAGCCTCGAGGGAGGCATTGGGAATTGGGGCGACGTGGCCGGGCCTTTAGTCCCCGCCCAGAGGCAGGCCGGGACTAAAGGGTCCAGTCCAAAGGCCCGTTTTCCACTAGTGATCGCTACTTCTTAGACAATCCGCCATGCATGGGGGGGACTGGCGAGTTCGTTCGGTTGAAGAAGATGCGATTCTTCAGCACTCTTAGAGGGTTGAGACTTTACATGGCTATCAATTACAATCTTCCTCTTAAGGTTAATTTACCATTTCAACATGGAAGCATTGATTTCAAATTAGTTTAGATGAATGAGACTAATACTATGGGCCTCTCCTACAATCCATTGAACAGATGCTTCACCTAGCAAACGTTGTTCTATGTGGTATTTTCTCATGCCGCTACAATGAACTGAGTAGAAAGTACAAATTTGCCATGCATTTGATTGAGCTCCATGCGCCATACTCCTTCTTCAAAGGCTGGTGAGTAACTTAAAAATCTTATGTAAAAATTGTTTTGTTTTTGCTCCTCCTATCGCAAGAAATATTTATCTCAGAATGTTGTTATCTGACTGTATTTTATCAATCTTGTGAAGCTTTGATGACATCAACTTGGAGAGGCTAAGGATTGCTATGAAAAGGGTGAAAATTATAACGGATCCAATTGCTTTGATTTTGATCCCATATCTATCGATTGGGACGACTATTTCTATAGTGTTCACATCCCCGGTGTGCTCAAATATACGAGTGTTTGAGTTACATTTAACTAGCCAAATTACAAGTGCAGTTAATAGCATTTGAAATACAGTAATGACATATTATGTTTATGCAACTCGAGTGGATATGTATCGTACTATTTATTTTTATACAACTCTATGTATTGTATCAATAGTATAGAAATTGTGTATTAGCATAGTTTCTTATCACCTTGTCCATCAAGAAATTGCGTGTTATATAGTACGTTTTCGTGTAAGTCTGCTTAATATAGCTTCAAACTTCTGGACTAATTCTTAGTTGTCACACATGGAATATATCTTATGTTTTATTGGTCAAACAATATCACAACATTCATGTCTTCATCGCTTGAGCGGTGCATAATAGTGTCACATAAAAATTGACAATTGTATATAAGATATGATGATGTTACATAGTCTATGCATGCATAAATCCATAGGTGGAGACCCTCCCATCCTTTGCGTCTAATACTCCTTCCATATGTTAGTAGTACTAGCAAAAGGGCCCATACATTGCAACGAAAGAATAAAATATCCTAATCTCCAATGCCCATGATCACATTTTACTGCATTATTGAAATACACTATCACTCCCAATTTCGGGAAATCATGCATAATTTTAAAAATAATGAATAGCTTTAAACTCACGCACATATTCGAAATCATGAACATTTTAAATTCCTAAACAAATTTATCAAATTTTGAACATTTTCTGAAACCAAGATTTTTTTTGAATTCATGAACATTTTATGATATTTGCAAACATTTTTATAATATGTAAACATTTTATAAACAATTTTATATTGAATTGGCGAACATTTATAGAATCAACAAACGTTTTTTACAAATTGACGGAACAATTTTTAAAATTCTAGAACATTTTTTTTCTTTACAATTTTTTTTTTTACTTAATGAACATTTTTAAGTCAGAGAACATTTTAAGAATGAATAAACTATTGGGTAAGTCACGAACAGTTTTTAAATTGTTAGGATATGTTTCCATTCATGAACATTTTTTGAATTTTCGAAATTGTGTTTTATTTCATTGAAATTTTTTAATACATTAAATTTTTAGAAAATCATGAACACTTTTTTATTTCTGAAACTTTTTTAAAAAATTGAACTTTTTTTAATAAGCACACATATTTTTTACAAAATCATGAACATTTTTTTAGTCCACAGATATTTGATAATTTATTAAACATTTTATTTCACATTCCCTTTTTCTATTTTTGAAAAAAAATCTAGTCCCAAATTAAAGTAGAAAAACATTAAACAAACAAAAAACAAAAAACAAAATTTGAAAAACAGGCTGCGAGGACATGGGCTGGCCCCAACAGGCGAGCTGCATCTTCTCCGTAGAGGAGGTCCCTACTGCATGAGTAATATTTTGCTACTTTGGAGACAATTTTCGTGATGTATCGCAAAAGTAATAACCCATTTATTATTATTAGTTGTAGATAGGAAAATAGTTCACGGAAGTAAACGAGAAAACAATGGGATACAAAGCCGGCTTTACGGTAGGGTTTAGTGCTTTATGGGAGGCCACCATGGAGGTGAGCCGTTGGTAAGGAGGAGGAACTTAACTTGGCAAGCAGAGATTGTAGTTGAGAAGGACGACCCTGGAGGAGGCCAATGACATGGTTGCAAGGAGTGGCAACAGAGCTTTTCAGATAGTCATCAACCCATGCAACAGTTCGCTTCTCACAAAGTAACGAACATACAATGTTCAAAAGATACATTGGTAATGTGACGGTCATTACGATATTCAAAATGACAAACATGTTGTTTCTCATACAGGTTACTGATCTATTAAGATCATGGTACTGCAAAGAGAGAAAGAAAAGTTGTGTACCACATCATCTTGAGATGCCTAGAATATATGCTAGCACCCATCACACATGCATGTCTATCCATTTTAGAGTATCGCTACTTCGTTCGTTTCTATTCGATGCTGATTTTCACAAAATAGTTTCTTCTTGTGTGCTAAATGGAAAAAAACAATATGGCTCCATCTCATGAGTTACAACTTATTAACGACTTCTAGTATGAGAAACCAAATATCAAACTGGCAGGAAAGCTGGTTGATATCGTCAGTAAAATTGAGATGACTATACTCCATGCCGATAAGACCAAATAGGCATTTGTTTTTTCTTTTGCAATCAATACAAAAAGTTATCAATTTATATGTTAATAAAAGTGATAGTATTTTGAGGCCGACTGTTCAATCGAACATACAAAGTAGAGGACAATTAGTTTTCACTGCTCCGTCTCTATCTACAACTCAGACAACCTGTGGTTATGATAACATCACAAGGAGACCATGGATCAACCAAAAAGAACAGTTACATAACATGAACTGATGCTAATGCAAGCATGACTGCATCCATATAAAATAAATCATTATGCTTGACATATATGAACAAGCAAGCTATCCCATATCATCTCGAGATGCAATAATATATGCTAACACCTGTAAAAGATGTTTGTCTATCTTGAGATGCGATAACATATGATAACATCTATTAGAAGAACCTATCTATCCATTTTCCGAGTAATGTTACTTCATTCATTTTGATTCGAGGCCGACATTCTTTGTATGCTTATAAGTACTAAACAAACAAAAAAATAAGCCCTTGTTATGTATCATTAGTTGTTGCTTATTAACAGCTCCCTTTACTATAACCAAAAATGTCAAACTCGACAGGGAAGGTCGTTAATACCATATGTGATATATAGGTAACTACTCGAGGTGAGAGAAGCTCAAATGAGGTTAGGTTTTCCTTTTGCAATCAATACAGAAAATATCATAGGATGCATTTATGTACTACTGAATGCCGATGTAACACCCCGGTAGTTAACTTACAGTAAGCACACACTGAATTTGCTACGTCATCATGTTTAACTGAGCTAGATTTTCATTTAATAAAATCAAAGCCAAATTTCAAATTTAAATTAAAGTCAAATTATTATTTCTCAAGAAGTAAAAACAAAAATGTTCCTAATATTGCAAATAATCAATGGTTAACTATGGTTAAGAAACCAACATTTTGTAAAGTGTGTAAATGCCCAAAATAATTAAAGGAGATGCCAAAACAATTATTTAAATGTCGTTTGAATTATGAAAATCCCAAGCTTTTCAATTGGTCCCCAAATATTTTGTGGCTATGTCTAATATTGCAATGGAATAATGACACGAGTTTCATATAAAAAATTCATTTGATGGACCAACTAAATACCAATCAGTGGGGAAATATTACAAAAAAAAGAAATGGGAAAATGCTGAAGGTCTACTGTGGACTAAAGGCATGTTGCTACAGTGTTAGGCCCATCCCACCACAGGCCTCCTTCAATGTAAGTACACAGGAGACTAGAGAGGTTGTGCATGGCACGCATCCATCCCCCCCTATGGCCGCTTCCGTCGCCGTGTCGGCCATCCCCCGGGTCCTCTAGGTGGATAAGAACCACCCCTACTGTGTAGACAAACCCTAGCCCCCTCTTATCCCCTCGCTCGTCCTCTCCCATTCAGTTCTCGCCAACTCCCGTCCACGTATCGTCGCCGTCCTCGCGGCCACTAGCCTCTTCGGCGACCGGGAGGTCGTCTAGGGACTTCCTCGCCATCAACTCCATCATCTCCGTGAATACGTTCGATCGGAGCTACACTTTGTGCTCGGGATCGAGCTAGTTTTCCACCACGTCGTTGCATCTCGCCATCAAACTCAACGCATCCGATCACCCTCACGCTCTTTAATTACATCCATGAGCTCTGTGATGAGCCTTTCCCCCAATTCCACCTTTTCCCCCTTCGATTTGTACATCGTGGGACAAATATAATAATAACCAATTTATTATTGCCTCTAGGGCATATTTCCAACAGTCTCCCATTTGCACTAGAGTCAATAATCTAGTTCACATCACTATGTGATTGTAATGAATCTAACACCCATAGAGTTCTGGGGTTTGATCATGTCCTGCTTGTGACAGAGGTTTTTAGTTAACGGGGCTGAAACATTCAGATTCGTGTGTACTTTACAAATCTCTATGTCATACTGTAGATGCTTCTACCACGCTTCAAATGGAACAATTCCAAACGGCTACTCCATTATATGAATCTGGTTTACTACTCAGAGTTATCCGGATTAGTGTCAAAGCTTGCATCGACGTAACCCTTTACGACGATCTCTTTTATCACCTCCATAATCGAGAAAAATTCCTTAGTCCCATAGTTACTAAGGATAACTTTGACCGATGTTCAGTGATTCAATCCTGGATCACTCTTTGTACCCCTTGACACACTAATGGCAAGGCACACATTAGGAACAGTACACAACATGGCATACTATAGAGCCTTCGGCTAAGGCATAGGGGACGACCTTTGTCCTTTCTCCTTCTTCTACCATGATCGACCTTTGAGTCTTACTCAAATTTCACACCTTTACAACACAACCAAGAACTCCTTCTATGACCGATTTATTTTGAACTCCTTCAAAACTTGTCAAGGTATGCATTCATTGAAAGTTTTATCAAGCGTCTTGATCTATCTCCATGGATCTTGATGCTCAATGTTCAAGTAGGCTTAATTTAGGTTGTCCTTTGAAAAACTCCTTTCAAACAAACCTTTCTGTTTTCCACATATCCTACATTATTTCCGATCAACAATATGTCAACCACATATATTGATCAGAAATTCTATAGTGCTCCCACTCACTTTCTTGGAAATACAAGCTTCATAAACTTTGTATAAACCCAAAAGCTTTGATCATCTCATCAAAGCGTATATTCCAAATGCGAGATGCTTGCTCCAGTCCATAGAAGTATCGCTAGAGCTCGCATACTTGTTAGCATCCTTAGGATCGACAAAAACTTCTGGTTGTATCACATAAAACCTTTCCTCAAGGAAACCATCGAGGAAACAATGTTTTGACATCCTATCTGCAAGATTTCATAATAAATAATGTAGCAACTGGTAACATAATAACAGACTTTAGCATCGCCATGGGTGAGAAAGTCTCATTGTAGTCAACTCCTTGAACTTATCGGCAACATCTTTGCGACAAGTCGAGCTTTCTTAATGATGACATTTACCATCATCGATTGTCTTCCTTTTAAAGATCCACTTCTACTTAGTAGCCTTACGAGCATCAAGTAGTTGTTCCAAAGTCTACACTTTGTTTTCATACATGGATCATATGTTGGATTTCATGGTGTCTAGTCATTGGTCGGAATCCAGGCCCACCATCGCTTCTCGATAGCTCGTAGATTCATTGTTGACCAGAAACATGACCTCCAAGACAGGATTACCGTACTAATGTGGAGCATTACGTTTCCTTGTCGACCTACGAGGTTTGGTAGTAACTTGATACGAAGCTTCATGATCACCATCATCAGCTCTCCACTTCAACTAGTGTAGGCGCCATAGGAACATCTTCCTGCGCCCTGCTACTCATTGGTTGAAGTGACGGTTCAATAACCTTATCAAGTTTCCACTATCCATCCACTCAATTCTTTCGAGAGAAACTTTTTCTCGAGAAAGGACCCGTTTCTAGAAACAAACACATTGCTTACGAATCTGAGATAGGAGGTATACCCAACTATTTTGGGTGTCCTATAAGATGCATTTATCCGCTTTGGGTTCGAGCTTATCAGGCTGAAACTTTTTCACATAAGCGTCGTAGCCCCAAACTTTTAAGAAATGACAACTTAGGTTTCTTCAAACCATAGTTCATATGGTGTCATCTCAACGGAATTACGTGGTGACCTATTTAAAGTGAATGTGGTTGTCTCTAATGCCTAACCCAAAAATGATAGTGGTAATTTGATAAGAGAGATCATAGTATGCCCCATATTCAATAGGGCGCGACTATGGCGTCCGGCCACACCATCACACTATGGTGTTCCAGGAGGCATGAGTTGTGAAACAATTTTCACATTGTCTTAAATGTTTACCAAACTCGCAACTCAGATATATATTTACCCCCACGATCACATCATCGACATATTATCCTATTGTCACGACGATCTTCAACTTCAGTCTGAAATTTCTTTGAACTTTTCAATATTTCAGACTTTGTGATTCCTCAATCAAATACACGTGTATCTACTCAAATCATTAGTGAAGTAAGAACATAACGATATCCACTGTGTGCCTCAACACTCATTGGACTGATACATCAAAATGTATTATTTCCAACAAGTCACTTGCTCATTCCATCTCACTAAACATGAGGCCTTCAGTCATCTTGCCCATGTGGCATGATTTGCATGTCTCAAGTAATTCAAAATTAAGTGAGTCTAAACGATCCATGTGCTTGGAGTTTCTTCATGTCTTTACACCAATAGGCATGCACTAGTAGAAAACAGGGCTACCGTTCGGCCCTGGCCAGCCCATTAGTCTCGGTTCTTCAAGAACCGGGACCAATGGGTGGTATTAGACCCGGTTCGTGAGCCCAGGGGGCCGGCCGGGGCCTCGCGGGCATTGGTCCCGGTTCGTGAAGAACCATTTGTCCCGGTTCGAGCCACGAACCAGGACCAATGGTCCTCGCTGCTGGCCCACAACCTTTAGTCCCGGTTCATGTCACGAACCGGGACAAATAACTTGCCTACATATATACCCACCGCCGCGGCAGAGCACTCCACAGTGCTCTGTTTTTGTCGAGCCGGCGAGGGAAGGACATTTGGGTGTTCTAGTTCACCTCTTATGCACGTGAGGTGTTCGATGAAATGCCCGAGCCACACTAGTTAAGCTTTCTCCTCTCGAAACTCGACCTCCGAGCTCCATTTTCAATGAGACTTGTCTAGATTTAGCGGTCCATCACACCCCGTCGCCGCCCCGTCTTCACCGCCGTCGATCGCCCGCGCCGATCTCGTCGCCGGCACCACTGTGGTGAGCCTCTTGTTCTTATCTTCTTTCTGAAAGAAAAAATTCTGACTTCAGATAGATACTTGTCTAATTTTCTTACTTTTATTATTCCTTGTTATTATATAGTGCGATGGTTTTGGTATCCACCCCCGTCGGCCCTCGTCCTGTCTATGATTCAGATGTGGTATATATTATCTTTTCATAACTATTTGGTTCATTTATTGTTTATGACAATTATGATGACCAACGTGACATATATTTTTAATCTAGGAGGTATGTGAACCGATAATTCCAACCCACCTAGAAATGCTTCTCGAGACGTTAACTTTGCTTGAAAAAGAAAACAAATACTTGAAGGAAAAATTGAAAATAATTGAGGATAAGAATATATAAATGAAGTTGCATGTTGCCGAGGTCATTGACGATCGCAAGATGAAGATCGATGCGATGCGGTTGAAGATGGATGCAATGCGCTTGAAGATGGATGAAATGCGCTTGAAGATTAGGAATATTAGAAAATATGCCATTGATAAAGAGGCTTGGTATCATTATGCCGTTGGGTCAATTGTTACCTTACTTGCGATTTTGATCGCGTTTGTTGTTGCATTTAAATGTTTTACATAGTTGTATGTTGTTTTATGAGAGAACTTTATGTATTTATTTTTCAATAATAACATTTGATCACTATTGTTCTTTGGTTTTAATGTGATGATGAACTTGTATTAATTTGTTCATTTCTCTATTCATTTTGTTCTGTAATGGTATTTTGATATATACTTAATTTCATAATAGAGATGAACCGCCAATGGATGTACGGTGACCGACGCACTTTGGAGTACATTACGAACCGGGACTAATGCCCGAGTCGAAAAGGGTTGTAAATTGATGATGTGGCTTTGAATGGTGCATTTTGAACACAGAAAAACTATGGAGTTCAAATAAGTTCAAAAAAATGAAATCCCTTTGTAACAAACGAGTTTCCGTATGAAACCCTGATACTTCGATAGAGATTGTCCGTTTTGTACACGAAGTGCATCAAGTTATTGCCGTAACCCTCTCAACTTTCTCGCACATGCTATGTGGGAGAAATGATGATACCATGCCAACTTGGAACCTTTTCAGAGTTCATTTCAAATGCTTTTCAATTTCATGGTCTTATAACTCATAATAATCAGTAAATGCATGAAAAATAACAAATGAAGTCAGAAATGGTTGTAAATTGATGATGTCGCTTTGAATGATGCATTCTGAACACAGAAAAACTATGGAGTTCAACTAAGTTCAAAAAAATGAAATCCCTTTGTAACAGACGAGTTTCCATATGAAACCCTGATACTTCGAAAGAGACTGTCCGTTTTGTACACGAGTGCATCCAGTTTTTGTCGTAACCCTCTCAACTTTCTCGCACATGCTATGTGGGTGAAATGATGATACCATGCCAACTTGGAACCTTTCCAGAGTTCATTTCAAATGCTTTTCAATTTCATGGTCTCATAGCTCAAAATAATAAGTAAATGCATGAAAAATAACAAATAAAGTCAGAAAGGGTTGTAAATTGATGATGTGGCTTTGAATGGTGCATTTTGAACACATAAAAACTACGGAGTTCAAATAAGTTCAAAAAATGAAATCCCTTTGTAACAGACGAGTTTCCGTATGAAACCCTGATACTTCGAAAGAGATTGTCCGTTTTGTACACGAAGTGCATCCAGTTTTTGCCGTAACCCTCTCAACTTTCTCGCACATGCTATGTGGGTGAAATGATGATACCATGCCAACTTGGAACCTTTTCAGAGTTCATTTCAAATGCTTTTCAATTTCATGGTCTTATAGCTCGTAATAATCAATAAATGCATGAAAAATAACAAATTAAGTCAGAAAGGGTTGTAAATTGATGATGTGGCTTTGAATGGTGCATTTTGAACACATCAAAACTATGGAGTTCAAATAAGTTTAAAAAAATGAAATCCCTTTGTAACAGACGAGTTTCCGTATGAAACCCTGATACTTCGAAAGAGATTGTCCGTTTTGTACACGAAGTGCATCCAGTTTTTGCCGTAACCCTCTCAACTTTCTCGCACATGCTATGTGGGTGAAATGATGATACCATGCCAACTTGGAACCTTTTCAGAGTTCATTTCAAATGCTTTTCAATTTCATGGTCTTATAGATCTAAATAATCAGTAAATGCATGAAAAATAACAATTGAAGTCAGAAAGGGTTGTAAATTGATGATGTGGCTTTGAATGGTGCATTTTGAACACAGAAAAACTATGGAGTTCAAATAAGTTTAAAAAAATGAAATCCCTTTGTAACAGACGAGTTTCCGTATGAAACCCTGATACTTCGAAAGAGATTGTCCGTTTTGTACACGAAGTGCATCCAGTTTTTGCCGTAACCCTCTCAACTTTCTCGCACATGCTATGTGGGTGAAATGATGTTACCATGCCAACTTGGAACCTTTTCAGAGTTCATTTGAAATGCTTTTCAATTGCATGGTCTTATAGATCTAAATAATCAGTAAATGCATGAAAAATAACAATTGAAGTCAGAAAGGGTTGTAAATTGATGATGTGGCTTTGAATGGTGCATTTTGAACACACAAAAACTATAGAGTACAAATAAGTTAAAAAAATGAAATCCCTTTGTAACAAACGAGTTTCCGTAGGAAACCCTGATACTTCGAAAGAGATTGTCCGTTTTGTACACGAAGTGTATCCAGTTTTTGCCGTAACCGTCTCAACTTTCTCGCACATGCTATGTGGGTGAAATGATGATACCATGCCAACTTGGAACCTTTTCAGAGTTCATTTCAAATGCTTTTCAAGTTCATGGTCTTATAGCTCAAAATAATCAGTAAATGCATGAAAAATAACAAATGAAGTCAGAAAGGGTTGTAAATTGATGATGTGGCTTTGAATGGTGCATTTTGAACACAGAAAAACTGTGAATTTCAAATAAGTTCAAAAAAATGAAATCCCTTTGTAACAGACGAGTTTCCGTATGAAACCCTGATACTTCGAAAGAGATTGTCCGTTTTGTACACGAAGTGCATCCAGTTTTTGCCGTAACCCTCTCAACTTTCTCGCACATGCTATCTAGGTGAAATAAGGATACCATGCCAACTTGTAACTTTTTAGAGTTAATTTCAAATGCTTTTCAATTTCATGGTCTTATAGCTCAAAATAATCATTAAATGCATGAAAAATAACAAATGAAGTCAGAAAGGGTTGTAAATTGTTGATGCGGCTTTGAGTGGTGCATTTTGAACACAGAAAAACTATGGAGTTCAAATAAGTTCATAAAAAATGAAATCCCTTTGTAACAGATGAGTTTCCGTATGAAACCTTGATACTTCGAAAGAGATTGTCCGTTTTGTACACGAAGTGCATCCAGTTTTTGCTGTAACCCTCTCAACTTTCTCGCACATGCTATGTGGGTGAAATGATGATACCATGCCAACTTGGAACCTTTTCAGAGTTCATTTCAAATGCTTTTCAATTTCATGGTCTTATAGCTCAAAATAATCATTAAATGCATGAAAAATAACAAAAGAAGTCAGAAAGGGTTGTAAATTGACGATGTGGCTTTGAATGGTGCATTTTGAACACAGAAAAACTATGGAGTTCAAATAAGTTAAAAAAAAAGAAATCCCTTTGTAACTGACGAGTTTCCGAGACTAAAGATCCAGCGAAACCACATGGTGTGACGCGCAAACACGTGGCGTGCCGCATATGTTATTAGTCCCGGTTCAGGACAAAAACCGGGACTAAAGATCCAGCAAAACCACGTGGCGTGCCGCGCAAACACGTGGCATGCCGCATATGTTATTAGTCCCGGTTTTATATACGAACCGGGACTAAAGGATTGCCTATATAAACCCTCCCCCTCCCACCCCTCTCGTGTGTTTTTTGGCATTGAGGTGTGAGCATACATGCCATGCTCTTGCCACTCTAGCTCATGCATATGAGAGAAGAAGAATGCCGTCTGTTGTTATGGGGGTCGCTCTTCCTTCTTCTCGTTGTGCTAGATATTTGTTATGCATTAGGGGAAGAAGGAATAGCGGCCATCATCGACGGTCGAAAAATCAGGTGAGGGAGTGTCCACCATATATGAGAGAAACTTTAAAGCAAATAGAATTATCATAAAATAAAATTAATAAGTAATTATAAACAAAATAAAATAAAATAAATAACTATTTTGTTGTAAGTAGAAACAAAACAAAATAAGCTAACAAGCACTTTGAATTTAAGTAGAAACAAAACAAAATAAACAAAAGAAAAAATAATCAGTAAATGGAACTAAAATTATCAAAGTATTTTCTGTTAAAAATCATTAAAAGCAAAAAGAATTTTCATAAAGAAATTTTTTTGTTAGAAACTTTAATGGCGAAAAGAATTATCATAAAATAAAAAAATAAGTAATTAGAAACAAACAAAATAAAAAAAATAAGTATTTTGTTGTAAGGAGAAACTAAACAAAATAAGCTGACTAAAAAATAAACAAAACAAAAATAAAGAAAAAAACAAAACAAAAATAATGGAAAAAAATAAAAAATAGATGTGGCCACCACGTTGCAGCCACGGCGGAGCTTATAAACAGGCTCGGAAGCCCTTCGCTTGGCGAGGTGGGACTAAACATTCAACCGCACCACGGCTGTGGAATGCAACTGGTACCAATGCAAAAAAGAAATAAAGTAAATAAAGCAAAAAATAAAACAAAAAAACTGGGAAAAAATAAAAACATTGCCACCAACTAGGCCACCACGGCGTGAATACGACTAGAAACCCATCCATGGGTCAGGATTCAGGCCCGCAGTAGGCCCAGAAGGCCCATCAAGCAAAGCATTAGCAAGTAGACCCGTAAGCCTGCAGTGGAGAGGAGCTCGAGAGGGGTGCGGCAGTGGGGCTTATAAACCACTGCGCGCCCCTCTCAACTAGCGAGGTGGGACTAAACTTTGGCCGCGACGCGGGCAGCACAGGGGCCTTTGCTACCGGTTCCTGGCACCAACCGGTACCAATGCCCCCTTTAGTCCCGGTTGGTTCCACCAACGGGGACCAAAGGTCACTTTTCAGCGGGAAGCGGCGGCCTTTGGTCCCGGTTGGTGGCACCAACCGGGACTAAAGGGTGGGCAGTGGTACCGGTTGGTGCCACGGACCGGTACCAATGGCTTTGCTATATAAGCTAGCAGATATGAAAATTTCGTCAGTTTCTTTGATTCCTCCGACGACGCCGCCAGGCTGCCCGAGCTCGCCGTCGTCGCCCCTGCCCCCGACCACGTCGCCGTTGCCCGGCCCGACCACGCCGTTGTCACCCCTGCCCCCCGACCACGCCACGCGCCCTCGTCGTGCCTCTACCGCGCCCCTACCCGCCGCATCGACGCCGTTGCCGCCCTTTGCCCCGTTGATCGCCATCGCCCCTGCACCGACCACCCCACCATCGCCCGTGCCCCAACCACGCCGCTGTCGCCGCCCTCTACACCGACGTCGGCGCCGTGCCTCTCCTAGGTCAGGCCGGCGCCGCCCACCCTGTCCTCTCCTTTGTTCATACAAATGATGATTTGTTTTTTGCATTTTTATAAAAATGTATATATGTATGTATGTTCTCTATGCATATAAAAATTAGATTTTTAGTACATTTGGGTACATTTTAGGTTAGTTTTATCTATATATGTTCTCTGATTTAGTACATTTTAGGGTAGTTTCATTTTTAGAAAAGTTTTATATATTTAGGAAAAGAAGGAAGAGAAGGAAGAACGAAGAACGAAGAAGAAGAAAAAGTTTTATATATGCAAAAGTTACATTTTTAGAAAAGTATTATATATAGCTAGGAAGATAACGAAGAAGAAGAAAAAGAATGAGAGGAGAAAAAGGAAAATAAGAAGAGGAAGAAAGGAGAAGAAGAGGAGAGGAAGAAGAGGAGAAATAAATAAGAAGAGGAAAAAAGAAGAAAAAGAAGAGGAAAAGAAGAAAGGAATAGAGGAGAAAGAAGAAGAAAAAATAGAAATTTTTCTATTTTTTTTCTTCTTTCTCCTTTATTCCTTTCTTCTTCTCCTTTTTTTTCTTCTTTTTTTTCTTCGATTGCTTCTCTTTATTCCTTTCTTCTTCTCCTTTTTTTATTTTTTCTTTTGTCTTCTTATTTTTTATCGGGTATGTCGTTGTCGATATACCCCCTCCCGATCGAACTTCAACACGAGGGGGGTACCGATATACCCCCTCCCCGATAACATTATTTTCCCATCTATACGTATGTCGCGTCGTTGTCGATATAACCCCCTCCCGGATAACTTCGACATGAGGGGCGGTCGATATATATACCCACTCTTGACCGTGATAACTTATACCACGGGAGCACCCCCTTCGGCCCTCTCGCTCGACCAAAACTCTTGAGGACACCCAAACCCTAGAGAAAAAACGATGTTGGTCTCCTACCCCCTCCCCCCGCGCCCCTACCCGACAAACTCTCTCGAGGCCATCTAAATTTACCAAGTTAAAAGAGAGTTGTCATCAGGCCACCCCAAACCCTTGAAGCATTGTGTCGAGGCCACCCCAAACCCTTGAAGCGTTGTCGAGGCCACCCCAAACCCTAGAGAAGCAGCGTCGAGGCCACTAACATGATTCCTTATTGTGATTAGCTAGCTAGTTCTACGTCTTCCACTAATATATATCCATCTGTACCATGTTTGAATAATAGTTGACATGTTGTAAATATTTGCAGAAACTATGGATCACTCCCGAGACGAAGAGGAAGAAGTGATGTTGGGGGAGATAATCGCACAAGGAAGTGATGTCATTGCGTCATTTCTCAGAGACACCGATGGTCTGAAAGGACCGGGTGAAGAAGAGGGCTATGTTCATGATGATCTGGAAGGACCGGGTGAAGAAGAGGGCGTTCATGATGATCTGGAAGGACCGGGTGAAGAAGAGGGCGTTCATGATGGCTCCGTTGACCGAACCGAGTCCGGCCAGGTATATATATATATTTGTTAAGCACTTGCTGACTAGTTAATTGATGCATTCATTGTTTTCATATGTAAACATATTAATTAACTCTCGTATTTCTTCTTTTTTCTCTAGCCCTCCGGATCGACCTCAACTTCGGTAAAGAAGCGAGGCCCGAAGAAAAAGTTACGCTCGGATGAAAGGTTTGAGATCACAGCAATCGCGCGCGATGGCAAGCCAATTGAACCCATCCGGACAAGGTATGCATTTCGTGCTCAGTGCGGGGTTCTTGTTAGGTACAAGATCCCGATCAGTATCCAGCAATGGTTAAAGCCAAAGAAGGAAGACCCTGAGGTGCCGACGTCTTATGTCTCCGATAAACAGAAAGAAGATCTTTGGACAACGCTTAAGGAAAATTTCACCCTACCGCCAGAGGAGGATCCAGAGAAGCCAGTTAAAGAGGAATTGATCAAGTCTCATGCTCTTAAGAAGATGGCAGAACTATTCAGGATGTGGTAGAATGAGCTGAAAACGTTTGTCGACAAAGAAGAGACACCAGAATTCACCGGCCGGTTTGAGAAGAGCAGAGATCAATGGCTCGCATTTGTGGCCCACAAGACATCAAAAAAGAGTAAGAAGATGTCAGCGACAAACAAGAAAAATGCTGCAAAGAAGAAGCATCACCATCGCACGGGGTCAGGTGGTTACCTCAAAGCCAGACCGTTGTGGGACAAGGCAGAGAATGACCGGATTGCTAAAGGGGTCGAACCAGAGATATTGAGATGGCCAGACCGTTGCCGGACTTGGTTCTTCAGGGTTGGCGGAACCTTGGACCTTGTAGCACGGGAGTGCATTTAGACGGAAGAGCAACTGCGAATACCCGCCAGGAAGCTTCAGCACTCTATCGCCGCAGCACAGGAAGGGGCGTTCACTCCAGACAAAGAGAATGACGAGCTCACAATGGCCCTCGGGAATCCTGAGCACCCTGGACGGACACAAGGCACGCCAGGCTCCCTTCCGTGGAAGGCTGGGTTTCCGGACGCAGGGGGTTACAAAACCCAGGAGAGGAGGAAGAAAGCGAAGCATAGCCAACTGCAGGCGCTGCACAAAAGGGTACAAGGGCTAGAGGAACGAGAAGCAGATCGCAGCAAGCGACCTGCCAAAGCTTCCCCTGAAGCTACCCCGCCATCTCAGCGGAGAAGCAGCGTGGCTTCCACCGAGCAGACTCAGCAACTGGAGCCTATCTTCACGTGCTACCCCGTGGATGCTATCACTGAGTCTCAACATTGCTACCTTATGACGCAATGGATGACATTCAAAGTCAAGGCGGTTATTGGCTTTGTTATACCTAATGAACCTGGCTCAACCTACCATGGCCAGCCGATTCCAGAAGGATATGCTAGGGTGATGGTGGATCAAATAACGGAAGGATTTGAGGACCTTGAGCTTGACCACCCTACGGGTGAAGGGGAGATTCGGCTGGGTTCTTCTCTGAAGACTCCATGCCTATGGCGGAAGGAGCTCATCCACCTTCCGAACTGGATGCCTCCGCCTCCTCCTCCTCCTCCGGCGAGTCTGGGCCCGCCTCCTCCTCCGCCTCCTCCGGTGAGTGATCAGGGCACTCAGCCTCCTTCTCCGGCGCGTGACGGCACTCCGCCTCCTTCTCCGCCTGCGCCGGCGCGCCCGAAGAGCCAGCTGCCTCCTCCTTCTCCGCCTCATCAACAAGGGCTGAAGAGACCCGCCGCCGCTCCGTCTCCTCCGGCGCGTAGTCCTTCTCCTCCGCCTGGTAAGAAAGGAAAGACAGTTGTAGCCGCTCCGTCTGCTCCGACGTGTAGCAGTACACCCAGAGGCAGGCAATAAAAATACGGTCCTTCTCTGAAACCTCTAGAGAAGTTACCATACGAGAGGAGCCCGGAGGAAAATGAGAAGATCGTGGAAGCCGAAGTGAAGAACTTCTTTGAAGGGGTGAAAGCAAAAAAAAAACATCCACCTTCGGAGGAGAAGATAGATCCGGTAAAAGCAAAGCGTACTCCGGCTGCCCTGAAGAAACCGCCAAAGTCTCCGATGAAAGGCAACTATGAGCGCATTATTACAAAGTCATTTATCGAAGCGCAGCGGTCGGGAAGTACTGTCACTGATCAAAGGTTAGGAGAACGACGAGCTGGGAAAAAAGTTTCCCAGCTCGGCGAACAAGCGAACCAATCATCCCCCCCGCTCAAGGTGTCTAGCGATATCGTCGCTAATCATCCGGGGATCTTGTTGCCCGGTACCAATCATGCAGATTACCTGCCCGATGATGCACATTTTGATTTATTGGAGGTGGACGAACACAAATACGTGTACGGGAAGCCTCTCGTCAAAGATGAAAGATCTCTAACAACGATTATGCGAAGATTCCTCATTGGTACATGAAAACTTGCAAAGAGTCTGGGGGGAGTAATATTTTGACGCTGGGAGTTAGAAAGGAGCATGACCTCGTTGGAGTTGAACTGTTGATGGTTCCATTTGAGGAGTTCTTCCCGTTTTTAAATCTAAAGGCCCTCGATAAATTAATGATCACTTGCTACTGCCTGTAAGTAGTACTACTTCTGTCATTAAGTCTCTATATATAGGTCAGCTCTTCCATTGCATGTATTTTTAATTATCCTCACTATATTATATGCAGATTGAAGATCGTCGAATTGAAGAAAAGACAAATCGGTGATATTGGGTTCATTAACACAAATCTCGTAGATGCATTTATGATTAAATCTCAGGCCAAAGATACCGAGGCCAACCTGCTACAATCGTTTGTATAGAATCAAAACAAAGCTATAATACTCTTTCCTTACGAATTCTAGTGAGTGTTCTTGTCTTGCGCATATTCGGTTTCCCTTATTAGTCCAGGTTATAGTAATGTAATTGATGAGTTATGCATGCATGCGCAGCTTCCACTATATTCTTCTAGAGATTAAGCTTGAGCAGGGACTAGTAACCGTATTAGACTCGAGACGAAAAGATCCCAACGAGTATGCGTACATGACTGAAATTCTAGAGAAGTAAGTTAAATCGATCATTATCGCACCATATCGGCAACTTTGTTCATTTCCTGATATCAAGTAATTGTTTTCTTTGTGTGACAGGGTTTGGAAAAAATTCACCGCAAAAACTCCGGGACTGCCGAAGAAGCTGCAATTTAGACACCCGAAAGTAAGTACTATAGTAGCATGTTCCACGCATCTCCTAGTGATTTAAGCGCTAGTTTCATCAATACCATTTAGCATGCTTGCTAACTATCAGTTTGATTGACCTCTATTTCTTGTAAAGTGGTTGTGGCAGGAACCAGGGAATGATTACTGTGGATACTACATTTGCGAGTCCATCCGCCACGTGACCTGTGAGCGGGGCTACTTTGACAAACAATATGATGTGCGTAAATAATAATATTCACAATTTTATTTTATTTCCATCATTTGTGTTTAGTTTCATTTATTCATATATATGTATTGACCCCCTTCTTCAAATTAGATATATCGGATGGGGAATGAACTCCTACCAGCAGATCGTATGCGAGGAATTCAAGAGGAATTTGCGGCATTCTTTCTTGACCACGTGATCGCTAAAGACGGAGAATACTATGTGAACCCTAATGAGTTGAATTTTAATTAGGAGATTATATTGTAAGAGATAATTATATTGTATATATGTAGCCAGTAGCGTCGGATAGATATACGAGAACTTGTTGTTCGACCAATCTCTCAGAGAAGGAGAGGTGGTCGATATCACTTCTCTTTGTATGCATATGTTCATGACGATTTTCTATTTCCTTCATTTGCTTACTAGCTAGCGTGTCTAGTCCTCTGTATACGTATAGTATGCAGCGTCGACCAAGCATGGAGATAAGAGAGGACACTTTTCTCTATTCATTAGCTAGCTAACACAATATATGAAACACCTAAATTAACCCCCCAAAACCCCCTAACCCCCCCCCCTTTCAAAAAAAACCATCACCTGAAATGCTGACACGTGGATGCCTTTTGGCCCCGGTTGGTGTCACCAACCTGGACTAAAGGCCCCCCTACCCGGGCTCGCCGCACCGGCCACGTGGAAGCCCATCTGTGTCGGTTTGTGTAAGAACCGGGACTAAAGGCCAAGGGCATTAGTAACGACCTTTTAGTCCCGGTTCCGAAACCGGAACAGAAGGCCCTTACGAACCGGGACAAAAGGCCCTTTTTCTACTAGTGATGGTTCGCATGTCTCAAATGATTCAAAACCGACTGAGTCCAAAGATCCATTAGCATGGAGCTTCTTCATGCGTTTTATACCAATATGACTCAAGCGAAGGTTCAACAAGTAACTCGTACTATCATTACTACTTTGTATCTTTTGGCATAAATATTATGAAGATGTGTATCACTACGATCGAGATTCCATAAACCATTCATTTTAGGTGCAAGACCATTAGAAGGTATTATTCAAGTAAACGGAGTAACCATTATTCTCTTTAAATCAATAACCTTATTGCAATAAACACAATCTAATCATGTCTATGCTCAATGATGACCCACAAGTATAGGGGATCAATCGTAGTCCTTTCGATAAGTAAGAGTGTCGAACCCAACGAGGAGCGGAAGGCTCTGATAAACGGTTTTCAGCAAGATAATAACTGCAAGCACTGAAATTAGCGGTAACAAGTGATGGTGTAGTGAGGTGAAACGTAGCAAGCGAAAAGTAACAAGTAACAAGTAGTAGCAATGGTGCAGCAAGTGGCCTAATCCCTTTTGTAGCAACGGACAAGCCTGAACAAAGTCTTATAGGAGGAAAAACGCTTCCGAGGACACACGGGAATTTCTTTCATGCCAGTTTCATCATGTTCATATGATTCGCGTTCTTTACTTTGATAGTTTGATATGTGGGTGGACCAGCACTTGGGTACTGCCCTTACTTGGAAAAGCATCCCACTTATGATTAACCCCTCTCGCAAGAATCAACAACTACGAAAGAAGAATTAAGACAACGTCTAACCATAGCATTAAACTAGTGGATCCAAATCAGCCCCTTACGAAGCAACGCATAGACTGGGTTTAAGCTTCTGTCACTCCAGCAACCCATCATCTACTTACTACTCCCCAATGCCTTCCTCTAGGCCCAAATATGGTGAAGTGTTATGTAGTCGACGTTCACATAACACCACTAGAGGAAAAGACAACATACATCATATCAAAATACCGAACGAATATCAAATTCACAAGACTATTATCAGCATGACTTATCTCATGTCCTCGGGAACAAAAGTAACTACTCACAAAGCATAATCATAATCATGATCAGAGGTGTAATGAATAGGATCAAGGATCTGAACATAAACTCTTCCACCAAGTAATCCAACTAGCATCAACTACAAAGAGTAATCAACACTACTAGTAACCTTACAAGTACCAATCGGAGTCGTGAGACGGAGATTGGTTACAAGAGATGAACTAGGGATTGGAGAGGAGATGGTGCTGATGAAGATGTTGATGAAGAGGCCTCCCCTCCGACGAGAGGAGTGTTGGTGATGATTTCCCCCTCCGGGAGGGAAGTTTCCCCGGCAGGATCGTCCTGCCGGAGCTCTAGATTGGATCTGCTCAAGTTCCGCCTTCTGGCGGCGGCGAAACCACGAAAAAGCTTCCGATTGATTTTTTTTCTGGAACGAAACCCTTCGTATAGCAAAAGAGAGGGGCTAGTGGGCCGTCAGGGAGCCCACAAGCTTGCTAGCCGCCACCAGGGGGGTGGCGGTGGCAGGGCTTGTGGCGCCCTGGTAGCTCCCCTCTGGAACTTCTTTCGCCTAGTATTTTTTATATAATCCCAAAAAATTCCACGTAAATTTTCAGGGCATTTGGAGATGTGCAGAATAGTGGACTAAGATTTGCTCCTTTTCCAGTCTAGAATTCCAGCTGCCTGAATTCTCCCTCTTCAAATAAACCTTGCAAAATAAGAGAGAAAAGACATAAATATGGTACCACAAAGTAATATAAGAGCCCAAAAAGCAATAAATATCAACATGAAAGCATGATGCAAAATGGACGTATCAACTCCCCCAAGCTTAGACCTCGCTTGTCCTCAAGCGAAAACCAAGTTCCATAAACATGTCCACATGTTTAGGGGCGAAGGTGTCGATAAAACATAAAAGGTACATGAGGGCATCATGATCACACATAGAACAACAATACATCATAAATATTCTTATGGGAAAGTAACAATTCCTTCACAAAGCAAAGCATGAAGCAAAAACCTTACCGAGAAGTAACCAACAACAGTCCAAAGTCATTGAGGCAATTGCAATTTATCACAACATCAGAAAGAGTCAAATAAGAGCTTGTAAGGTAAACCCACATACTCAATCATCTCTTTTGTTTTCCACAATTGTTACAACTCACTGGTACTCATGGTGTTAAAGTTTCAGCTGGACACAGAGGAAGATAGGGGCTTATAGTTTTGCCTCCTAACTATTTACCTCAAGGGTAAAGTCAACAAAAATAAAACATAAGTACTCAACTCCAAGTTGATATATGAATATAGATCTTTCCCAAGCATGTGGCAGTAGCCAAGACAAAAGCAAAAATAGGGAATTGGTGAAGATCACCATGACTCTCACAAGGGCAAAAAGTAAAGGTACAAGATAGGCCCTTCGCAGAGGGAAGCAGAGGTTTTCATGCGCTTTTGAAGTTTGAATGCGTGTCCTCTTAGTGCGGAGGAACGTCACTTTATATTCCCTCCTGTGCTAAAGAACTTTATTATGCAGTCTGTCGCTTTTATGTCTTCCTCATAACAGGTTCGTACAAAGCTTATTTTCCACACACTAATAGATCATACATATTAGAGAGCAATTTTTATTGTTTGCACCGATGACAACTTACTTGAGGGATTTTATTCAATCCATAGGTAGGTATGGTGGACTCTCATGGCAAAACTGGGTTGAAGGTTTATGGATGCACAAGTAGTATCTCTACTTGGTACGGGAGTTTTGGCTAATATGAGGTGGAAGCAATCGTCACATGCCAAGGGATCTCTAATCATATAACATTGTTTGGAACCAAGCAAACACAATTCATTATGTTGTCTTCCTTGTCCAACATCTACTCCTAAGCATGTAATAGTTTGGTGAGTGCTCACAATTGTAAAAAGTGTCTAAGATGATATATTTATATGTGAACCTCTCTTTCCTTATTACTTCTTATTAATTGCAACAATGACTGAGGTCTATGTTGATTTATTCTCAACAAGTTTCAATCACCATACGTGTCATATGTGAAGTTATCACTTTCCATAAGATCGTCTCATGATATTTCATGCTATTGTTCTTTTCATACTTTTGATCATGGCACAAAGCAAAGCCCTTGACTAAGATACTCTTTATTATATAGCTCGTAAGCTCAAATACATCGGGGGAGACACAAGCAAAAGACTCAAAACTAAACACTAAAGACTTATTCTACTAAGAGAAGAAATAAAAACTGAAAAGGAAAGAACTAAAACAAAGGAAAGGGAAAAAGATATAAAGGTGATACAATACCAGGGTAACTCCCCCAAGCTTGGCAGAAGCCAAGGGGATTGCCCATACCAATGCTTAGTTGTCTTCCTTTGGTGGTGATGGCGGTGGAGTTGTTGGAGTAGTCTGATCCTCCGTCTTCCAAGGCATAGGTGCTCCATCATGGCAGGATAAACGAGTCGCCGGAATCCTCAAATCTGCAGCCAATCTTATTGATTTAAATCTATACTCATACTCATAGTTTTGGTTCTGCAGGTCATAGATCTGGCCCTAAAGTTGATCAACCCTGTCATAGAGCCTGGAGAGATGTTTTCCAATGTCAATGGCATCCATCTTGTGATTGCTAGTGAACTCCGTGATCATCATGTGGTTGGCGTTGAGTCCACGCTCCACCAACCCTTGGCACTTGAAGACTTGTTGCTCCATTGCTTCGAGCCTCGTCTCCACGCTTCAGGTCTTCTTAGGCCCCTCAACATCGCGGATGTGCAACATCCCCTCGCTCATCTTGATAGATTGAGGGTGTTTCAGCACTTCCGTGAGGTAGCGATTGATGACCTTCTCGAAGATCTTGTCCTTAGGAGCATTTGGGGAAGTCATGATGACATCGCGGATGTCCACAGAAACAGGCTCAAAATGAAAACAGAGGAAGACTGCGCGATACGGAGATCAAAACCTTCGGGCGAATATATGTTGATTTTTTCTGGACCAGAAGGAGTGCTCCGCAAGAAAACGGAGTCCGGGAGGCACACGAGGTGCCCACAAGCCCTCCATCCATCACCAGGGGGGTAGGTGGCGGCTTCCAAGCTTGTGGCCGCCTCGTGCGCTCTCCGAACTGCTTTTTATTTTTCTAATTTTCCAAAAATTCCAAAACGGAGGAAATTTCCTATTGGAAAAGCATCGGAGTCCAATTTCTTACCGAAACAGATACCTCTTCGTTTTCAGGGTCTGAAACAGGCTGATAAACATCCCTTATGTACTCCTTTGGAGTTATGACATTGATGATATTGGTCTCAACATTTATGGGAGTACCAGACATGTAATGCTTGATTCTTTGCCCGTTTACCACTCTAGGAAAATTTCCTTCCGTGTTATTGATTTTGATGGCACCGGAACGATATACTTCCTCGATAACATAAGGACCTTTCCATTTAGCGAGAAGCTTGCCTGCGGAGAATCTCAAACGAGAATTGTATAGCAGGACATAATCACCTACATTGAACTCTCGTTTCTGTATTCGTTTATCATGCCATCTCTTAACCTTTTCCTTGAACAACTTGGCATTCTCATATGCATGGGCCCTCCATTCATCTAATGAGCTGATATCAAACAACCGCTTCTCACCGGCAAGTTTGAAATCGAAGTTGAGCTCTTTGATTTCCCAATAAGCTTTATGTTCCAGCTCAAGAGGTAAATGACAGGCCTTACCATAAACAATTTTATACGGCGACATGCCCATGGGATTCTTATAAGCAGTCCTATAAGCCCATAGTGCATCGTCAAGTTTGCTAGACCAATTCTTTCGAGATCTATTGATGGTCTTTTGTAGGATCAATTTGATCTCCCTATTACTCAACTCCACTTGACCACTAGACTGAGGATGATAAGGAGATGCAACTCTATGGTTGACATCATACTTAGCGAGCATCTTGCGGAAAACACCATGGATGAAGTGTGAACCGCCATCAGTTATCAAATATTTAGGGACTAAAAATCTTGGGAAAATGGCTTCTTTAAGCATCTTAATAGAGGTGTGGTGATCAGGGTTTTTAGTGGGAATAGCCTCTACCCACTTGGTGACATAATCCACAACAACTAAGATGTGAGTGTACCCATTGGAACTCTGGAAGGGTCCCATATAATCAAAGCCCCAAACATCGAATGGTTCAATGACAAGTGAATAGTTCATAGGCATTTCCTGACGCTTACTGATATTCCCTATTCTTTGGCATTCGTCACAAGACAAGACAAACTTACGGGAATCCTTGAAGAGAGTGGGCCAATTGAAACCTGATTGCAATACCTAATGGGCAGTTCTATCTCCAGCATGTTGTCCTCCGTAGGCTTCAGAATGACACTTCTGCAAGATCTGTCCCTGTTCATGTTCAGGCCCACAACATCTAATAACACCATCTACTCCTTCCTTATCAAGGTGAGGATCATCCCAAAAGTAGTCTCTCAAATCAAAGAAGAATTTCTTCTTTTGCTGATAGATGAAACTGGGTGGTATGTATTTGGCTACGATATAATTTGCGTAATCAGCATACCACGGTGCACTATGTGAAGTGCGGGTGACATTTAATTGCTCATTAGGAAAGCTGTCATCAATAGGTCGTGGGTCATCAAGGACATTCTCTAGCCTGGACAAGTTATCTGCTACAGGGTTATCAGCACCCTTTCGATCAACGACGTGCAAATCAAATTCCTGTAGCAGGAGAACCTATCTGATCAGCCTAGGCTTAGCGTCCTTCTTCTCCATAAGGTACTTAATAGCAGCATGATCAGAGTGAATAGTGACTTTGGAGTCAACTATATAAGATCTGAACTTTTCACATGCAAACACGACTGCTAAAAATTCCTTCTCCGTAGTGGCATAGTTTCTTTCGGCACTGTCTAGAGTTTTACTAGCGTAGTGAATAACATTCAACTTCTTGTCAACTCTTTGTCCTAGAACAGCACCAACAGCATAATCACTAGCATCACACATGATTTCAAAGGGCAAGTTCCAGTCAGGTGGTTGAACAATAGGTGCGGTTATCAAAGCCTTCTTAAGTATTTCGAAAGCTTCCTCACAATCCTCATAAAAAACAAAAGGAACATCCTTCTGCAAGAGGTTGGTAAGAGGCCTAGAAATCTTAGAGAAGTCTTTAATGAACCTTCTATAGAAACCAGCATGACCTAGGAAACTTCGTATACCTCTAATATCTGTGGGGCAAGGCATTTTCTCAATCGCATCAACCTTAGCCTTGTCAACTTCAATGCCTCTTTCAGAGATTTTGTGACCTAAGACGATGCCTTCATTAACCATAAAGTGGCACTTCTCCCAATTCAAGACGAGGTTGGTATCTTTGCATCTCTGTAAGACTCGATCAAGGTTGCTGAGGCAATCATCAAAGGAAGACCCGTAAACGGAGAATTCATCCATGAAAACCTCGACAATCTTTTCATAAAAGTCACAGAATATAGCCATCATACATCTTTGAAAGGTGGCAGGTGCATTGCATAGGACAAAAGGCATACGTCTATAAGCAAAGGTACCAAAGGGGCAGGTGAAAGTGGTTTTCCCCTGATCAGATTGTGCCACAGGTATTTGCGAGAAACCTGAATAACCGTCTAGAAAGCAGAAGTGTGTGTGTTTTGATAGCCTTTCTAGCATTTGGTCGATAAACAACAAAGGATAATGATCTTTCCTGGTTGCCTTGTTCAGTTTCCGGAAGTCTATCACCATCCTATAGCCAGTAATAATCCTTTGTGGGATTAATTCATCCTTATCATTACGAACGACGGTGACACCTCCCTTCTTAGGTACGCAATGTACTGGACTTACCTAATCACTATGAGCAACAGGATAAATGATTCCTGCTTCCAAAAGCTTTAATATTTCTTTTCTAACAACCTCTTTCATCTTAGTATTTAATCCCCTTTGATGATCAGCAACTGGTTTAGAATCAGGATCGTTTTAATCTTGTGCTGACATAGAGTGGGACTAATACCCTTAAGATCATCAAGAGTATATCCAATAGCAGCACGGTGCTTCCTCACAGTTTTTAGTAACTTCTTCTCTTCGTGCTCTGAGAGAAGAGCACTAATAATAACAGGATATATCTCCTTCTCATCAAGATAGGCATACTTAAGAGTATCAGGCAACTGTTTAAGCTCGAACACAGGATCACGCTTTGGTGGGGGAGGATCCCCAAGCAGTTCAACAGGCAGATTATTCTTGAGAATAGGATATTGTTCTAAGACAATTTTATCTATCTCATCTCTTTCCTCCATATGCATATCATTTTCATGCTCAAGAAGATATTGCTCTAAAGGATCCGTAGGAGGTACGGCAATAGAGGCAAGAGCAATGATTTCATCCCTACCAGACGACTCTTTTTCATGGGGTTGTCTTCCAAACTTGGAGAAGTTAAATTCATGAGACACACCCTCGAAACTAACAGTGACGGTGTGCTTAATGCAATCAATGTGAGCATTGACAGTGTTGAGAAAGGGTCTACCAAATATGATGGGACAAAAGCTATCTTGTGCAGTACCAAGGAAGAGGAAATCAGTAGGATACTTCGTCTTACCACACAGGACTTCTACGTCTCTCACAATTCCCAGAGGGCACATAGTGTCTCTATTAGCTAGCGTAATAGTGACATCAATGGGTTCTAGCTCAGCAGGTGCAATCTCATCTTTGATTTCATCATATAAGGAATGGGGTATTGCACTAACACTAGCTCCCATATCACATAAACCATGGTAACAGTGATCTCCTATCTTGACAGAAACAATGGGCAGGCCAACTACAGGTCCGTATTTGTCTTTCGCGTGAGGTTTAGCAATTCTAGCAGAGTCCTCACAGAATTTGATAACATGCCCGTCTACGTCTTCGGTTAAGAGATCTTTGATAATAGCAACACTAGGTTCAACTCTAATCTCCTCAGGGGGTGCAAGTGGTCTAATGTAACCCCTACGTATCACAGTTGGACCTTTAGAATAATCCTTGATCCTAGCAGGGTTTGGTGGTTTCTCAGCCTAGGCACAAGGAACAACAGGATCACTAAAAGCAATGACTTTCTCCTCAACTAGATCGGTTTTGACTATGTTTCTTTCTACAGGAGGATGATACTTAAACCACTTCTCTTTGGGAAGATCAACATGAGCAGCAAAAGATTCACATAGAGAAGCTACTATCTCAGAGTCAAGTCCATACTTAGCGCTAAAATCTCTAGAGGTGTTTGTCTCAACAAAAGATTTAACGCAATCAAATTGGAAATTCATACCTGACTCCTTACCTTCCTCCAGCTCCCAATCTTCAGGGTTACGTTTGATTCTTTCCAATAAATTCCACTTGTGGTCAATATCCTTCTTCATAAAAGAACCGGTACAAGAAGTGTCAAGCATGGTACGATCTTCATGAGAAAGCCGAGCATAAAATTTTTGAGTGATGACTTCTCTTGAGAGCTCATGATTGGGGCATGAATATAGCATTGATTTAAGCCTCCCCCAAGCTTGAGCTATGATTTCCCTGTCACGAGGCCAAAAGTTATAAATAAAGTTCCGATCACGATGTACAAAATGCATAGGATAAAACTTTTGACGAAATTCCAATTTCAACCGATTGTAGCCCCATGATCTAGTATCATCACATAGCCTATACCATGTCAACGCCTTATCCTTCAAAGATAAAGGAAAGAATTTCTTCTTTACCTCATCCTCGGGCAAACCTGCAAGCTTAAATAAACCACAAACTTCATCTACGTAGATCAGATGCAAGTCTGGATGTGAAGATCCATCTCCTGTAAAAGGATTAGCCAACAGTTTCTCAAGCATACCCGAAGGAATTTCATAAAAGATATTTTCAGTAGGTACCTCAGGTTGACGAACAACTCCTCATGCTTCCGTTCGTGGTGAAGATACCCCGAACAAACTCCTCAAAGGAACAGTTTCCATAGTGACAAGTGACAATAAATTTCAGCACAGTATATAAATGTTTCCTTACCAATTTCCAGTTACCAAAGGCGCTTCACTCCCCGGCAACGGTGCTAGAAAAGAGTCTTAATGACCCACAAGTATAGGGGTCAATCGTAGTCCTTTCGATAAGTAAGAGTGTCGAACCCAACGAGGAGCGAAAGGCCCTGATAAACGGTTTTCATCAAGGTAATAACTGCAAGCACTGAAATTAGCGGTAACAGGTGATGGTGTAGTGAGGTGAAATGTAGCAAGCGAAAAGTAACAAGTAACAAGTAGTAGGAATGGGGCAGCAAGTGGCCCAATCCCTTTTGTAGCAAGGGACAAGGCTGAACAAAGTCTTATAGGAGGAAAAACGCTCCCGAGGACACACGGGAATTTATGTCATGCCAGTTTCATCATGTTCATATGATTCGCGTTCGTTACTTTGATAGTTTGATATGTGGGCAGACCGGCGCTTGGGTACTGCCCTTACTTGGACAAGCATCCCACTTATTATTAACCCCTCTCGCAAGCATCCACAACTACGAAAGAAGAATTAAGACAACGTCTAACCATAGCATTAAACTAGTGGATCCAAATCAGCCCCTTTCGAAGCAACACATAGACTCGGGTTTAAGCTTCTGTCACTCCAGCAACCCATCATCTACTTACTACTACCCAATGCCTTCCTCTAGGCCCAAATATGGTGAAGTGTTATGTAGTCGACGTTCACATAACACCACTAGAGGAAAATACAACATACAACATATCAAAATACAGAACGAATATCGAATTCACATGACTATTATCAGCATGACTTATCCCATGTCCTCAGGAACAAAAGTAACTACTCACAAAGCATAGTCATAATCATGATCAGAGGTGTAATGAATAGCACCAAGGATCTGAACATAAACTCTTCCACCAAGTAATCCAACTAGCATCAGCTACAAAGAGTAATCAACACTACTAGTAACCTTACAAGTACCAATCGGAGTCGTGAGACGGAGATTGGTTACAAGAGATGAACTAGGGATTGGAGAGGAGATGGTGCTGATGAAGATGTTGATGAATATGCCGCCCCTCCGATGAGAGGAGTGTTGGTGATGACGATGGTGACGATTTCCCCCTCCGGGAGGGAAGTTTCCCCGGCAGGATCGTCCTGCCGGAGCTCTAGATTGGATCTGCTCATGTTCCGCCTCGTGGCGGCGGCGAAACCACGAAAAAGATCCCAATTGATTTTTTCTGGAACTAAATCCTTCATATAGAAAAAGAGGGGGGCTAGTGGGCCGTCAGGGAGCCCACAAGCTTGCTAGCCACCACCAGGGGGTGGCGGTGGCAGGGCTTGTGGCGCCCTGGTAGCTCCCCTGTGGTACTTCTTTCGCCCAGTATTTTTTATATAATCCCAAAATATTCCACGTAAATTTTCAGGGCATTTGGGGATGTGCAGAATCGTGGACTAAGATTTGCTCCTTTTCCAGTCCAGAATTCCAGCTGCCTGAATTCTCCCTCTTCAAATAAACTTTGCAAAATAAGAGAGAAACAGCATAAATATGATACCACAAAGTAATATAGCAGCCCAAAAAGCAATAAATATCAACATGAAAGCATGATGCAAAATGGACGTATCACTCAACACAAACACAAAATAACAATTATTTAGGTTCAACACTAATCCCGATGGTAGAGGGAGCGTGTGATGTTTGTTCACATCAACCTTGGAATTACTTCCAACACACATCATCACCTCACCCTTGCTAGTATCCGTTTATTCCGTAGCTATAATTTCGAGTTACTAACACTTAGCAACTGAACCTGTATCTAATACCCTGGTGCTACTAGGAGTACTAGCAAGCTAATACGTATATCCAATATACTTTCGTCGCCTTTGCCAGCCTTCTTATCTACCAAGTATCTAGGGTAGTTCCGCTTCAATGACCGTTCCTATCACAATAGAAACACTTAGTCTCAGGTTTAGGTTTAACCTTGCGTTTCTTTACTAAAGCGGCAACTGGTTTGCCATTCATGAAGTATCCCTTCTTGCCCTTGCCCTTCTTGAAACTAGTGGTTTTACTAAGCGTCAACAATTGATGCTCCTACTTGATTTCTACTTTCGCGGTGTCAAACATCACGAATAACTCAGGGACCATATTGTGCATCCCTGATATGCTATAGTTTATCACGAAGCTCTAGTAGCTTGGTGGCAGTGCCTTTGGAGAACTATGTCAATCACTATCTTATCTGGAAGATCAACTCCCACTCGATTCAAGCGATTGTAGTACCCAAACAATCTGAGTACATTCTCAATGATTGAGCTTTTCTCCCTTACTTTGCAGGCCAAGAATCTTGTCGGAGGTCTCATACCTCTCAACATGGGCACGGGCCTAAAATCCTAATTTCAGCTCTTGGAGCATCTCATATGCTGACATTCAAAACATCATGGGCCCCTCAATTCTAAGCTGTAAAGCATGATGCACTGAACTATCACGTAGTCATGAAAATGTGTATGTCAGATGTTCACAACATCCACAAACGACGCTCATGGGGGTAGCACACCGAGCAGTGCATTAAGGACATAAGACTTCTGTGCAGCAATGAGGACAATCCTCAATTTACGGACCGAGTCTGTATAGTTGGTACTATAAGCGTTCAACTAAGTTTTCTTTAGGAACATATCAAAAACAGTGGAGCTACAGCGCAAGCTACAACATAATTTACAAAGACATTTTGACTATGTTCGTGATAATAAGTTCAATTAATCATATTACTTAAAAAACTCCCAATCAAATTGACATCCCTCTAGTCATTTGAGTGACACATGATCCAAATTCACCAACTCGAGTCCAATCATCACATGAGTTGAGTCGACTTCAATGGTGAACATCTCTAGGTTGATCATATCTACTATATGACTCATGTTCGACCTTTCGGTCTGTTGTGTTGCGAGGCCATGTCTGTACATGCTAGGCTCATCAAGTTTAACTCGACTGTTCCACATGTGCAAAACTGTCTTGCACCCGTTGTATGTGAACGTAGAGTGTACCACGCCCGATCATCACGTGGTTTCTCGAAACGATGAATTGTCACAACGGTGCACACTCAGGGAGAACACAATTTTATCTTGAAATTTTAGTGAGGAATCACATTATAATGCTACCAATGTACTAAGAAAAACAAGGTGCATAAAAGGATTAACATCACATGCAAATCATAAGTGGCATGATATGGCCATCATCTTGTGATTTTGATCTCCATCACCAAAGCACCGGCATGATCTCCATCATCACCGGTGCCACACCAGGATCTCCATCATCATGATCTCAATCATTGTGCTGCCATCGAGGTTGTTGCGCCAACTATGTTGTTACTACTAAAGCTACTGAACTAGTGATAAAGCAACACATCACCACGCGCAAAATAATTAAAGACAACCCTATGGCTCCTACTGGTTATCGTAGCATCGACATGCAAGTCGATATTTAACTATTAAAACATGATCATCTCATACGTCAAATATATCATATAACATCTTTGGTCATATCATATCACATACATACCCTGCAAAAACAAGTTAGACGTCCTCTGATTTGTTGTTGCATGTTTTACGTGGCTCCTATGGGTATCTAGCATGATCGCATCTTACTTACGCAAAACCACAACAGTTATATACAAGTTGCTATTTAACCTTCTCCAAGGATCGTCTATGTCAAATCCGATTCAACTTAAATAGGAGAAACACACACCCGCCAGTCATCTTTATGCAACAAGTTGCATGTTAGTCGATGAAACAGGTCTCTCATAAGCGTACGTGTAAAGTTGGTCTGGGCCGCTTCATCCAACAAGACCGTCGAATCAAGAAAAGACAAAGGAGGGAAGAAATCTGAATATCAATGCCCACAAACTCGTTTGTGTTCTACTCGAGATGTCATCTACGCATAGAGCTAGCTCATGATGCCACTGTTGAGGAACGTCGCATGGGAAACAAAAAATTTCCTACGCGCAAATAAGATCTATCCATGGTGATGAACATCTATGAGACGAGAGATTGGATTCACATACCCTTGTAGATCGCTAAGTAGAAGCGTATATAACGCGGTTGATGTAGTAGAACATCTTTGCGATCCAAATCGCAATCTGTCCCGCGATCCCATCACGATCCGTCCCGCCATCCCATCACGATCCATCCCGCCATCCCATCACGATCCTTCTCGCAATCTCATCACGATCCATCCCGATCTAGTGCCAAACGGACGGCACCTCCGCGTTCAGCACACGTATAGCTCAATGAAGATCTCCGCCTTCTTGATCCAGCAAGATGAAGATGAGAGGTAGTTGAGTTCTCCAAAAGCCTAACAGCATGGCGGCAATGGTGGTGGAGCTGATCCGGCAGGGCTTCGCCGTGCACTTCCGAACCTATTCTAGAGGACGAACGAACTAGAGGGAGGGAGAGGGGATGCGCCTTGGCATAAGGTGTTGGCTTCCCTCTCACCCCTCTAGTATATATAGGAGGAAGGGAAAGGGGTGGCACACGAAGAGAGGAGGAATCCACCTCCACTAAGGGAGGTGGAGTCCTACTCCTAGTAGGATTCCCTCCCAACTTGGTGTGACACCCTCGGTTTAATCGTACGCTAATCATACACGCAAATGCGTACGATCAAACCCAAGGACTCACGGGAAGATATCACAACACAACTCTAGACACAAATAAAGTAATACAAGCTTCATATTACAAGCCAGGGGCCTCGAGGGCTAGAATACAGAAGCTCAATAAGCACACAAGTCAGCGGAAGCAACAATATCTGAGTACAGGCATAAAACATGGGGTGCCTTAGAGAAGGCTAGCACAAAATAAAGAATGATCGAGCGAGGCGAGGCCTCCTGCCTGGGAACCTCCTAACTACTCCTATCTTCGGCGGCCTCTGATACGTCTCAAACGTATCTATATTTTTTAATGGTTTCACGTTGTTATCTTGCCTTCTTTGTATGTTTTATGTACCTTTTTATATCCTTTTGGGACTAACTTATTAATTCAGTGCCAAGTGCCAGTTCCTGTTTTTTCCGTGTTTTTGACTCTTTTCAGATCTGATTTTGGAACGGAGTCCAAACGGAAGAAAAACACCGAAATGATTTTTTCCCGAACGGAAGAAGTCCAGGGGGCTTTTGGGCCAAGCCAGGTGGGCTCCATGGAGCCCACAAGCCCCCACTCCGCCACCAGAGGGGATGCAGCGGTGGAAGGCTTGTGGCCTCCCTGGCCGCCCCCTGACCTAGGTCTTTGGCCTATAAATTCCCAAATATTCCACAAAAAATCAGCGGAGCCTCGAAAATACTTTTCTGCCGCCGCAAGCTTCCGTTTCCGCGAGATCTCATCTGGAGACCCTTCCCGGCGCCCTGTCGGAGGGGACTTTGGAGTTCGAGGGCTTCTTCATCATCATCATCGCCCCTCCAATGACTCGTGAGTAGTTCACTTCAGACCTACGGGTCCGTAGTTAGTAGCTAGATGGCTTCTTCTCTCTCTTGGATCTTCAATACAAAGTTCTCCATGATCTTCATGGAGATCTATCCGATGTAATCTTCTTTGGTGGTGTGTTTGTCGAGATCCGATGAATTGTGGACTTGTGATCAGATTATCTATCATATATATTTGAGTCTTTGCTGATTTCTTATATGCATGATTTGATATCCTCGTAAGTCCTTGGTTTGGGGTTCTGCCATGTGGTGACCTTTCCCAGTGACAGTAGGGGCAGCAAGGCACACATCAAGCAGTTGCCATCAAGGGTAAAAAGATGGGGTTTTTATCATTGGTTTGAGATTATCCCTCTACATCATGTCATCTTGCTTAAGGCGTTACTCTTTTCTTATGGACTTAATACACTAGATGCATGCTGGATAGCGGTCGATGTGTGGAGTAATAGTAGTAGATGCAGAAAGTATCGGTCTACTTGTTTCGGACGTGATGCCTATAGAAATAATCATTGCATAGATATCGTCACGGCTCTGCACAGTTCTATCAATTTCTCGACAGTAATTTTTTCACCCACCGTCTACTTGCTTTCATGAGAGAAGCCACTAGTAAACACTACGGCCCCCCGGGTCTATTCACATCCATCGTTTACAACTCCTCTTTTACTTTGCTTGTTACTTTGTTGCTTTCAGTTCTCACTTGGCAAACAATCTATAAGGGATTGACAACCCCTTCATAGCGTTGGGTGCAAGCTTTTGTGTTTGTGCACGATCTTGAGATACTCTTCCGCCGGATTGATACCTTGGTTCTCAAACTGAGGGAAATACTTACCGTCGCTGTGCTACATCACCCTTTCCGCTTCGAGGGAACACCAACGCAAGGCTCCAAGGCCACGGGGGAAATCCTTTGCATACTTGCCTAGGAAGTCCCTTAAGGTGTAGCCGCAGCTCAAGGATTCCTGGTGCCGTCGACACAACTATTTCTGGCGCCGTTGCAAGGGATACACAACAGCCATCAGAAGTATTTTTGGCGCCGTTGCCGGGGAGGAGGATCGCTTGCCCAGGAGATCAAGGCAAGAGTAATCTCCCGTCAACACGCCTATTTCTGTCACCGTTGCCGGGGAGGAGAAATCAAGATCTATCCAAGTAGGTCTCACAAACTCTTCTCTTGCATTTACTTTTGTTGCCAGTTGCCTCTTGTTTTCATGTCCCCCACTTCACATTTGCCGTTTTCATTTGCATTTTTTCGTTCGCCCTTTTTTCTCGCTTGCTTTCTGTTCGCTTGTGTGCCATGTGCCCTCAATATGCTTGCATGTTCGCTTGTTGAAAATCTAGTGATATGGATCCTCATCCACTTGCTAGTCTGTTTAAGTGACCCACTCGTGTGGAACAAATTGCTAGTGAGTTGAGGGCCATTGACTATTTCTTTGGAGTTTTGCGTAAGATGCGTGAATCTAAAAATTGAGAGGAAGAAATTCATGAAGTGATTCATGAGGGCTCCTTGGATGAAAAGCATGATTGCGATGGTTTCACTATAAATTCTATTAGTGATAATCATGCTAAAATTATGCAAAACCCTAAGCTTGGGGTTGCTAGTTTTGCTTTATCCACTACTTGTTGCAATAATCATGATTGGGGTGATGATCTTTCTTATGATCTTGAAAATTTGTTCAAACCTCATGATGAATATGATATTTGCAATAATACTGAAAGTGGGATTGGAGAAGTCATGACTTTATTTGATGATAATCCCACTATTTTTGAAGAGCGTCAACTTTGCATGCATGTGGATCATGAAAATAATATCCTATGGGATAGCTATATTGTTGAATTTGAATATGATCCCACATGTAATTGCTTTGAGAGAGGAAAATATTTTGGTAGAAACTTTCATGTTACCAAATCACCTCTTCGTGATGTTGAGATTGCTCTTGTCTCCTTCTTCCTCCTTGCATATGGCAGCTATTGGTTGTCTTGACAATTTGTTTTCCTATAAAATGCCTATGTATAGGAAGTATGTTAGACTTAAATATGATTTTCACATGCTTTAGGATGCTCTCGTTGTGCTTCCATTCTTGTCTTTTGTGAGAGCATCATTGAATGCCTAGCTAAGGGCGTTAAACAAAAGCGCTTGTTGGGAGGCAACCCAACGAATCTATCCTTTTTCTTTCTGTTTTGTGTTTTCCACACTTTCGTAATTCTGTTATGATTGTGTTTTTTGTGTTTCTTTTTGCATTTGTGCCAAGCAAAACCGTTATGATTAGTCTTGGGGATGATCGTTTGGTCATGCTGGAAAAGACAGAAACTTTCTGCTCACAAAAAGAATTTTAATTTTGTTTCTGTAAGAGCTTTTGAGTTGATTCTTTTTGCTGCTGATTTCTACGCAAATTCTTCAGACTGTCGTAAGTTTTCAGAATTGTTGAAGTACCAGAGGTATACGAAACATACAAATTGCTACAGACTGGTCTGCTGTTAACAGATTATGTTTTTGTTGTGTTGGTTGCTTATTTTGATGAAGCTATGGATAGTATCGGGGGGTATTAGCCATGGAAGATTGGAAGTACAGTAACCCAAAATCAGCACAAGTAGAATTTAAGTTTGCTAGAGTACCTAAGGAAGTGGTGGTTTGCTTTCTTGTACTAATGTTATCACGAGTTTCTGTTTAAGTTTCGTGTTGTGAAGTTTTCATGTTTTGAGTGAAGTTCTTATGGACAAAAAGATAAAGAGTGGCAATTTCTCAAGCTTGGGGATGCCCAAGGCACCTGAAGAGATTCAAGGATGCCGTAAAAGCCTAAGCTTGGGGATGCCCCGGGAAGGCATCCCTCTCTCGTCTTCAATCCATCGGTAACGTTACTTGGGGCTATATTTTTATGCACCACATGTTATGTGTTTTTGCTTGGAGTGTCTTGTATCGTAGGAGTCTTTTATGTATTTTGTGTCACAATCATCCTTGCTGCACACCTAAAGAGAGAGACATGCACCCACCGTGATTTTGTCGAGCTTCACTTATATCTTTTGATAGACAATTCAGCTCACATGTGCTTCACTTATATCTTTTGAGCTAGATACTTTTGCTCTATGTGATTCACTTATACCTTTTAGAGCACAGCGGTGAGTGGCTTGGTAGTTGATCTATGGTTTGAAAGTAGTCTCAAAATGGGTAGTTATCCAAAGGGATACGAAAACTTCAACCTTCATGTGCATTGAATAGTTAGAGAAGTTTGATTCATCTCAATTAGTTTTGAGTTGTGGTTATGGTAATATTGAAGTCATGCTAGTAAGGTGTTGTGGATCTAGAAATACTTGTGTTGAAGTTAGTGATTCCCGTAGCATGCACGTATGGTGAACCGCTATGTGATGAAATCCGAGCATGATTAGTATATTGATTGTCATCCTTTGCGTGGCGGTCGGGATCGCGCGATGGTTTATACCTACCAACCCTTCCCCTAGGAGTATGCGTTGAATGCTTTGTTTCGACTACTAATAAAACTTTTGCAACAAGTATATGAGTTCTTCATGACTAATGTTGAGTCCATGGTTTAGATGCACTTTCACCTTCCACCATCACTATCTTCTTAGTGTCGTGCAACTTTCGCCGGTGCACAAAACCCACCATTAGCCTCCCTCAAAACAGCCACCATACCTACCTATTATGTCTTTTGCAAAGTCATTCAGAGATATATTTCCATGCAACTACCACCATGACATGTGACACCACATCTATATTGGCTTTGCATGATCGTAAGATAGCTAGCATGATGTTTCCATTGATGTCTATGCCATGCTAAATCATTGCCACGGTACACTACCGAAGGCATTCCATATAGAGTCATAATTGCTCTAAGTTTTGAGTTGAAAGTGTAATGATCATCATTATTGGAGCATTGTCCCATGTGAGGAAATAAAAGAGGCCAATGAATCCCATAAAAAAAGAGGCCAAAGAGCCCACCAAAATAAAAAAAAATAAAAAATGAGAGAAAAAGAGAGAAGGGACAATGCTACCACTTTTTCCACACTTGTGCATATTAAGCACCATGATCTTCATGATTGAGAGTCTCTCATTTTGTCACCACCATATAGCTAGTGGGAAATTTTCATTATATAACTTGGCTAGTATATTCCAGTGATAGGCTTCCTCAAAATTGCCTTAGGTCTTCGTGAGCAAGCAAGTTGGATGCACACCCACTAGTTTTCTTTAAGAGCTTTCACATACTTGTAGCTCTAGTGCATCATTTGTATGGCAATCCCTACTCATTCACATTGATATCTATTGATGAGCATCTCCACAGCTCATTGATATGCCTAGTTAATGTGACTATCTTCTCCCTTTTTGTCTTGCAACCTCCACCACATTCCACACCATCTATAGTGCTATAACCATGGCTCACGCTCATGTACTGCATGAGAGTTTAAAATGTTTGAGAAAGTAAAGGTGTGAAACAATTACTTGGCCAATACCTGGGTTGTGCATGATTTAAATTCGTTGTGCAATGATGATAGAGCATAGCGAGACTATATGCTTTTGTAGGGATAACTTTTCTTTGGCCTTGTTATTTTGAAAGTTCATGATTACTTTGCTAGTTTGCTTGAATTATTATTGTTTCCATGTCAATAGCAAACTATTGTTTTGAATCTAATGGATCTGAACATTCACGTCACATAAGAGTAATTACAAAGGACACCTATGTTAGGTAGCATGAAAGCATCAAAAATTCATTCTTATCACTTCCCTACTTGAGGACGAGCAGGAGTTAAGCTTGGGGATGCTTGACGTCTCAAATGTATCTATAATTTTCGATGGTTTCACGCTATTATCTTGCCTTCTTTGTATGTTTTATGTACCTTTTTATATCTTTTTGGGACTAACTTATTAATTCAGTGCCAAGTGCCAGTTCCTGTTTTTTCCGTGTTTTTGACTCTTTTCAGATCTGATTTTGGAACGGAGTCCAAACGGAAGAAAAACCCCGAAATGATTTTTTCCCGAACGGAAGAAGTACATGGGGCTTTTGGGCCAAGCCAGGTGGGCTCCCGAGAGCCCACAAGCCCCCACTCCGCCACCAGGGGGAGGCGGCGGTGGGCAGGCTTGTGGCCTCCCTGGCTGCCCCCTGACCTAGGTCTTTGGCCTATAAATTCCCAAATATTCAGCAAAAAAACAGGGGAGCCTCGTAAATACTTTTCCGCCGCCACAAGCTTCCGTTTCCGCAAGATCTCATCTGGAGACCCTTCCCGACGCCCTGCCGGAGGGGACTTTGAAGTTGGAGGGCTTCTTCATGATCATCATCGCCCCTCCAATGACTCGTGAGTAGTTCACTTCAGACCTGCGGGTCCGTAGTTAGTAGCTAGATGGCTTCTTATCTCTCTTGGATCTTCAATACAAAGTTATCCATGATCTTCATGGAGATCTATCCGATGTAATCTTCTTTGGCGGTGTGTTTGTCGAGATCCAATGAATTGTGGACTTGTGATCAGATTATCTATGATGTATATTTGAGTCTTTGCTGATTTCTTATATGCATGATTTGATATCCTCGTAAGTCTCTCCGAGTCTTGGGTTTTGTTTGACCAACTAGATCTATGATTCTTGCAATGGGAGAAGTGCTTGGTTTTGGGTTCTGCCATGTGGTGACCTTTCCCAGTGACAGTAGGGGCAGCAAGGCACACATCAAGCAGTTGCCATCAAGGGTAAAAAGATGGGGGTTTTATCATTGGTTTGAGATTATCCCTCTACATCATGTCATCTTGCTTAAGGCGTTACTCTGTTCTTATGGACTTAATACACTAGATGCATGCTGGATAGCGGTCGACGTGTGGAGTAATAGTAGTAGATGCAGAAAGTATCGGTCTACTTATTTCGGATGAGATGCCTATAGAAATAATCATTGCATAGATATCGTCACGACTCTGCACAGTTCTATCAATTGCTCGACAGTAATTTGTTCACCCACCGTCTACTTGCTTTCATGAGAGAAGCCACTAGTAAACACTACGGCCCCCGGGTCTATTCACATCCAGCATTTACAACTCTGCTTTTACTTTGCTTGTTATTTTGTTGCTTTCAGTTCTCACTTGGCAAGCAATCTATAAGGGATTGACAACCCCTTCATAGCGTTGGGTGCAAGCTTTTGTGTTTGTGCAGGATCTTGAGATACTCTTCCGCCGGATTGATACCTTGGTTCTCAAACGGAGGGAAATACTTACCGTCGATGTGCTACATCACCCTTTCTGCTTCGAGGGAACACCAACGCAAGGCTCCAAGGCCACGGGGGAAATCCTTTGCATACTTTCCTAGGAAGTCCCTTAAGGCGTAGCCGCAGCTGAAGGATTCCTGGTGCTGTCGACACAACTATTTCTGGCGCTGTTGCAAGGGATACACAACAGCCATCAGCCTCCACGAAGATGACACCATCGGAACGGCAGACGTCGACAGGAAACTCCACTCATGGGCTCCATCATCTCGTCGCAGCAACGGATCAAGGGGACAAAGGGGGAGCAAAGCAGCGGTGAGTACTCATCCAAAGTACTCGCAAGACTTACATCAGAACTATGATAAATATGCACCAGTATCAAAGAAGGGGTGTTATATGTGGATTGGCTGCAGCAATGCAAGAATAGAGAGAAGGCCTAGTCCTATCGAAGACTAGCATCTTCACGGTCTTGCAGCAATAGACGAGAGTAGAAGAGGGGTAAAACATTAATAGTCATATTGTTGCAGCAATATTAAAGTGAGGTCACGCCCAGAGATCCTCCCTCGACTCCCTGCAAGGAAGCAATCCCGAGGCAACTAATGATCGAGTTAAGTAACAATTGTAGTTGTATAAGATCGGGGCACAACTCCAAGTCGTCCTGTAACCGTGGACACGGCTATTCGAATAGTTAATTTTCATCCCTGCAGGGGTGCACCACATGTCCCGTCACGCTCGATAACACTCTGGCCGGACACACTTTTCTCGGTCCTGCCCGGCCTCAGAATATCGACAGGTCGCAGCCCCACCTAAGACAAATCAAAGAGGTCAGCCCGCCGGTCTAAATCCTAAGCGCAAAGGGTTCATGGGCCCAGTTCCCCTCGGCGCTCCTGCATGATGCGAGGGCGGCCGACGTTAGTCCTAGCATCCCTTAATCACAAGCGCAATGCATCTCGGGACCACTCGGGCGCGCGCCACTATGATTGCTGACATCTGAAAAGCTTCGGCTGATACCGCGACGTCGAGTACCCATAATTCTTCCCGCGTAGCCGGTTAGTGCGAAAAGGTCTCCGACCAACCCAGGTCAAACACCCAAATGCATTAACATTTTAATTAGGCCATCAACACAGTCTCGCGGGAATCAACCCATCTTACAACTAATCACCTATGATCCCAGTAACATGGTCGAGTAACTGTGTGGTTGTAACATCGGGGGGAATCCGAGGTATCACCCTCGTTGGATTCCGAACGATGTATCCGTCAAGGTGGGCTTAGAGGAATCACCCTTGGGGGTCCCACACTTGAGGGGTTGTACGACAGGGGCATCGTCGGGAATGGTGAAAGAGGAATCACCCTCGATAACCACGACCGACTAGCTATACTACAAAGATATCAATCGGAGTACTTAGCGAGGTGTCACCCTCGGTACTCAATAGTATCTTTGTAGCATCGTACAACTAAGGGGGGTGTACGTGATGTGTCGGGTCTGGCTCGTCGATCAGAGATCGAGATTTGAAAACAAGCGGGGCAACTGGAACTACGGGGTCAGAAGGGATGACTGCTCCACCTATACTAAGAAGATTAAAAGTACGGGACTGAAAGTAGCAGTTCATCAAAAATAGGCTATGCATCAGATATAGGAGCTAACTACAACAGTAGCAAAATACTAATGCAAGCAGTAGGAAGAAAGACATAGGCAATATAGGAATGATCAAGGGGGGTTTGCTTGCCTTGCTGCTCTGCGGCAAAGGACTGATTGGCAGGGTCGTAGATGTACCCGGCAGCAGCGTCAGTCTCGGGGTCTACCGGTAAGAAGAGGGGGAAGAAACAATAAATAATAGCAACGGTGCAACAGAATGCATGACATGGCAAGATGCAGGCTAGACATGAGCTAACGCACCAACATCCGCCATAGACGGGTCGGAAGAATATCTGACGATATTTTCCAGGTCTGGGGCTACTACCGGTCAGACTGAAAACGATGGAAATGTTCCATGTTTGCTATGCTTGGGACGCGTGACAGACGTATGGATTGTGTAACCGGGTTCGTCTCGTTGTGCTGATCAACTTTCATGTTGAAAATATTTTGATCTGACTTACGGATTATTTTATATTATTTTTTAAAGTTTTATTCAAAAATTAGGAATTAAAAACAGATTTAAATAATATAATAAAATGCTATATTGACATCAGCATGATGTCATGCTGACATCAACAGTAGACTGGTCAACTGACCAGTGGGTCCCGAACGTCATAGGCACAAGTTTGAATTAAGATTAAATATTAATTAATCAGATTAATTTAGTGGGGGACCCACGTGTCATACTCTAATTATTCTAATTATCCAATTAATTAATTAATTAATATATCTATTTATTTTTTTAATAAAAACATTATTTTTATTTTTATATTTTTAATTTTCATATTTCTTTAAAGGAGGTTGTGGGGCCTCCCTGTCATAGACAGCAGGGTGCGTTGGCCCCACCGGTAAGTGGCTTTAGGCCAAATACAAATTCTTACTCACACATACATATACAAACAAATAACGTATACTGCCATATATCGAAATACATACATACATACTTGCATCTCATACATACAAAATACATACGCAATACATTAATTAATTTTATTTCTTTTTCTCAACTCATCTCCCAACTCTCTCTGCTAACAACTAACAACAAAAACTCTCTTGCAACAGAGAAAGGAAGCATCTCGATCAACACCTACGCGAACCTAACGGCGTCGGATGGGAGATCCGTCTGCCAGATCGGAACCGGGACGGCACAAGGAAGACGATGGTGGGAGGAGCCCGAGGAGGGGCTCACCGACGTTGACGAGAGGGCCCGGTGAAGCCGGAGTTCTCGTGAGGCGGAGGTGGCGACGAGGAGGAAGACGAGACGGTGACGGTGGTGGCGCGGTGGTGGTGATGCCGGTGAGGATGGTCGCCGGAGAGACCTCTTGGAGGTGATCAACCGGCGTGACGAGGAGGAGGGGTCTCCCTGCCCGGTCCCTCCTGGACCGAGCGGGAGGAAGGGCCGACGGGGGGTTGGGGCCGATGGGCCGGGATGGGGCTTGGTCGGCGGGGCTCCTCGGGGAGGCCGGCGGGAGGATCCGGGGGATGGGGAAGGGCTCGATGCGGGAGGATCTGGGAGCTAGTGGTGGAGTACCGAGAGGGAAAAACGAGAGGTGGGAGGAGCGCCCGGGGGGGATCTGTCGGTGGGGGGGTGCGTGGACGGGAGAGAGCGTGGGGGTGTCGGTGGGATGACGGGTCCCGGGCGAGCGGTTGGGGACACGTGGGGAGGGGGCGCTGGGGATCTCCTGACCGAGAGAATAGGAGAGATCGGTCGGAGCCCCCCCCCCCCCACGAGGGCTGGTGCGGGAGACGGGGCGAGAGCCCCCTGGCGGCGGCGCTGTGAAGCGGGGGGGGGGGGGGGGTGGGGGACCGGAGGTTCGCTAGGGTTCCCCCCGCGAGTGACCGTGGCCTGGCCGGCTGGGCCACCAAGCCTAGTTGGGCCAGGGGGGATCGGTTCTCTTTCCTCTTTTTTTGTTTTGTTTTTCTTTTTCTATTATTTTTAATTCTTTTTAATACCTAATTTTATGTACTATCTTTTATAATTCATTATATATACTTTTACTTCTTTCTTTTATTTATTTATTTTATATTTACTATATTTCTTTACTCTATTTTATTTAAGGCTCCACTACTAAATATATTGGGCTCACCAATATTTCCAAAAGTTCCTGATTCATTTTCATACTTCGCTAGGTAAACTTTATAACTCCCCTGGCATTATCATTTCAACAACCGAATCTTTTCACGTTTGACTTAATCTCTAGGTTTCGAATTTAGATTCGGTTTCAACCAACATGACAGCATTGATATAATCCACGATGACGTGGAATCATTAGCGTGGGATCACTATCGCTTAATTACAATCATCACTGTAGCAAAAGTCAAGGATGTCACACTTGGCTTCCTACCACCTCCTTTGGCGCAAGGGCCTTTAGGGGCTGGCTGCCTAGCCCACTAAGGGTTAGTGCACCACCTCTTAGGCCCATGTGGCCCCTCGGGCGGGTGGACTTCTCCCGATGGCGCCCGAGAACCCATTCGTCATTCCCGGTACACTACCGGAAATGCCCGAAACCATTCTGGAGTCCAAATACCCACTTCCTATATATCAATATTTGTCTCCGAACCATTCCGGAACTCCTCATGACGTCCAGGATCTCATCCCGGACTATGAACAACTTTCGGTCACCAACATACATAACTCAACTATACTGAAACGTCACTGAACCTTAAGTGTGCACACCCTGTGGGTTCGAAAACTATGTAGACATGACCGAGACACTCTCCGGTTAATAACAAATAGCGGAACCTGGATGCCCATATTGGATCCTACATATTCAATGAAGATCATTATCGGTCGAACCTCTATGCCAAGGATTCACTTAATCCCGTATACTATTCCCTTTGTCCATCGGTATGTTACTTGCCCGAGATTCGATCGTCGTTATCTCTATACCTAGTTAAATCTCGTTACTGGTAAGTCTCTTTACTTGTTCCGTAATACATAATCACGTGACCAACTCTTCAGTCATATTGCTTGCAAGGCTTGTTGTGATGTTGCATTACTGAGTGGGCCCCGAGATACCTCTCCGTCACATGGAGTGACAAATCACAGTCTTGATCCATGCCAACCCAACAGACACCTTCGGAGATACCTGTAGAGCACCTTTATAGTCACCCAGTTACGTTGTAATGTTTGATACACACAAGGTATTCCTACGGTGTCTGGTAGTTGCATGATCTCATGGTCATAGGAACATATACTTTGACATGTAGAAAACAGTAGCAATAAACTCACATGATCATATGCTACATTCATAGTTTGGGTCTTGTCCATCGCATCATTCTCCTAATGGTGTTATCCCATTATCAAACGACATCTCATGTCTATGGCCAGGAAACCTTGACCATCTTTGATCAACGATCTAGTCCTTCAGAGGCACACTAGGGACAGTGTGTAGTCTATGTATTCACACATGTATTTGAGTTTTCAATCAAAACAATTCTAGCATGGATAATAAACGATTATCATAAATAAGGAGATGTAATAATAACCAATTAATTATTGCCTCTAGGGCATATTTCCAACACCTCTGGATATAGTGGATCTTGACTCATTCTTCCTGCTCTAGTCATTACTCTAACAGGATGATCATTCATATTATTATCAATTTCATGAAGTAGCCCACTTTGAGATTTAGCAAATTGTTCTAATCGGGTTTGAATCATAGAAGCATCTTTTCCTACACCTTTTACATCATTGGTGATTCTAAATAACAAGTCACTTAAGCGAGCAATCCTATGATAGTTATGTTTCAATTGTTTCATAACATAGGAATTGAAATTAACTTGCTTTCTAATAAAATTATCAGACGCATATAATCATTGACTAGGATGTTTATTGTAATGGATGTCACCTTCAACAAACTTTAAAAGAGAATTTACCTCCACCACCTGTGGTGGTTTGTGGAGACCATGTATTTCTCCGACAGGTGGCAAATTCTTGACATCTTCAGCTTTAATGCATATTCCTTCATACATTTATTTGCCTCTTGCATAGTTTTAGGACTAAGGAATAAGACACCCTTCTTATTTGGAGTAGATTTAGGCGGTGGTTCAGGAAGTGTCAATTCATCATGATTCTTCAATATATTAGTCAATAATTCCTCAACTTGTTCGATAGTTCGTTCCCTGAAAACACAACCATCACAACTATCTAGGTGGCCCCTAGATGCATCGATTAGTCCATTATAAAATATATCAAGTATTTTATTTTTATTAAGAGGATGATCAGGCAAAGCATTAAGTATTTAATTAGGTTGTGGAAGATTCTCTTATTCAATTTGCACAAAGTTTAATATTTCCTCTAAGGCCGCTTGTTTCTTATGAAGAGGAAAACATTTTTCAGAGAAGTAAAAAAATTATATCCTGGGGACTATGCACACAACGAGGAGGAAGAGTATTGTACTAAATCTTAGCATAACACTTTAATGAGAACGGAAATAATTTGAGAATATAGTAGAAGAGATTTTTCTCATCATGAGCAAATAGGGTGGCTATCTCATTTAACTTAGTGAGATGTGCCACAAGAGTTTCATTCTCATAGCCATGAAAAGGATCATATTCAACCAAAGTAATTATCTCTCGGTCGACACAGAATTCATAATCCTTATTGGTAACAAAGATAGGTGAAGTAGCAAACTTGGGATCAAATTTCATTCTAGCATTCATCGATTTTTCTTTCAACTTGCAAAATAGTTTCTTAAGATCTTCTCTATCCCCACAATCAAGAAAGTCTCTAACTATTTCTTCATCCATAACATAACCTTCACGTACTTCACACATTTCAATTCTAAAATAGTCATGTCTAAAAGGTGTTTCAATATTTTCAATTTCAAAGACCTCATCAGTTTCAGCATGCTCAATTTCTTTAGCTCTAGCAAGTTGTTCATCAAGAAATTCACCTAGTGTCACAGTATCATTAAGTAAGGTACTAGCATCATCGTTAGCATCATTCATAGTAGATGTAGCATCAGCAATAACTTGCGACATATCAGGATTAATAGCATGTGGTGGCGGTGTTGCAAGTCTATTCAAAACAAAAGGTGAATCAAGTGCACATCTAGATAACAGTTCCTTACTTCCCCTCGTCTTAGAAGGGACGATCTTGGTTCTTGTATGTTTCAGATTCTTCATAGTGATTAGTAAATAGATATCCCGAGTGACTCAGCAAATATAGCTATGCTCCCCGACAAAGGCGCCAAAAAATGTTCTTGATAACCCACAAGTATATGGCATCGCAATAGTTTTCGAGGGTAGCGTATTCACCGCAAATTTATAGAATCGACACAAGGGGAGCCAAAGAGTATTTGCACGTATTAGCAGCTAAGTTGTCAATTCAACTACACTTGGAGATTTAGTATCTGCGGCATAGTGGTCAGTAGCACAGTAATATGATAGTTTTGATAGCAATGGTAACAGTAAAAACAATAGTGATAACAGTGATAGGAGTTTCATATGAGTTGTATCAGCAGTAGCAACAGTTGTAACTTAGTAAGAATAATATGTGGAAAACTGGTAGGCATTTGATCGGTAATATTGTTGGATGATATTCATTGTGAATCTTTCATAACAAAGGGTGACACAGAACTAGCTCCTGTTCATCGATATATTGTAGGCATGTATTATGTAAATAGTCATACGTGCTTATGGAAAAGAACTTCCATGGCATCTTTTGTCCTACCCTCCCGTGGCAGTGGGGTCCATCAGGAAACTATGGGATATTAAGGTCTCCTTTTAATAGAGAAACGGAACAAAGCATTAAAACATAGTGAGTACATGAACTCCTCATACTAAGGTAATAACCGAAAAGAATCCTAATTATTGTCACTTTGGGGTATGCGGATCCTAACACGTAGTAGGTGCATATAACTTGCAAGATCGGATCAAGAACATAGATATAATGGTGAAAACATAAACGGTTCAGATCAGAAATCATGGCACCCAGACCGTGGTGAGATGCATTAAGTATGGCAAAGTCATTGCAACATCATTCCCCGAACATAGTGGATACTAGGGATCAAGCCCTAACAAAACTAACTCGATTACATGACGAATCTCATCCAACTCCTCATCGACCAGCAAGCCTACAAAGGATTTACTCACTCCCGGTGGGGAGCAACATGGAATTGGCAATGAAGGAGTGTTGGTGGTGATGAAGACCAAAGATTCCCCTCTCCGGAGCCCTAAACGGACTCGAGATATGGTCATCCAATGAAGAGGATGAGCTGGCGACGGCTCCGTATCGTGAAACATGATGAAACTTCCTCTCTTATTTTTTTCTGCAAAAATAAGATTTTATAGTGCTAGAATTAGGGTCAGCCAAGTCCCGAGGGCCCCACTACCCACCGGGCCGTGCTAGGATGGGGTGGCACGCCCTGGCGCCTAGTGGGCGCCTCAGGCATCCCCTCCAATGGGTCTTGGTTCCAGTATTTTTCTTTTATTCCATAAAAAATCTCCAGAAAGTTTTGTTCAATTCCAAGAACATTTATTTCCGCACAAAAACAACACCATGGTAGTTCTGTGGAAAACATTGTCAGTCCGGGTTTGTTTCATTAAAATCATGCAAGTTAGAGTCCAAAACAAGAGCAAAACTTTAGGAAAAGTATATAGATAGAGACTTGTCAACTCCCCCAAACTTAACCCATTGCTTGCCCTCAAGCAATTCAGTTGACAAACTGAAAGTGAAAAAGAAAAACTTTTATGAACTCTGTTGTTCTTGTTTACATATACAAGCTTATAGAGCACCCCGGTTTTCAGCATAAATCATGACTAATCATATCGACAATAACCCTTAGAAACTATATTAGCTCGTATCAATGGCATAATCAACTACCAAGCAATAATAAGATAACTCAAACGCCAACACTTTGTCAAAACAATCATGATATAATATGACAATAATGGTATCTCGCTAGCCCTTTTTGTAACCGCAAAACAAAAATGTAGAGCACCTCCAAAGTTCAAGCAGCAACTAGATATTGTAATTCATGATAGAGGAGATCCATTCATGCTGTAAACAATGTTTAACTAGACACAAAGCATGAGGATGACATCAGTGCTCTCAGGTCTGGTACTTATTTGAGAAGGTGATGACTCAAAGTAAAAAATAAAATAACATGAAAGTAAATAGAACATCCTTTCAGAGAGGGAAGCAAGAATTTTCAACGGTGCTAGATCTCAGTGCGAAAATCATAGATATATTATTTTGGGAGGTACACCCTTCCTGTCAACGCTACGACCAAGAGTTATCGGTATCTTCCATGCTAAACGAATTAATGGTGGTTCCCCAGCGGTAAAAGTAAATGTTTACTCCCCCTACACAAGCAAACACACTCCACGGCTAGCCGAATCCACGGGTCTCATCCATACCAACAACAATCAGGGGTGTTGTTTAATTATTAGCGATTTATGATTTCAGGATTGGGAGTCCCGTTTTACCAGCCTCTCTTGTGCAAGGACGAGTGAATAAACACTCATCATGAGAATAACCCGCTTAGCATGGAAGATACTTACCGCCCCTGTCTCTCCATGAGTGGTCCAGGCACACAAAACAGAAGCTCATTTGAAATATTAGAGGTGGCACGTGAAAATTTACTTGGAACGGAAGGGTAATACTGCATATAGGTAGATATAGTGGACTCATCTCGAATAAATTTGTTTCAACGATTTTGATGCACAAGCACTATTCCTATTTAGTACATGTGAAGGCTAGAAAATAGGTTGGGAAGCGACCAGCTAGAGAGCAAAGACGGTCATTGATACGTCTCCAACGTATCTATAAGTTTTGATGGTTTCATGCTATTATCTTATCAAACTTTGGATGTTCTGCATGCCTTTTATATACTTTTTGGGACTAACTTATTAACTCAGTGACAAGTGCCAGTTCTTGTTTTTTCCATGTTTTTGACCCCTTTTAGAGGAGATTTCGAAACGGAGTTCAAACGGAATAAAATCCTCGAAAAGATTTTTTCCGTAACAGAAGAAGATCGAGAGACTTGAGAGCCAAGGCAAGGGTCCCCAGGGGCCCCACAAGCCCCCTCACCGCGGCCAGGGGGGAGGCCGTGGCCCACAGGCTTGTGGGCCCCATGGACCTCCTTTTCCCTAGGTTTTGCGCGTATATATCCCCAAATAATCCACAAAAAATCAGGAGATCATCGAAAGTACTTTTCCGCCGCCGCAAGCTTCTATCTCCGCAAGATCCCATCTGGGGCACGTTCTGGTGCCCTGCCGGAGGGGGAATTCGGATACGGAGGACTTCTTCGTCAACACCATGACCTCTCCGATGATGCGTGAGTAGTTCACCATAGACCTACGGGTCCATAGCTAGTAACTAGATGGCTTCTTCTCTCTCTTGGATCTTCAATACAAAGTTATCCATGATCTTCATGGAGATCTATCCGATGTAATCTTCTTTTGCGGTGTGTTTGTCGAGATTCGATGAATTGTGGATTTATGATCAGATTATCTATGAATCTTATTTGAGTTTCTCCTGATCTCTCTTATGCATGATTTCATATCCTTGTAATTCTCTTCGAGTTGTGGGTTTTGATTGGCCAACTAGATCTATTATTCTTGCAATGGGAGAAGTGCTTGGTTTTGGGTTCATACCGTGTGGTGACCTCACCCAGTGACAGAAGGGGTAGCCAGGCACGCATCGTGTCGTTGTCATCAAGGGTAAAAAGATGGGGTGTTCATCATTGGTTTGAGTTTATCCCTCTACATCATGTCATCTTGCTTAAGGCGTTACTCTATTCATCATGAACTCAATACACTAGATGCATGCTGGATAGTGGTTGATGTCTGGAGTAATAGTAGTAGATGCAGAAAGTATCGGTCTACTTCTCTCGGACGTGATGCCTACATGTATGATCATTGCCTTAGATATCGTCATGACTTTGCGCGGTTCTATCAATTGCTCGATAGTAATTTGTTCACCCACCGTGATATTTGCTATTTTGAGAGAAGCCTCTAGTGAACACTATGGCCCACGGGTCTACTCCACACCATATTTTCAGCCTTACACATTTTACTTTGTTGTAGTTTCCGCCTTCAGATCTCACTTTGCAAACAATCTTGAAGGGATTGACAACACCTTTGAAGCATTGGGTGCAAGCTCGTTTGTGTTTGCGCAGGTACTCTCGACTTGACGAGACTATCCTACTGGATCGATACCTTGGTTCTCAAACTGAGGGAAATACTTACTACTCCTTTGCTACATCACCCTTTCCTCTTCAAGGGAAAAACCAACACAAGCAAGTCTCCGTCAACGTGTCAATTTCTGGCGCTGTTGTTTGAGAAGTAGCAAGAAGAATTTCTGGCTCCATTGGCGGGAAAGGACTTTTGTTGCCGTAGCATAAGAATTTTTGGCGCCATTGCCAAGGAGGAAGATCAAGTCAAGAACTCATCCAAGTAGGTGTCGCAAACTCATCTCTTGCATTTACTTTGTTTGCCAGTTGCCTGTCGTTTTCCTCTCCCCCACTTCACCAATTTGCCTTTTTCGTTTGCCTTTTCCGTTTGCCTTTTCGTTTGCCATTTTTCTCGCTTGCTTTCTGTTCGTCTGTGTGGGATAGTCTACCTGTCCTCATGGCTAGATCCACCACTTCGAACGATACTCCCGAGAGCGAAGTTCTCAATTTCAAACAAATTGAGGAAGAAAACTTAAAGGACGGTTGGTATAGGATTTGCAATGCTCAGAGTAGATCTACTCATAAGCAATCCAGTACCGTCCTGCTTCGCAGTTTTTATGTGGGTGTTTCTCCTTGGAATAGGTATATTCTTGACACCATCGTAGGTGGAAATTTCTTGGGTAGCCATACCATTGATTCTTACGGAGCTGTAATAAATTTGGTAGGCTCACCCCCACTCATGGTTAATGGAACTACCTTAACTCTAGAACATGTGATGCGTAGGCTAGACGTCATTGAAAATAAAGTTGCTACGATTGAACTCATCGAGAATTTGGATAAAATGATCCACAATCAAATAACTCAGTACGGATCCAAGGTGGGAATGGTTTTGAAAAATTTAAAGGAGAAGGAACCCACAGTTAACGAAAAACTAGGTCATGATTCTGCTAGGATTGGCAAACTAGAGGATGTTATAACCAATTTGGGTTCCGCTTTTGCCACTGTGCAGAATACTCCAAATTTTGCCCACAACAAGGTCACCAAGTATGTTTTTCTTCCCAAAAATAGTGGTGAATCATCTAGCAAGAAAGCTGAAAACCTTAAGATGATAAGTGATCACGCCGCTTATGGTTTGAGCACCAAAGATGACGATACGTGATTCTATCGCTTTTATGCCTAGCTAAGGGCGTTAAACAATAGCGCTTGTTGGGAGGCAACCCAATGAATTTATCTTTTTTATTTCTGGTTTTTTGCATCCACACCATCATAATTCTGTTGTCATTGTGTTTTTTGTGTTTCTTTTTGTGTTTGAGCAAAGCAAAACCTTTATGACTAGTCTTGGTAATGGTTGTTTGATCCTGCTGGAAAAAGACAGAAACTTTTCGCTCACGAGATGATTTTTCATTTTCATTCAGAAAGAGCTTTTGAGTTTATTCTTTTTGCTGCTGCTTGATATTCCTTTTTCCCAGGCAGTCGTAATTCTGCAGATTTTTTGAGGTGCCGGAAGTATACGAAGTATACAGATTACTACAGAGTGGTCTATTTTTGACAGATTCTGTTTTTGTTGAGTTGGTTGCTTGTTTTGATGAAACTATGGTTAGTATCAGGGGGTACTAGCCATGGAAAAGTGAGAATACAGTATCCGAACACCAATATAGATAGAATTCAAGTTTGCTAAAGTACCAAAAGAGGTGGTAGTTTGTTTTCTTGTGCTAATGTTATCACGAAGTTCTGTTTAAGTTTTGTGTTGTGAAGTTTTCAAGTTTTGGGTGATGTTCTCATGGACGATGAGATAAGGAGTGGAAAGAGCTCAAGATTGGGGATGCCGAAGGAATCCCAAGCCAAATTCAAGGACACCAAAAAGCCTAAGCTTGGGGATGCCCCGGGAAGGCATCCCCTCTTTCGTCTTCAATCCATCGGTAACATTACTTGGAGCTATATTTTTATTCACCACATGATATGTGTTTTTCTTGGAGCGTCTTGTATCGTAGGAGTCTTTTCTTTTTGTTGTGTCACAATCATCCTTGCTGCACACCTTTTTGAGGAGAGAGACATGCACTCATCGTGATTTTGCTAGAATGCTCATAGTGCTTCACTTATATCTTTCGAGCTAGATACTTTTGCTCTATGTGCTTCACTTCTATCTTTTAGAGCACGATGGTGCGTGACTTGGTAGTTGGCTTATGCTATGAAAGTAGTCCCAAAGGTGATAGGTACCCAAAGAGGATGCAAAAACCTCCATCTTCATGTGCATTATTGAGTAGAAAGAGAAGTCTTGATTCCTCTCAATTAGTTTTGAGACGTGGATTTGGTAATATTAAGAGCTATGTTAGTAGGGTGTTGTGAATCAAGAAGTACTTGTGTTGAAGTTAGTGATTCCCGTAGCATGCACGTATGGTGAACCGCTATGTTAGGAATTCGGAGCATAATTGATCTATTGATAGTCATCCTTTGTGTTGAGGTCGGGATCGCGCGATGGTTAACACCTACCAACCCTTCCCCTAGGAGTATGCGTTTAGCACTTTGTTTCGATTACTAATAAAAACTTTCACAATAAGTATGTGAGTTCTTCATGACTAATGTGAGTCCATGGTATAGATGCACTTTCACCTTCCACCATTCCTAGCCTCTCTAGTGCCGCGCAACTCTCGCCGGTACACAAACCCACCATATTCCTTCCTCAAAACAGCCACCATACTTACCTACTATGGCATTTTCATAGCCATTCCGAGATATATTGCCATGCAACTCCCGCCATTCCGTCTCATGACTTGTGTCGTCACTCTCATATTGCCATTGCATGATCGTAACATAGCTAGCGAGATGTTTCCACGTCATACGCCAAGCTAGATCATTGCACATCCCGGTACACCGCCGGAGGCATTTCCTATAGAGTCATTTCTAAGCTCTGAGCTGTGAGTAAATAAAAGTGTGATGATCATCATTACTAGAGCATTGTCCCATGTGAGGAAATAAAAAAAGAGGCCAAAGAGCCCAAAAATAAATAAAAAAGGAGAAAATAAAAAAAAAGGCCAAAGAGCCCAAAAATAAAATAAAAAGGAGAAAAGAAAAAAAGAGAGGCCAAGAGCCCAAATAAAAAAAAAGAGAGAAAAATAGAGAAGGGACAATGCTACTATCTTTTTCCACACTTGTGCTTCATAATAGCACCATGTTCTTCATGATTGAGAGCTTCTTGCTTTGTCACTACCATATGCTAGTGGGAATCTTCATTATATAACTTGTCTTGTATATTCCAATGATGGGCTTCCTCAAATTTCCCTAGGTCTTCGTGAGCAAGCAAGTTGGATGCACACCCACTAGTTCTCCTTTTGAGCTTTCACATACTTATAGCTCTAGTGCATCCCTTGTATGGCAATCCCAACTCATTCACATTGATATCTATTAATGGGCATCTCCATAGCCCTTTGATACGCCGAGTCAATGTGACCATCTCCTCCTTTTTGTCTCACAACCACCATCACACTCTATTCCACCTATAGTGCTATATCCATGGCTTACGCTCATGTATTGCGTGACAGTTATAAAAGGTTTGAGAAAGTAAGAGTCAAAAACAATTACTTGGCCAATACCGGGGTTGTGCATGAAATCATGGCACTCGGGCCTTGATACGTCTCCATCGTATCTACTTTTCCAAACTCTTTTGCCCTTGTTTTGGACTATAATTTGCATGATTTGAATGGAACTAACCTGGACTAACGCTGTTTTCAGCAGAATTGCCTTGGTGTTATTTTTGTGCAGAAATCAAAGTTCTCCAAACATCCTGAAAATTTACGGGGAGCAGTTTTGGAAAATATCAAAAATATGTGCGCCAAGTTCCACCTCAGGGGGTGGGCCAGTGGGCCACAAGCCCCTGCTCCGCCACCACCCCCCTGGTGGCAGTGGGCAGGCTTGTGGGGCCCACAGGCACCTTCCGCCCCCAACTCCAGCTCTATAAGTTGTCTTTCATCCCAGAAAAAATAAAAAGAGAAGTTTTCGTCGCATTTTCGATACGGAGGCGCCGCCACCTCCTTGTCTTCATCTGGAGGGCAGATCTGGAGTCTGTCTTGGGCTCCGGAGAGGGGAAATCGTCGCCATCGTCATCATCAACCTTCTTCCCTCTCCAATTCCATGAAACTCTTCGTCGTTCGTGAGTAATCTATTCGTAGGCTCGCTGGGCGGTGATGAGTAGGATGAGATCTATCATGTAATCGAGTTAGTTTTGATGGGGATTGATCCCTAGTATCCACTATGTTCTGAGATTTGATTTTGCTACTACTTTGCCATGCTTAATGCTTGTCACTAGGGCCCGAGTGCCATGATTTCAGATCTGAAATTATTATGTTGCCACCAATATATTTGTGTTTTAGATCCGATCTTGCAAGTTGTAGTTACCTACTATGTGTTATGATCCGGCAACCCCGGAGTGACAATAACTGGAACCACTCCCGATGATGATCATAGTTTGAGGAGTTCATGTGTTCACCAAGTGCTAATGCGTTGGTCCGGTTCTTTATTAAAAGGAGAACCTTAATATCCCGTAGTTTCCTTTTGGACCCCGCTGCCACGGGAGGGATGGACAATAGATATCATGCAAGTTCTTTTCCCCAATCACGTATGACGACACACGGAATGCATGCCTACATCACATTGATGAACGGGAGCTAGCCACATATCTCTCCGTGTTATAGCTGTTGCATGATGAATATCATCCAAACAAATCAGCGACCCATTGCCTACGAGTTTGTCCTACTGCTGCTGCTACAGTTACTGCTGTTGTTACTTGTCTTGCTCCGTTGATGTTACTGTTGCTACTGTTGTTACTTGTTTTTCTCTGCTGCTACTGCTTCTACTGTTGCTACTACTGTTGCTTGCTACTGTTGCTACTTGCTACTGCTGTCACTACTGATGTTCCTTGCCACTTCCGTTACCCGTTACTTTGTTGTTACTATTGTGCTTGCAGATACTAATCTTTCAGGTGTGGTTGAATCTGAAAAATTCAGCTGCTAATACTTGAGAGTATACTCTCACCTCCTGACTAGCTTACCTACAAATTTGGGTCGAATAGTCTACCCTCGAAAACTGCTGTGAACCCACGCGCTGGTGGGCCATCAACAACATTCTTCCAGTCTCATTGCCGGGGAGTGCTATCAGCATTCTTCTGGTGCCGTTGCAGGAGAAGGTTCGTTGTCATAAGCATTCGTCTAGCTAACACTAGAGATTGCAAGATCAGCACTTTTCTGGAGCCATTGCCAGGGAAGCACAGCTGACGTCAGCATTTTTCTGGCGCCGTTGCCGGGGAGGTATTGCTATATTCTCTGAGTCACTTGGTATTTATATCTGCTGATCACTATGAAGAATCTGAAGGATCTGAAGACCAAAGTCTTGCCCTCAACTACGAGGCGAGGTAAGAATTGCAATCTAGCTCTGCACTTGATTCACCTTCAGTTATGAGTAAGTTTGCGACTTCACCTCCTGCTAGAAATCTTGATACGTCGCCTGTGCTTGATGATGCTTGTGATACTGCTAGAGATGCTATGCTTGATGATACTATGCTTGATACTATGCTTGATGCTGCTAGAGATACCACTACAAGAAATATGCTCATACATGATGTTTTTTAAAATGTCGTTGATGAATTCGTCATAAATCTATGACGATTACATCCGAGATTGTCGTAAGTCATTTGAGGGGATCAAATCTACATACAAATTACGACGATGTGAGTCAAAAATGTCGTAACCGCATAAGATGAGATCGTCATAACTTTTACGACGATTATAAAAATATCATAACATGTTCTAACTATGTTGACATGTCACTCGTGGGTCCATTCTATCACACCTCATCCTAATTTGTGAAGCAACCTACTATTCTGTCATTTCAAAAATTCTCGAAGTATTCTCATAAATACTTTGGATCATATATTCCTCAAATATGTGAAAACCTTTCCTTCCATACTTCAAAAATAATTCAGCAATATTCATTTTCCTATTCTGTTCAGCATAGCACTTTCTGAAGGAAGTGCTATTTCTATTTCTTTGATTACCCTCATTTTTCTTGGGCACTCTTTCCTATCCAAATCATTGCCTCATAAAAACTTTCATAACGATTTGCCTAGTAAATCTTTCTCAGCAAATTTCCAAAGTTTGTGTTCAGCTAACAGCTTTGTGAAGGAAGTACTAGATAGGAATGCATACAACTCGGTGATCATACATAAAATGTGGTCTAAGTTGAGTGAATATTTCAGTGATGCCCTTTTGCACAATATTTTTTATAGCTTATTCACAAAATCTACTTATTTTTAGCACTTAGAAACTACTCCCTCCATTCTAAAATATAAGGTGTATTAGTTTTTTAAAAAGTCAAACTATGTCTATGTGTAAATGATCAAAAATAGCTAGAAAGGTCGGAAATGCATAAAACTCGGTGATCATACATAAAATGTGGTCTAAGTTGAGTGAATATTTCAGTGATGCCCTTTTGCACAATATTTTTTATAGCTGATTCACAAAATCTACTTATTTTTAGCACTTAGAAACTGATATTTTAAATCGTAGATGTTTCCAACCATGTTAAAATTTAAAATTAAAGTCAGGCGGACAAAAGTTTTTGAATGTCAAAATAAAAATATTCGGGTGTGTCGGATATTACCTAGGAGAATTTTACTTTAGAAATTGTTGATTTTAAGGGGTTTTATTCCGCTAAAATAAAAAAATCTGTTAAATAATGAAATAAAAACACAAACAAATAATAAAAATGGAAAAGAAACCCCCCCCTTGGCCCAAACTAGGCCGGCCCCAGCCAGCCCACCTAACCGGGGGGTATTTAACCCCCATCTAACCCTAAATCCACCCACAGCTTCACTCCCAGTCCACCCCAAGCCGCCACCCCATCCACGAGGGGAAAGCTCTCTCTCCCACGTTGCCTCCCCTCACGCACAGCGCCACCGCCGACCGCGCCGGCCCTCCCTCCCCTCGCTCACCTCACCCCGCCGCCGCGACCTCCCCTCCCTCCTCCGCTCTCCTCCTCCTAAAGCCTACCCGGCCCTCCGCGCCGCTGTGATCTCCGGCCCCATCGCGCTCCCCGACATCGCCGCGGCCGCGGGGCCCCAGCCGCCACCCCCATCACCGTTGGTCAAGGGCCTCTGGGCGAGGTCCATGGCCACCTTCACCCGCACGCGAGTGCCCCCTCCCCTCAGGTCCACTCTTCCCCCGCCCCCTCCCCCTTCCGTTGTTCGGAGTTTGATTGAATCTGTGTCGCAGGAAGCCCCACGTCAACGTCGGCACCATGGGCCACATCACCACGGCAAGACCACACTCACCGCCGCCATCACCAAAGTCAGATCAGGTCCGCTCTTGCCTCGAGCTGGTGCGAATTTGAATGGCTTGCCGTCTGTAGATGTGATCTGAATTCTGAACGAGTGAGTCTTTTTCCCAGGTGCTATCGGAGGCCGGGAGCGCCAAGGCGGTGGCGTTCGACGAGATCGACAAGGCCCCAGAGGAGAAGGCCAGAGGAATCACCATATCTACGGTCTGGTCTTGGCGCTTGCTGCTCACATTTTGGGCCATACTATTGTTCTGTGTTCATCTCCATTTGCAGTTCATGTGCTGATTCTATGGGCTACTTTTTCTGTTGTTTTGTGCAGGCTCATGTTGAGTATGAGACCGCTAAGAGGCACTATGCTCACGTGGACTGTCCGGGACACGCCGATTACGTCAAGGTAACTGCCATGGGTTGAGGGATCTAGTGAAACTATTTTGTAAAGAGTTATGGAATGCCCTGGATGCTGAATTCAGGATCTGGGTGACTGACCTACATGATGAACTTCCAGTACAATCCTACATATCAGAATAGCAACTTACCATGTCTAGCGCGCACATGCATTCTAGAGCCTTCACATTCCTTAACTGCCTATCACACACTTCTCTGATGTTTGTGTTCTTTTAATTTGCTGTGGATTACTTAGAACATGATCACCGGTGCTGCTCAAATGGATGGTGGTATTCTTGTCGTGTCAGCTCCTGATGGCCCCATGCCACAAACAAAGAAGCATATTCTTCTAGCTCGGCAGGTTCCAAATTCTCACTATTCTCTGCCAGCAGTTTGTCTCTTTAGCATGTTCACTTTGCAGTTTTGAGCATATGGACATTTCCCCCTCTTTTTTAGGTCGGTGTACCATCACTTGTTTGTTTCTTGAACAAAGTTGATGCTGTTGAGGATGAAGAGTTACTGGAACTTGTGGAGATGGAGCTTCGTGGTATGCTACCATTTTTGAGTTGTCCATATTGTTTTTGGTTGTTTGATCATGTTCCTGTTGTGAGGAAATTTGCCATCTCCCTTTTTTCTGCAGAGCTCCTCAGTTTCTACAAGTTCCCTGGCGATGATATTCCTACCATTCGTGTATTTTCTTTGTCGGCCTTGAACGGAACAAACGAGGAGATAGGAAAGAATGCCATTTTGAAACGGATAGAAGAAAATGGTAGACGTTACATATCTCGAATTCAGTTCAGATCAGTACTGTTTACCGGCTGGACAGATGCTATTATGCTTGTGCATTTTAACACCATGTAATATATGTAGCCTCCACAATCTGTTCCATTCTGCTTGCTATTAAATCTCTGTGACATTGTTTGTGAGCTCTAGCCGTGTCTAGGTTTGGAATTCAGTCAGTGTTGTGAAATCCAACATCGTTCATGTGGCTGCTGTCCCCGTCTATTTTAGAACGTAGCACTGGGATTAAACAGTTATGATCAGCGTTTGCACGATTTAGTATCATGGCTAATGCAGCGACATGTCCGATTTAAACAGTTGTGAAATTTTTGGGGTGTATTGCATAACAAGAGTTTGGAATCTCATTTGCAGTTATGCTTGTATTTTATGAATGGCTTAATTTTAGCAATAGGAATAGACAGTCACACCTAATTCTCAAACAGATCGTTTAGTTCTTAGTCAGTTATAATATTTTGGCAGTCTCCTCTTCGTGTGTTGTGTCACGTGGGGTTTCAGGGCCGGAGAGCTTTCCTCGGAGGAGATGGAACGGCTGATGACGGTGGTGGCCAACCCACGCCAGTTCAAGGTGCCGGACTAGTTCTTCAATAGGAAGAAGGACTACAAGGACGGTAGGTTCTCCCAGGTCCCACGCGCTGGATAAGCATGTCACGAGAAGGGCCACCTTCAAGGTACCAACCAAATTACCGTACTATTTCTCTTGTGATATGCATTCATCTCTGTGATTGTAAATAATGATGTTCAGGTTTTTTTGAAGGGAGTAATGCATGCTGATAGTGTAGCTGTACTGATGGAGATCAGATACAAATCTTCTATATCGTCTGCTTGATGCCATGTCGAATTGTGTGCTTAATTATGAAGTAAACTGATCACACGCCTTATTTTTTGACCCGCCATAGGGCTGGCATCGTTCATTTAGGAGCAGATTTTTACTTCTCCGAAAACATAAACCTGAGCAGCCAAATTATGACACTTGGTTAAGCCTCAATTTCGTGATAAGTTAGCTTATTCCAAGTTCAGGAGATTTGTTTGCTTTTGCATGGAAAATAGTAAATGTGACTATGTGCTCATATTAATTGCATAGTTTATCAGAGGATAAACTATCTGCTGCATGCAACTGTGTGGATTAATTTCTTATGTTGTTCCTAACTAATATATGGACCTACTGGATGATTTCTTTCTTAACTTGCATATGATAGTTTCTCGCAATCGTTTTCAAGTAGTATTTGATTTATTTTTCTGCCGAGTTTTGGAGAACATACTTATGTGCTCCACTGTATTAGCGTCACAAGCAGAATAACTCATTTTCTGTATTCTAACCAGGAAATAATTCTGGAAACGACACTCATTTTCAGCATGGGCTGGCAAGCATCTTGGTGATGCTTTTTTTATTTAGTTAGAGTTGCACATGTCACTATATTATATAACAAAAAATCGTAGCTAGTGAGAAAATTTTAGAAACTCCATGTACACATAGTGGTGAGTGTTAGTCATACTATTTATGTAAATGGAATTTGTTGCCAATTCTTGCTTACAAGCTATTGGATCCATCATTCTCTAATGTTTGATGTTGTGTACACCTTATTCTTATTTTTTGCACAGGTGAAGTACGAAGCCAAGTGTGAAGCTATGAAGCGTGTCAACAAAGATTAGCAAATGTGTTGTAATATTAGGCAGTAGTAGGCATATCTGGGTTGTGGTGTAGTGTAAAGATTGTAATAGACAAATTTAATGTTGGTTTGGACGAATTTCATTTGCTTCCTAAACTGTTTGAAATATTGATTTTGAATGTGATATGAATACCTATGAAATGGCAACTTGACAAGGGGACCAAGTTATGATATTTATTTGACAAAATGTGAAATTTCTAATGTGTGGGACTAATTTTGAGATCAGCATGACATGTGGGATCAGTACAAAAATAAAGTGGCCAAAATAGAAAATCAATAGAAAGTAAAAGGCCACAAACCAATATTCGAAAAATAAAACTAAAAGTGGCTAAAATGGGCTAAGGCCCAAAAAGAAGCCCAATAAGAAAAAGCCCAAAAAAATAAAATCAGCCCATGTGATCAATTGAAATGGGTTGGGCTGATTTCAACCATGATGTTTTGATTTCGTCATAATTTTGCCACGTAGGACTGCCACATAGGACTAGGTTAGATTGCCAACGACGATTTAGGATCGTCGTAAAGGTTACGACGATCCAGGAATCGTCGTAAAGGTTACGACGATTTTGATTAAAACGTCGCTATTGTTCATTTGTGACGCCCCGTTTTCGACGCTTGGTTTTCGTCGTGAGATCGTCGTAAACTAAAAACCGTGATGATGTAGCGACGAAAATATAGCGTCGTGTATTAGCATATTCCTTGTAGTGTACTATGCTTGATACTATGCCTAATACTGCTAGAGATGCTATGCCTGATACTGCTAGAGATGCTATGCTTGATACTGCTTTGCCTGATGATGCTAGAGATGCTATTTTGCCTGATGATGCTATGCTTGATACTGCTAGAGATGCTCCTTTGTCTATTCCACTAGGAGTGTTCCTTGATGCTCATATTGCTAGAATTACTGCCAATGCTCGTGATGCTTCTGAAACTACCGATACTATTGAGATAGAACCTCCTTTTGCTCCTGCTAGATCTAGCTCTCCTAGATATGAATTGCCTGATATACCTGAGGGTTACGTTATGGAGGGAGAGATAGCTGACGATTTTCTTGCGTGTAAGGATGCCTATGACGCTGAGAAATTAATTCTCAAGTGGAAGGAAAAATCTCGGGAAGTTAGGATGAAAAATGATCCGAAGTTCGCCACTTCGCCTATCTTTGTCACCGATATGGATTATGAATTCTCTGTCGACCCTGAGATAATCTCTCTGGTCGAATCTGATCCTTTTCACGGTTATGAGTCTGAGACGGTCATAGTCCATCTTGCCAAACTATCCGAAATAGCCAACCTTTTCACTAATGAGGAGAAGATCCGCCACTACTATATCCTTAAGTTGTTTCCTTTCTCTCTAAAGGATGACGCTAAAGTCTGGTTCACCTCTCTTGCTCCTGGATGTGTCAGTAGTCCCCAGGATATGGTCTATTACTTCTGTGAGAAATATTTCCCTGCCCATAAGAAGCAAGCTGCCTTGCAGGAAATATACAACTTTGCTCAACTCCAAGAAGAGAGTCTCCCACAAGCTTGGGGCAGGCTCGTCCAGCTACATAATGCTTTGCCTGATCAGCCTCTTAAGAAGAACGAGATACTTGATATCCTCTATAATGGACTTACCGATGCCTCTAGAGACCACCTAGATAGTTGTGCCGGTTGTGTTTTTAGGGAACGAACTGTAGAACAAGCTGAGACTCTACTGAATAACCTCTTGATCAACGATAATGCTTGGACTATTCTTGAACCACCTCCTAAGCCAACTCCTAAGAAGAGAGGTATTCTATTCCTCAGTCCCGAAGATATGCAAGAAGCCAAGAAATCTATGCTAGAGAAAGGCATTAGATCTGAAGATGTCAAAAATCTACCACCTATCGAAGAGATCCACGGTCTCGATAACCCGATACAGGTAGTAGAAGTGAATTCTCTATGTAGGTTTGACGAGAGTGATATTCCTTTTGATAAACCTGCTAGCCTATGCTTTGATAAATTTGACAACTTTGTTGCCAAACAACAGAGTTTCAATGATTATGTTAGCAGACATTTGGAACAAAGTGCTCGTATGCTTAGCCATTTGAGTGCTTGTGTAGACAGAAATGTCAATGCTCTAAAACTTCTGAGTAAACATGCCTCTATGATTACTACTCAGGTAGAACAAATACTTAAAGCTCAGAATGACATGCTCAATGAATTAAATGACAACTCTGTCAGAGTCATTACTAGAGGAGGCAAAATGACTCACGAACCTTTGTATCCTGAAGGTCATCCTAAGAGAATTGATCATGATTCTCAAGGAATCAATGCTGATACACCTAGTCATCCTAAGGAGAAGAAGAAGGATGATAGAAACCTGCACGCCAGTTCACCTAACACTATCACACCTGAAGAACCTAATGATATTTCTGCGTCTGATGCAGAAACACAATCAGGTGATGAACATGAACCTGGTAACAATGTGGACAGTGATGCTCAACCTAGCCATGATGAGGATGTGGAGATTGAACCTACGGTTAATCCTGATAATCCACAACCTAAGAGATACGACAAGAATGACTTCACTGCTAGGAAGCATGGTAAAGAAAGAGAGCCATGGGTTTAGAGACCTATGCCCTTTCCTCCTAAGCCATCCAAGAAAAAGGATGATGAGGATTTTGAGCGCTTCGTTGAGATGATAAGACCCGTCTTTCTGCAGATGTGGTTAACTGATATGCTCAAGATGTCTCCGTATGCCAAGTACATGAAAGATATCGTGACTAATAAACGGAAGATACTAGATCTTGAGATCTCCACCATGCTTGCCAACTATACTTTCAAAGGTGGAACTCCTAAGAAACTTGGTGATCCCGGAGTGCCCACTATACCTTGCTCCATTAAAGGAAACTACGTAAGAACTGCCTTATGTGACCTTGGAGCCGATGTTAGTGTTATGCCGCTTTCTCTTTATCGTAGACTTGAGTTGGATAAGTTGACGCCCACTGAAATTTCTCTGTAAATGGCCGACAAATCAATTGCTTTCCCTATCGGCATTTGCGAGGATGTGCCTGTTGTGGTTGCTAATACGACTATCTTAACAGACTTTGTTATCTTGGATATTCCCGAGGACGATGCCATGGCTATCATCCTCGGAAGACCCTTTTTAAACACTGCAGGGGCTGTTATAGATTGCAACAAAGGCAATGTCACTTTCCATCTCAACGGTAATGAGCACACAGTGCACTTTCCAAAGAAACGATATCAAGTACATTGCATCAATGCTATCGAAAAGACTTCATCGATTCTCACTGGGAGCTTTGAATGCCCTATTCCTCGTGTCAAGATGAAGTATGATTTGCTTGTTGGGGAGATTCATATCCCCATTGAGGTGACTTAGTGACTATTCAAAAATTCTTCGTTCTCTCTTGTGATTCGAGAAGGTTCTGTCATAAGGACTTGATCAATCCCATTGACGGATTTCTTTCGATGACCATGAAATGGATGAATCAAAGAGTCACATACCTCTGTTTTGAGCTTGCATTTTCTTTTGCTTAGAAGAAAAATGATAGAATTAGTTTAGCTTTTCCTGTTTTCTGTTTTAGCGTCCCGGAGAAAAATACCTCGAAAATAAAAGTTCTCTGATGGTCCTGAAAATTTATTATGATTTTTTCTGGAATTTTTGAAAAATTCTGGGCCTGAGAGCTGGTCAGGGGGCCTGACCAGTGGGCCACAAGCCCCCCCCACCACCACCACCACCTACCCCCTGGTGGCGGGGTGCATACTTGTGGGGCCCACAGGCACCCCCTCCACTCACTCCAGCTCTCAGCATCTTCTTCCACCTCCAAAAAAATTGTTTCGCACCTCAAACCCGTGTTATTGCTCATTTGGCTGAGATTTTCGATCTCCTTGCTCAAAGCACCATTCTCTGAACTGTTTTGGGGAAATTACTCCTTGGTAAGTGACTCCTCCATTGGTCCAATTAGTTTTTGCTCTAGTGCTTTATCCTTCGCGAATTCTTGCTACCTTGGTGACCCTATTCTTGAGCTAGAAAAGTTGATTTTAGCTGGTCCCAAGTAGTTTTAGCGCGTGATACGGTCTCTAGGCACTAGTAGGAGTAGTTTCTACAAGGTGTGGTGGGTCTTTATTCACTTTTCTCTTGAACTTCAAAAATTTCAGCAAAGGAAATTATGTTCAGGAGGAAGTTTCATGTTGGTCCTTAAGTAAGAAGGGTCCTCGTCTCTCCTTTCGGGAGCCCGAACGTTTTCAACTAAGGGACGCACCGGTTCAACCATGTGAATGGCCTTCCGATGAGTTCATGATCGAAGCAGGCTTCAAGGATGAGTTCGATGCACTTTTGCGCAATGCCGGGTTAGAAGAATTCCTCTCAGATAAATGTGAACAGTATGCTATGCTCACTGCCTCTTTCGTGCGTAGATTTAAATTTTTAGCTTGGCATGAATCATCCATACTGTTTGATCTATACGATAAATCCTATACCATGGGTCTTGAGGATTTCAATAGGATTTGCAAGATACCCGATGGACGTAGTGTTATTGATCCTCCTAAGTCTTCGGTTAGAGACTTTGTCTCCAATATATCTGTGGGAGAAACCAGAGATATCACGCAAGCCACAGTAGCAAGCATCCATTTCCCTGCCTTCTACTACCTTGCCCTCTTCATAGGTAGGTGCATTAACGGCAAGGGTGCACATTGTCACCTATGCGCTTCCGACCTTAGTATCCTTAAGAGCGCAGTAACAGGTGACAGGAGCTTCAGTATGGGAGCCATTATAGCAAGGAGGCTGAATAAAAATGCCAGTGAGGGGGATTTCTTTGGTGGAGTTTATGCTACACGCTTAGCAAATTTTCTTGGAGTATCCATCCGTCCAGAAGACCCTCCTCTTTGTACAGCCTACCTTGATCGTGTCGCTCAAACACGCTACCAGTTCCTTGAGAGAGATCATGGATCCCTCCTATACCGCTTGATATTTAACCGGCAGCGTGTTTTCCATATTACCCTTCCTGCTCCTGCTTTCTTTGACTTTCAGGTTAAACGAAGATACTACATAACCATAGGAGAGGCTGAGGAGTATGAGAGGGAGGCGATGGCTGCTCGACTTCGTGAGGCAGCTATTCAGGCAGTGGATGCAGCACTCCCGTATAACACCCATTATGACTTTGGTTTTCGCCAGGATCATCCTTGGGATTAGAACAAGCTAGGCCAAAAGCCTAAGCTTGCGGGAGTACATGTTCTCACCGACTTTACATTCATGCTTATGCTTTCACTTTGTTAGCCGGTGTTTACAGTTTGCCACTGTATTATCCATGCTAGTTTCTTTTTGTTTTCTTGTTTTCTTGTTTTGTGTCCTTTTGAGAAAACCCAAAAATATTTTTATTTCTTCTTTTGCTTGTTGGGAGCTTTCCCGTGTAAATAGTTTCTTTTTCTTTGTGTCAAGGTAGAAGATATTGGTTACAATGCTTAGTGGTTCTTACATGCTTACATGTTTAGCTTTCAAAGAGCCATATTATTTTGTCTTCTCCTTTGTGTTTGCCTGCAGATTCAGCTTAGTCCAATGCGCTTATTATCGTTTTCATCGTTCGATCGTGCAAATGGAAGGCAACAATGATGACATATGATGAAGTGACTAAGACTGAAAAGCTGGTATGAACTCTATCTATTTTGTTTTTGTAAACATGACTAGCTTGTCGACCCAGATTTAGCTTTGTTGTGAGAGAAGCATGTTTGCAATGACAACTTAGAGATCATAGTTTCTGATGCCATGCTTATTCAGCTGAGAGCTTATAATGGTTTGTCTTGATTGCCAACATAGTTTTTGAGATGACTATGATGTAGTATGATAGGATGGTATTCTCCTTTGAATGTTTCAAGTGGCTTGACTTGGCACATGTTCATGCATGTAGTTGAAACAAAATCAACATAGCCTCTATGATGTTCGTGTTCATGGTGATTTATATCATTTTCATGCTTGCATTTAATGTTAGTCAAACTCATTGCATCTTGATGACTGTTGTCGCTCTCTAGTTGGTCGCTTCCCAGTCTTTTGCTAGTCTTCACTTGTACTAAGCGCGAATGCTGCTTGTGCATCCACTTCCATAAACCCAATGTTTTTCGATGAGAGTCCATCATACCAACCTATTTGCGGTATCTACCTGCCGTTCCAAGTAAATTTGCATGTGCCACTCTCTAAACCTTCAAGAAATAAGTCTGTTTTGCATGCCCGAACTACTCATGTGGTGACAGAGGGCTATTAGTGTCTTCCATGCTAGGAGTGTTATCCTCGACATGTGTTTATTCACAGTCCTTCACGAGAAAGGGCCGATATTTGGGATGCCCAGTTCCATGCTTAATTCGAAAACATAACGGTAAAACAAGACTCCCCCCCCCGGATTGATGTTAGTATGGACGGTACCCGGGGATTCGGCTAGCCGTGGAGTGTGATTGATTGGTGGTGGGGGAGTTAAAACTTTACTTTTCTGTTTGGGAACCGCATATAGCATGAGTAGCATGGAAGATATTGAGAACTCTTGGTCATTGCGTTGACAATGAAAGCATGCCACCCAAAATTATTATCTCTGTTTTCAAAAGCTTGAGCTCTGGCACCGCTGCAAATCAATGCTTCCCTCTATGAAGGGCCTGTCTATTTATTTTCCTGTCGACTCATCCTCCTCTTATATAAGCACCAATTAGAGAGCACCTCTGTCATTTCTATGCTTTGCTTTTGATTGATATTGAGTATGACTATGACTGGATCTTCGTTGCTATGAATTACAATGTTTAGTCAGCCCTTGATCTTTGAAAGTGCTCTGCATTTATGTTTTGCGGTCTCAGAAAGAGCTAGCGAGATACCACCTATTCATATTGCTTCATGCTTATTTTGATTGAAGTGTTGGTATTTGAAACTCATTATTATTTGCTCGTTAGCTGATTATGCCATTGATATTAGTTTACCGTGAGACCTTTGTGTCATTTGCTTATGTGGTTAACTTGTGATCTTGCTGAAATTCTGGTTATGAGTTAGACATAGTTGCAACAACAAGATCAAACAGAGTTTGTCAAAGTTTTTCTTTCTCTCTCAGTTTGTCAAATGAGTTGCTTGAGGACAAGCAAGGTTTTAAGCTTGGGGGAGTTGATACGTCTCCATTGTATCTACTTTTCCAAACTCTTTTGCCCTTGTTTTGGACTATAATTTGCATGATTTGAATGGAACTAACCTGGACTGACGTTGTTTTCAACAGAATTGCCTTGGTGTTATTTTTGTGCAGAAATCAAAGTTCTCCAAACGTCCTGAAAATTTACAGGGAGCAGTTTTGGAAAATATCAAAAATATCTGCGCCAAGTTCCACCTCAGGGGGTGGGCCAGTGGGCCACAAGCCCCTGCTCCGCCACCACCCCCTGGTGGTGGTGGGCAGGCTTGTGGGGCCCACAGGCACCTGCCGGCCCCAACTCCAGCTCTATAAGTTGTCTTTCGTCCCAGAAAAAATAAAAAGAGAAGTTTTCGTCGTGTTTTTGATACGGAGGCGCCACCACCTCATGTTCTTCATCTTGAGGGCAGATCTGGAGTCCGTCTTGGGCTCCGGAGAGGGGAAATTGTCGCCATCGTCATCATCAACCTTCTTCCCTCTCCAATTCCATGAAGCTCTTCGTCGTTCTTGAGTAATCTATTCGTAGGCTCGCTGGGCGGTGATGAGTAGGATGAGATCTATCATGTAATCGAGTTAGTTTTGGTGGGGATTGATCCCTAGGATCCACTATGTTCTGAGATTTGATGTTGCTACTACTTTTCCATGCTTAATGCTTGTCACTAGGACCCGAGTGCCATGATTTCAGATCTGAAATTATTATGTTGCCACCAATATATGTGTGTTTTAGATCCGATCTTGCAAGTTGTAGTTACCTACTATGTGTTATGATCTGGCAACCCCGGAGTGACAATAACCGGAACCACTCCCGGTGATGATCATAGTTTGAGGAGTTCATGTGTTCACCAAGTGCTAATGCGTTGGTCCGGTTCTTTATTAAAAGGAGAACCTTAATATCCCGTAGTTTCCTTTTGGACCCCGCTGCCACGGGAGGGATGGACAATAGATGTCATTCAAGTTCTTTTCCCTAAGCACGTATGACGACACATGGAATGCATGCCTACATCACATTGACGAACGGGAGCTAGCGACATATGTCTCCGTGTTATAGCTGTTGCATGATGAATATCATCCAAACAAATCACCGACCCATTGCCTACGAATTTGTCCTACTGCTGCTGCTACTGTTACTGCTGCTGTTACTTGTCTTGCTCTGCTGTTGTTACTGTTGCTACTGTTGTTACTTGTTTTGCTCTGCTGCTACTGCTTCTACTGTTGCTACTACTGTCGCTTGCTACTGTTGCTACTTGCTACTGCTGTCACTACTGTTGTTCCTTGCCACTGTCGTTACTCGTTACTTTGTTGTTACTATTGTGCTTGCAGATACTAATCTTTCAGGTGTGGTTGAATCTGACAAATTCAGCTGCTAATACTTGTGAGTATACTCTCACCTCCTGACTGGCTTACCTACAAAATTGGGTCGAATACTCTACCCTCGAAAACTGCTGCGAACTCACGCGCTGGTGGGCCATCAACAACATTCTTCCAGTCTCATTGTCGGGGAGTGCTATCAGCATTCTTCTAGTGCCATTGCAGGAGAAGGTTCGTTGTCATAAGCATTCGTCTAGCTAACACTATAGATTGCAGGATAAGCACTTTTCTGGAGCCATTGCCAGGGAAGCACAGCTGACGTCAGGCCTTAGAGACAAGCATTAAGCATGACAAAGTCATTGCAACATCATTCTCCAAACATAGTGGAAACTAGGGATCAAGCCCTAACAAAACTAACTCAATTACATGATGAATCTCATCCAACTGCTCACCGACCAGCAAGTCTACGAAAGAATTACTCAATCCCGATGGGGAGCATCATGGAATTGGCGATGAAGGAGGGTTGGTGATGACGAAGACCCAAGATTGCCCTCTCCACAGCCCCAAACGGACTCCAGAACTGGCCTTGCGATGAAGAACGGGAGGTGACTGCGGGTCGGTATAGTGAAATGTGATGAGACTTCCCCTCTTATTGTTTTCCTCCAAAAATATGGTTTTATAGTGCTGGAGTTAGGGTCAGCCGAGCCCCGAGGGCCCCACTATCCACCAGACCGCGCTAGGAGGGGTGGCGCGCCCTGGTGCCTAGTGGGCACCTGGGGCCTCCCCTCCAATGGGTCTTGGTTCCAGTATTTTTATTTTATTCCATAAAAAATCGTGAGAAAGTTTCCTTCAATTCCAAGAACTTCTATTTCTACACAAAAACAAAACCATGACAGTTGTGCTGAAAACAATGTTAGTCCAGGTTAGTTTCATTCAAATCATGCAAATTAGAGTTGAAAACAAGATCAAAAGCGTTAGGAAAAGTAGATACGATGGAGACGTAACAGCCTCCCGACCACCTTTGTGATGATGACAGAGTGGTCGATGGACAAGGGCGCCACTAGGTTGGATTCTTTGAGGACCCAGGGCGACATCACTTATGACTTAACAAATGTGGAGCAACGGGCCATGTTGCTCCTCCCGCGATGAAGAGTGAGCGGTGCCACTATGGTAGTGCAGGATGCGCCTGCGTGCTTTGGAAATCATGGGCGAAATTCCTTCTTGAAGAACTGGCCATGATCACTGCAGCGGGGCAGCGATGGCGGCCTGTCAAACCGGCCATACCTATTGTGTGGCGGTGGCGATGTTGGCTCGTCCTTGACACAACGTCCGTACGTATGGATACCGCAGTTGCATGGGGGGACGTGTGCTCCTCTTTGATGCGATGACCGGTTTGGACGCCACGGTTGCTTGGGGGGAACACGAGCTCCTCCTTCACGCAGTGGAGAGGTGACGTCGGATCCTCCTTGCTGGGAAGCGGTGGAGAGGGCAACGCTAGACAACGCTCCTGGAACGACCTCTCTCTCATCAGCTCCATCTGGTGTACCAACTCCTCATTTGTAAGAACGACCTCTGCATGGAGGCGTGACTGCTCCTGCAGTGGCGCCTGGTCCTCCTTGTTGGGGAACCGGGCCTGGCCCAGAGGCCACGCACGAGGCGGTTTTGCCACATAGCGTGGGAGGCACGCAGATAGACTCTCTCGTTCCCTAAACTCATGTTAGATGGGTACTTATCCCTTCACCCCATACCCCTATATAAGCAAAGGAGAGGCCATCATTGTAACAGAGACTTGATGATTAATAAAGCTTTGTTCCCCTCTCTACTTCTTCGTGTTCTGTGACTCTGTGTGTTCGACTACTTCGTCTACGACGCTAGCTCTGCTCCGCAACATTGCAGCGGACTCGCCGACAGGAGTTGCGGAACACGTTATCCGCTACCAAAATGATGACTATCGAGGAGGGCTCACTAGTCTGGAGATCCAAGCTGAACTCGATGGCTTCTTTGCCGAGTCTACTTAGCCCACCTCATTAGCCATCATGATTCCATGTTTTTCAGACAATGCATTCGAATAAATTTGATTTGGTTGTAAGCTCTATGAGAGCACAAAACTTATTCTTTATTTCATGATGCTTGGATGACATTTATATCATTCATTTATTTCATTATTTATACATGATAGTATGTTATATTCTGAAATGTGTGCATTTATTATTAATGTATGTTCTTCCTCATTACATTAATTAGATTTCATATTTTAGAACGCGTGCGGCACCCGAATGGAGGAAACGTGCCTTGCCGATAGCGCCACTACACATACCATTTTACGTGAAACTATGTACTTTGAGTCTATTAAAAAATATCCAGGAAGTATCAAGACAATCGACGGCTGCGGTTCGAACATAGTTGGCTCCGGATGAGCTACTATCTTACTTCCCATGGGAACAACTTTGATCATTCATGATGCATGATACGTCTCCAACGTATCTATAATATTTGATGGTTTCATGCTATTATCTTGTCAAACTTTGGATGTTTTGCATGCCTTTTATATATTTTTTGGGACTAACATATTAACTCAGTGCCAAGTGCGAGTTCCTGTTTTTTCCATGTTTTTTACCCCTTTCAAAGGAAATTTTGAAACGCAGTCCAAACGGAAGAAAATCCCCAAAAAGATTTTTTTTGGAACGGAAGAAGATCGGGGAACTTGGGAGCCAAGGCAGAAGAGCCCCAGGGGCCCCACAAGCCCCCACCCCACGGTCAGGGGGGCCGCACCATCCAGGCTTGTGGATCCCCTGGACGCCCTTTTCCCTAGGACTTTCGCTTATATATTCCCATAAATTCCAGAAAAAACCAGGAGATCATCGCAATCACTTTTCCGCCGCCGCAAGCTTCTGTCTCCGCAAGATCCCATCTGGGGCACGTCCTGGTGCCCTGACGGAGGGGGGATTCGGATACGGAGGGCTTCTTCATCAACACCATGACCTCTCCGATGATGCGTGAGTAGTTCACCATAGACCTACGGGTCCATAGCTAGTAACTAGATGACTTCTTCTCTCTCTTGGATCTTCAATACAAAGTTCTCCATGATCTTCATGGAGATCTATCCGATGTAATCTTCTTTTGCGGTGTGTTTGTCGAGATCCGATGAATTGTGGATTTATGATCAGATTATCTATGAATCTTATTTGAGTTTCTTCTGATCTCTCTGATGCATGATTTCATATCCTTGTAATTCTCTTTGAGTTGTGGGTTTTGTCTGGCCAACTAGATATATGATTCTTGCAATGGGAGAAGTGCTTGGTTTTGGGTTCATACCGTGTGGTGACCTCACCCAGTGACAGAAGGGGTAGCGAGGCACGCATCGTGTTGTTGCCATCAAGGGTAAAAAGATGGGGTTTTCATCATTGGTTTGAGATTATCCCTCTACATCATGTCATCTTGCTTAAAGCGTTACTCTGTTTGTCATGAACTCAATACACTAGATGCATGCTGGATAGCGGTCGATGTGTGGAATAGATGCACAAAGTATCGGTCTACTTGTATCGAACGTGATGCCTATATGCATAATCATTACCTTAGATATCGTCATGACTTTGGCGGTTCTATCAATTGCTCGACAGTAATTTGTTCACCCACTGTGATACTTGCTATTTTGAGATAAGCCTCTAGTGAACACTATGGCCCCCAGGGTCTACTCCACACCATATTTTCAGCCTTACACTTTTTACTTCATTTCACTTTCCGCCTTCAGATCTCACTTTGCAAACAATCTTGAAGGGATTGACATCCCCTTTGAAGCGTTGGGTGCAAGCTTGTTTGTGTTTGCACAAGTACTCTGGACTTGACAAGACCCTCCTTCTAGATCGATACCTTGGTTCTCAAACTGAGGGAAATACTTGCTGCTCTTGTGTTGCATCACCCTTTCCTCTTCAAGGGAAGAACCAATGCAAGCCCATCCTCTGTCAACGTGTCAACTTCTGGCGTCTGTGGGATAGCAATGCATTGTTGTACCCGGAGTCGACTCGTACAGGGAATAAAGTGAACAATGCCGCCCTCACGAAGATGAGCACGGCCCTGGCTACTTGGAGAGCCCCGGTGAAGAGAAGGATTCTAAGAGGTGATAGTTATGAGAAGATCAAGGAGACAAATCCTTCGACCAGCGAAGCTGACTACCTGGAGTTCAAGATCAAGTGCGAGAGCAACGCATCCGTGGAATCAAGTCAGTGGGGGGAAGATATGCGGGACTTGAGCTTAGGGGTCCACAAACTCGGTCCCGGCGGTTACAGAGTGGCGGAACCTAAATGGGACAAGGAGGAAACGGAGCGTGCCGAGCAAGGCCTACCGCCCCTCTTCGATAATTACCCTGAAAAGCAGACCAGGAACTATGTCACAGCCCGGTACAAGGTGGACCCGGTAACAAAGGAGCTTACCACGGATCCGAAGGTGAAGGAGCTTGAGCGTGTTCTGGTAAGGAATACCCCCCCGCGTAATTAGCTCCATATGGTTGCATTCTAATTAATGAAGTCAAATTTCTAAATGGTTCACGTTCCTTCCGCAGGAAACTGAAAGCAGTAGCGCGGGGTCTCCGAGCTCCCCGTCTGCCGCTTGGGACAACACTTTAAATACGACATTGAACGTAATGAAACACAAGGATAAGCTTAGTAAGCCGTCGTCAGCTGGTCGTGTGGCCGGCGAAGGCTTGTCCACGAAATGGTCGGAATACTATAAGGCTGGGCGAAAGGACAGAAAGACCATCTCCGAAAGCCAGGAGCGCGAGGTTAAAGAACTCAAGGCACAAGTGGCGCGGATTCTGGAGATAGTCCAAGAGCAAGTGCGAGACCAACTTGGAGCAATGATCACCGCCATTATGCCTTCCTTGCTTGAGGGGCTGTGGGGGTGGATTGCGGGCGGCCAACAGGGGCCGCCCCCGATTCCCAGCTTCATGGGCAGCAACTCGCACAACGCACCGGCATCGGTGTCTCCGGCGGAGGCGGCATTGCAGGTGCCTCCAGCGTCGGCGCCGGTAGTGGAGCTTAATGCACCCGTGTGTGGGAAGAATACGCCGGCCGGCACCTCGGCATCAAGCGGCCCCTCCGTCATTTGCATGCCCGCCGTTGGCGGTACCTCGACATTAGTCGAGCTCGACGCCATCACGGTAACTAAGCCTCGGCCTATGACTTCATCACCTTGCCTTTTTGACTGGGCATCCCTGACACCCTACATGTTTTCGCAGGGTGCCGCCAACGTTCCATGCAATCTCCTGCACTTCGTGGACGGCGAGTTGGTCGATGTCGCCAAGGCCAAAATCGTTGAACTGGGCAACTGCATGTTCCACGATAATTTGATGCCACTCACCGTGTATAGGGTTCAAATTGTTCGGGTGCTGCGGGGCTGCGACGACTTGTTACCTCCGTATCGACCCGCTGGGGCCGACGAAGATGATGTGATGACCCTCAGCGCCTGCTTAAACTGGTCCATGCTTTGGCCGAAGAGCCAGATTCGTTTGGGGGCGGGGGACACCACCCCACAGACAACACCGCCAGTCGTGCCGGCGCCAAGCCATGGCAAGACCGCCACAATGCTACCGACGTAAGCTGATCCGAACATGCATATGGCACAGGATCCGTACGACAACGACGATACAATTTCCAACATCGATAAGTACATCAACGAACATGGGTATGGTGACGAATTGTTCGGGCCTCCTTCTAAAGAACCCAACCCTACAAAAGACGATGGCGATCTAGCTGGTACCGTGGAGAAACCCAATTTCAACAGGCGTCGTATGTTCAGTTCTCAGGAGACGCCTCCAGCTGCCGCCTTCACCGAGACTCAAATAGCCGAGGTGCGAAATATTATCAGCCCCAACACACTCAAGAAGGTGGTCTCTCAGCAGAACTCAATCCCATTACAGCAGAAGAAGCAGAAGGGGCGGAAAAGGGTGCTAGCCAGTCGGCACCGAGTACGATCCGTGCTCAGGACGGGCCACCAATATCTAAGGATATTGAGAGGAGGGTGCATGTGGTTGGTAGGCCGATGCTACCGACTAATCTGCTCAATGCTGCAACGGGTGCTATGCGGAGTCTGCATGACGTTGTTCTTTATATGGAGAAGCGGCGTCTCTCTGAGAATGATGTGACATACCCAGTTTTCGTGGCCAAGGTGCCAGAGGGTAAGGGCTTTGTCGATAGCACCATCGGGCATATGATCGTCTTGCGGTTTGATGACATCTTCGCTATGCTTAACCTTTATCCGCTGCACTACACCTTCATTTGGCTATTTTCGCTAAGTATGGAGATGTGGATCATTAGAGACAAAACCCCGGACATGGTGATAGTCGACCCCTGCTACTGCAACAAAAGACCTTACAATGGCGCCAAAAATAGGCACATCGACGGGAGAATACTTGGCTTGATCCTTCTGCTGCGGCTACGCCTTAAGGGACTTCCTCGGCAAGTATGCAAAGGATTTCCCTCGTGGCCTTGGAGCCTTGCGTTGGTGTTCCCTCGAAGCGGAAAGGGTGATGTAGCGTAGCGGTGGTAAGTATTTCCCTCAGTTTGAGAACCAAAATATCAATCCAGTGGAGGAATATCTCAAGATCCTACACAAACACAAAAGCTTGCTCCCAACGCTATGAACGGGTTGTCAATCCCTTATAGATTGTTTGCCAAGTGAGAACTGAAAGCAACAAAGTAACAAAGCAAAGTAAAAGCGGAGGTGTAAACGATGGATGTGAATAGACACAGGGGTCGTAGTGTTTACTAGTGGCTTCTCTCATGAAAGCAAGTAGACGGTGGGTGAACAAATTACTGTCGAGCAATTGATAGAACCGCGCAAAGTCGTGACGATATCTATGCAATGATTATATCTATAGGCATCACGTCCAAAACAAGTAGACCGATACTTTCTTCATCTACTACTATTACTCCACACGTCGACCGCTATCCAGCATGCATCTAGTGTATTAAGTCCATAAGAACAGAGTAACGCCTTAAGCAAGATGACATGATGTAGAGGGATAATCTCAAACCAATGATAAAAACCCCATCTTTTTACCCTTGATGTGTCACAGCCCTAGCTTTCATTTGTTTGCCAAGCATTCATGCATGCATTATAAAAACATTGATGTTTAAATAAGAAGTGATCAAAGCCCCAAATGTTTTGATCAATTGACAAGAAGGCAATAAAATTTAATACCTTAAATGGAACCAGAAAAATGTTCCAAAAACTTGGCAAAATAGTGACATAAGGTAAAATTGTCAAACCAAAATTCTAGGTCACAGGAACTTTTTAAAAAGGATTTTTGAGTTGACTAAATAGCTATTTGGAATGGAATTATTTTGATTCCTTCTATTTTAAAGTTTCAGTAATATTGAAACTTTTATGTGGCATTGGACATTATTGTCTCTGTCACCTAATAACATTTTTTTGGGTTTTATATTTGGTCAAACTATTTATTTTAAATCCTAAAAGTAAATGCCAGAAAGAAATAAAAGAGAAATGAAAAAAAACAGAAAAACTTACCTGTCGCCACCCTCCTGGCCCAGCCGACCAAAGGGGGGGTCTCCCTGTCGTCTTCCTCCTCGTGCCAGAAGGCAGAGGAGAAGGTGAGCACGGCAGCTCACCTCGCCACCTCCTGCTCGCGTGGAGCCCCCTCCTGCCACCACCGCGCCAGCACGAGGTCGTCTCTCCTGTATCCTCTCCTCCCCCTGCTCTCTTCTTTCCTCTCGCTCTCTGTCTTTCTCTCACGCCGCCATTGCCGATCTGCTCAAGCTCATCTCTAGCCCGTCTCCGGCCACCTCTCGCCACCCCGACCGTCTGGTTAGCTCCGCGTTGGCAAGAAGCTCCTCACCGTCAACAAGCCCGAGCACCAGAGCCCCTGCAGCCTCGCATCGACGTCTTCTTCCTCCTCCGACAACCGGAAGCCGTCGCCATCGATTCGGTCGGACCATCGCCCCTTCTTCGCCGCCGATGCCAGAAACGGAATCACTGTGAGCCCTCGAGTCTTTCCCCTCTTTCTTGCGTGCGAATGAACCTCTAGAGCTACCTCCCCGTCGAGCTCCACTTCCGGCCGCCGCTAGAGCTCGTCGCCGGCTCTTTCTCCGACGATTCCAGCCCCTCCTGCTACCCCTGCTCGATCGGCCGTTTCACCAGCGTCCTGTAGCCGCAAACCGCATGCCAAATAGGGACATGTAGCCTCGGTTAGGCCATCTCCGGCGAGCCTCCGCCGCGGGTCTGGTCGCCGGCGTCCACCCTCTGGTGGGCGTCAACGTGGCCGACCATTAACACGCTAATTAACCCCCCACAGACGCTGACAGAGGGCCCCACTAGTGAGTCAAACCTCACTTAGTGCGGGTCAGCGCGGGTTTAGTCTATGGGTCACTGACCAGTGGACCCCAATGGTCAGGTTGACCTGGACCCGGCTGGTTGACCTGCTGACGCAGGGATGACATCAGCCTGACGCAGTAATTGTTTCTGATTTAATTTAATTCCAGAAAATTGCTGAAACTTGTAAAAATCATAGAAATTAAAATATAACTCTGATGGAAATAATTTATATATGAAAAAGTATCAGAAAAATGCAAGGAATCCATTGGTGGCATCTATACACATGTTTGGACATCTTAACCTTGCTGAATATGACAAATTCACAATAGGCTTATAAACGATAGAATTGGATTTTAAAAATGACTTATATAGATCAAATAAACTTCTTTCAACCTATGATCACTTGCATTAGATGAAATCAGCATCATGATAACTTGCCATGCTCATGCATCATTGTGAAGCATTTGCCGTGATTAATTTCTTTCGTTTGATCTGTCCATAGACCTTGCGAGATGTAGTTATCACCGGCATCGAAGAATAGCTGAGTTCTTCCAATCAACAGGCAAGCAAAACCCCTTTGAACATTCCGACAAAATCCTATTCTCTCGCTCCTGCTCTCATTTCTATGCATTAGGACAAAATGATTCAATTGATAGTTGTATTACGATAGCTGCACCTATTCCTTTGCATGACCTGATTTTGATCACAGTAAATAGCTAAACAAATGCAACCTAGCATACCTGGTAGATGCTTGAGCCATATGTGCTTTACCCTATTACGCTTGCTATGCTTAGGTTGAGTTTGGTCCGAGCATCGGAATGATGTAATGGAATGATCATGTCCTATTGATGAGAGTTAAAGATGTGAAACTGTTCTGGTAAAGGTAGCGATGAGAGGCCATGTAGGAGTACATGGTGGGTTGTCTCATTACCGCCGCATTTAGGACTCGAGATCTTGTGTTGGTGTTCCAAGACTAGCTACTACCGCACATTGGGTTCCGGTAACTCGACCCCTCTCGGCCAATTAACTACTCTGTTCTCAATCCAGAAGTCGCAGTAGTTCGAAACATTCATAGGTTGTGGCACGGCCTGCTAAGTGGATGAACGGCCCAGTCGGGACCGGCTTGGGGCCCTGCTCACATCGTTTGAGGCCATGTTGGAAACCTCGGCGGGACTTCCATTATGGGTTCCAACTCAGATAGGCGACTGTCTTGGGCGTGAGTCTTAGTAGGTTAACGTCTGTGGCCAACTCCCTCGCTAGGCTTCCGATTGAAGGTTGCCGAGGTGCTGGTTTTTATGTGCACTTGGCGATAAGTGGCGGAAGCATGTGTGACGAAGTACACCCCTACAGGGTATCTATCTATTCGAATAGCTGCGTCCTCGGTTATGGACTGCTTGGATACTTACATGGTTCATAGATAACTTTAATGGTTACTCTAAAATGGTCCAGATAAGTGTGAGTGCTATGGATGGCTATCTCGTAGGATGACGAGAAAGGATTCATGGTGGTGTATTGATGTGGTGGTTATGTGGACTCGTGTGCGCTCTCTCGTAAGGAGATGAGAGAGATAATAAAACTTTGTTGTAGAATAGGTTAGCCAAAGGTCAAAGCTGGCTTCTCTGCAATAAACCCCACAAATTCCGTTCATTGATACTTGATGCATATGTAGTTAGCACTGATGTAAGACTTGCTGAGTACCTTCGTACTCACTATTGCTTATTTACATTTTCGCAGAATAGACGCCGCTCTTTCTACGTTATCTCTTGACGTTAACATCGATGGTTTAGCTTGGGAACCCAGACAGTGATCTGGCTCCTATGGTAGGGTCGTTGTAGCTTTTGGGCTCTTCCAGCCGCTTTTAGTGGATGTCTGTACCCAGACATGTAACTTCCGCTTGATGCTTGTATGCTCTGAATGTTGGGTCATGTGACCCCTTCTGTTTGTAACATTAAACTATGTTGGCTCTTCGGAGTCTATTAAATAAATGATGTGTTGTAGAGTTATGTTGTGATGCCATGTTGTATCCACACATATCGTGCATATTGTGTGTATGCTTGCAATGCATTGATATGTGTGGGATTCGACACCTAGTTGTGTGCCTTGAGTAGTACTCCATACCGGGAAATGCCTCTTTGTGTTTCCACCGAGCCTTGGTAGCTTGCTACTGCTCCGGACACATTGATTGACCGGCATGTATCCTTCTTGGTTGCTGTGTCTGTCCCCATGGGGAAATGTCACGCGGTGTAATGGAGTCCCTGTAGCTTGCTACGACTCATCTACACTCGCTGATGACCGACACCTGCCTTGCTGGGTTATGTATGCCTGTCCCTGTATGGATGTGCCACTTAGGTTCATAACTAGCCATGTCGACCCAGGTTCTTTGACATATGATTGCTGGCAACACAGTCGTATACGTGAGCCAAAAGACGCAAACGGTCCCGGCCAAGGTAAGGTGGCAACCGGGGTGATTATCGTGCGTGAGGCCACAAAGTGATATGACGTGTACATGCCGGGGTTGTATGGCTCAGGATCGGGGTCCCGACATGATGGCAACTACTTGATGTGTGCCTTGTTGCCCCTACTGTCACTGGGAAAGGTCACCACATGGTAGAACCCAAAACCAAGCACTTCTCCCATTGCAAGAATCATATATCTAGTTGGCCAACCAAAACTCAAGACTCGGAGAGACTTACAAGGATATCAAATCATGCATATAAGAAATCAGCAAAGACTCAAATATATATGATAGATAATCTGATCACAAATCCACAATTCATTGGATCTCGACAAACACACCGCCAAAGAAGATTACATCGGATAGATCTCCATGAAGATCATGGAGAACTTTGTATTGAAGATCCAAGAGAGAGAAGAAGCCATCTAGCTACTAACTACGGACCCGTAGGTCTGAAGTGAACTACTCACGAGTCATTGGAGGGGCGATGATGATGAAGAAGAAGCCCTCCAACTCCAAAGTCCCCTCCGGCAGGGCGCCGGGAAGGGTCTCCAGATGAGATCTCGCGGAAACGGAAGCTTGCGGCGGCAGAAAAGTATTTTCGAGGCTCCCCTGATTTTTTGCTGAATATTTGGGAATATATAGGCCAAGGATCTACGTCAGGGGGCGGCCAGGGAGGCCACAAGCCCTGACACCGCCGCCTCCCCCTGGTAGCGGAGTGGGGGCTTGTGGGCTCCCTGGAGCCCACCTGACTTGGCCCAGAGGCCCCCTGATCTTCTTCCAGTTCGGGAAAAAATTATTTCGGGGTTTTTATTCTGTTTGGACTCCGTTCCAAAATCAAATCTGAAAAGAGTCAAAAACACAGAAAAAACAGGAACTGGCACTTGGCACTGAATTAGTAAGTTAGTCCCAAAAAAGATATAAAAGGTACATAAAACTTCCAAAGATGACAAGATAACAGCATGAAACCATCAAAAATTATAGATACGTTTGAGACGTATCAAGCATCCCCAAGCTTAACTCCTGCTCGTCCTCGAGTAGGGAAGTGAAAAAGAATGAATTTTTGATGCTTTCATGCTACCTAGCATAGATGTCCTTTGTAATTCCTCTTATGTGACGTGAATGTTCAGATCCATTAGATTCAAAACAATAGTTTGCTATTGACGTGGATGTTGGAATTATGCCCTAGAGGCAATAATAATATAGTTATTATTATAATTCCTGTATCAAGATAATCGTTTATTATCCATGCTATAATTGTATTGAATGAAGACTTATATACATGTGTGGATACATAGACAAAACACTGTCCCTAGCAAGCCTCTAGTTGGCTAGCCAGTTGATCAAAGATAGTCAGTGTCTTCTGGTTATCAACAAGGTGTTGTTGCTTGATAACTGGATCACGTCATTAGGAGAATCATGTGATGGACTAGACCCAAACTAATAGACGTAGCATGTTGATCGTGTCATTTTGTTGCTACTGTTTTCTGCATGTCAAGTATTTGTTCCTATGACCATGAGATCATATAACTCACTGACATCGGAGGAATACTTTGTGTGTATCAAACGTCGCAACGTAACTGGGTGACTATAAAGATGCTCTACAGGTATCTCCGAAGGTGTTCGTTGAGTTAGTATGGATCGAGACTGGGATTTGTCACTCCGTGTGACGGAGAGGTATCTCGGGGCCCACTCGGTAATACAACATCACACACAAGCCTTGTAAGCAATGTGACTTAGTGTAAGTTGCGGGATCTTGTATTAGGGAACGAGTAAAGAGACTTGCCGGTAAACGAGATTGAAATAGGTATACGGATACTGATGATCGAATCTCGGGCAAGTAACATACCGAAGGACAAAGGGAATGACATACGGGATTATATGAATCCTTGGCACTAAGGTTCAAACGATAAGATCTTCGTAGAATATGTAGGATCCAATATGGGCATCCAGGTCCCGCTATTGGATATTGACCATGGAGTCTCTCGGGTCATGTCTACATAGTTCTCGAACCCGCAGGGTCTGCACACTTAAGGTTTGGCGTTGTTTTATGCGTATTTGAGTTATATGGTTGGTTACCGAATGTTGTTCGGAGTCCCGGATGAGATCACAGACGTCACGAGGATTTCTGGAATGGTCCGGAAACGAAGATTGATATATAGGATGACCTCATTTGATTACCGGAAGGTTTTCGTAGTTACCGGGAATGTACCGGGAATGACGAATGGGTTCCGGGAGTTCACCGGGGGGGCAACCAACCCCGGGGAAGCCCATAGGCCTTGGGGGTGGCACACCAGCCCTTAGTGGGCTGGTGGGACATCCCAAGAAGGCCCTATGCGCCATAGGAAGAAAATCAAAGAGAAAAGAAAAAAAAGAGGAGGTGGGAAAAGGGGGAAGGACTCCTCCTTCCAAACCTAGTTGGACTCGGTTTGGAAGGGGAGGGCTGCCCCACTTGGCTCGGCCGAAACCCTTAGGGGTCCTTGGACCCCAAGGCAAGGCCCCCCCTCTTCCCCCTATATATACAGAGGTTTTAGGGCTGATTTGAGACGACTTTTCCACGGCAGCCCGACCACATACCTCCACGGTTTTTCCTCTAGATCGAGTTTCTGCAGAGCTCGGGCGGAGCCCTGCTGAGATAAGATCACCACCAACCTCCGGAGCGCCGTCACGCTGCCAGAGAACTCTTCTACCTCTCCGTCTCTCTTGCTGGATCAAGAAGGCCGAGATCATCGTCGAGCTGTACGTGTGCTGAACGCGGAGGTGCCGTCCGTTCGGCACTAGATCGTGGGACTGATCGCGGGACGGTTCGCGGGGCGGATCGAGGGACGTGAGGACGTTCCACTAAATCAACCGCGTTCACTAACGCTTCTGCTGTACGGTCTACAAGGGTACATAGATCACACATCCCCTCTCGTAGATGGACATCACCATGATAGGTCTTCGTGCGCGTAGGAAATTTTTTGTTTCCCATGCGACGTTCCCCATCAGTGGCGTCATGAGCTAGGTTCATGCGTAGATGTCTTCTCGAGTAGAACACAAAAGTTTTTGTGGGCGGTGATGTGCGTTTTGCTGCCCTCCTTAGTCTTTTCTTGATTCCGCGGTATTGTTGGATCGAAGCGGCTCGGACCGACATTACTCGTACGCTTACGAGAGACTGGTTTCATCGCTACGAGTAACTCCGTTGCTCAAAGATGACTGGCGGGTGTCAGTTTCTCCAACTTTAGTTGAATCGGATTTGACCGAGGAGGTCCTTGGATGAGGTTAAATAGCAACTCATATATCTCCGTTGTGGTGTTTGCGTAAGTAAGATGTGATCCTACTAGATACCCATGGTCTCCACGTAAAACATGCAACAACAAAATTAGAGGACGTCTAACTTGTTTTTGCAGGGTATGCTTGTGATGTGATATGGCCAACGATGTGATGTGATATATTGGATGTATGAGATGATCATGTTGTAATAGATAATATCGACTTGCACGTGGATGGTACGGCAACCGGCAGGAGCCATAGGGTTGTCTTTATACTAATGTTTGTGCTTGCAGATGCGTTTACTATTTTTCTAGAATGTAGCTTTAGTAGTAATAGCATGAGTAGCACGGCAACCCCGATGGCGGCACGTTGATGGAGATCATGGTGTGGCGGCGGTGACAAGAAGATCGTGCCGGTGCTTGGTGATGGAGATCAAGGAGCACGTGATGATGGCCATATCATGTCACTTATGAATTGCATGTGATGTTAATCCTTTTATGCACCTTATTTTGCCTAGAACGACGGTAGCATTATGAGGTGATCTCTCACTAAAATTTCAAGACGAAATTGTGTTCTCCCCGACTGTGCACCGTTGCTACAGTTCGTCGTTTCGAGACACCACGTGATGATCGGGTGTGATAGACTCAACGTTCACATACAATGGGTGCAAAACAGTTGCGCACGCGGAACACTCGGGTTAAGCTGAACGAGCCTAGCATGTGCAGACATGGCCTCGAAACACATGAGACCGAAAGGTCGATCATGAATCATATAGATGATATGATTAGCATGGGGATGCTTATCACTGAAAATATGCTCAACTCACGTGATGATCGGACTTAAGCTAGTGTAAGTGGATCATGAACCACTCAAATGACTAGAGAGATGTACTTTTTGAGTGGGAGTTTAGCGAGTAATTTGATTAAGTTAAACTCTAATTATCTTGAACATAGTCTAAGTCCACTTTGAATATATTTGTGTTCTAGATCATGGCTCACGCGATAGTCACCCTGAATTTTAATACGTTCCTAGAGAAAGCTAAGTTGAAAGATGATGGAAGCAACTTTGTAGACTGGGCTCGTAATCTTAAGCTAATCTTACAAGCTGGGAAGAAGGATTATGTCCTTAATGCTGCACTAGGAGATGAACCACCTGCTACGGCTGATCAGGATGTTGAGAACGCTTGGTTAGCACGTAAGGAGGACTACTCAGTAGTTCAATGTGCAGTCTTGTATGGCTTAGAACCGGGACTTCAACGTCGCTTTGAGCGTCATGGAGCATTTGAGATGTTCCAAGAGTTGAAGTTTATCTTTCAGAAGAATGCCCGGATCGAGAGGTATGAGACCTCTGATAAATTCTATGCTTGCAAGATGGAGGAGAACTCGTCTGTCAGTGAACATGTGCTCAAAATGTCTGGGTACTCAAACCGTCTAGCTGAGCTGGGGATTGAACTCCCGCAAGAGGCTATCACTAACAGAATCCTTCAATCACTGCCGCCAAGCTATAAAGGCTTTGTGTTGAACTACAACATGCAAGGGATTAACAAGTCACCCGGCGAGTTGTTTGCGATGCTGAAACTCGCAGAGTCTGAACTCCGTAAAGAACATCAAGTGTTGATGGTGAATAAGACCACTAGTTTCAAGAGAAACGGCAAAGGCAAGAAGGGTAAATCAAAGAAGATCGGCAAGCCTGTTGCCAATCCGACGAAGAAACCCAAAGCTGGACCTAAGCCTGAAACAGAGTGTTACTATTGCAAGGGTATGGGTCACTAGAAGCGCAATTGCCCCAAGTATCTGGCTGATAAGAAGGCGGCCAAAGAAAAATCAGGTATATTTGATATACATGTTATTGATGTGTACTTAACCGGCTCTCGTGGTAGTGCCTGGGTATTCGATATCGGTTCTGTTGCTCATATTTGCAACTCGAAACAGGAACCGTGGAATAGACGAAGGCTGGCGAAAGATGAAGTGACGATGCGCGTAGGAAATGGTTCCAAGGTTGATGCAATCGCCGTCGGCACAGTTTTAGTTCAGTTACCATCAGGATTAGTTATGAACTTGAATCATTGTTATTTAGTGCCTGCGTTGAGCATGAACATTATATCTGGATCTTGTTTATTGCGAGACGGTTACTCTTTTAAGTCAGAGAATAATGGTTGTTCTATTTCTATGAGTAACATCTTTTATGGTCATGCACCCAATGTGAGAGGATTGTTCATATTGAATCTTGATAGCGATACACACATACATAACATTGAGACCAAAAGAGTTAGAGTTAACAATGATAGCGCCATATTTTTGTGGCACTGCCGCTTAGGTCATATTGGTGTAAAGCGCATGAAGAAACTCCATGCCGATGGACTTTTGGAGTCACTTGACTTTGATTCACTTGACACGTGCGAACCATGCCTCATGGGCAAGATGACTAAAACTCCGTTCTCCGGAACAATGGAGCGTGCAAGTGACTTGTTGGAAATCATACATACCGATGTGTGTGGTCCGATGAGCGTAGAGGCACGCGGCGGATATCGTTATTTTCTCACCTTCACTGACGATTTGAGTAGATATGGTTATGTCTACTTAATGAAGCACAAGTCTGAAACATTTGAAAAGTTCAAGCAATTTCAGAGTGAAGTTGAAAATCATCGTAACAAGAAGATCAAGTTCCTACGGTCTGATCATGGGGGCGAATATCTGAGTTTCGAGTTTCGTGCTCACTTAAGACAATGTGGAATTGTTTCACAGTTGACACCGCCTGGAACACCACAGCGTAATGGTGTGTCCGAACGTCGTAATCGTACTTTATTAGAGATGGTGCGATCTATGATGTCTCTTACCGATTTGCCGTTATCGTTTTAGGGTTATGCATTAGAAACAGCTGCATTCACTTTAAATAGGGCACCATCAAAATCTGTTGAGACGACACCATACGAACTGTGGTATGGCAAAAGGCCAAAGTTGTCGTTTCTTAAAGTTTGGGGATGTGATGCTTATGTCAAAAAGCTTCAGCCTGAAAAGCTGGAACCCAAAGCGGAAAAGTGCATCTTCATAGGTTACCCAAAAGAGACAGTTGGTTACACCTTCTATCTCAAATCTGAGGGCAAAGTGTCTGTTGCTAAAAATGGAGCTTTTCTCGAGAAGGAGTTTCTCTCGAGAGAATTGAGTGGGAGGAAGATAGAACTTGATGAGGTTGTCGAACCTCTCATCCCTCTGGATGGTGGCGCAGGGCAAGGGGAAACCTCTGTCGTTGCGACGCCGGTTGAGGAGGAAGTTAATGATGATGATCATGAAACTCCGGTTCAAGTTTCTGTCGAACCACGCAGGTCGACGAGACCACGTGCTGCTCCAGAGTGGTACGGTAATCCCGTCTTGTCAATCATGTTGTTAGACAACAATGAACCTGCAAATTATGAAGAAGCAATGGTGGGCCCAGATTCCAACAAATGGCTAGAAGCCATGAAGTCCGAGATAGGATCCATGTATGAGAACAAAGTGTGGACTTTGGAAGTACTGCCTGAGGGCCGTAAGGCTATTCAGAACAAATGGATCTTTAAGAGGAAGACGGAAGCTGACGGCAATGTGACCGTTTATAAAGCTCGACTTGTGGCAAAGGGTTTTTCACAAGTTCAAGGATTTGACTACGATGAGACATTCTCACCCGTAGCGATGCTTAAGTCCGTCAGAATTGTGTTAGCAATAGCTGCATTTTTCGATTATGAAATCTGGCAGATGGATGTCAAAACGGCGTTCCTTAACGGTTTCCTTAAGGAAGAGTTGTATATGATGCAACCCGAAGGTTTTGTCGATCCTAAGAATGCTAACAAGGTGTGCAAGCTCCAACGATCCATTTATGGACTGGTGCAAGCATCTCGGAGTTGGAACAAACGCTTTGATGAGGTGATCAAAGCATTTGGGTTTATACAAGTGGTTGGAGAATCTTGTATTTACAAGAAAGTGAGTGGGAGCTCTGTGGCGTTTCTAATATTATATGTGGATGACATATTGCTGATTGGAAACAACGTAGAGTTTTTGGAGAGCATAAAGGATTACTTGAATAAAAGTTTCTCTATGAAGGACCTAGGAGAAGCTGCTTACATTCTAGGCATTAAGATCTACAGGGATAGATTAAAACGCCTGATAGGACTTTCACAAAGCACATACCTTGATAAAGTTTTGAAGAGGTTCAAAATGGAACAGTCCAAGAAAGGGTTCTTGCCAGTTTTACAAGGTACGAGATTGAGTAAGACTCAGTGCCCAGCAACTGATGAGGATAGAGAGCATATGAGCACCGTCCCCTATGCTTCAGCCATAGGTTCTATCATGTATGCAATGATGTGCACTAGACCGGACGTTAGCCTGGCCATAAGTATAGCAGGTAGGTTCCAGAGTAATCCAGGAGTGGATCACTGGACGGCGGTCAAGAATATCCTGAAGTACCTGAAAAGGACTAAGGAGATGTTTCTCGTGTATGGAGGTAACGAAGAGCTCGCCGTAAAAGGTTACGTCGATGCAAGCTTCGACACAGATCCGGACGACTCTAAGTCGCAGACCAGATACGTATTTATTCTTAATGGGGGTGCGGTAAGCTGGTGCAGTTCCAGCAAAGCGTCGTAGTAGATTCTACATGTGAAGCGGAGTACATGGCTGCCTCGGAGGCAGCTAAGGAGGGTGTCTGGATGAAACAGTTCATGAAGGATCTTGGAGTGGTGCCAAGTGCACTGAATCCAATAACCTTGTTCTGTGACGACACGGGTGCCATTGCCTTAGCAAAGGAACCACGGTTTCACAAGAAGTCCAGACACATCAAACGACGCTTCAACCTCATCCGCGACTACGTCGAATGGGAGGACGTGAATATATGCAAAGTGCACACGGATGTGAATGTAGCAGACCCGCTGACTAAACCTCTTCCACGGGCAAAGCATGAACAACACCAGAACTGTATGGGTGTTAGATTTATTACAATGAAATTCGCATGATGATGTGAGGGCTAGATTATTGACTCTAGTGCAAGTGGGAGACTGTTGGAATTATGCCCTAGAGGCAATAATAATATAGTTATTATTATAATTCCTGTATCAAGATAATCGTTTATTATCCATGCTATAATAGTATTGAATGAAGACTTATATACATGTGTGGATACATAGACAAAACACTGTCCCTAGCAAGCCTCTAGTTGGCTAGCCAGTTGATCAAAGATAGTCAGTGTCTTCTGATTATAAACAAGATGTTGTTGCTTGATAACTGGATCACGTCATTAGGAGAATCACGTGATGGACTAGACCCAAACTAATATCGTAGCATGTTGATCGTGTCATTTTGTTGCTACTTTTTTTGCGTGTCAAGTATTTGTTCCTGTGACCATGAGATCATATAACTCACTCACACCGGAGGAATACTTTGTGTGTATCAAACGTTGCAACGTAACTGGGTGACTATAAAGATGCTCTACAGGTATCTCCGAAGGTGTTCGTTGAGTTAGTATGGATCGAGACTGGGATTTGTCACTCCGTGTGACGGAGAGGTATCTCGGGGCCCACTCGGTAATACAACATCACACACAAGCCTTCCAAGCAATGTGACTTAGTGTAAGTTGCGGGATCTTGTATTACGGAACGAGTAAAGAGACTTGCCGGTAAACGAGATTGAAATAGGTATACGGATACTGACGATCGAATCTCGGGCAAGTAACATACCGAAGGACAAAGGGAATGACATACGGATTATATGAATCCTTGGCACTGAGGTTCAAACGATAAGATCTTCGTAGAATATGTAGGATCCAATATGGGCATCCAGGTCCCGCTATTGGATATTGACCGAGGAGTCTCTCGGGTCATGTCTACATAGTTCTCGAACCCGCAGGGTCTGCACACTTAAGGTTCGACGTTGTTTTATGCGTATTTGAGTTATATGGTTGGTTACCGAATGTTGTTCGGAGTCCCGGATGAGATCACGGACGTCACGAGGGTTTCCGGAATGGTCCAGAAACGAAGATTGATATATAGGATGACCTCATTTGATTACGGAAGTTTTTCGAAGTTACCAGGAATGTACCGGGATTGACGAATGGGTTCCGGGAGTTCACCGGGGGGGCAACCCACCCCGGGGAAGCCCATAGGCCTTGGGGGTGGCACACCAGCCCTTAGTGGGCTGGTGGGACAGCCCAAGAAGTCCCTATGCGCCATAGGAAGAAAATCAAAGAGAAAAGAAAAAAAAAGAGGAGGTGGAAAAAGGGGGAAGGACTCCTCCTTCCAAACCTAGTTGGACTCGGTTTGGAAGGGGAGGGCTGCCCCCCTTGGCTTGGCCGAAACCCTTAGGGGTCCTTGGACCCCAAGGCAAGGCTCCCCCTCTTCCCCCTATATATATAGAGGTTTTAGGGCTGATTTGAGACGACTTTTCCACGACAGCCCGACCACATACCTCCACGGTTTTTCCTCTAGATCGCGTTTATGCGGAGCTCGGGCGGAGCCCTGCTGAGATAAGATCACCACCAACCTCCGGAGCACCGTCACGCTGCCGGAGAACTCTTCTACCTCTCCGTCTCTCTTGCTGGATCAAGAAGGCCGAGATCATCGTCGAGCTGTACGTGTGTTGAACGCAGAGGTGTCATCCGTTCGGCACTAGATCGTGGGACTGATCGTGGGACGGTTCGCGGGGCGGATCGAGGGACGTGAGGACGTTCCACTACATCAACCGCGTTCACTAACGCTTCTGCTGTACGGTCTACAAGGGTACGTAGATCACACATCCCCTCTCGTTGATGGACATCACCATGATAGGTCTTTGTGCGCGTAGGAAATTTTTTGTTTCCCATGCGACGTTCCCCATCAGTGGAAACAATAATAATTCAAGCAAACTAGCAAGGTAATCATGAACTTTCAAAATAACAAGGCCAAAAGAAAGTTATCCCTACAAAAGCATATAGTCTTGCTATGCTCTATCATCATTGCACAACGAATTTAAATCATGCACAACCCCGGTATTGGCCAAGTAATTGTTTCACACCTTAACTTTCTCAAACCTTTTCAACTCTCACGCAATACATGAGCGTGAGCCATGGTTATAGCACTATAGATGGTGTGGAGTGCGGTGGAGGTTGCAAGACAAAAAAGGAGAAGATAGTCACATTAACTAGGCATATCAATGAGCTGTGGAGATGCTCATCAATAGATATCAATGCGAATGAGTAGGGATTTCCATACAAATGATGCACTAGAGCTATGAGTATGTGAAAGCTCTTAAATAAAACTAGTGGGTGTGCATCCAACTTGCTTGCTCACGAAGACCTAAGGCAACTTTGAGGAAGCCTATCATTGGAATATACAAGCCAAGTTATATAATGAAAATTTCCCACTAGCTATATGGTGGTGACAAACCGAAAGACTCTCAATCATGAAGATCATGGTGCTTAATATGCACAAGTGTGGAAAAGGTGGTAGCATTGTCCCTTCTCTCTTTTTCTCTCATTTTTTTATTTGGTGGGCTCTTTGGCCTCTTTTTTTTATTTTGGTGGGCTTCTTTGGCCTCTTTTATTTCCTCACATGGGACAATGCTCCATTAATGATGATCATCACACTTTCAACCCAAAACTTAGAGCAACTATGACTCTATATGGAATGCCTTCGGTAGTGTACCGTGGCAATGATCTAGCATGGCATAGACATCAATGGAAACATCATGCTAGCTATCTTACGATCATGCAATGGCAATGTAGACGTGGTGGCACATGTCATGGTGGTAGTTGCATGGCAATATATCTCGGAATGACTTTGAAAAAGCCATAGTAGGTAGGTATGGTGGCTGTTTTGAGGGAGGCTAATGGTGGGTTTTGTGCACCGGCGAAAGTTGCACGGCACTAAGAAGATAGTGATGGTGGAAGGTGAAAGTGCATCTAAACCATGGACTCAACATTAGTCATGAAGAACTCATATACTTGTTGCAAAATTTTTATTAGTAATCGAAACAAAGCATTCAACGCATACTCCTAGGGGAAGGGTTGGTAGGTATAAACCATCGCGCGATCCCGACCGCCACGCAAAGGATGACAATCAATATACTAATCATGCTCACATTTCATCACATAGCGGTTCACCATACGTGCATGCTACGGGAATCACTAACTTCAACACAAGTATTTCTAGATCCACAACACATTACTAGCATGACTTCAAAATTACCATAACCACAACTCAAAACTAATTGAGATGAATCAAACTTCTCTAACTATTCAATGCACATGAAGGTTGAAGTTTTCCTATCCCTTTGGATAACTGCCCCTTTTGAGACTACTTTCAAAGCATAGATCAACTACCAAGCCACGCACCGATGCGCTCCAAAAGATATAAGTGAAGCACATAGAGCAAAAGTATCTAGCTCAAAAGATATAAGTGAAGCACATGTGAGCTGAATTGTCTACCAAAAGATATAAGTGAAGCTCGACAAAATCACGGTGTGTCCATGTATCTCTCTCTGGGTGTGCAGCAAGGATGATTGTGAAACAACAAAAAAATAAAAGACTCCTACGATACAAGACGCTCCAAGCAAAAACACATAACATGTGGTGAATAAAAATATAGCCCTAAGTAACGTTACTGATGGATTGAAGACGAGAGAGGGGATGCCTTCCTGGGGCATCCCCAAGCTTAGGATTTTATGGCATCCTTGAATCTCTTGGGGTGCCTTGGGCATCCCCAAGCTTGAGCTCTTGCCACTCTTTATCTTTTTGTCCATAAGAACTTCACCCAAAACTTGAAAACTTCACAACACGAAACTTAAACAGAAACTCGTGATAACATTAGTACAAGAAAGAAAACCACCACTTCCTTAGGTACTGTAGCAAACTTAAATTCTACTTGTGCTGATGTTGGGTTACTGTAATTTCAATCTTCCATGGCTAATACCCCCCAATACTATCCATAGTTTCATCAAAATAAGCAACCAACAAAACAAAAACAGAATCTGTTAACAGCAGACCAGTCTGTAGCAATCTGTATATTTCGTATACCCCTGCTACTTCAAAAATTCTGAAAAATTACGAATGTATGAAGAATTTTTGTAGATATAATCAGAAAAAATAATCAACTCAAAATCTCTTACAGAAAAAAAATGAAAATTCTTTCGTGAGCAGAAAGTTTATGTCTCTTCCAGCATGACCAAACGATCATCCCGAAGACTAATCATAACGGTTTTGCTTGACACAAACGCAAAAAGAAACACAAAAAACACAATCATAACAGAATTATGAAAGTGTGGAAAACACAAAACAGAAAGAAAAAGGATAGATTTGTTGGGTTGCCTCCCAACAAGCGCTTTTGTTTAACCCCCTTAGCTAGGCAAAAAGTGATGGAATCACGTATAGTCATCTTTGGTGCTCAAACCATAAGTAGCCATCATCATAGATTCATAAGGCAATCTTATTTTATTTCTAGGAAAGTGCTCCATGCCCTTCTTTAAAGGAAATTTAAATCTAATATTCCCTTCCTTCATATCGATGATAGCACCAATAGTCCTTAGGAAAGGTCTACCAAGAATAATGGGACATGAAGAATTGCAATCTATGTCAAGTACAATGAAATCCACGGGTACATGGTTCTTATTTGCAACAATAAGAACATCATCGATCCTCCCCATGGGTTTCTTGACAGTAGAATCCGCAAGATGCAAATTAAGAGAACACCCTTCAATCTCATGAAAACCAAGAATATCACATAAAGACTTTGGAATCGCGGAAACACTAGCACCCAAATCACACAAAGCATTGCACTCATAGTTTTTTATCTTGATTTTGATAGTAGGTTCCCACTCATCATGAAGTTTTCTAGGTAGAGAGACTTCTAGTTCGAGCTTCTCTTGAAGAGATTTCATCATAGCATCTACGATATGCGCGGTAAAGGCTTTGCTTTGGCTATAAGCATGTGGAGAGTTTGCAATGGATTGCATCAAAGAAATGCATTCAAACAAGGAGCAATTATCATAATTGAATTCCTTGAAATCCAAAGTGGGAGTTTCGTTACTACCCAAAATTTTGACTTCTTCTACTCCACTCTCCACACCTTTATCATCAAGATAGGTGGTCTCCGAATCATTGGGGCATTTTTCAACCAAAGTGGATTCATATCCAGCCCCTCCATAAGTAGGTTTGACACGCGAAAACAAAGATTCAAGAGGAGACACACCAAGCACTTTAAGATCTTCGTGATTTGCATCACTAGAACGCACCCTTTTAAACCATTCATGTCTAGCACGAATTTGGGCGGTTCTTTCTTTGCTCTCATTCACAGACATCGCATAGCTTTCAAAGTTTCATCCAAGTTGACCTTGGGAGGAGCGCATCTAACTTTCAAAGCATCAATATCACAAGACATCCTATCAACGCTCTTAGCCAAATCGTCTATTTTGAGTAGTTTTTCCTCTATGGACGCATTGAAAATCTTTTGAGAGTTGATGAACTCTTTGATATTACTCTCTAGATCATAGGGTAATTTGTTGTGATTTCCATAAGTGTTGCCATAGGAATTGCCATAATTGTTAGAGGAGTTACTAGGAAAAGGCCTAGGAACATAGTTTCCTCTAAAAGCATTATTGTTGCCAAAATTGTTCCTAACAACAAAATTCACGTCCAAAATAGCGTTGCTACTCTCAATCAAAGAAGATAGTGGCATGTCATTAGGATCTACGGTAGCGTTTCTACTAGCAACCAAATTCATCAACTCGTCCATCTTAGCACTAAGCGAGTTAATCTCTTCTATAGCACGCACCTTTTTGCTAGCAGGCGACCTTTCAGTGTGCCACTGAGAGTAGTTGGTCATGATATTGTCTAGGAGTTTTGTAGCGTCTCCTAACGTGATTTCCATGAACGTTCCACCTGAGGCGGAGTCCAAGATATTGCGAGAAGCGAAATTCAAGCCAGCGTAAAAGATGTGTATAATCATCCACAAACTCAAGCCATGAGCGGGACAATTTCTAATCATAAGCTTCATCCTCTCCCAAGATTGTGCAACGTGTTCATGATCAAGTTGCTTGAAATTCATGATATCGTTACGTAAGGAGATGATCTTAGTTGGCGGAAAATACTTGGATATGTAAGCATCTTTGCACTTATCCCAAGAATCGATACTATTTTTAGGCAAAGAAGAAAACCAAGTTTTTGCGCGATCTCGCAACGAGAAAGGAAAAAGTTTCAACTTAATCACGTCATTATCCACATCTCTTTTCTTTTGCATATCACAAAGCTCAATGAAGGTATTGAGATGGGATGCGGCATCTTCACTAGGAAGGCGATAGAATTGCTCTTTCATACCAAGATTCAGCAAAGCTGTGTTGATTTCATACGATTCCGCACTAGTGGCGGGAGCAATCGGAGTACTAATAAAATCATTATTATTAGTGCTCGAGAAGTCGCAAAGTTTGGTGTTTTCAGCCATGATGACTTCAACAAATAAACAAGCACACAAGCAAGCGAGAAAACTGGCAAAGGGAAACGGCAAAGGCAAAAGAAAACGGCAAAGGAGAAAGGCAAATGAAAACGGCAAATGTGAAGTGGGGGAGAGGAAAACGAGAGGCAACTGGCAACAAAAGTAAATGCAAGAGAAGAGTTTATGAGACCTACTTGGATAGATCTTGATTTCTCCTCCCCGGCAACGGCGCCAGAAATACTTCTGCTACTGCAACAAAAGACCTTCCAATGGCGCCAGAAATAGGCACGTCGACGGGAGAATACTTGGCTTGATCCTTCTGCTGCGGCTACGCCTTAAGGGACTTCCTGGGCAAGTATGCAAAGGATTTCCCCCGTGGCCTTGGAGCCTTGCGTTGGTGTTCCCTCGAAGCGGAAAGGGTGATGTAGCATAGCGGTGGTAACTATTTCTCTCAGTTTGAGAACCAAGGTATCAATCCAGTGGAGGAGTATCTCAACATCCTGCACAAACACAAAAGCTTGATCCCAACGCTATGAAGGGGTTGTCAATCCCTTATAGATTGATTGCCAAGTGAGAACTGAAAGCAACAAAGTAACAAAGCAAAGTACAAGCGGAGGTGTAAACAATGGATGTGAATAGACCCGGGGGCCGTAGTGTTTACTAGTGGCTTCTCTCATTAAAGCAAGTAGACGGTGGGTGAACAAATTACTGTCGAGCAATTGATAGAACCGCGCAAAGTCGTGACGATATCTATGCAATGATTATATCTATAGGCATCACGTCCAAAACAAGTAGACCGATACTTTCTGCATCTACTACTATTACTCCACACGTCGACCGCTATCCAGCATGCATCTAGTGTATTAAGTCCATAAGAACAGAGTAACTCCTTAAGCAAGATGACATGATGTAGAGGGATAATCTCAAACCAATGATAAAACCCCCATCTTTTTACCCTTGATGGCAACTACTTGATGTGTGCCTTGCTGCCCCTACTGTCACTGGGAAAGGTCACCACATGGTAGAACCCAAAACCAAGCACTTCTCCCATTGCAAGAATCATAGATCTAGTTGGCCAAACAAAACCCAAAACTCGGAGAGACTTACAAGGATATCAAATCATGCATATAATAAATCAGCAAAGACTCAAATATATATCATAGATAATCTGATCACAAATTCACAATTCATCGGATCTCGACAAACACACCGCCAAAGAAGATTACATCGGATAGATCTCCATGAAGATCATGGAGGACTTTGTATTGAAGATCCAAGAGAGAGAGAAGAAGCCATCTAGCTACTAACTACGGACCCGTAGGTCTGAAGTGAACTACTCACGAGTCATTGGACAGGCGATGATGATGATGAAGAAGCCCTCCAACTCCAAAGTCCCCTCCGGCAAGGCGCCGGGAAGGGTCTCCAGATGAGATCTCGCGGAAACGGAAGCTTGCGGCGGTGAAAAAGTATTTTCGAGGCTCCCCTGATTTTTTGCTGAATATTTGGGAATATATAGGCCAAGGATCTAGGTTAGGGGCGGCCAGGGATGCCACAAGCCCTGCCACCACCGCCTCCCTCCTGGTGGCGGAGTGGGGGCTTGTGGGCTCCCTGGAGCCCACCTGGCTTGGCTCAAAGGCCCCCTGATCTTCTTCCGTTCGGGAAAAAATCATTTCGGGGTTTTTATTCCATATGGACTCCATTCCAAAATCAGATCTGAAAAGAGTCAAAAACACAGAAAAAACACGAACTGGCACTTGGCACTGAATTAATAAGTTAGTCCCAAAAAAGATATAAAAGGTACATAAAACATCCAAAGATGACAAGATAACAGCATGAAACCATCAAAAATTATAGATACGTTTGAGACGTATCAACCCCTTCTACATGCGTGCCAAGCTCTTGGACGGCGCTGGGGACCGGGAAGTCGCGAGTTCATACCTCGAAGGCATCATTCTGGCGAACGCAGATAAGGATAACTTCCTCGTGCCTTACTTTTCCGAGTAAGTCATCCCCTCATCGCCCCGTAACATATGATTTCTTAGATTTTGATCGTTCTTTTTTTCTAACATTCCATGGCCACGTATTTCGACTCGGACCGTCAGTCGAAGAAAGACTACACAAATATCAAGAAAGTTCTTGATGATGTCCTCCCCGGCTACGCTAAATCTGGAAGCACCTTTAGGAAGCCAATTCTTAGGTATGGCAAGCACGTGTTCACCCACGTAACGACGTTCCCCTGCGTCAAGCAGCCGTCTGGCAGTCAAAAGGATGCCTACTACGCCCTCCATCACATGTGGGCGATCGTACGGGACCAGCATCACCGTATGCTACCAAATGATCTCAAAGAATGGGCCGCACGCTTGTCAGCAATCCAGGACGAGGACATCAGACAAGAATTCTTTCGCATCCAGTCGAAGTTGGCGGAAATCATCTATCAAGATGTCCTTGCTAGATCGGGGCAGTTCTACCTAAACTGTCAACCGTCCAACAGTGAAATTTTCACAACGCTACAAATGCAGGCTGACAACGACCGCACATTCATGACCATCACGAAAGACGGCGGTTTCATCCACGCTTCGGTCCCTGAGTCGAGTTGAAAGTACTGATGCTATGTTGTAATTAAACTTTAATGAACTTGTATGTCTCTTTAGTTTGGACAGTCGTTCAACTTATATGTGTAGTCGATGCTATTTATTAGTAGGACCATGAATCGTGCTATTAATGTGTTGCTTTTCTCTTCCGATCCTTTTGTTGCATACTTATATATTGCTTATATATTATCTGTGAATTGCTACTAACATTTTGTTTGTCTAGTGCATAGAGATGTCGTCGTATGTCGTCTACAAGGGTGAGGTTCCCGGAGTCTACGACGACTGGGAGGAGTGTCGGAGACAGGTTCACCGTTTCAGCGGTAACAGTTACAAAGGGTACACCACTAGGGCAGAGGCGGAAGCTAGATACGCGCGCTATCTAGCGGGAGAGATGGAGCGGAGGAGGAACCGGATGAAGATTAGTTTCATCGTGATGATGCTTATCGTGACCGCAACCCTCTTCTATGTGATGGTAGTTTAGATATCGACTTGTAATGTGAAGACAAACTCGCTACTCGCGGTCTCGAGACTTGTAATGTTCTAACTTTGTTCGTTATTTTGAATTCGGAGACTAATGTGATGAATTATATTCGGAGACTAATCTTCTATTGTATTCGATAAATCTGATGTTTATATGTTGTGCTGTTTATATTTTGTGCTATAATGTATTTTGTAACCTGTACAAATATCAGAAAAGAAAAAAAATCCTAATATTCATAGTAGTGGCGCACCAAATTGCACACTAGTGACGCACCAGGTAGTGCGCCATTAGTATCTGGATAGTAATGGCGCATCAGGTGGTGCGCCATTAGTGTCTGGGATAGTAATGGCGCACCAGGTGGTGCGCCACTGTTATGTATATTAACAGTGGCGCACCAGGGGTGCGCCATTACTATTTATTAATAGTGGCGTGATAATAATGGTGCACCTATAGTGCGCCATTAATAGACAAAGTAGGTGCGCCACTAATAGTCATTTTTTCTAGTAGTGCGTGTGGGCTGAACACCGTACAAACCCCTACCATTATCTATTAGGATAATGCTGCTTGTGTTGCACAAGTTCAGATGGGTTATGTGAAGAGTAACCTCACAAAACATATTAGTCCCAAGTTCTTCTATGGACCCGAATTGCAACAGATGAACGAGGTGAGAGTCTTGCATACTAAATCATCTGACAATCTTGCTGATATGTTCACTAAATCATTACCGTCATCGTCTTTTGAGAGGTGTGTACGTGGAATCGGTATGATGAGACTTAGAGAGATGCAAAGCTCAGGGGGAGAAACTTCACAAATTCGTCGCTGAAATCTCGATCCCGATGATTGAGTACTCAACCAGGTGGCTGAGTGGATTGTACTCTTTTTCCCTTGAGTGAGTTTTCCTGATGTTTCTCACCTAAGGTTTTTAACGAGGCAATTCGTGCAATACAACAACGTATACTATGTGCTCTTTCTCCATAATTTTTCCCACTGGGTTTTTCGGAGTTTTTGAGGCATGGATATACGGATAATTACCCAAGGGGGCGTGTTGGGGAACCGGGCCTGGCCCAGAGGCCACACACGAGGCGGTTTTGCTAGATAGCGTAGGAGGCACGCAGATAACCTCTCTCGTTCCCTAAACTCACGTTAGATGAGTACTTATCCCTTCACCCCATACCCCTATATAAGCAGAGGAGAGGTCATCATTGTAACAAAGACTTGATGATTAATAAAGCTTTGTTCCCCTCTTTACTTCTTCGTGTTCTGTGACTCTGTGTGTTCAACTACTTCGACTACTTCGTCTACGACGCTAGCTCCGCTCCGCAACCTTGGACCGGACTCGCCGGCAGGAGTTGCGGAACACTCCTTATCGTTGGAGTTTATGATGACCATCTCCTTGCGAGAGGAGCCGGTGGCTGTGGAGCCCTAGTGCCCCGGAGAGCGAAGGTGGCGGCGCCAAGAGAGTAATCAATTGCAGTCTCACTGGTTTCTCCAAAGGAGAACAATTCGTTTTTATGTAAAAAATTTAAGGCCAAACATTTTCTCAAACGGTTAAGCAAAAGCTTCAGGTTTTGAGTCTTATCCAGGTCATGTTGTATAAAAAATTTGTATCATCCATATATTGCAGAATGGAGAGTCTTCCGTCCACAAGATGTAGCACAACTCCCGCAAACTGACTTTCCTGCATGTTGCGATCAACCAGAATAGCTAACATATCAGCAACAATGTTAAATAATATTAGAGACAATGTGTCGCATTCACATAGTCCTTTTTTTCTCAAAGAAATGACCTACATTAGTATTGACTTTGACAGCCACACTACCTTCAATGACCAAATTCTGGAGTCACAAGCGTCATTTATCAAAGAAATCTTTCATTGTCACGCATGTTGATGGAACCACAATTTTACCTTGTCATAGGTCTACCATAGTGAATCTTGAAACTACTCCCCTCATATTTTCCCCATGGAACTCGTGGATAAATGTAGTGTGTCTCCTTTCCATAATAAACAATCTGAACTCTCGTCTGCTTTTGCACTCCGGATGCAAGTTTGGTTTATGGACAGAGTTTTATTGGTTAACTCAGAGCTTATTAGTGATTAACCTATAGATATCCAACTGGTTATGGTGCAACACATCGGCGACAATCTATCGAACTGGTTATGGTGCAACACATCGGCGACAATCTTTTGTGCAGCTCAAGTAGATTATTTTAGCAGAAATGAGAAGGTCACAATCACATGAAAGTAGATCGCTATCGTCTAGTGGAAATGAAAATGACACAATTGTGTCAATCAACAATACATCGCCTTACACGTACGTACATATAGGTACAATGATTTGCTGCGGCAGTACGTGTAGATACAAAGGTTTCCTGCAGCAGCGAATCTAAAGCCGTTTTGGTGGATGGATAACAAATCTAATCTCGAATTAGGTGATTTTGGCGAAGCTACAACGTTGGTCAGACAGGATGATCTTATTATACATTGTTCTCCCTTTATTTCGACGAAATTCTATCGATCAGATGCTCTGCAGCCTGCCGTTCCCGCTGAAGATCCTGTTGAGGATCGCCGCCAGCCTCACGCCCCCCTGAGCGAGCCTCTTCTGAACGACCGGCAGCGCCTTGAAGTAGTACTCATCTGCAGTCCAGTTTCAAAGAGATCTCATCACACTTGTTCCTAAGAAAATATATATAGAAGTTCAGTTTTGTACTAATCTGGTACGGTACCTCCTAGGGTGTCGTCCTGCTCGACGCCCTCGTACGCGTCGCATGCCAGCACCGCGCTCTCCTGGGCGTACCTGCATTTGATCGTTCGTTCTCAGCCGTCAGATTCAGCCTCTGAACATATGCATCCAGTTTAACGGTTGGATTGGATCGATCCTCGGGATGGCTGTTGAGCTTACTTCTCAGCGCAGGTCGTGGTTTTGCTGCGGCACGCCTCCCACTGCTTCTCCTCACTGGACCAGTCGTCCTGCAAGAGATCAACATAATCAAAAATTAAGCTGAAGTGATATAGTGCAGTGCAGAGGTAATTAACTATAGTGAACTTACGGTGATGTTGCGCTGGATGGACTCGATCATGGCGTCCTGGTCCTTGTCGAAGAAGTCCTTCATGGCCTGCGTGATCACGTCCGAGTCCCACACCTAGTTTGGAAAGGCAACACCCACCCGCGTTGATTAGGCATGCTGTGACTTAAACGATAATTCTCTACTACCAGCTAGGGTTGAATCATGGAGCTGGGAGTGCATGCATATGTGGGACGTACGTGGTGCAGGTTGCTCTTCCTCCTGTACCATCGGAGTTTGATGGTGTTGCCGCCGAGGTCGTCGACGTGGCCGCAGTGCATCGGCTGGTGCACGTCGCCCACGAAGTGCGCCAGGAACATCAGGCTCTCCGTCGGGTCAACTGGTAACAAAGCAGTTCATGTCAGTAGTTCAGGCATTCATCTTTTTGTTAGTATAAGTAAGTGAGAATGGGTGTCGATCGATCAGTGAAGCTCTTCCTTACATGGGCTGGACGAGTCCTGGAGCGCGGCGGTGTAGTTGTTGATGGCCCCGACCACGCACACGTTCTTGTTCCCCTTGGTGTCGTGGCAGTCCCCTGTCCAAGATGAATCGATCAGTAGCTAGCAGCACCCAAGCATAACGTGAGACAACACACGTGTATAATTCTAAATTCCGTTTCAGCGGCAATCGATCCACATATATGGATCGAAGCGAGTAGTTGCTCTTGCTTGTGAAACTCTAGCATCATGCATGCTTCGCTACCCCCACGGTGCACGAAACTCTACGGCTGTTGCATTAGCCTGTGGCGCATGCGCTCTGGCTCTCAGTCGATGACGACGGCATACGGACTACCTTGCCCAATCACACAAGCAAATATATACCCGATTTTTTCGCAAAAAATAACATAAAATAAATCTATACCCGATTGGCAGGGCAGTCAGCATGTCGCCGTCCAGTGGAGCTGACGATGACTCGCCGGCCGCAACTGATAATATTCCTCGTGAGATGCGATCCACCAAATAATGGAACTCTTGGCATATGCCTTTCTTATGTGAATGCTGAATTGCCGATGATGCAGTTAGCTGTAACCGCCACTGACCAGACACATGGATAGGTTGGTGGCTTCATCAGTCTACGTGAGCACGGGAAATAACGTGTCGGGAGGGACCTCTAGTTGAGCACGTACGTACGTACGGGCTCAAAGTCAAAGCGCGCCTTAACTACCGATCGTGACATGTTACTGTTACTACACAGTAATACTGTAGCGCATCAACTGGACTACCTATCTAAACACATTCTAAGAAAATTAGGAGTGTCTTTTTTTGGTGTGACAGTGAAAATAATAAAACAGCTGAAAATGGATGGATGCATGCATGGCTCCATGCATGGCAGGTTCAGAGGAGAGAGCGCCGGGGCGAGTACGTACTGGCGTAGCTGAACTTGCAGTCGCCGGGGGTGTCGGCGAAGTGCAGGGAGCGGGACCACCGGTACCGGAAGCGCTGGCTGTCCGCCCACGAGCACACCTCCGCGAGCTCGCCGTTGGCCCACGACGGGAGGAGCGCCTTCACCCCCGTCAACGCCTCGCTCGTCAGGAAACCCTGCACGCAAATGGAACAACAGCTCACTTTGCCGGCCTCTACCTACGGCGCCGGTGAAGTCAGAGGATGGGTCGGGGGTTCACGTACGTCGGCGATCTTGCAGGTCATGTAGTGTCCCTCCTTGCCCCACGCCTGCGCCGCCGGGGCCCTCGCCGCCGCGGCCACCAGGAGGACCTGAAGCAGCAGGAGCAACCCCATCCTAGCTTAGCTCAAGCTTGGCTCTCTATTTCTCTCTTGTGTTGCTTTCCTTCTTGTCTCATCTAACGTGTGTACTGCTCCCCTATTTATACATATACGTACACAATAACAGGCCAACCGATGGCCGCGTTTTGGGACTTGGAAGATTCCTTCATCCGATCCGCGATGCCTTTTGTCCAAGCAACAACCGGAGGAGTTTGAGGCCTTGAAGGTAGATGTATGTACTCTCCATGTGAGCCTCATGGTTCGAGTTGCTTGCGCCATGTGAGCGTCTCCATTATTGATGTGCAATTATGCCGGCGTGGTTCACATGCATGTGCCGCACGCAACAAACTCCGTTTCAAATTAATGGCAATGGCAATGTTAAGCAGGGATCGGATCAGAGTCAGAGCAACTGCTCCGGCCGGTTTCTGAACTCTGATTAGTAGCATGGTGGTGGGTACGTGCGAGCGAGATTCGTCGAGTTTCAGAGCTCCCGACGATGGATCTCTCCTCCGATCCGTTAGGTTAAAGAAAACAGGTTATGATCGGCTTGACGATCGACGACTAATACTTAAACAAAGCACCGATCGCAGCCCGTCGTAAACAATCTCTGAGGATAAGGACTGACGCCTTCACCAGCAACAAGCAGCATATGCTGTACTCCTATATATATTCCGTCAGACAGTGTTTGCAGCGTTTTCCCTGTATTTTACAAGTGTCGTCTGTGTCTCCCCCGCTACATGATCCGGTTTCTGAATGCTGACTTGGTACTTGCTCAGCACCAACAAACGACGACGACGACTAAAGGAAGTGTCTACGAAAGCACCGGCCGATGGCTGCTCAGCTCGTCCGTCCTAAACAATCTCATGATAGCATCAAGGAAAATACATGTACGCATGATCAGCAATCTCGTAGCTAATTCCAGTTTCCCATCAAAACAACAACAACATGGCTCGTGGCTGTTTTGCAGGGTAGAGATTGGATCGGGAGAATACGTGGGTGATGAAACTAACCGTAAATTTGTGATTTGTGATTTGATTGATTTGATGAAGCTAACATACATGGCCAAGAAAGTCATACGTGTGATTTTAAAAATCTTGTATTCTGCGACTAGTTGGTAGCTAACGCCGGCCAGTCCCTGTCTTGCTTGCTTAATTTCTGTCAGACTTCAAAGGCTCTGCAGCCTGCTGCCGTTCTTCCTGCTGAAGATGCGGTTGAGGATGGCCGCCAGCCTGACGCCTCCCTGGGCAATCCTCTTCTCAACAATCGGCATCGCCGAGTAGAAATATTTATCTGATACCATACATGTAGTTTTTATCCAAAGGCCAAGAGGATCATAAGTATCACGCCGTAAATAGGTCATTATTACTGAAGTTAACTTGGGACGATAACTAGTGGTGGCACCTTCTAAGTTGGAGTGTGGCTCAACACCCACGTATGCCGGGCACGACAGCTCCGCGCTCTCCTCGGCGTACCTGAGTGAATTTGCTTTCAGCGGTCAAGTTTCCGAAGATTCAGAATTACATGCCGTTTCCATTAATTGGATCCGTACAGTTTAGCATGATGATAGCTTAATTACGTACTTGTCAGCACAAGTTGTTGTCTGGGTACTGCACGCCACCCACTGGTTCTCCTCGGTGGACCAATTCTCCTGTAAGAAACAAAAAATTCAGTCAAAACTTGAGACTGATGCTGAAGCCTGCTTACATAGAGACGTACAGTCAGGTTGAGCTTGATGGCGTCGATCATGGTGCTCAGGTCGTCCTGATAGAACTTGTTCATGGCCGTCTGGATGACCTTGTCATCCCACACCTGAAAACCATGCACGCAGTGAACTCAACAGAGAAGACCAGTGCTTGGGTCCAAGTGTCCATGTTATACTCCCATGCTGTACTGCGGACGTGCTCCTACCTTGTGAAGGTCGGTGATGGCTATGCTGTACCAGGTGACGGGTATGTCGTTGCCGCCGCGGTCGGCGGTGCGGCCGCAGTGCATGGGCTGGTGGACGTCGCCTAGGAAGTGCGCCAGGAACATCAGGCTCTCCGTCTGATTATCTGAATGGTACACCATGCGATCTGCGGTGAGCCAAAGTTGTTGTGTGCTCTACTGCTCTGTCAGTAGTTTCAGTAAGTACATATGCTTACATGGGCTTGAGGAGTCCTGCAGCGCGGCGGTGTAGTTGTTGATGCCTCCAACGACGCGCATGTCCTTCTCCCCTTCCGGGCCGTAGCAGTCCCCTGTTTCATCAGGATTCAACCATAGAACCGGCGAGGATGCCTCGTTTAGCAAATGCTCTCAAGTTCCTAGCACATTTCACACCCAGCTTCACTAGAAACCGGGAGCGGGGCATGGTGATAATGGTTTAGAAGACATGGTTAAATTTATGTGCATTTTCATAATACATAAGGTTTAGGATGCATTGTATTACTTCTAGCAGCTAATTAATACTCCGTTGCTTTCTACTCCTTCAGCTAATAGGAGGTATTAGTAAGCTGATGAGCTATGCTTGCACTCTTCAGTTTTTTTTTTTTGTTCGCCCCCTAGCTGCTTAAATGAAAAGGCAGAGAACTCTCGTTTGGGTAAAAAAGAAAGAGAAAAGAACTTCACCAGGTTTCCCTTCAGTTGCTTTCTACTAATCCAAATCAAAGCCAGCATTGCTAGATCTTTCAAAAAAAGAAGCTAATCGTACATATTTCTTCCATTCAGGTAGAAATATTCAGACCGTTTTCATGTATGTTTCGAGCAATTAATGGATCAATTCGTTTGAAGAAATTAACGTTCTTAGACCACATAATCATGTGTGTCATAAAAAAAAATACGAACACGGCGAGTATAAGAGCATCTACAGCCGGAACTTGCAAATTCGGTCCATCAAACGTCCGTAGATGCGTCCGGTCAGTGACTGGGCATATCCGTCTTAGAGCAACTCTAGCAGACCCCGCATCCGTCCGGCCCGCAAAACGTGTTTTCAGTTCGCGGAAAAACGTCTTTGCGGGCAGGGGCGCAAGGCCACGGATGCAGACCCAGCATAACGGATCCGTAAAAAAACATATTCGTGGAATATGCTTTTTCAGACCCCGCGCGGGCTGAAATGTCCCCCCATCAAAAAGCATATTCGTGAAATATGCTTTTTCAGACCCCGCACGGGCTAAAATGTCCCCCCACCAACCGTTTCGCTCATATGCAGGGCACTGCAACGGCGAGGGGGAAACCCGCGAATGCGCGGGTTGGGGCCGAGATTTTGCCGTGCCCCGCAAAAATATTTGCGGGCCGGGACGGAATGCGGGGTCTGATCGGGCAGGTTTTTCCGCCCCGACCCGCATTTTGGCGATTATTTTTTGGATCGGGGCAGGATGCAGGGTCTGCTAGAGTTGCTCTTAAGCCCCTACTTTTTCATCTGTGAAGTCGCATCTTTCATATTTTGTCTCATATGTCCGGTCAGTTGTACGTAATTGATGAAGAAGAAGAGAGAGAGAAAAAAGAATGAATAGAAAAGGAGAAAATATGGTCTGGGGTTGGGTCGCGTTCCATGTGGCAAACTGACCTCACATGTCCAGACGTGTCCGCGAACCCTCATATTGTCTCCATATTTAAGATGCATATGAGGGGTGTCGGACAGTCCTAACGTTTAAAATAAGTTTGACGGATCCGGTTGAATTGATTTTTTATGGTTAATGATCGGACAGGTTGTCTTCGCGAGCTCGCCGTTGGTCCACTCCGGCAGGAGCCCCTTGACCACCTCCGTCGCCTCGCTCGTCAGCAAACCCTGCAAGACCCAGTTCAGTTCGCGTGTCCATCTCTGTATTTTGTGGTGTGTACGTACGTACGTACGTACCTCGGCGATCTTGCAGGTCATGTAGTGGCCCTCCACGCCCCACGCCCTCGCCGCCGGAGCCGCAGCGGCGGCGAGGAGGATCTGAAGCAGCAGGAGCAGCGCCATTGGTGTGTGTGTGTTGTTGTTGCAGTTTCCTTTTTTCGTATTTGAAGGCAAGTCAGATTCATGGCGAGTCGTGTTCCACGCACGCACGCGCCATGGCATTGTCGCGGAGGCATTCAAGGGAGGGAGGGACCGGGCGTTGTTGCTTGGGGCGTAGCACTATGGGCGTCATCGTCTCTCAATCACACTCACAGCGAACGCTCTGGCCCGATCGGGCACCGTGTCGATTGCAGTTTTGGTCCTTTTGGATCAGAGGAGCATGGGCGGCTAGGGGCAGTTGCACAACTTGCCCTGTTGCCGTTCTGGGTCAAGTTCAACGAGACCATCTTTGTGGGTGGTCTTAGAGATTTAACTATGAATTGTATATAGAATAAATAAATGAATTTATATTTTATAATATATCTATATAAGTATGTATTTTTAGTGAAATCTGTAAAAGATCTTATATTTGTGAACAAAGGAAGTAGTCCACATGTAGCCATGTTGTAATGGTTTTCGCCGGTTTTTATCATTTGACTGAGTAATTGTCTTTTGCTTAATTAATTAATGAGATGGAAAAAAAATGTATTCGTTTCAAAAGGAAAAAAATAAAGCGAGTGACAGAGACCTAGCTGGTTCGAGCACGAGAGCTTGTCGCTTGGGAACGTATGGAGGTGCGAGCATTCTAGGACTCAAGATTGCTGTTAGATAAAACGAGATCAACGAGACACGAGAGTCACGAATTTTTACGTGGAAACCCTTGCGGGAGAAAACCACGAACGCACGAAGGCGCAATCACTATGAGGAGGAGTATTACAAGCACGAGACGACAGGCCGTCTTTAGGTGCGACTACATGGAGTATATATGAGGGACAATACATAAGAGTCCTTGGAGGATAAGTAAACGAGTTGTACTCGTACGCGTCGGTACCAACACAAAGGCCCACACCGATTGTACTACGCCTAGTCCAATACGGTAGAATTTGGATCACAATTTAACAATCTCCACCTTGAGCCAAATTCCCTCCAGTAGTCGAAGAAAGTGAATAACTCCATCCAAATCAGCTTAAACACCTCATGCGTCAAAGTCCATAGGACTAGTGAGAAATACCAACTAAGCCCGAGCAAAGCTCAAACTTATTGGTAGGAACTGGCTTTGTCATCATATCAGCTGGATTATCATGAGTAATTATCTTGCATACCTTCAAATCACCTTTAGCAACAACATCTCGAACATAGTGAAATCTGACATCAATGTGTTTTGTTCTCTCATGATACATTGGATTCTTTGTAAGATATATAGCACTTTGACTGTCAGAAAATATGGTAGGGCAAGATGAGTCTCCACAAAGCTCAGTGTACAAACCTCTCAACCAGATAGCTTCTTTGCATGCCTCAGAAATAGCCATATACTCGGCATCAGTAGTGGAACAAGCCACAATAGACTGCAAAGTTGCTCTCCAACTCACAGTACAACCACCAATGGTGAAAACATAACCTGTGAGTGATCTTCTCTTATCCAAATCACCAGCAAAATCAGAATCAACAAAACCAACAAGTCCATCTCCAGTTTTCCCAAACTGTAAATAAGCATTAGAAGTACCTCGCAGGTATCTGAAAATCCACTGAACTGCATTCCAATGCTCTTTTCCAGGATTAGCCATGTATCTACTAACAACACTCAGTGCATAAGATAAATCCGGACGAGAACAAACCATGGCATACATAAGTGAACCAACTGCACTCGAATAGGGAACTCTAGACATGTACTCAATATCTGCATCTGACTCAGGACATAAGGCTGATGATAATTTGAAGTGTGCAGCTAACGGAGTACTTACTGGCTTGGCATTATGCATATTAAAACGACGAAGAACTTTATCAATATATCCCTTCTGACTGAGATATAATTTTCCAGACGGTCTATCTCTGGATATTTCCATGCCAAGTATTTTCTTTGCTGCACCCAAATCCTTCATCTCAAATTCATTACTCAATTGCTTCTTTAGTTCATCAATCTCTGACATGATCTTTGCAGCAATTAACATATCATCAACATAAAGAAGCAAATAAATAGCTGAACCATTGACAGTTTTCAAATAAACACAGCTATCATAATTAGACCGTTTGAAACCTTGAGAGAGCATAAAGGTGTCAAATCTCTTGTACCACTGTCGAGGGGATTGCTTCAATCCATAAAGAGATTTCTTTAACTTACAGACAAGCTTTTCTTTTTCAGGAATAACAAAACCTTCAGGTTGTTCCATATAAATATCCTCTTCTAATTCTCCATGTAAGAATGCAGTTTTAACATCCAATTGTTCAAGCTCAAAATCATTCATGGCAACAATACTAAGTAAAGTGCGAATACAGCTATGCTTCACAACAGGAGAAAAGACTTCGTTATAGTCAATACCTGGAATTTGGCTATAACCTTTAGCAACCAACCTTGCTTTATATCTTGCCTCATCATTAGGAGAAACACCTTCCTTTATTTTGAAAACCCACTTGCAACGAATAGGTTTCTTCTCTCTAGGTAATCTTACTAAATCCCAAGTGCCATTCTTTTCAAGTGATTCCATCTCATCATGCATAGCAGGCATCCACTTATTACTATCACAAGAAATAATAGCCTCGGAATATGAAGAAGGCTCAACATTACCTTCAATTTCTTCTACAACAGATAAAGCAAAAGAAACAATATTGCACTCCTCAATTAACCTCTCAGGTGCATTAATACCCCGCCTAACTCTGTCACGTGCGAGATTCCAACTGGGTGGAACAATAGGCTGATTTGGAGTGACATGTTCATCATCAAAGACGGGTTCATCATGTGCATCAACATTTTCCTTATCAGAAATATCACCTGAATCGATAACATGCTCCACCTGAACAGTAGGCTGTTGTTCACTCTCAATTGGAACATTAGTAGATGCAAAATCATGTAACATAGCAGATTCATTAAAGATAACGTTCCTGCTAATAACAATCTTTTGTGTTTCAGGATTCCAGAATTTAAAACCTTTAACACCAGATTTGTAACCAAGAAAGATGCACTTAACAGCCCTAGGCTCCAACTTCCCATTATCAACATGAGCATAAGAAGTGCAACCAAAAACTCTCAACTGTGAATAATCAGCAGGTGAACCAGACCATACCTCAATTGGAGTTTTCTTATTAAGAGGAATAGATGGTGAACGGTTGATGAGATAACAAGCAGTGGAAGCGGCCTCAGCCCAAAAACGCCTATGCAAACCAGCATTGGACAACATGCAACGGGCTCTGGAAATAATGGTCCTGTTCATACGCTCAACAACACCGTTTTGTTGAGGAGTATAAGGAACGGTGTGGTGTCTGACAATGCCTTCAGACTTGCAATAATTCCCAAATTGCTTAGAACAAAATTCCATACCATTATCAGTGCGAAGTATTTTTACCTTCTTTTCAGTTTGTCTCTCAATTATAATCTTCCACTCCTTAAAAGCTGAGAAAGCTTGCCATTTATGCTTCAAGAAATAAGGCCAAACCTTTCTCGAATAATCATCAATAATAGTCAACATGTAACGAGCACCACCTAATGACCTTTTGCGAGATGGTCCCCATAAATCAGAATGCACATAATCAAGAATACCTTCAGTTGTATGAGTGGAAGTGTTGAACTTCACCCTCTTGTGCTTGCCGAAGATACAATGCTCACAAAATTTCAATTTACCAGTTTGATATCCTTTAAGAAGACCTCTCTTATTTAACTCTGCCAAACCAAGTTCACTCATATGTCCAAGACGCATATGCCAAAGGTTAGAAGCATCACAACCAGAATTCTTTGAAATAACTGGAGTAGCGTTACCTGAAACGGTAGAACCTCGAAGGTAATAAAGACCATTGGTCGAACTTGAGTCACCTTTCATCACAATGAGAGAACCTTTGGTGACCTTCAAAACGCTATCTCCACCTGAATACTTGTACCCCTTTGCATCAAGGGCACTCACAGAGATAAGATTTCTCTTCATCTTCGGAATATACCGAACATCTGTCAAAGTTCTGATTGTGCCATCAAACATCTTGATTCGAATGGAACCAATGTCTTCAATCTTGCATGGTGAATTATCAAAACCCAAAACGGAACCAGCAGCAGTAGTAGAATCAAAAGTAGTAAACCAATCTCTATGCGGGCACATATGAAAAGTACACGCAGTGTCAAGTACCCACTCATCATTGGTCTCAGCACATCCAGCAATAACAACAAGAGCATCATCGGAACTTTCATCACGAGAAACATTAGCAGAATTTTCACCTTGTTTGTTACCTTTCGGTTTGTATGTGCCATTCCTCTTTTCCTTGTTCTGCAACTTGAAACATTCTGAGATGTCATGCCCGTCTCTCTTGCAATACCTGCAAGACTGCTTCTTGTCTTTAGATTGCGACCGGCCCCTCTGGCCGTTCTTACTTTTGCCACGGTTTCCATTATGTGAGCTGTTCTCCTTTGTCCTGCCACGAACAGATAATCCTTCGGCTTGGGATGAACTCGAACCATCATGAGGCACCATTAATTTCATCTTCTCCTTAGAGTTCAAAGCTTCATAAACTTCATTAAGCGTGAGAGTATCACGACTGTATAATATGGTGTCTCGAAAATTGGTATAAGAACTTGGCAGCGAACAAAGTAACATTAAAGCAGTATCTTCTTCATCATACGTAACCTCCATTGCAGCTAGATCGGATATGATCTCTTTAAATTCTGAAATATGATTCAAAACGTTACCTCCCTTGGGTAACCTGTGCATGAATAATTTTTGCTTCAGATGCATCTTGCTGGTGAGATCTTTAGTCATGCAAATCCCTTCCAGCTTTAACCATAGAGCGGCGGCAGTTTTCTCGCTCAAAACTTCCTGCAAAATATTATTATGCAAATGGAGTTGAATTTGTGACAAAGCCTTACGATCCCTTCTTTTCTCCTCAGCAGTCCAATCCTCAATTCTATTCTTCCCAAAACTATCCAGTGCATCATCGTAGTCGGCCTGCGCCAACAACGCCCGCATCTTGACTTGCCATAGGGTAAACCTTGTGTCACGGTCCAGCAGCGGAAGATCGTACTTCATGGATGCCATGAGTAGATAAATCTGTGTACACAAAGTAGTACAGGCCGGTAGAGAAAATTCCTGACAGAATTAATATGCAGAGCAAAAAAAACTAGAAACAGTAGCACCTGGTAGCTGAACGTAGCAAGGGAACAAGTAAAACCAAAAACAACCTGTAGCCTTTTACGTGATGAGCTACAACCTCGGATATTTGGTTGCGTGGAGCAGCAGAAACTTGCGGTAACAGCGGCTTAGCGGCGGCTTCGGCCAGGCAGCGCCTCGGTACTTGGGGCAACCAGCAGCGGCAGCACTCGGCGACTTAGGAACAGCTGGGGCCTCGATCGGTACTCGGCGGATCGACCGGCTGGATCGGTGGAATCGAGGCGGGGAACAGCGGCGGCCTCTACTGCTTGCGGCTGTAGCGGCTCGACTTATATGACGCAACCGCAGCAGCACGAGTTCCTGTCGGTCTCGGATCCAAGGACGCGTGCGACGGTGCACACGTCGGAACCCTAGTTTCTCTCGTCTGTGGAAATCTCGTATCAACGAACCTTAGCTCTGTATACCACTTGTTAGATAAAACGAGATCAACGAGACACGAGAGACACGGATTTTTACGTGGAAACCCTTGCGGGAGAAAACCACGAATGCACGAAGGCGCAATCACTATGAGGAGGAGTATTACAAGCACGAGACGACAGGCCGTCTTTAGGTGCGACTACATGGAGTATATATGAGGGACAATACATAAGAGTCCTTGGAGGACAAGTAAACGAGTTGTACTCGTACGCGTCGGTACCAACACAAAGGCCCACACCGATTGTACTACGTCTAGTCCAATATGATAGAATTTGGATCACAATTTAACAATTGCAAGGAGTCGTGGTTTGCATGAATCGCACACGCGCAGCATGTCACGTCCCCACTCCCATGGTGGGTCCGTTCTGAGCAACGGACCAGCCTTGTGCTCCACGCACGCGCCATAACATTTGGTGCCGAGGAATTCAAAAGGGAGGGGCCGGCGTTGCTTGGGAGTAAACATCGGCATTTCTCGGACCGGACCGGGTTTCGGGTGTCATGGATCTCTCCATCACCCTCACAGCGAACGCTGTGATGGATCCAATCCATCAAACCGATCAATAATCCTACATCTATGTGACCACCTGCGTAACCTTAATTTTTCTAAAGGCGTGTACAATGCAGGTAGAAGCTAAGGTGCTACTCTTGTTCATCCATCTAGATGTTTGACAATGAAATTATGGTTTAAAGATGAGTGCATGCTCGTGTATGTGAACAACTTTGATTGTACTTTATTAAGAAAATGATTCAAAACAAAAGACGTACAATACAAATACAGCCTCAGCGGGCCCACATCCCCTTTGTTTCGGAGCTGGTAGACGGCACGGCGTCACCTAAAGCCCCATCTCCTGTATCTCACCTTTTCCTTTCCTTTCCTCCTCCTTCTAATTTGTGTTCCCTTCATCAGCCTAGGAATCTGTCTCTTCTACAAGCTTCACCTGTCATCTGCAAGCAGCATCTGCGTGACCAGCATGGCGTGCGAGCGTAGTTGGCATGAGGGGCAACAGGTCTGAGGCTATGCACTGCTCATGCCCTAATCTAGTTATCTTACTCCCCTCCTAAATTTCTTGGGGTGGGGACCGTGCCATTTTCTCTTCCAATCAAAGCATGCCAAACCAGCTCCTATGTAACTTTACTTCGAATATCTACCTAGATGTAGCAAAGTTTATCAACCGACCGAGCAACTATGCTCCACGCACGCGCGCGCCCATCTTTAAACAGCTCTCTGGGCCAACCCAAAGAATGCACTATTTTTTTTAAAGCTTGAAGACTTTATTTCTCAGGTGATCGATAAGTCATTTACAAGAGTTTGAGTAATAAAATCAGGGATCGTAGCGTTCCAGATAGCAAAACATTTTTTATTGAAATAATTCTTTGCTAACACATCGGCAACTTTATTTGCTTCTCACACACAATGAGTGCACACTATCTTTGCAAAATCCAGGGCTAGCTCCATGCATTCGAGCACTATAGCCACGACAAAACCCGCATGGTCGCCTCCCTGCTGAACATATTGTTGTCATATTCGATCATCAACTTCTTACACCAGATTCAAAATCGAAAGGTCGCACTGTTTGCACGCTAGCTAGAACAGCAGCAATTGCAGTTTGGCCGGCGCTAGCCCTCGCCATGGGCCGGCCGATCAGATCACCCACCCCATGATCACACCGTCCAATTGGCACGCACTTGGAACCGGTGCTTTTTTTTAACATGGTACAAACGCAAGTGTTTATATACACGCGCATACACTTATTTTTATAAACGCACACACGCACACCCTACCCCTATGAGCACCTCCGAGAGACTAAACCGGCATATCATCTTGAGATTTATGAAATCACCGTAGGCGCCTCGTCGTCGACGAGACCGTCTCCTTTCAATGAAAACGTATCGCCGGAAATCCTGAAATAAATCCAGGAATAATGCAAGCACCAGGATTTGAACCCTGGTGGGCTGGGGATACCACTGTCCCTCTAACCATCCAACCACAAGTTAGTTTGCACTTGGAACCAGTGCTTTGTATCGCCCTTCCCCATGCTTCACTTCTAGTCTCAACTCACAAGGAAAAAGTCACTTGGCCCCCGATTGAAGAAGTCAATAAATGATGAGATGTGAGTCACGAGGCATGTGAGGCGGCTACTACAAATCCTATCCACCACCTATCTGCCCCTCCCCCTCTCGCCGCCTCCTGGACACGTCAACCGGCAAAGCTAGTGTAGTGCTGACACCGTCGGGGAGATCATCTTCACGGCCCACGGTGAAGATTTAGAGGGCTGCTATGAGACGACGAAGGAGATGCAAGTTTGAGTGATCCACGGTAGGCGGTGCTCGATAGCAGTGTCGGTGAAGCAGACAGTGGACAAAGAGATTCATCGTGATGTTATTCAACGGTGTACTGCCCTATCTGGGCCACTCGAGAAGAGGGTGTTAGCACACCGTTTTGTACGGTGACGAGCTCGGAATCATACCCGGACCTATTGTGCAGCGGCATGAGTTATTTTTTCAAGTTTCTTTAGGGAGTCTTCGTATGAGGTGTGCTTCGGTAGACCCCCCCTCCCCCCTCACAAAACGTAGAAAAGGAAACGTATACCCACCTCATATTGTACAATACATGTCGCCGTACATATACAATATGAGGTGGGTATATATTATATACATACGGAGGCCTGTAGTATACCCACCTCGTGTCTGAAACCGGGAAAGGGGTCATACGAACCGGGACCATGGCCCGGCCGGCGCACTGGCCTCACGAACCGGGACTGATGCACCCATTGGTCCCGGTTCGTAACAGTACCAGGATTAAAACTCTTTCATCGTCTGGACCAAAGCCATGTTTTATACTAGTGATACGTTTCCCATTCTACGTTTTGTGGAGGGGGCTTTCTACCGAAGCAAAAGTGGTCTTCGTATTTGGTTTGGGCGGCGAGGCGGCAGCGTAGTCTCATTGTGTAACGCCCAAGATGCGGTCCTATTCTTATTTTGGCGCGAAGACCTCGACAGGGATAGAAACGCATCTCGTCATTTCGCAAGAATGGATATCGTTACAAGTACATGTACTGAAAAGATGAGTATAAGGAGTTGGCTTACACTCGCCACAAGTTACATCAGAGTCACATCAGTACAATACATACAATCATCATGCAGAAGAGCAGGGTCCGTCTATGGACGAAAACAAACGATAAAAGAACGACGTCCATCCTTGCTACGCAAGGCTGCCGGCCTGGAACCCATCGTAGATCGAAGAAGAAGAAACTTCAAATAGCACAATCAACGCGCTCACGTCAAAGTAACTCTTTACATGTACCTGTAACTGGTGTTCTAGTAATCTATGAGCCACATGAGACTCAGCAATCTCATTTCCAAAGGTATCAAGACTAGCACAGCTTAATAGGTGAGGTATGGTTAAGTGGTGAGGCTGCAGCAAGCAACTAAGCATTTATTTGAGGTGGCTAACTTACGAGTATAAGAACAAGAAGGAGATGATCTACGCACATCAGATGTTAACTGATAATGATCAACTGAATGTCCTCGATCGGAGAAGGAGCTCGCGAAAGAGGCAGTCATGGTTACGCACTCAGTTGGCAAGTTTTAATTAAGTTTACTTTAGGTCATCTAGAACCGGATGTTAAGCAAAGTTTCCACATTGCCACATAATCGCGGGCATGACTTTTTGAAAGATCTAACCCTGCAGGGGTGCTCGAACTAGTCCATCACAAATTACCACAAGCCGCATAGAAAGCCTCGATCACGGAACTCGTGATCTCCTCAGATCCCTTAGTGGAAAACCTCAACTCTGAGATAGCCCAAAGCATCACCGGAATCCCGATGCACAAGATATTTTGTCAAAGGTAAAACTAATCCAGCAAGGCCGCCCGATAGGATCCGCGTATCTCGTTCTTGGGACACGATAGATGGGTCACACTAGGAGTAAAACCAAACCTCGGGTTACCCCACAATGGCCCTGTAGTCTGCCAGTTTGGACCAACACTCATGCGGAGCACTGGCCCGGGGGTTGATTAAATCTCCTCGGGTTAATTACTCCCCATGTGGTTCATTAGTTATTAGGCAAATGTAGTCAAAATTGGGCATTACCAGACCAGTCTTAATCTAAGACGAATTATCAAGGGGGTCCCCATAACCACCCCGATCATGTTAGGAGCGTTCAATTATGGAATATAACACCGGTAGCCGAAACTAGGACGAAAAAGATGGAACAAAACACCAGGCTAGAAAACCGAGCCTTCCACCTTTTACCAAGTATATAGGTCCACTGAATTAAATAGAAATTAATATGGTGATATAACAAACAACCCATGTTTTCACATGGAAGCAACTGCACCTACAACTAGCAACGCTAACACATGGTTAAACAAGCGGTAACATAGCCAATCCGCGATTTACTAGGTTGTAGAAAGGTTGAAGTTTTTCATGACAATGTTGTGGGGCTGATATTTAACCGGTGGTAGGCAGCGAGACGTAACGATAAAACGAAATAACTAGCATGGCAATGATAGTAATGATATCTGGGGAAATGATCATCTTGCCTGAGATCCCGCTTGGACGGAGAACAACTCCGTGAAGCAGACGAACCAACGTAGTCGAATGGGTCCTCATATTTCGACACGCTTGCGGAACTCTATCGATACGAAACAAACCGGAAACAAGCATCAACACACGATATTCACCACGCACATGCATGATATGATGCACACCCTAATATGATGCATGTTGAGTTTAAATTATGCAAGACATGTCATCGCAATTCACAACAATCAAACACTACACGTTAAGTGAAGCTCAATATGCAACGAGTTGCATATTGACGAAACTTCATGTTTAATTATTTAGTTCACTCCCGTTTATTTCCACGACAATATTAAATGTTGTTAAACATGGCAAGGGGGTGAAGCACAAATAAACTACCTATCTAAGCATTTTAAATGAGGCTGGAAACGACATATTGCATTTCTGAAATGACCCATGCACTAACTTTGTAATCTGTCCAGATTTGTCCTAATCACATTTTATGTTTGTTAAACGGAAAAAAGTGGTTCACGTGATTCTACTTGTCATTCTAGTCCATTTACATATATGGCGCATTTTCAACAGAGCTACGGTTAATTAACTACGACCTAAACCGTTTCTAACACGTCGACACGCAAACAAATACAAATAGCACACTAAACAGTTTTAAATATGCATGAGGGTTGAATAATATTATTCTACACAAAATTCTAATCACTTTATATATATAATTTATCGCAATCTGACGCACGGACTAAAAGTTACGGACATTTGAAAATATGCATATTTCTCAAAAAGAATAAATCCGCAGGCTAGAAAAAAAATACTACGGGCCGAATCTGGTTGGCCCAACAAACTACAGAGACGCTCCATAGCTATTACGTGCCTCGGGCGCAATATAAGAAAAAAGAGGGGGATGGAGCTCACCTCGGGTCGACTGGGCCGGCTCGATGGTGAAGGTCGGCTGAGATGGGCCGAGGGCGTGGAGGTGGGCTGGAGCTGGGCCGTGGGCGAGGCGAGGCTGGTCCAGGAGGCCCATCGGTGAGGGAGGCTGCTGGCGGGGCAAAGCTGGATCTCGATCCAGATGCGAGGCGACGGGGGCGCTCGGCCGGGAAGAATGGGAGCGGGCCGACGGTCTTATGAACCCCGGCGAGGGAAGCTCGTGATCCGCTGGTTCCGGAGGAGGGCAGCCTGGGGATGGCCGAACCGGGCCGGAGGCAGGCCGGCGGCGAGGCCCAAGGCGCTGGCGGAGCTTGGCAGCGGCGACCATGGCGGAGGACGGCGCGGGGCGGCGCTGCTCCAGCGAGCGCAGCGGCCGACTGCTTGGGGCTCCGACAGGAGGCTTCTCCGGCGGCGCGACCTGGGTCCGACGAGCTAGCGACGGGGGGTGCGACTCCGACGATGGGGCCAGTGCGGCGAGCACGCGCACAAGCGGCTGCGGGCTCCTGATCCAGATCGGATCGGCTGGCTCTATGGTCACCCGGACGTGCCGGTTTGACCACTGACATGTCTGGTAGGTGGGGATTTGGGCGATTCTGGGCCTTTGGATGGAGATCCAATGGTCCAGATTTGACCCTGGGATGGATTTCGGGAGGGAGAGGAGGTGGAGCTAGGAGGTGGGGTTTTTGAGGGGGTGGCTGCAATTTTGGCTAGGGGAACCCTAGTGGAGTGAGAGAGGTCTCTCCATGGGGTGGTGCTTATATAGGGTTTGGTCTAGGGTGGAGACCTCGTCCGTCCGATCACCCGACGACCACGAACGGGGGAAGTGGCTAGATGTGTCTAATGGGTTGTGTAGCTGAGCTATGTAGGGATGAGAGAGAAATGGTGTGACCCGTGAGAGAGTTTTAAAACACCGAACGTCCGACAATTAAACCGGCTATAGTGCCATTGTATAATAAACAGCACGGGTATCAAACGAACTCCGATTGCAACGAAATTTGGCAGGCGGCCTACCTACACTATATTAAGACCGCGCGCCAAGTTTCAACTCAACCCGTGAAAGTTTTTATACACACTTTTAAAACAATATTTTTAACGATGTTGCGGGCGCGTGCGGGTGTGGTTGGTCTCAAAACGGACAACGACGAGCACGGAGAGAACCGACAACTAATAACGGATGCAGGTTTTGAAAACTGGCGGCAACGGAGTGCCGATGCAATGCGGATGATGCGATGATGAGTGCGACAAACAATCTAATCACACGACGGCAACAGAATAAAAGGGAAATCTTCTAAAGCGTTGGTCTCGGGCTGTCACACATTGTAGGACTAATGTCATCCCCGCCCTTTTCCCATTCTATTGGTGTGCTTATCACCGCGGAGGAGCCGTGACTCGGGTTGGTCTTTCAGGATCGAGGCGAATTAGGTTTGTGGTATATCCGCCTGGATTGGACCGTCTTTTCTGGACTTCTAAATTGCTGCAAACCTTTATTGGCCTCGCAGATCATGGCTGCCGATAGCTCCTTATCTGCATCGATGACTTCTCGGCAGTTGTTTCTACAAGCTCCTGAATTTACTGAAGTTTGCTCCGTTATGACGGAGGCCCAGAAGCAACACCAAGCTATGCTCACGGCATGCCGTCGGTGGATACAGAAGGAAGAAGACTTTGAGACTTCCAACAATGTGATTGTGATTTAATCTTTTTGTATGAGTGTGTTTGTATCGACGTGTGATACTTGATATATGCATGCGTGATGCGTCCTCATGCTGGCACAAACATCATCGTCCATTCGCAACGCCACTCCCTCCGTCCAAATATACACGGTCTAATGTGTTTATCAGCAACTAACACCTTTTTAATTTGCACTTCTTTAAAATAGATTTAGACATAGGGAATTCTCAAGCAAACTTATAAGTTATAACTAGCAAAGCTGATACAATGACTTTGACACAAACATTCCCTTGGATAATAATGTCTAAAGTGCCCAACATATGGCTATTCTGCCCTCTCTAAACATGGCCATTGGCTTTTGGGTTATGGAATTGAGGAGGGATTTCCATTTATTGGACTATCATACTATGCGCTCTAGTCGATGTCGATGTGATTAACCTCTTAGTTTAAACTTTGTTGGAGAGATCCACTGGGTAACGATCGATGCAGTCAGCCCACGGTCCATCCTCACAAGAAGATGGTTGTATACACATCTACCCAACAGTGTTGCATTCATACCCTGCACCAAACCCAATCATCCGTACACCCTGTTGCCTTTTTTCATCCGGCCTTTAGCTTCGACTAGTACGTTGCCCGTGCGTTTCTACGGTGTCATGTATATACTCTGATTCAACACCAGTTTTAAAAGATACCTTTAGGATCATCATGAAAACTAAACAATATTGTCAACCTTTTCTTTACAATTAAATCATTATTTTCATTTACCGTCAATTTATATTTATTGCATTGATGTACATAAAAATATATACGTGTGCTTGCATAATTTGCTACGTCATGGGTTAACAACGCCTTATATTTGACTTTTGTCATTGGATATCGAACCTATACTTGGGAAAGGGGTGCTTCCTTGTTGTAGGAGCTATGCAATAACCTTAAGACTGGGATTAGCAGCCTAGTATATGAGAAGCCATGCATTTATTCTAGTGTCGTATTTATATCAAAATTATGTATTGTGTCTTAATGAGAAGAACTCCGGAAAATCTACCAAATCGAAAAACAAGAAGCACATGAGCACATTTCCAACTTCCAGAAATAAAGAAAAAACAAACACAAAACTAAGGGCAAATGGACATAATTCCCATCATACCAATATGCATGATACTTGTTTTGTGCATACATTCATGTTCGAGACGAATACCTTTTGTGTGCATACAAGTGCCGCAAAAGCAGCTTGTCTAAAAATAGCAAAACTAAGAAGAGAAGTAAATAGCCTTCTGTGCTCCTATGGCTCTTTTCAGTTGTTTTTCGTTAAACAATCTATTGATCACACCGCTGCAATTGATCTGCAAGACTGATTCTCGAGGCTCAATCCTCAATTGCAAGATTGAAATGAATAGCAATCTGTTGGTCAAAACCGTTTGCGTCTCCATCTTCTTCTACCTGATCCATCATGGAACATACAGTAATCCTTTATGTACAAAGGAGACTATGTATTTTTGCCAGAAGAAAACAGAGCAGACTATGTACTTTGTGACCGAAGAGGTGATATTACAAGCTAAAAAAATGCTCCCTCCATCCCAAAATAAGTGGCTCAACTTTATACTGACTTTAAAATTTGTACAAAGTTGAGTCACTTATTTTGGGATTGGGGAGTAGTAAACAAGTAGCATGTCTCTTACATAACATATTAACACACTAACTTCACATATCATATCATGTCACAATGATGAGCGAACAATTTAATACAGCAGAAAATATAAATAAATGTAACCACTATGAAACAAACAGTACTGGAATGAACCATGTATCTATTTGACTGGAATGATACATGAACATGCTACAGTAGACAATATTTCTTATCATATATTTCAACACTAATTTTCCATACTGTAAGCAGCTACCTATAATAGAAAAATAAACAAAAATGATGTTTTTTTGGCAACAACACCTTGAGATCACCGCATTGGCATGGATGACTTTCTAGTGCAATGATTATAAAGAGTTCTTTTAGTGATTATGCACACCGAAAACAGTCTCGGCCAATATAAATTAAAACCAGGCCACAATCATTTAGATATTAATATGCACAAACCTATCTAGAGCGTGGAAAACTCCCTGTGGCTGTGTAGATCGAGGTGCATTTTTGTGTTTGTTAAAGCTGATGGAAGATATTTATTTCACTGTAACTAAAGAGGGCCTAATTTGCAACTTGTAAGCAGTAGAACCTGAAAAACTTGTGCCCTGATTCCTTGCAAGCTGGGATGGCAAGACTAATATTGGTGGAGATCCGTTCATTACATGCAACAATGGTTGGTTCCAGAAAAGGAAAGCCTCATAATCTATTAATATTTAGACCTATAATATTTAAAAAGAAAACTGCTATCAAAACATGAACGAACGTTGGTTCAAGCCTCTAAGATGCAAGGATTTACTGGGAGAAGCATATAGATTTCCAAAGGAAAGAACTGAGCTCCATATCTCTCTCATGCATTATTTGTTTTCATTACATTCAGAGAAAATGATTGCTGGGAATGTATGTTACCTTGTTTTGTGGCACGTAAGACTTCTCTGCTCAGACCTTGTAGATCAAAGCGTAAAATCTGAGACAGTGTTCCGAATAGTATCTAGGGGGGGAGTGCATATCGTTACAGAATACAAGCTTCTAGAGGATGGTGAGGGTGACGGTAGACCAAGTGTTGACGTAATATGACTAAAGAAGTAGGGATATATGAATAGAAACATATATAAAGCCAAATTGGAACAACATCGAGTGAGACATCAACATGTTGCGCTCATAGTGCGGGGTGGAGCTCAACACCGTACCAAGGAGGGCGAAAGTGGGAGAGCCGGTCTTGCGGCGCCATGAGGAGGGGAACAGAACTGGGAGATGACATTAGCGGCTTTGGCCTGGGATCTACGCATGCAGCTAGGGAGGCGTACGGGAGGGGGAGAGACGGACGTGCGTGGGCCTCTAACGGATCGATCGTGGGCGGCTTGAAGAAAAAAAATAGATTGTGGGAGTATCCGTACCGAGAAAACCGATGTGCGAGACGAGGTGTACGTGCTGAAAAGGAGGTCGAACCATCACGACGGCCCGTACGTTGCCACGGGATGAAAAAAAATCCTAGATCAAATAATTATGTTAGTTCAGAAATGTGTTGATTATGATGGCATGTTGTCACTTCTCCCCCCACGTAATTGTCATTTCATTGTAACCATTCTCAACTTGCAAGAAGACAAAGTAATATGTAATCTTCTTATGTTATCATTCCTTACCTTCATTTTCGATATTGTATTTCTATGAATATATATATTTATCAAATCAAAATATTTTTTTAATTTGTATACCTGATGTGCGAACAACGAAGGATGTACTCAGTGAAAAAAAATGTTTGCCCCACCTTGAACTCAAAAGAATGTGCGGCTTATTTTTATTCAAGGACAATCACTTCAGAAACCAAATGTCTGCTAACTTCAACTCTACACTTCAGAAAAGAGAGAGTTTGGAGCTACATCTGCAACATGAGGAATTTTTTTCTTTATTATTTGAAAAAGGGAGAGACCTGCCCAGTTTTTATTGTATGAAGCAATATAGATATACTTGTGATCTACCTACAACACTAACCAAAAGGCACTATCAAACCGTAATATCGCTTATGATCATCTAACAAAGTAAAATCAACCGGAAACACTGAAAGCTACACAACGACATAAAAAGATATGGAAGAAATATGTACCTTTTTATAGATAATAAAAGATATAGTGCTCCTAGCCTCTTCATCGCGATCATATGAAAACTAAGAAATTACCCTGGCAGATCTTATGTGCCTCAAAGAAGAATCAAGTTTCTTTTAAAGCTCCTCGGGCTGTTTTGAGTTTGTGATGCCGAGTGATCCAAGACCTTCATCAAGCAAATTTATGCAATTGTCCTCAAATTAGAAGATCTTTGAATTTTTTTCTCTAAACACATCTCCTGTATTCTCAATACTAATTGCATTCACACATGAAGCAGAAAAAGAGGCGCAATACTGAAGCTGCTACAGTACATGTATCTTAGGAATAGGAGTTTCAAACAGTATAGTTCCCCTTTTCCTTAATAAAAATTAAGGCAAGGCAACAATATGAAGAACCATCAGTATATCTATCAATTGGATGTGTATTTCATACTGTCGTGAAATAAATATTCTGTGAAGATAAAGAGGCAAACATCAGAAAATAAGAAGACTGGATAAAAAACATATGATGACTGGAAAACCCAAATTCATATTCCATGTCCTCACCATAATGTGATGGTTTTCAACGATACTGCTAGAGCATAATAGTTATAGGCATCCGAATGTTCTGATGCATTGTCAAGCTGCACAGAATCTCTGCTGACTTTGCTTCTAGAAAATAGCTACCAAATAGTATACTTCCGCTCCTTTCCTTTATAAAACTTTAGGCAAGGAAGTCACCGAGCTACATGTTGTTGGACTTTCATGTTTAAAATAGAGAGACCTAAAATTATCCTGGTTGTACGCAAGTTCCACCAGGTCAAGATAGATGAAAACATGAATCAAAATTTAATACACCAATAAAACTCATGTGTGTGTTTTGATTGCTTCAAGTAACACAATGTCTATATGGATGGTGCATATTTGTTTTCCCAATGAAGATTACCCCACGAAATAGACAAAGTATTCGCAAGGCAGTGCATTTTCACGGAAATAAACATGCGCAAAATGTTGTTGTGGTCTACGGATGCTAGTATCTCATCTTCTCGAAAACTAATTTACTCCTCTAGAGCTTGTCACTTTTGATCTGACAACGACTTTAGATCACAAATGCAACGGGGCAAGTAAATTTTGATTTTCTAACACAAGCACTGCTCCAAGACAAATGCAATCTTTCAGATTATACGTACACATGATTTTTCTGAAAATAATGGATGGAACAGAGGAACCAACGATGTGATTATTTACTGAGTAAGAGATTGACCAATCAGATGGTCAAAGCGAGAGGTGTGAGAGACGGAGAGCGTTGTATGCCGCCGCTTGCTAGCTTTCCACCAGTGACCTTGTCAAGCTAGCTGCTCCTGCTCCTCTCATGGTCCCACCGCCTCTCGCCATCCAAAGGCACCAGCCAATCTCCCCAGGGCAATACACTCCCTTGCAAAACAGAAAAAGAAGGCAAATTTGTGAGCAGCAGGAGCAGGCATGCTACAAATTCCACACTCTGCAGAGAGAGAGGTCAAGAAGTACACGTAGAGCGGTGCCAACTTGTGGAGACGAACACCAAAATTTCAACGCATCCGCGTAACAAGTTGTGATCTTGGGTGCATCTGGGTTCCATGTCCCGTGAACACGGGGAGAAATTACAGAGACGAGCGATAGGGGGGAGTGGGCGGGCGGGGGGTTGGACCTGGAGCAGGAGAGGAAGACGGAGAGGTCGCTGAAGGCGCTGGCGGCGACAGCGCCGGTGTGCCCCAGCAGCGACAGCGCCGGTGAGCCCCTGCAAAAAGTGAAGCTTCGCTGCATAGAAAAACCATATTACCTCAGATTCTTAAAATTCCAAGTTGCACACAATGATTGGCATGACATCCCACAACTATACAAAGAACACCGAGCGCTACATCTAGGGTTGACCTACATGCTGGCAACTGAGGACTGTGTAAGAAAAATCAACACAAAGTGATGCGATATTCCATAGAGAAATATCAACACCCCACTAAATTTAGACGATGTTCGTGTGTGAAATTTTCATGTAAAGAAGAAAACTGCAACATATGAAACAACTATCTAGGTCTGGAGCTGCCAACATATGAAACACTTTTTTAATACCACCTAGCTTAGAAGATCAATCATAATCCCTTTAGGCTAGTTCTATATGACACAAGGTGTGGGAATGTTTACATGTGGATCTTAATCTAAACAAATATGACTACTGATAAAGAAAAATTATATCATCCTCACCTGTGCCATTAATTAGTTAATGCGCAAACAATTGTTGGCATAGTTGTCCCTGCGAGGGTAACCGCGCCGTCCACCCTTCCATGTGCATGCATTCCCCGCGGTTGCACAATTCAACTCGCCCTTACTTCTGCCACCCCAAAATTCAGTAGTAGTTGTTCCCTACAATGCAAAATTCTTTAAGAAAATTGAGAAGTACAACAACCCTACATACATCAAAAGCTGATGGGACAGTCTTATGCAGTAGTTTGCAATGACAAAATGAAACGCGTCAAGAATGCTCCTAGTCAGCTCAAAACTCCGAACACCAGCAAGGCAGCGACCATTTTCTCCAACCTGAGAATTAAGAACTCACCAAGATTGTTTCCTATCCCCATCTCAAATTCCAACAAACTTCAGCCCAAAAGTCCATCCATTTTATGGGTAATGATAGACAAGCCTGATTAGAGCAGTATTACATCAACCGGTATTCGGAGTTGCTTTTTGGTTTGGGGAAAAATTAAAGATCTCAAGCTAAATACGTTGAGTACTAAAAGAATGAAGGTACATGGTAGTGCTGTAACTCCTTGTATACCAAATATTTCATGGTTTTTTCTCCAAGATGTAGATCTCAAAGTACACAAAAATAATCAAGTTTCGTGGTAGTTATAATAGCTCATTTCATTTCCAATGAAAATTCAGAGGTGTTCTTTAAACTAAAATATAAGACCTTAAAATAAATAAAAAAGGTGTTCCCTTAAAAAAATGTGGAGACAACAAACTATCAAGTTCTTCTATCTATATGTAACCATGCATCACTAAGCTCAATATAACTCACTTCTAGCCGAAGTCAAGATCGATTGTAGATTTAGACATCATCGTCCACTCGCAACGCCACTCCCTCCGTCCAAATATACACGGTCTAATGTGTTTATCAGCAACTAACACCTTTTTAATTTGCACTTCTTTAAAATAGATTTAGACATAGGGAATTCTCAAGCAAACTTATAAGTTATAACTAGCAAAGCTGATACAATGACTTTGAGACAAACATTCCCTTGAATAATAATGTCTAAAGTGCCCAACATATGGCTATTCTGCCCTCTCTAAACATGGCCATTGGCTTTTGGGTTATGGAATTGAGGAGGGATTTCCATTTATTGGACTATCATACTATGCGCTCTTCTTAGTAGTAGTAGTCGATGTCGTGATGAACCTCTTAGTTTAAACTTTGTTGGAGAGATCCACTGGGTAACGATCGATGTAGTCAGCCCACGGTCCATCCTCACAAGAAGATGGTTGTATACACATCCACCCAACAGTGTTGCATTCATACCCTGCACCAAACCCAATCATCCACACCCTGTTGCCTTTTTTCATCCGGCCTTTAGCTTCGATGTATGCCAACTCATACCATATCGATGAGGTTGATTGATTTCCAAACCGATGGAGTGTCATTCGTGATGGCTCAACATGCTTGTCTGATAGGCTGAGGCCATGTTGTACTGAGGTGATAACCGCCGGCCCACCAACATGGATACAGAAATGATCAAATGCAGCACAAAAGTTTGGGATGTGTGGTCTGATCTTCCTCCAATGAAGCACCTTTTTCGCCATGCAGAAGAGCCAAAACTTGAAAAGTTCTGATGGTGGAAGGACAAGAGGCGCAGTTGCAGTGATATTATTGATGAGCGCGTCACGAGCGACAGCCATAAGGTCTTTGGAGAGAGCAACCCCTATGTTTCCCTTCTCATCTTCTTCTTGGTATACACACTTGTATGCAATGTTGCTTGCCGCCGTATTCGTCCGCGTGAAATGCCCAAGCCGAAATCGAGCCTTGGACCTAGAAGTTGACAAAAGCTTGGCGACACCGCCCATACGAAACAGTATGTTAGATAACTGCATGGAGCGATTATTTCCCACATAGTAACATGGGCCAATGATCTCCGTCGACACCACCAACGCGTATGACCCCCAAGGCATGAATTGCAGGGTGTTGCTCGCGAGCCCCACTGCGGTCACTGATGCAGAGCATGCCATCCCAGAGAGGTTCATGACGCGAAGGTCACCTCGTAACTTGTATCTATTAACAATCATGTCGGCGATGGATGGTACCGGGCAAAATAAGCTGCAGTTGGTGATAAGAACACCGACCCCATCAAGGTTGATGCATGTCTTGGCTAGAAGGTCATCAATCACCGAGAAGACGACCAACTCTGCTTCAGTGCGTGCCTCGGCAAGCGCACAATATGGCTCCATGTGCATAACTACAGGTGGGAAATATGTTTGATCGCCCATGCCTGAGCGCTCATGAATACTAGCTATGAAGTTGGCAGTAGAATCATCCAGCAAAGGCGAGAGACGTGCATGCTCGACGGAGGTTGCCTTTGGGAATCTAAAGTTGGAGCTTGGCCGGAAGCAAGTGTAGTCGACAAGGTATACATTTCTAGGACGATGTGCAAGGTAGATACTAGTAGCTATGAGAATCAAAAGAGCAACGAGAAGTAGATGGATGAGATATATAGTACTGGGCCGGGGCACTATCTTATGTGCAGCGGAAAACCATTCTGCAACTTTTGTGAGGACGGCAGTTGCGAGTATCATTGTGGTGACAATTCGCAGGACGAGGATGTACAATGGTGTAATGAAAGTTAAGCAATTGTTTCCTTTTATATAGCAATCTCTGACGCTGTACTGCACACCTAGATCGTAACATCACAGCGGTGCACACCTGGATAAATAAATATCCATCACTAGACAAGCGATGATCGTATGTATGAGACCGTGCGTGCCAACTTCTCAACCATATATATTCTTGTCAACCATATTGGTAGCATATGGAAATTCCAAGGGACACACAGGTGTGGGAGCACACACCTGCCAAGTCCTGCTCGGCCATTCGATTGTCTTATGATTCGTAAAGTAGTTGGATCTCATATGGTAGTACAGTACTAACTTTTTAAGTTTTAATCTTGGAAACTAGCGATTTCCTCGGTCACTCATATCGACTTTCAGAACTGAAACTTTAAGCGATTATTTTTTTTCTATCCGTCGCATATACTGAAGGTATGGTTGTATCTGTCGCTCATACTAAGTTTCAAAACTTGAAACTTGACAAAAAATTGTAAATTCAGTAAATGTTTTAAAATGGATCCTATTTAAAAACCCTGTCACGGGAAACACGAATAGGGAAACACAACTTGATTTGGATTTTTTTGTCTCAAATATATGAAAGATTGAAATCGGAAGCCAAAATAAAAAAGCCTGTGCGAGTGGCTCGCTGCACCCGCATCTGCGTGTCATAAATTCTCTCTCCTGGCATATTACATGTGGCATGGTGCGTTCATGTTTTTCACATTGCACAGCGAGAGCACTCTCATTCAGATTATTAGGTAGACGTTAGCCCATAGATATTGAAGAGGTTTAAGCTTTTAGTGCACCAACCAACTAATTTGGGCTATCTATAGTCTTCTCGCGTTTTCTACAACACAGGCATATGTTTGTTTACTTTAAATGCAAACGATCTTTTCAACCTCGAATCTTGCACGGAAATGGATGTCCTATTTGTGCTTGTATATGCAACTACTTCCTCCTTTCTAAAATAAGGACATGTTTGGTTTACAGCCTAAGGTTGCCACACCTGATTTTAGTCGTGTCATAATATTTTAGGCATGTGTTTGGTTCATTGTTACACATGTAATTTGCTACACTTTTTTAGCAACATGGTCTACATGTCATAGGCTTAATTTTTTGCCACATCTTGTCATATTCATGGTTGCCATTTTGTTAGCCACATTTTTTATGGCAGCCACATTTTTTGTGGCAGCCACACATTGTCTAAGCTTAGTTGTGGCAAAGTTAGTTATGAACCAAACATGTTCAACTTTACACTAGAGTACATCACATACTGTTTCTATTGAAATTCAATCAGTTTTTCAACCATTAGATTTGCCCATGGATGCACGCAAGCGCTGATTATTCAACTGTTAAATTTGCCCGTGGATGCTTGCAACCGCTGTTTTTTCAACCGTTAGAGTTTACCCGTGGATGCATGTAAGCGGTGTGCTTTTCAATAGTGGAATCTTGAGTTGTTCACTTTCCTCCCACGATCCGGCATCGCCTGTCCGGCAACACGGGTGGAGAAACAGCCAGCGTCGTTGGTACCGCTCCTTTCCAACCTCACTTCCCTTGCCGCCGCCAGAAGAGGCTGCCGTGCTAAGCCCACATGGCGGGCGGCAGTGGCAGAGCCTTCTTCTCGCTTGACGATGGGCACTAGCCGTGGGGGAGGCACAACCCCTTCTGTTGTGTGGCTCGATGACTGCGGTGCCATAGTGAGCTCGCCTTCACGCTGCAGCTCACGTCCTCTCCGGTAGCCATGGAAAGGTGGTGCCCGGTTGGCCAACATCCCTGCGCGATGTGTATCGGCCGACATCTGGAGGTCTCTGGCGAAGTGGCGATGATGTTGTGGTGGTTTGCCAGACCCGAGCGGTTATGGACCTGTCCGGTCCCCCATAACGGTTGTGGCATTGCGGGCTCCAATGGGAAGCTTTGCAGCGTCGGGTGTGGCCAGTTGTGCCGATTTTCTCCTACGACTCGATCCAATAGGTTTGAGATGGTGTGGTGGTCCTACCGGCCAACTCAAGTGTAATTCGGCAATTGCTTAGGCCAACCTCAACTTGCGATCCCAAATGATCCGATCGAGTCCGTTTGGGGTTAAATCTCTCCCTAATAATAAAATATCGTTCGCTTTTGTCGTCCGTCGTGTCACTTTTACAAAAGAAGCCTCTTACGTTTTCTGAAATCAACCCGCAGTCCGGATTTAAGTCAGAAAATGAATCGTTTTTTCTGCATTTAAAAAAAAACCCTGATGTTTCAGGTAATCAACCCGCAGTTCGGATTTAAGTCAGAAAACGAATTTTCTTTTTTGCATTTTTCAGAAAACCCCCTGATGTTTCAGGTAATCAACCCGCAGTCCGGATTTAAGTCAGCCAAAACTTTTTTTTTCGTTTTAACAAAAGAACCTGACTTTTCAGTTAATCAATCCACATTTTATCTAAAACAAAATTATCCATATCTTTTAAATCGTAACTCCGATTTTAACATGTTATATATGAAATTTGATTAATAATTATGTAGAATCTAAATAGGATGTTATTTTTAGCTGTTAAATACTTCTTAAATATTATTTTTGGTGCAAACTTAATCTGTAGTGCACTGTCTTTTTTTCTCTATTTCCGACGACGATACGAATTGCAATAAATATTCATTAAATTAAAACCAAATTCAGAGAAAAAACATCGTTAACCACATATGCACACATTTGAAAAACCTCGTGGAGAGAAACAACATATTTCTCATCTTATTCCGAGTGACTGTACATTCAAACACGTTTTCATTGTGTGAGCACTAAGGCCATCGTCGGCAACACAAATATGATGCCATGTGAAAATATGTTGCGTTTAGAGCATGTGTTATTTTCTCTTCCGTTGCAACGCACAGGCTCTTTTGCTAGTAAATACAAATTGCAACCTAGCGTTCGGGAACAAACAAACAAATGTACTTTTTTTATCCGTCAATGCTCCATTTTCGATCCAAATTTAGGTCATGTTTGTATCGAAACGGACAACATCAACGGACGGGACGCACGTCCTTGTCCTCGCCTGGCCCGCCCGTTAGGGATATACAACGCCCCTATTCCTCCCTCATTCCCCAAAACCATCCCGCCCTCCCCTCCCTTCCCTCCTCCATGGCCGGCACCCCGAAGAAACCCGCAACCACCGCCCGTCCTGTGACAAGAAGTAGAAGAACAAGGAGCAGTCGGAGCTCACAGATGGAAGTGCAACCAGATGGCCTCTCCCCCCCTCTCTCTATATATGTATATTTGGTACGACCTCTATGTACCACGAGCTTTGTTAATATAGTTGGATCATATGATGTTCTTCTCTCTCTATCTTGTTGTGATAAATTGAGTCTTTCCAATTGAGGTTTCGTTGTATTGCATTGAATACTTTGGATTCAAGAACACTTGATGTATGTCTTGCGTGTGGATACTCGTAGTGACAATGAGATATTTTATTGAGTCACTTGATGTATGTTATGGCAATCAACTTGCGGATCTCCGTGGTGACTGATGCCTATTACACAACTTTATTCTTGTAGACGTTGTTGGACCTCTAAGTGCAGAGTTTTGTAGGACAGCAGCAAATTTTCCTCAAGTGGATGACCTAAAGATTATCAATCCGTGGAAGGTGTAGGATGAAGATGGTCTCTCTCAAGCAACCCCTGCAATCAAACGCAAAAAATCTCATGTGTCCCCAACTAATAACCCTAAAGTATAGGGGATCGTGATAGTTTTCACGGGTAGTATTTCATCCTAACTTATTGATTCGGCACAAGGGGAGCCAAAGAATATTTATTGACCGTAAGAGTTGAGTTATCAATTCAACCGCACTTGGGATATATCTTTTTGCAGCAAGTATTTAACAACACATCAAATGATAGTAGTAACAATAAGAATGATAGCAGTGATTTTGATAGCAATAATAGCAGTAGCGATTTAATAGCAGGTGTGGCACCAATAGTAGCAACTTAACAAGAAGCTGAAGCTGGAGCAGCCTCGGTTGGTGCAGCCTTCAGGCACCGGGTGATCTCCAGGGTTAAGACGTAGATGGAGAGAGAAATGCCCTGAGAGGTGAGGCATGTAGAGCTATGACGTGCACAACTAGTAGAGCTAGATCCTATACACAAGGATACAATCATAACAATGCACGTTACACGTGATCGATAATACAAATGGTGTGTCAACAATCCTCATACTGATTATCATAATATTTTCTCTAGTAGTAGTAACGATGATGTAATCAATTTGTTGGTTTACTCTTTGTTGGAGACATCCATTGGGTAATGATAAATGCAGTTAGCCCAGGGTCCATCCATGTTGGAAGATGGTTGTATACATACCCAACCAAGAGTGTTGCACTCATATCCTGCACCGAATCCAATCATCAACACTTTGTTGCCTTTCTTCATCTCGCATTTAGCCTCGATATATGCCAACTCATACCACACCGATGCGCTCAACTGGTTTCCAAATCGATGTAGCGTCATCCGTGATGCCTCAACTTGTTTGTCTGATAGATTGAGACCATGTTGTACCAAGGTGATAACCGCTGGTCCACCAACATGGATGCAGAAATGCTGGAACGCAAGACAAAAGTTGGGGATGTATTGTATCATTTTCCTTGAACGGAGCACCTTTTTCACCAGGCGGAAGATCAAAAACCTTAGAAGCTCTAATCCCGGTAAAACATGACGCCCGGATAGCGTGATATTAGCCTTGAGTGCGTCTCCGGCGACACCCATAAGGTCTTTAGAGAGAGCAGTCCCAAAGTTTCCATTCTCATCTTCCTCTTGATACACGCAGTGGTAGGCAACATCATCTGCGGCAGTGATTGTCCGTGTGAAATGGTCAAGACGAAATCGAGCCTTGGACCTAGAAGTCGACAAGAGCTTGGCTGCACCGCCCATACGAAACAATATGTTAGCCAACTGCATGGAACGCTTATTTCCTGTATAGTATAATGGCCCAATGATCTCCGTTGATACAACCAATGCGTGTGACCCCCAAGGCATTACCTGCAACATGTTGCTCGCAGTTCCCACCGCAGTCATTGACGCAGTACACGCCATCCCTGAAAGGTTCATGAGGTGGATATCACCTCGCAACTTGTATTTGTTCACAATCATATCCGCGATGGGTGGTACTGGAAAATATGCACTGCAATTGGTGATAAAAACGCGGACTGCATCGATGTTGATGCATGTCTTGGCAAAGAGTTCATCAATCATTGGGAACACAATCAACTCCGCTTCCACGCGTGCTTCATCAAGCCCACAATATGGCTCTGTATAGGAAAGTATAGGTGGTACATATGTCTGGTCGCTCATGCATGAGCGCTCAAGAATAGTGGATATGAAATTGATAGTAGAATCATGTAGCAAAGGCGAGATATGTGCATGCTCAAGCAAGGTTGCTTTTGGGTATCTAAAGTTGGAGCTTGCCACGAAGCATGCATAGTCAACAAGGTATACAGTTCTACGACGGAATGCAAGTAAGAAAGAAGCTGTGACGATGAAAAGAATGACAACAGGGAGTAGGTGGATTGGACAGATAGCACTGGGCTGGGGCACAATCTGGGGTGCAGCGGCAACCCCTTGTGCAACCTTTGTGAGAGCAGCACCTGCGAGTGTCGTTGCAATGACAATTCGCATGATGAGGATGTTGGCAGCACGATGGTATGGCGATCTGAAGCGCTTGAGATGAGAACTCATGCTGTTGAGTAGTGTGGTGTACGTTGCGTGCATATGTCCGATGAGGATAGAATCCAAGAACAGGGATATTCATACAAGGGTTTTGCATACTTTTGAACGTTTCTTTAAACTCAAAATCTTATGGGGACAATAAGTATTTATCACGTATAGATCAAATAAATTTCCAGCAGTCCTTGAGCAATGATCGTACACTAGTAGTTGGGGCGTGCGATTGCGCACCGCCTGATATGAAGGTGTGCGCTTGTTTCTCCATCTAGAAGGAAAAAAAAGGAAAGACAAAATTCTACTTCATCTCAGAAAAAAAGGGGGAAACCCTTTCTCACCTCAGCCAAACAACAGATGAAACATGGCCCTCACTTCCATCTATTAAAAAAAACTTATCTTGGAAAAAAAAGCATATTTTCACCGCAGCCAACTAGCAGGTGCCACCATGGCATAGTTGATTGCTCGCACTTTCTTTCTTTCTTTCTTCATGGGTTTTATATGAGACCGTCCATGCCCTACTTCAATACTTCTCAACCATAATTGATAATAGCGTATTATTCATGTTGCACACTATTGTGTAGCCCATGTTTTTCACATTGCGTAACGGGAACACTCTCAACCAGATTATTAAGAAGACATTATAATACATATTTTGAAAAGGATTTTAATGCTCCAGCCAACTAATTTGGGCTACCTATTTTTCTCCGCATTTGGTGTACTTTGGCGTTTATTTTTCTTTCCATGAGACACATTTTATCAACCTAGATGTCAGCTTTGTGTTTGTGGGAAAAAGAATAAAAGAATATATATATTCTCGCGTTTTTATAGTTAATACAACTGCTTTGTTTCTTGAAAAGTGATATATTTTAGAGCCGCCGGATCTTGCATGGGGATGCGCCGGCGAGCTATTTGCTTGTGGAAAAATAAAGAAAATCCATTTTCTCGTATTTGCTGTAGCTCATACACTTTTCTCTAAATACAATTGATTTTTCAACCGTTGGGTCTTGCATGTAGAATGCGAGCTATGCGTTAGTCTTGCATGGAGATCGCACATGCTTTGCAAAAGGTTTGAGCTTGTGACCAGGATGTATTTATTTATTTATTTATTTCAGAAAGGCCAAAGAACATAGTATTAAATAGCACAAATTCTTAAAAAACACCAATATGCAATTGAAACATATATCAAGTCTTTGGAGATGCCGAAGTCTTCTTCCTCCCGCATTCAGCAGTGGAGCGCCGTCCTCCATCACAACAGAGTAAAGTTGTTGAAATGTAGAACAAGGAGCGGCAGGAAAGTCGTGACTAGAAGATGCCAGAGATCATGATCTCCATAGAAAATTGCCGTCCGGGAGAAGAATGCACTGAAAAGGGTCCATACAGCGGCAGATGATGAAACAGTTTTGAGGTGGGGCGAACTCTTAAGTATTTCTTTTTTTGATACAAAACCAACATAGAATACACACCAATATTTACATATGATCCTAAAGAGAATAACCAGGCACAACGAAAATGCAAACATATTTCAAGTAGAAGAACAACCTAAAACATACATACAAGTAAGCTTTAATGGATCTAGAAGACCCGGCCAATGGTAATGTCCTATCCTTCCTCTAAAAGTCTTCCTTAATTTTGTTAAGATCAAGACTTTTTCAATATCCCTCCCTTAATGTAACAAACCATCAAGTCATGGTCCTCGGAACTAGCCCTCACGCGAGCTCCTGTTGCCCTTCGCCTTGAGGAATGACGCGCACTCCTACTGGTTGTCGGTCTCGTGCATGCTCCTAGCTGCTAGGAACTGGCCCCCACCGCTGCCACACGCGCGATACTGCTGGCCTTCAGCTCCGAAGCCTCTTCCGCTGATCAGTGGCGACCGCCGCCCGGCATCAACGTCGGTCTCTCGCTGGGCGTTCGTCAAGACCGAGGCCTTGCCATCAGCGCACTCGGCTTCATTTGCTTTGGCTGTGCGGAATCGGTGGCTTGGCCAGGGGCACATACTTCTTCGACAACATGACGGGCGGATCTGGGTAGAATGGCAGGAGTGACGGGGAAGAAGGGGGTAGGTAATGGGAAAATGGAGTGAGGGGGGGGGGGACAACAGGAAATCCGGCCCATGTCACTGATAGCGTGGGCCCACATGCCTTTTCACTTCAGCCTATGCCCCCAGGTGACCTCCAGGGCACTGGTTCCGCTCGTCTCTTCGATTGTAATCTCGGCCCAAACTAGCAAAAAACAAGAATCTAGGGGCGCGGCTGACATTTTTTCAGCGCCGACGCTAAAAAGGTTGCTATGAGGAGGCTGTTGGGGGCACGGCTGGAGATACTCTTAGGCTTTATACTTGACGTATATAAGGGCCATATCTCTTACCACTTACAGCATAAATTGCGCAAGTTAGGTCGTATAATCACTACAAGTCTAGACAATGCCTTCATCAAATATCTATGCAGGTTACAAATGCATAGCTTACAAAGTCACTTGCGAGGGAGCAATGGAATCTTAACTTCAAGTATGATTTATTTTCCTCTACCACCTCGTCTCTCTATGTCAGCTGACTGCCTATGTTGACATGTTGTTATTCATTTCCAGTTTCTTTTAGTACCAAAAGTCTGTATGTATGCACAACTACAAGCACACCTCCTCTGTATATACTACATACAGTTTTGCCGTGGACAACATTTTTCTATGTTGACCTAAAGAGTCAGTTAAGATAATCTACAGCTGGACCCCTCAAATGATCCTTAATACGTCCGCGGACACGTCCAGTCAGTGACCGGACAGGAGAAAAAAGGAAAAAGTATTGATCCAACCGGATCCCTCATATCGTCCCTATATGTTCGGACTGTACGCGAACCCTTATATCCATGTCAAACATGGCGAGGATATGAGGGCTCGCGAATGCGTCTGGGCACGCCCGGTTAATCCGCCACATAGGACGCGACCCTACCCCGGACCACCTTTTTCCCCCCTTTATTCATTCTTTTCTTTCTCTCTTTTATCTCCATCAATCACGTGCAAGTTACCGGACATATGAGGAAGAAAATGAGGAATGTGACTCCGCGGACAAACAAATAGGGGACACGTCCGGTCAATGACCGGACGCATCCATGGACGTTTGAATGGCCGGATTTGCAAGGTCCGGCTGTAGATGCTCTAAGCATAGGGGTGTTGTGATTTCTATTAAAACAAAAGAATAGCCACTTGCCTTACATTGTAACTATTTTTAAAACTAATTGAACCATGTAGTCCAATAATGTTATTAACTTGTTTATAATTGGATTAATATGTTCTATTGTATAACAAGAATATCATAGAGCATATACGTGTGGTTTGGGGATCAGTTATAATTAGCTATCAACTTACCTATGCGTTATACTTTCTCTGTACGGAATTATTTGTCACAAAAATAAATAAAAATAGATGTATATAGAACTAATATACATCTAGATATATCCATTCGTACGACAAGTATTTTCGGACGGAGGGAATAGTTGCTGACATTACGAAAATATTCTAAAACACGCACTAAGCATAGGTAGACCAAAGAACTGCCAAAATTTTAGGACTCGTGGATTTGTTTTCCCCATTTATACTTGTCCATGGTATGCAGGGGTAAACCATATATATGAATGCTAGTTGAACATTAGCTTATTTTATTCTTCCGTTTTAGATTTAGAGAACACAGGTATTTGCTAGCGCCTATATCGTGCAGAGCACATGACCCAGTTTTTGGCATTTGCCAAGAACGAAGAATGTGTGTAGAAAGTCTTATTGTACGCTACGTGGGGCCAAACCACATACTCCTATATGAGTGCCAGCTGAAGATTAGCTTATTTCGGGCTTTACTTTTGAATTAGAGAATGCTGGCATTTGCCAGTGCTTGTATCGTGCGAAATTCAAGTCCCAATTCTTGATTGATTGTTTTCTAAAATGCAGCCATTAAGACGTAATTGATGTACTTTGGATTTGGATTGTCTAGAATGAGCACGTTGTGCGTATTCATACACAAATATGATTGAGTGGTTAGTGGAAAATAGTTGCCATAGACCCTGGTAGTAGGAGTGGGTTGGACGACTAGCGGAATGCTACAACAATGTTGAGCAGAGTTGAATTGGCTCATCTTTGAGAGGAAGTTGACTTGAAGACTTTTGCTCAAGATAGTAAGTTAGCCATTCTTTGGCTTTCTATTCCTTTTAAACACTTTTGTTTCTGATCATTAGGCCAATTTGATATTATTAGCTTCACATTCTTTTGAGGAAGTTTCTCATTAGTAACTCCGTTGAGATTTTGTCTAGATAGAATCCTTGAGAAGGTTAAAGCTAGAAGACGAAATTATTGATGCAGAATACACTCAGACCGGTGATAGAATTGTCAGCTTGAAGGACAAGGTATGTTCTCTGGGCTATAAGGCATGTGCCGATGCATCGTCTCTTAGCACCTAATCATATGCGTATTAAAAACATAAAAAACAACTAGTACAATGCATTGTATCTTATGTGTTGTATGTAAATTTAATGATTTGTGGCTCGTGCATGCGTGTGATTGGGTTAGCATCTTTTTTTGCTTATGGCCGCGTGTCAAGATTGTATGTTAGCTAAGATACAACATCAATATCTCTCTTAGTTAAATACACTACCATATAAGCAAAATGACTATGAAACCGCGTTAAGAGACTTGCATTGACACAGGCCTAACTTGAAAACCGATGGAACATTTATGTTCCTTCATATGTCGATTTAGACTCTGTCCGCATATTGCTTTATGCAATAATTTTTCTGTACTTTAGCATAGTATACTGCTCAGGATTCGTTCTAGTGGAGTGCCAACTAGCTAAATATTTTGAGATCCCATTCATCTGGTTTGAGACACATAGGTCAAAATAACTTTATGTTGTTTGGTTACTGTATATACACGTTTCTTTTATGCTTTACATCATCGGGTAAACGGGCGGAAATAAATTATAACCACACTTTAATAGCACATAGCTATATATCTAACTTCTTGTAGAATATTATTTTGGTATGTGCACCTTAGAGCATGCTATTCTTAGTACTATCTAGTGCTTATAGGCTGAGTGTCATTTGGTGAGTTTTTTATTTACTTTTTATGTGCAGAAAATTAAAATTAAAAACTGTCTGCATCGGGATTTCCTTTTTTATTATCCGTGGGCAAGGAAGATTGAAGAAAACATTGAGCTGACAAGAAGGGACCTGGTGCAACCTGCAGAGGTTGAAATTGAGCTCAAGTAGAGGCTTGATCAACTCACCGATCGGTTGATTCAGAAACAAATGCAGGTTAGGTCCTTGTATGTGCTGGCCCCGTGTTTAATTTTTGCCTTATGATTGGAAACCGGTTATATTTTATAGCATGTGTTGTCATTCCAGAATTGTGACTGGAAATAATTATATTTTGTTGCATGTCTTGGGACTCAGCGCCCTTCTGTATTTTGGATAGCTATTTGCGGAGGAAAATAATGCTTGACTAATTTTGCTTGGTTATAAAGTTGTTAGCTTATGTCATGTTATTATCCAACCTGTTATTATCTTTCTATAGATAGTGGAAATGTCAATCTTCCTTAAAACCATTGGTATAGCCAGAATTGTTGACACAACAACATAGATAGCATGTGGTGGTTCCAATGTAGCAAAAAAGATACAGTTATCATGTACCAACTATAATGTTGAGATAGTAACATATGTAGCATTTTGCAATCATACTTTTGTTTTGCGTGTATGCAGTCATACTTTGCATGTGTGGCAATATAGATAGTTCAGGCAGCAAACATGTTTTTGAGTCGACTTGAATTAAGCAATAGTTATAATAAAATTACCATGGTATATGTATTTACTTATTAATAGTTTGTAATGAAAACTTGGACATCAATGAAATTACCATAGTATATCTTTACTAGTAAGATGCCCGTGCTACGCAATGCAACGGGGTCACACAAAACCAGGTGGAAAATTATTTACTAAAATTGTACTCCCTCCGTTTCTTAATATAAGTCTTTTTAGAGGTTTTACTATGGATTATATAAGGATGTATATAGACATATTTTAGAGTGTAGATTCACTCATTTTACTCCGTATATAGTCTTTAATGAAATCTCTATAAAGACTTATATTTAGGAATGGAGAGAGTAGCCAACAACCAGTACATTACAGTTCAAAACAATAGAACCAGTACACTGCTACAGAGCAATAGAAAAATTAGACCGAGAGATTGATCAAGCAGTTTCCAACTAAAAATCCCTTCTAAGCCAACCAATTTCTTCTCCATATTCACAGGACTTCTTGTGTTTTACCAATCCAAGAATTTGAGTCCAAAAGAATTGGATCGTCCAAAATCATTGGGCAAGTTGCCAACATTCTGCTAGATATTGACTTTACCAAAATGACGGAATCGTCCAAAAGTAATAAAAAAAGCAGTGTAATCTTACAACTAAAGGAAAAGGCTGAAATCAACATTTCTCCGAAAATTGACCTTTCGTTCTATGAAAAAACACAATAAAAAATAAGAAAGCATACGATTTTTATTTAGGTTTAGGTGAACTGTAATATATTCTTTGATTACACATATCGCAACTACACTTTAGCGGATTGTATTTGATCAATTATATAGGAGTCATCCTAGTATCCACTATTTTTGTTGTCTTTACTTTCACATTTAAAGATAGATATACTTTTGTATGGGACGAAAAGGATACAACCTCTTTCCTCTCAAATTCCTTTAAATGTACCACTTGTAAATGTGAAAGCCCCATATAATTAATGAAGAGTGATGAAGCACATGTGTTCCTGTGTATAAAACAAAATTAATTTACTTCAGCCTATAAATTGGCCTACTCTATTTTACTGCACAATCATATATCCTACGTTATTATTTTTGCAGGGACTAAAAAATCTAATACGATGTTAAACAGTGCCCACACAAAAGTGTGTAAAGCAATCATGTGAACATGGGTCACCGGTCTTAATTCAGCAGGGTTTGCTTGAGATTCTTCTCACATTATATGCAGGATATAGGAGTAGATGATGTATTGTTGCTACGTTTCCCAAAACAGAAGCATGTGAAAGCAAGCTAGATGCATACCCTTTTTAGGATTTTTTAGATAATGGTGCAAAGCAGGCATACCGATTAAAATGAAATACTTCTAATGCCTAGTATAGCAGCATAGCAGCCAAAAAGGAAATCCTTCTAATGCTAGGATCAAAATAAATTGAAGAATAAGCACAGGGTTATCATGTCAAATTAATCTGCATCTTTACAAAGGATTCACCTACTTTTTCCCAAGGAGATCCAGAATCCAGGGAATCAAGCAGCATACACATGTGTGATGTAATACTTTCTCCTCAACGCCGAAGTGTCATCGACGTTGGCTAGAGGACAAGAGGATGACGGCATGCTGAAGCATCTGAACGGCCCAACAGCCTTCATGTGTGCACAGCATGAGGAACCTCGGAATATCAAGGAATAAGCTTATATTAGATCATATCCATGCTTTTTGATGTAAGGGCGCACATGAATGGTCAAGGGTTCTATGTTTTGCTTTATTTTGATTTCTAGGTTATTAGTCCCAAGGAGACAACAATTCACAGCTCAGGCTAGTATATAGGAATCAGAGTGATTGGAATTGACACACACAGATTGGGTATAGGTGGAGATGGATCTATGATACTTCTACTGCAACCAAATCCAGGTTCATGCTATTTTTCTCTTCTTCAGGGTCATGCTATTTATTTTCGAGTAACTTGGACACTGAGGAGGAAAAGCACAACCTTGGGCATCAGGCATATCATTATAATCATGAACAAAATAAGAAGGTAATTGGTATGATAGAAAGGGACATATCTGTAGGAGAACCCAAATCATGATTCAAACGTGCAGGAGAACACTTCTTGCCTGACAATTTTCTGAATCTTCCTAGCTCCTATTCTCTTGCGTGGTCTATAGCCAAACTCTTGGTGCCTCCTGCGTTTTGGGCAAAGAAAAGTGCGATGTGAGACCAGAGAAAGCGCTAAGACTATGATTTGATAGATCAGGCTAAGTAGGTGTGAGGAACAACGAGCGGGAGAGACAGCTTAGCAAACTGATTAACGGCTGGTGGCGACGAATCGATGACATGATCTGAACCCTAGCTTTGTGCAGACGGTTTGGACTTTGGAGATACTTCGGGAGCAGTGCACCTGAAGGGGGGGGGACGGTGAAGTGCCGATCGAGAAGAATGTGTAGCATGTGGCAATTTTTTTATAAATATTGTTTTTTTATTGAATTTAAAAAATATTGCGTCCTTTCAAAAAAAATATCACGGCCTCGGCGTGACCGAAGCCGACTCTCTTCAGTCGGCCTTGCCGTCGCCGATTAGCTCCTGTCGGCGTTGGTGCGGCCGATTAGTCATGTGGCCGACGATTGGCTCGGCCACGTCAATCGTGCCCACTCGGCCCGAAGGGGAGCCACTCGTGTCCTTATCTCTTTCTTTCTCTCCTTCTCATCTTTCCTTCTCTCCCACCCAAAAACTCTCTCATCTCTACACTAAATTCGAGCCGTTTTTCCCTCATTTTCCACCGTAGTTGTATTATAGAGGGTTAGGGCAACCAAGCCATTCGTCGATCTCGCGATGGGGCAGTTCGTGGTGGTGGTTTTGAACATTTTTTTGGTGGTGGTGGTGGAGGTTGAGGTGGAGGTGGTGGTGGAGTTGTGGGTCACTAGTAGAAAAGAGGGCTTTGATCGAGGGCCTTTAATCCCATTAGTCCCGGTTCACCCACGAACCGGGACCTACGGTGTCATTGGTCCCGGTTTGTGAGGCCAGGGTGCCAGCCGGGCATCATGGGCCATTGGTCCCGGTTCTTGTCAACCCTTTCGTCCCGGTTCGAGACACGAACCGGGACCAATAGGCAGGGACCGTTAGTATCCCCATTTAGTCTCGGTTGGTGGATCAAACCGGAACCAGGTGGACCGTTCGTATCCCCCTTTAGTCCCTGTTAGTAGAAAAAACTGAGACGAAGTGGTGGTGGCAACCGTTCGTATCACCCTTTAGTCCCGGTTGGTGGCTCAACCCGGGACTTAAGGCCCAAACGGTTTGCCTCCCGCTTCGCAAAAGCACAACCGAAGCAGAGTCTGCCGCCATTTCTCTATTCTTCTCCTCTCTTCTCCCCCTCTCTTCTTCCCCTCTCTTCTTCCATTCTCTTCTTCCACCATGCCAACTCGCTTCGGAGAGGTCCTCGCACATGGCAAGACCAAACTCGATGTCGTGTACACGAACGAGAGCAGGGAGGTGCCGCATTTTCTTAGACACTTGAAGGGACGATGGCTTGACGCCGCGGTGGATCATGAGAAGTTCTTGGGGCTTGATCTGGAGTACACGGCCGATCAACGAGGTGTTTCCGTGATCCAACTATGTTTCAAACACCATGTCTTTATCTTCCAATGGGTGAGGTATGTTTTGAGTCTTTCTTTGATCCAAGGTTATGAAAATTGCATATATATAGTGATTTCTTTAGGTTCCATTAGATAGAAATACGCAGTTTCTATATATGTTCTATTGGATAGTTAATTGAGGGTTTCTTCATCAATTCGTAGGATATGAAAATTGCATAGGATCGATAGCAATATGTTCCATTTTGGAATCCTATAAAGATCAATTTCTCTATAGTTGTAGTGAAACAATTTTATGCGGCGTTCTTTGATCCAAGGTTATGAAAATTGCATATAGCTAGTGATCTCTCTAGGTTCCATTGGATAGCCATATGATATGTCATAGTTATGAAAATTGCATATAACTAGTGATCTCTCTAGGTTCCATTGGATAGCTATAGTGATCTCTCTAGGTTCCATTGGATAGCAATATGCAATATGTCTAGCTTGTTGCATATTTGCAAAACCGTGGGAGAATATATATATATATGTCATAGTTAATTTATGGTTTCTTGATCAATTCATAGGATAAGAAAATTGCATAGGATAGCAATATGTTCCATTTGAATCCTAAAGATAATTTTCTCTTTAGTTGTAGTGAAACATTTTTCCTTGTTGCAGCAGTATGTAATATTTGTTCTATTTTAATTTGTTGTTGTTGCACTAGTGACAAGCATTGTCCAGAACTCATGGACTTCCTTCGCAGCGGCATCAGTTTTGCTACCATTGACATAACGAACGACAAGCTGAAGATGAGGCACATCTTCGGTTTGAGATACCAGCTGATTGTCTCATTGATCTCCAACAGGAATTCAGGCTTCGACATGAGAGGACTTCGATGGCTCATATGGCAGTCGCCTTGTTCGACGAGGAGTATGCTGATATGAAGACCAAATTCCCAAAGTCTCAGCACAGACTTTGGGAGAGGACCCCGCTTGATCGTATCAACATTGAGTATGCAGCAAAAGATGCATACATTTCATACGAGTTGTACCGCAAGATTCGAGTCGTCAATTATGGCCAGCGTCACCTCAGAGCTGGTGGACATTCTGATTCAGACGATTCAGACGAGTAGTATTCACAACGGCGAACACTTGTATATATATCTATGCTAGCTATTATTATGTACTATTTGGACTAGTATCATTATGTACTGCTTTGACCAATTTATATATGTTTAGTTTCTGTTTGAGCCATTATAGTTTCCAAATTTGAATGGTTTAGCCCTTTCTAACTTCATTTGCTACTTTGCATGGTATCATGCATTTCCCACCTCGGAACTTTTGTACATGAAGTGCATCCAATTTTTGCCGCAACCCTCTCAACTTTTAAGCACATCCTATGTGGATGAAATGATGATACCATGCCAACTTTCAACCTATTCAGAGTTCATTTGTAGTGCTTTTCAATTTCTAGGCCATTTAGCTCAAAAAAATCAGTAAATACATGAAAAATACCAAATGAACTCAGAAAGTGTTGAAAATTGATGACGTGGCCTTGAATGGTGCATTTTGAACACACAAAAAGTCTCGAGTTCAAATAAGTTCAAAAAATGAAATACCTTTTGTAACAGATGAGTTTGTGTAAGAAACCCTCATACTTCGAAAGAGATTATCCGATTTGTACACGAAGTGCATCCAGTTTTTTCCACAACCCTCTCAACTTTTTAGCACATGCTATGTGGGTGAAATGATGATACCATGCCAACTTTCAACCTATTCAGAGTTCATTTGTAGTGCTTTTCAATTTTTGAGCCATTTAGCTCAAACAAATCAGTAAATGCATGAAAAATACCATATGAATTCGGAAAGTGTTGAAAATTGATGATGTGGCCTTGAATGGTGCATTTTGAACACACAAAAAGTCTTGAGTTCAAATAAGTTCAAAAAAATGAAATCCCTTTTGTAAGAGATGAGTTCTCGTAAGAAACCATGATACTTCGAAAGAGATTGTCCGATTTGTACACGAAATGCATCCAGTTTTCAACGCAACCCTCTCAACTTTTAAGCACATGCTATGTGGGTGAAATGATGATACGATGCCAACTTTCAACCTATTCGTAGTTCATTTGTAGTGCTTTTCAATTTCTAGGCCATTTAACACAAAAAATCAGTAAATGCATGAAAAATACCAAATAAACTCAGAAAGTGTTGAAAATTGATGATGTGGCCTTGAATGGTGCATTCTGAACACAAAAAAAGACTTGAGCTCAAATAAGTCAAAAAATGAAATCTATTTTGTAACACATGAGTTTCGTAAGAAACCTTGATACTTCGAAAGAGATTGTTCGATTTGTACACGAAGTGCATCCAGTTTTTGCCGCAACCCTCTCAACTTTTTAGCACATGCTATGTGGGTGAAATGATGATACCATGCTGATATGTCTCCGTCGTATCTACTTTTCCAAACTCTTTTGCCCTTGTTTTGGACTCTAATTTGCATGATTTGAATGGAACTAACCCGGACTAACGCTGTTTTCAGCAGAATTGCCATGGTGTTGTTTTTGCACAGAAATAAAAGTTCTCGGAATGACCTGGAAATTTACGAGGATTTTTTATGGAATATATAAACAATACTGGCGCAATAATCAACCAGAGAAATGGAGCGTGGAGCCCGCAAGCCCACCAGGCGCGCCCCCCTGGCTGCGCCTAGCAGGCTTGTGGGGCCCACGGAGCTCCACCTCCTCCAATTCCACCTCTATTTAGTCCCTTCCGTCCGAAAAAAATCAAGGAGGAGAGTCCATTGCGTTTTACGATACGGAGGCACCGCCACCACCTGTTCTTCCTCTGGAGGGCAGATCTGGAGTCCGTTCTGGGCTCCGGAGAGGGGAGATCGTCGCCATCCTCATCACCAACCTTCCTTCATCGCCAATTCCATGATGCTCTTCATCGTTCGTGTGTAATCTCATCGCAGGCTTGCTAGACGGTGATGGGTAGGATGAGATCTATCATGTAATCGAGTTAGTTTTTATGGGATTGATCCCTAGTATCCACTATGTTGTGGGATTGATGTTGCTACTACTTGGCTATGCTTAATGCTTGTCACTAGGGCCCGAGTGCCATGATTTCAGATCTGAACCTATTATGTTCTCGCCAATATATGTGTGTTCTTCATCCTATCTTGCAATTTGTAGTCACCTACTATGTGTTATGACCCGGCAACCCCGGAGTGACAATAGCCGGAACCACTCCCGGAGATGACCATAGTATGAGGAGCTCATGTATTCACTAAGTGCTAATGCTTTGTTCCGGTTCTCTATTAAAAGGAGAACCTTAATATCCCTTAGTTTCCATTAGGACCCCGCTGCCACGAGAGCCATGGAAAATAGATGTCATGCAAGTTCTTTTCCCTAAGCACGTATGACTACATACGGAATACATGCCTACATTACATTGACGAACAGGAGCTAGTTACATATCTCTCCGTGTTATAACTGTTGCATGATGAATATCATCCGACATAATTATCCATCACCGATCCAATGCCTACGAGTTTTTCCTACTGGCCCTTGCTACATTACTTTGCCTCTACTGCTGTCACTGATGCTACTGTTACTTTGCCGCTATTGCTGTCGCTGCTGCTACTGTTATCGTTGCTACTGTTGCTATCAGACTACTCTGCTACTCATACTTTGCTGCAGATACTAAGTCTTTCAGGTGTGGTCGAATTGACAACTCAACTGCTAATACTCGAGAATATTCTTTGGCTTCCCCTTGTGTCGAATCTACAAATTTGGGTTGAATAGTATACCCTCGAAAACTGTTGCGATCCCCTATACTTGTGGGTTATCAAGACTATTTTCTAGCGCCGTTGCCGGGGAGGCATAGCTCTATTCTCTGAGTCACTTGGGATTTACGTCTGCTGATCACTATGAGGAATCTGAGAGATCCAAACACTAAAGTCTTGCCCTCAACTAAGAGGACAGGTAAGGAACTGCCATCTAGCTCTGCACTTGATTCACCTTCAGTTATGAGTAAGTTTGCGACACCACCTCCTGCTATAAATTTTGATGTGTCGCCTGTGCTTGATGATGCTACTTATGCTGTCCATGATGCTTGTGATGATGCTTTGCTTGATTCTGCTTTGCCACTAGGTGCATTCCTTGATGCACAAATGGCTAGAGTTGCTGCTAGATGTGATGATACTTCTGAAACTGCTGAGATTATTGAAGTAGAACCTGCTAATTCACCTGTTAGAACTAGCTCTCCTAGATATGAATTGCCTGATATGCCTGAGGGTTATGTTATGGAGGGAGAGATAGCTGAAGACTTTCTTGCTTGTAAGGATAGCTATGATGTTGAGAAATTACTGCGCAAGTGGAAAGAAAAATCTTTGAACGCTAGGATAAAATACGACCCGAAGTTTGCTACTTCGCCTATCTTTGTGACTGATAAGGATTATGAATTCTCTGTCGACCCTGAGTTAATCACTCTGGTCGAATCTGATCCTTTTCACGGTTATGAGTCTGAAACGGTTGTAGCACATTGCTACTGCAACAAAAGACCTTCCAACGGCGCCAGAAATAGGAGTATTGCTTGATACTCCTCAACAACGGCACCAGGAATCCTTCAGCTGCGGCTACGCCTTAAGGGACTTCCTTGGCAAGTATGCAAAGGATTTCCCCCATGGCGTTGGAGCCTTGCGTTGGTGTTCCCTCGAAGCAGAAAGGGTGATGTAGCGTAGCGGTGGTAAGTATTTCCCTCAGCTTGAGAACCAAGGTATCAATCCGGCGGAAGAGTATCTCAAGATCCTGCACAAACACAAAAGCTTGCACCCAACGCTATGAAGGGGTTGTCAATCCCTTATAGATTGTTTGCCAAGTGAGAACTGAAAGTAACAAAGTTTCAAAGCAAAGTAAAAGCGAAAGTGTAAACAATGGATGTGAATAGACCCGGGGGTCGTAGTGTTTACTAGTGGCTTCTCTCATGAAAGCAAGTAGACGGAGGGTGAACAAATTACTGTCGAGCAATTGATACAACTGTGTAGAGTCGTGACGATATCTATGCAATGATTATTTCTATATGCATCACGTCTGAAACAAGTAGACCGACACTGTCTGCATCTACTACTATTACTCCACACGTCGACCGCTATCCAGCATGCATCTAGTGTATTAAGTCCATAAGAACAGAGTAACGCCTTAAGCAAGATGACATGATGTAGAGGGATAATCTCAAACCAATGATAAAAACCCCATCTTTTTACTCTTGATGGCAACTGCTTGATGTGTGCCTTGCTGCCCCTACGGTCACTGGGAGAGGTCACAAGATGGCAGAACCCAAAACCAAGCACTTCTCCCATTGCAAGAATCATAGATCTAGTTGGCCAAACAAAACCCAAGACTCGGAGAGACTTAGAAGGATATCAAATCATGCATATAAGAAATCAGCAAAGACTCAAATATATATCATAGATAATCTGATCACAAGTCCACAATTAATCAGATATCGACAAACACACCGCCAAAGAAGATTACATCAGATAGATCTCCATGAAGGTCATGGAGAACTTTGTATTGAAGATCCAAGAGAGAGAAGAAGCCATCTAGCTACTAACTACGGACCCGTAGGTCTGAAGTGAACTACTCACGAGTGATTGGAGGGGCGATGATGATGATGAAGAAGCCCTCCACCTCCAAAGTCCCCTCCGGCAGGGCGCCGGGAAGGGTCTCCAGATGAGATCTCGCGGAAACGGAAGCTTGCGGCGGCGGAAAAGTATTTTCGAGGTTCCCCTGATTTTTTGCGGAATATTTGGGAATATATAGGCGCAAAACCTAGGTCAGGAGGCAGCCAGGGAAGCCACAAGCTTGCCCACCGCCACCTCCCCCTGGTGGCGTGGTGCAAGCTTGTGGGCTCCCTGGGGCCCACCTGGCTTGGCCCAAAGGCTCCATGGTCTTCTTTCCTTCGGGAAAAAATCATTTCGGGGATTTTATTCCGTTTGGACTTCGTTCCAAAAGCAGATCTGAAAAGAGTCAAAAACACGGAAAAACAGGAACTGGCACTTGGCACTGAATCAATAAGTTAGTCCCCGAAAAAGATATAAGGAAGGTACATAAAACATACAAAGAATACAAGATAACAAAGTGAAACCATCAAAAATTATAAATACGTTTGAGATGTATCAAGCATCCCCAAGCTTAACTCCTGCTCGTCCTCGAGTACGGAAGTGATAAGAATGAATTTTTGATGCTTTCATGCTACCTAGCATAGGTGTCCTTTGTAATTCCTGTTATGTGAGATGAATGTTTAGATCCATTAGATTCAAAACAATAGTTTGCTATTGACGTGGAAACAATTATAATTCAAGCAAACTAGCAAAGTAATCATGAACTTTCAAAATAACAAGGCCAAAAGAAAGTTATCCCTACAAAAGCATATAGTCTGGCTATGCTCTATCATCATTGCACAACGAATTTAAATCATGCACAACCCCGGTATTGGCCAAGTAATTGTTTCACACCTTTACTTTCTCAAACATTTTCAACTCTCACGCAATACATGAGCGTGAGCCATGGTTATAGCACTATAGATGGTGTGGAATGTGGTGGAGTTTGCAAGACAAAAAGGAGAAGATAGTCACATTAACTAGGCATATCAATGAGCTGTGGAGATGCTCATCAATAGATATCAATATGAATGAGTAGGGATTGCCATACAAATGATGCACTAGAGCTATAAGTACGTGAAAGCTCTTAAAGAAAACTAGTGGGTGTGCATCCAATTTGCTTGCTCACGAAGACCAAAGGCAATTTTGAGGAAGCCTGTCATTGGAATATACAAGCCAAGTTATATAATGAAAATTTCCCACTAGCTATATGATGGTGACAAAACAAGAGACTCTCAATCATGAAGATCATGGTGCTCAAAATGCACAAGTTGGGAAAAAAATGGTAGCATTATCCCTTCTCTCTTTTTCTCTCATTTTTTTGGTGGGCTCTTTGGCCTCTTTTTTATGGGCTTCTTTGGCCTCTTTTATTTCCTCACATGGGACAATGCTCCAATAATGATGATCATCACACTTTCAACTGAAAACTTAGACAATTATGACTCTATATGGAATGCCTTCGGTAGTGTACCGTGGCAATGATCTAGCATGGCATAGACATCAATGGAAACATCATGCTAGCTATCTTACGATCATGCAATTGCAATGTAGACGTGGTGGCGCATATCATGGTGGTAGTTGCATGGCAATATATCTCGGAATGACTTTGAAAAAGCCATAGTAGGTAGGTATGGTGGCTGTTTTGAGGGAGGCTAATGGTGGGTTTTGTGCACCGGCGAAAGTTGCACGGCACTAAGAAGATAGTGATGGTGGAAGGTGAAAGTGCATCTAAACCATGGACTCAACATTAGTCATGAAGAACTCATATACTTGTTGCAAAAGTTTTATTAGTAATCGAAACAAAGCATTCAACGCATACTCCTAGGGGAAGGGTTGGTAGGTATAAACCATCGCGCGATCCCGACCGCCACACAAAGGAGGACAATCAATAGACTAATCATGCTCAAATTTCATCACATGGCGGTTCACGATATGTGCATGCTACGGGAATCACTAACTTCAACACAAGTATTTCTAGATTCACAACACCTCACTAGCATGATTTCAATATTACCATAACCACAACTCAAAACTAATTGAGATGAATCAAACTTCTCTAACTATTCAATGCACATGAATGAGGAAGTTTTCGTATCCCTTTCGATAACTACCCCTTTTGAGACTACTTTCAAAGCATAGATCAACTACCAAGCCACGCACCGCTGCTCTCTAAAAGATATAAGTGAAGCACATAGAGCAAAAGTATCTAGCTCAAAAGATATAAGTGAAGCACATGTGAGCTGAATTGTCTACCAAAAGATATAAGTGAAGCTCGACAAAATCACGGTGTGTGCATGTCTCTCTCTCTAGGTGTGAAGCAAGGATGATTGTGACACAACAAAAATAAAAGACTCCTACGATACAAGACGCTCCAAGCAAAAACACATAACATGTGGTGAATAAAAATATAGCCCCAAGTAACGTTACCGATGGATTGAAGAAGAGAGAGGGGATGCCTTCCCGGGGCATCCCCAAGCTTAGGCTTTTACGACATCCTTGAATCTTTTGGGGTGACTTGGGAATCCCCAAGCTTGAGCTCTTGCCACTCTTTATCTTTTTTTCCATAAGAACTTCACCCAAAACTTGAAAACTTCACAACACGAAACTTAAACAGAAATCGTGATAACATTAGTACAAGAAAGCAAACCACCACTTCCTTAGGTACTGTAGCAAACTTAAATTCTACTTGTGCTGATGTTGGGTTACTGTACTTTCAATCTTCCATGGCTAATACCCCCCGATACTATCCATAGTTTCATCAAAATAAACAACCAACACAACAAAAACAGAATCTGTTAACAGCAGACCAGTCTGTAGCAATCTGTATGTTTTGTATACCTCTGGTGCTTAAAAAATTCTGAAACATTACGACAGTCTGAAGAATTTTCGTGTAAATCAGCAGCAAAAAGAATCAACTCAAAAGCTCTTACAGAAAATAAATGAAATTTCTTTTCGTGATCAGAAAGTTTCTGTCTTTCCCAGCATGACCAAACGATCATCCTCAAGACCAATCATAACGGTTTTGCTTGGCACAAACGCAAAAAGAAACACAAAAAACACAATCATAACAGAATTATGAAAGTGTGGAAAACACAAAACAGAAAGAAAAAGGATAGGTTCGTTGGGTTGCCTCCCAACAAGCGCTTTTGTTTAACGCCCTTAGCTAGGCATTGATTTCAATGATGCTCACATAAAAGGTAAGGATTGAAGCACAATGAGAGCATCCTAAAGCATGTGAAAATCACATCTAAGTCTAACATACTTCCTATGCATAGGCATTTTTATAGAGAAACAGATTGTCAAGACAACCAATAGTTGCCATATGCAAGGAAGAAGAAAGAGACAAGAGCAATCTCAACATCACGAGAGGTGATTTGGTAACATGAAAGTTTCTACCAAAATATTTTCCTCTCTCATAGCAATTACATGTGGGAACATATTCAAATTCAACAATATAGCTATCCCATAGGATATTCTTTTCATGATCCACATCATGCAAAGTTGACGCTCTTCAAAAATAGTGGGATTATCATGAAATAAAATCATGACTTCTCCAATCCCACTTTCAGTATTGTTGCAAATATCATATTCATCATGAGGTTTGAACAAATTTTCAAGATCATAAGAAAGATCATCACCCCAATCATGATTATTGCAACAAGTAGTGGACAAAGCAAAACTAGCATCCCCAAGCTTAGGGTTTTGCATATTTTTAGCATGATTGTCACTAATAGGATTTATAGTGAAATAATTGCAATCATGCTTTTCATCCAAGGATCCCTCGTGAATCACTTCATGAATTTCTTCCTCACAATTTTCAAATTCACGCATCTTACGCAAAACTCCAAAGGAATAGGCAATTTCCCTCAACTCAATAGCAATTTGTTCCACACGAGTGGGTCTCTTAAAGAGACTAGCAAGTGGATGAGGATCCATATCACTATATTTTCAGCAGGCGAAGATGCAAGCATAATGAGGGCACATTGCACACAAAAGAACAGAAAGCAAGCGAGAGAAAAGGGCGAACGAAAAAAAAAGCAAATGAAAACGGCAAATGTGAAGTGGGGGAGAGGAAAACAAGAGGCAACTCGCAACAAAAGTAAATGCAAGAGAAGTGTTTGTGAGACCTACTTGGATAGATCTTGATTTCTCCTCCCCGGCAATGGCGCCAGAAATTGGCACGTTGTTGGGAGAATATTCTTGATGATCCTCTTCCCCGGCAACGGCGCCATAAATTCTTCTGCTACTGCAACAAAAGACCTTCCAACGGCGCCAGAAATAGGAGTGTTGCTTGATACTCCTCAGCAACGGCACCAGGAATCCTTCAGCTGCGGCTACGCCTTAAGGGACTTCCTAGGCAAGTATGCATAGGATTTCCCCCGTGGCCTTGGAGCCTTGCGTTTGTGTTCCCTCGAAGCGGAAAGGGTGATGTAGCGTAGCAGTTGTAAGTATTTCCCTCCGTTTGAGAACCAAGGTATCAATCCGGCGGAAGAGTATCTCAAGATCCTGCAGAAACACAAAAGCTTGCACCCAACACTATGAAGGGGTTGTCAGTCCCTTATAGATTGTTTGCCAAGTGAGAACTGAAAGCAACAAAGTAACAAAGCAAAGTAAAAGCGAAAGTGTAAACGATGGATGTGAATAGACCCGGGGGGGCGTAGTGTTTACTAGTGGCTTCTCTCATGAAAGCAAGTAGACGGAGGGTGAACAAATTACTGTCGAGCAATTGATAGAACTGTGCAGAGTCGTGACGATATCTATGCAATGATTATTTCTATAGGCATCACGTCCGAAACAAGTAGACCGATACTGTCTGCATCTACTACTATTACTCCACACGTCGACCGCTATCCAGCATGCATCTAGTGTATTAAGTCCATAAGAACAGTGTAATACCTTAAGCAAGACGACATGATGTAGAGGGATAATCTCAAACCAATGATAAAACCCCCATATTTTTACCCATGATGGCAACTGCTTGATGTGTGCCTTGCTGCCCCTACTGTCACTGGGAAAGGTCACCACATGGAAGAACCCAAAACCAAGCACTTCTCCCATTGCAAAAATCATATATCTAGTTGGCCAAACAAAACCCAAGACTCGGAGAGACTTACAAGGATATCAAATCACGCATATAAGAAATCAGCAAAGACTCAAATATATATCAGAGATAATCTGATCAGAAGTCCACAATTCATCGGATCTCGACAAACACACCGCCAAAGAAGATTACATCGGATAGATCTCCATGAAGATCATGGAGAACTTTGTATTGAAGATCCAAGAGAGAGAAGAAGCCATCTAGCTACTAACTACGGACCCGTAGGTCTGAAGTGAACTACTCACGAGTCATTGGAGGGGCGATGATGATGATGATGAAGCCCTCCACCTCCAAAGTCCCTTCCGACAGGGTGCCGGGAAGGGTCTCCAGATGAGATCTCGTGGAAACGGAAGCTTGCGGCGGCGGAAAAGTATTTTCGAGGCTCCCCTGATTTTTTGCGGAATATTTGGGAATATATAGGCGCAAAACCTAGGTCAGGAGGCGGCCAGGGAAGCCACAAGCTTGCCCACCGCCGCCTCCCCCCTGGTGGCGTGGTGCAAGCTTGTGGGCTCCCTGGGGCCACCTGGCTTGGCCCAAAGGCTCCCTGGTCTTGTTTCGTTCGGGAAAAAATCATTTCGGGGATTTTATTCCGTTTGGACTCCGTTCCAAAATCAGATCTGAAAAGAGTCAAAAACACGGAAAAACAGGAACTGGCACTTGGCACTGAATCAATAAGTTAGTCCCCAATAAGATATAAAAAAGGTACATAAAACATACAAAGAAGACAAGATAACAACGTGAAACCATCAAAAAATATAGATACGTTTGAGACGTATCACACATCTTACCAAACTGCACGATATAGCCACCCTATTCTCGAGTGAGGAAAAGATCTGCCACTACTATATCCGTAAGCTGTTTCCTTTCTCGCTAAAGGATGATGCTAAGACTTGGTTCACTTCTCTTGCTCCTGGATGTGTGCGTATACCCCAGGATATGATTTACTACTTCTATAAAAAATATTTTCCTGCCCATAAGAAGCAAGCTGCCTTGCAGGAAATATACAACTTTGCGGAAGTTGAAGAAGAGAGTCTCCCACAAGCTTGGGGGAGGCTCGTCCAGCTGCTGAATGCTTTGCCCGATCACCCTCTTGAGAAGAATGAAATACCTGATATCTTCTATAATGGACTAACCGATGCTTATAGAGACCACCTAGATAGTTGTGCTGGTTGTGTTTTTAGGGAACGAATTGTAGAAAAAGCTGAGATCCTATTGAATAATATCTTGTGCAATGAGAATGCTTGGACTATTCCCGAACCAACTCCGAAGCCAACTCCTAAGAAAAGAGGTATCCTATTCCTTAGTCCTGACAATATGCAAGAAGCTAAGAAATCTATGAAAGAGAAAGGCATTAAATCTGAAGATGTCAAAAATCTACCACCTATCGAAGAGATCCATGGTCTTGATAACCCGATACAGGTAGTAGAGGTAAATTCTCTTCGTAGATTCAGCGAGAGTGACATTCCTTTTGATAAAACTACTAGCTTATGCCTGGATGAATTTGATAGCTTTGTTGCCAAACAACAAAGTTTCAATGATTATGTTAGCAGACAATTGGAACATAATGGTCGTATGCTTAGTCATTGAAGTGCTTGTTTGGACAGAAACGTCAATGATCTTAAGCTCCTGAGTAAACATGCCTCTATGGTTACTACTCAAGTAGAACAATTACTTAAGGCTCAGAATGACTTGCTCAATGAGTTGAATGAGAATTCCGTTAGAGTCGTCACTAGAGGCGGTAGAATGACCCAGGAACCTTTGTATCCTGAGGGTCATCCTAAGAGAATTGAGCAAGATTCTCAAGGAGTTAGCATTGATGCACCTAGTCATCCTAGGAAGAAGAATAAAGATGATAGGAACTTGCATGCTAGCAACCCTATTGCTGCTACACCTGAGAATCCAAACGATGGCTCCGTTTCTGATGCCGAAACACAATCTGGTGATGAACATGAGCCTAATGATAATATCAATAGTGATGTGCATGTTGATGCTCAACCTAGCAATGATAAGGATGTGGAGATTGAACCTGTTGACCTTGATAACCCACAACCTAAGAATAGAAGATACGATAAGAACGACTTCACTGCTAAGAAGCATGGTAAAGAAAGGGAACCATGGGTTCAGAAACCCATGCCCTTTCCTCCCAAACCATCCAAGAAAAAGGATGATGAGGATTTTGAGTGCTTTGTTGAAATGATTAGACCTGTCTTTCTGCAAATGCGTTTGACAGATATGCTCAAAATGTCTCAGTATGCTAAGTACATGAAGGATATTGTGACTAATAAGAGGAGGATACCTGAGGTTGAGATTTCCACCATGCTCGCTAATTATACCTTCAAGGGTGGAACTCCTAAGAAACTAGGTGATCCCGGAGTGCCCACTATACCTTGCTCCATGAAAGGAAACTACGTTAGAACTGCCTTATGCGACCTTGGAGCCGGTGTTAGTGTTATGCCTCTCTCTCTTTATCGTAGACTTGAATTGGAGAAGTTGACACCCACTGAAATCTCCTTGCAAAAGGCCGACAAATCAACTGCTTTCCCTATCGGCATTTGCGAGGAAGTGCCTGTTGTGGTTGCTAACGTTACTATCTTAACATACTTTGTTATTCTGGATATTCCCGAGGATGATGCCATGGCGGTCATCCTTGGAAGACCCTTTTTAAACACTGCAGGGGCTGTTATAGATTGCAACAAAGGCAATGTCACTTTCCATGTCAATGGTAATGAGCATATGGTGCACTTTCCGAAGAAACAATATCGAGTACATTGCATCAATGCTATCAAAAAAACTTCATCGATTCTTATTGGGAGCTTTGAATGCCCTATACCTACTGTCAAGACGAAGTAAAATTTGCTTGTTGGGGATATGCACATCCCCATTGAGGTAACCTAGTGGCTATTCGAAAATTCTCCATTTTGTTTTGCGATTCAAAAAAGTTTGTCAAGGAGACTTGATCAACCTCATTGACGGATTTATTTCGATGACCATGAGATGGATGAATCAAGGAGTCACAAACCTCTGTTCCAAGCTATCACCTTCGGTTGCTTAGAAGAAAAATGATAGCTTTAGCTTTAGTTTTCCCTGTTTTCTACTTTTTGCGTCCCGTAGAAAAGTGTGCCAAAAATAAAAGTTCTCCTAATGTCGTGAAAATCAAGTATGATTGTTTCTGGAATTTTTGAAAAGTTTTGAGACGAAGAGCTAGTCAGGGGGATGCACCAGTGGGCCACAAGCCCTGGAGGCGCGGGCACCCCCTGGCCACACCTACCAGGCTTGTGGGGCCCACGTGTCCCCCCTCCACTTATTCTAGCTCCCATCTCCTTCTCCTACCTCGAGAAAAAATCGTTTCGTAGCTCAAACCCGTGTTCTTGCTCTTCTTGCTGCGATTTTTGATCTCCTTGTGGAAAGCCCCATTCACCAAACTGTTTTGGGGAAATTGTTTCTTGGTATGTGACTCCTCCATTGGTCCAATTAGTTTTTGCTCTAGTGCCTTATACGTCGCGTATTTTTGCTGCCTTGGTGACCTTGTTCTTGAGCTTTGCATGCTAATTTTAGCTGACCCCAAGTAATTTTAGCTATGAGTATTGTTGGGCCTTGTTCACTTTTCCTTTGAGTTACTAAAAATTTCAGAAAAGGAAGATGTTCAGGAGAAACTATCTTGGTGGTTCCTCAAGCAAGAGGGGTCCCCGTCTCGGGATTCGGGAAGCCGATCCTTACCTACCGAGGAACGCACAGTTACAACCATGTGAATGGTCTTCTAGTGAATTCATGATTGATGCAGGTTTCAAAGACGAGTTTGTTACACTTGTTCCCAATGTTGGACTTGAAGAATTCATCTCTGATAAATGTGAAAGTATACTACTCTCATTGCCTCTTTTGTTCGTAGATTCAAATTTTCAGCTGGCCGTGACACATCTGTACTGTTCGATCTCTATGACAAATCGTATACCATGGATTTAGAGAATTTCAATAGAATTTGCAAGATACCTGATTGGGGTAGTCTCAACGATCCTCCTAAATCTTCGGTTGGAGATTTTTTCTCTAGTATAACTGTTGGAGAAACTAGAGATATTACGCAGGCTACCATGGGGAGCATTCATTTTCCTGCCTTGCATTACTTTGCCCTCTTCATAGGTAGATGCATTGACGGCAAGATCGAGCATTGTCACCTCTCCGCACCTGACCTTAGTATTCTCAAGAGCGCAGTAACGTGTGATAGAAGTTTCAACATGGGAGCTATAATAGCAAGGAGGCTGAATAATAATGCTAATGAAGGGGATTTCTTGGGTGGGATCTATGTCTCTCGCATAGCAAATTTTCTTGGAGTACCCATCCGCGAAGGAGATCCCCCGCTTCATACAACTTTCCTTGATCGCGCCGCTATGACACGCTATCAGTTCCTTGAGAGGGATAATGAATCCCTCCTATACCGGTTAATATTTAACCGACAGCGTGTTTTCCATATTACCCTTCCTGCTCCTGCCTTCTTTGACTTTCAGGTAAAACGGAGATACTACATAACCAGAGGAGAGGCAGAGGAGTATGAGAGGGAGGCAAAGGCTGCTCGCCTCCGTGAGGCAGCTATTCAGGCGGTAGTTGCAGCGCTCCCGTATAACCTCGATTACGATTTTGGGTTTCGCCTTCTCGTTCTTCTTTTGCTTGTTGGGAGCTTTCCCGTGTAAATAGTTTTCTTTTTCTTAGGGTCAAGGTAGAAGACCATGGTTACAATGTTTAGTGTCTCTCGCATGCATATCTGTTTATATGTCAAAGAGCCATATTATTTTGTCTTCTCCTTTGTGTTTGCTTGCAGATTCCAGCTTAGTCCAATACACAAGCACTCTTATTATTGTTCACATCATTCGGTCATGCAAGTGAAAGGCAATAATGACGATATATGATGCAGTGACTAAGCCTGGAAAAGCTGGTATGAACTCAATCTATTTTGTTTTGTAAATATGACTAGCTCATCGTTCCTGATTCAGCTTTGTTGTGAGATAAACATGTTTGCAATGACAACATAGAGATCATAGTTTCTGATGCCATGCTTAATTAGCTAGGAGCTTATAATGGTTTGTCTTGGATGCCAACATGAATTTTGAGATGATTATGATGTAGTATGATAGGATGGTATCCTCCTTTGAATGATTCAAGTGGTTTGACTTGGCGCATGTTTACACATGTAGTTGAAACCAAATCAACATAGCCTCTATGATATTCATGTTCATGGTGATTTATGTCCTACTCATGCTTGAACTCAATGTTGGTTAATCTCAATGCATATTGATAACTGTTGTCGCTCTCTAGTTGGTCGCTTCCTAGTCTTTTGCTAGCCTTCACTTGTACTAAGCGGGAATACTGCTTGTGCATCCACTTCCATAAACCCAAAGTTGTTCCATATGAGTCCACCATACCTACCTATATGCGGTATCTACCTGCCGTTCCAAGTAAATTTTCATGTGCCACTCTCTAAATCTTGAAGAAATAATCTGTTTTGCATGCTCAAACCGCTCATGAGGTGACAAGGGGCGATCTGTATCTCCCATGCTATGCATGTTATCCTCGATATGTCTTTATTCACTATCACTCACGAGAAAGGGGCCGGTAATTGGAATGCCCAGTTCCATGCTCAAACCGAAAAGATAATTCCAAACAAAACTCCCCCTAGATTGTTCTTGGTATGGACGACACCCGATTACTCGGCTATTCGTGGAGTGTGATTGATCGGTGGTGGGGGAGTCAAAACTTTGCTTTTCTGTTTGGGAACCGCCTATAGTATGTGTAGGATGGAAGATGGTGAAAACTCTTGGTCATTGCGTTGAAAATGAAAGAAGGCCACCCAAAATTATTTCTCTGTCTTCAAAGCATGAGCTATGCACCTCTGCAAATCAATGCTTCCCTCTGCGAAGGGTCTATCTTTTTATGTTTCTGTTGAGTCGTCCTCTTCTTTCAAAAAGCACCAATTAGAGAGCACCTCTGTCATTTCTATGCTTTGCTTTTAATTGATATTGAGTATGACTGTGAATGGATCTTCTTTGCCATGAATTACAATGTTCAGTCAGCCGTTGGTCTTTGAAGGTGCTGTGCATTTATGTTTTGCGGTCTCAGAAAGATCTAGCGAGATACCATCTGTTCATACTGCTTCATGATTGTTTTGATTGAAGTGTTGACGTTTGAAACTCATTATTATTGCTTGCGAGTCGATTATGCCATTGATACGAGTTTACCATAATACCTAGATGTCATTGCTTATGTGGATTGCTTATGATCTTGCTGAAATTATGGATATGAGTTAGGCATAATTGCAACAACAAGATCAAACAGAGTTCATAAATGTTTTTCTTTTGTCTCTTTCAGTTTGTCAACTGAATTGCTTGAGGACAAGCAACGCTTTAAGCTTGGGGGAGTTGATACGTCTCCGTCGTATCTACTTTTCCAAACTCTTTTGAGCTTGTTTTGGACTCTCATTTGCATGATTTGAATGGAACTAAGCTGGACTAACGTTGTTTTCACGAGAATTGCCATGGTGTTGTTTTTGCACATAAATAAAAGTTCTCGGAATGACCTGGAAATTTACGAGGATTTTTTGTGGAATATATAAAAAATACTCGCGCAAGAATCAACCGGAGAAATGGAGCGTGGAGCCATCAAGCCCACTAGGCGCACCCCCTGGCCGCGCCTAGCAGGCTTGTGGGGCCCACGGAGCTCCACTGCCTCCAATTCTAGCTCTATTTAGTCCCTTCCGTCCGGAAAAAATCAAGGAGGAGAGTTCATCGCGTTTTACAATACGGAGGCGCCGCCACCACCTTTTCTTCCTCTGGAGGGCAGATCTGAGTCTGTTCTGGGCTCCGGAGAGGGGAGATCCTCGCCATTGTCATCACCAACCTTCCTTCATCGCCAATTCCATGATGCTCTTAATCGTTCATGAGTAATCTCATCGTAGGCTTTCTGGACGGTGATGGGTTGGATAAGATCTATCATGTAATCAAGTTAGTTTTGATGGGGATTGATCCCTAGTATCCACTATGTTGTGAGATTGATGTTGCTACTACTTGGCTATGCTTAATGCTTGTCACTAGGGCCCGAGTGCCATGATTTCAGATCTGAACCTATTATGTTCTTGCCAATATATGTGTGTTCTTGATCCTATCTTGCAAGTTGTAGTCACCAAGTATGTGTTATGACCCGGCAACCTCAGAGTGACAATAGCCGGAACCACTCCCGGAGATGACCATAGTATGAGGAGTTCATGTATTCACTAAGTGCTAATGCTTTGTTCCGGTTCTCTATTAAAAGGAGAACCTTAATATCCCGTAGTTTCCATTAGGACCCCGCTGCCACGGGAGGGATGGACAATAGATGTCATGCAAGTTCTTTTCCCTCCGTGTTATAACTGTTGCATGATGAATATCATCCAGCATAATTATCCATCACCGATCCAATGCCTAAGAGTTTTTCCTACTGGTCCTTGCTACGTTACTTTGCCACTACTTCTGTCACTTCTGCTGTGTTACTTTGCCGCTATTGCTGTCGCTGCTGCTACTGTTACCGTTGGTACTGTTGCTATCACACTACTCTGCTACTGATACTTTGCTGCAGATACTAAGTCTTTCAGGTGTGGTTGAATTGACAACTCAACTGCTAATACTCGAGAATATTCTTTAGCTTCCCCTTGTGTCGAATCAACAAATTTGGGTTGAATACTCTACCCTCGAAAACTGTTGCGATCCCCTATACTTGTGGGTTATCACATGCCAACTTTCAACCTATTCAGAGTTCATTTGTAGTGTTTTCAATTTCTCGGCCATTTAGCTCAAACAAATCAGTAAATGCATGAAAAATATCAAATGAACTCAGAAAGTGTTGAAAATTCATGATGTGGCCTTGAATGGTGCATTTTGAACACACAAAAAGTCTTGAATTCAAATAAGTTTAAAAAATGAAACCCTTTTGTAACATATGAGTTTTTGTAAGAAACCGTGATACCTCGAAAAAGATTGTCCGATTTGTACACGAAGTGCATCCAGTTTTTGCCGCAACCCTCTCAACTTTTTAGCACATTATATGTGGGTGAAATGATGATACCATGCCAACTTTCAACCTATTCAGAGTTCATTTGTAGTGCTTTTCATTTTCTGGGCCATTTAGCTCAAAAAATCAGTCAATACATGAAAATACCAAATGAACTGAGAAATTGTTGAAAATTGATGATGTGGCCTTGAATGGTGCGTTTTGAACACACAAATAGTCTTGAGTTCAAATAAGTTCAAAAAATTGAAATACCTGTTTGTAACAGATGAGTTTTCGTAAGAAACCCTCATTTTTCAAAAGAGATTGTCTGATTTATACATGAAGTGCATCCGGTTTTTACCGCAACCCTCTCAACTTTTTACCACATGCTACGTGGGTGAAATGATGATACCACGCCAACTTTCAACCTATTCAGAGTTCATTTGTAGTGCTTTTCAATTTTTGGGTCATTCAGCTCAACAAAAATCAGTAAATGCATGAAAAATACCAAATGAACTCAGAAAGTGTTGAAAATTGATGATATGGCCTTGAATGGTGCATTTTGAAGACACAAAAAGTCTTGAGTTCAAATAAGTTCAAAAAAATGAAATCCCTTTTGTAACAGATGAGTTTTCGTAAGAAACCCTCATACTTCGAAAGAGATTATCCGATTTGTACACGAACTGCATCCAATTTTTTCCACAACCCTCTCACCTATTTAGCACATGCTATGTGGGTGAAATAATGATACCATGCCAACTTTCAACCTATTCAGAGTTCATTTGTAGTGATTTTCAATTTCTCGGCCATTTAACTCAAAAAATCAGTAAATGTATGAAAAATACCAAATGAACTCAGAAAGTGTTGAAAATTGATGATGCGGCATTGAATGGTGCATTTTGAACACACAAAAAGTTTTGAGTTCAAATAAGTTCAAAAAAGTGAAATCCCTTTTGTAAGAATGAGTTTTCGTAAGAAACCGTGATACTTCTAAAGAGATTGTCCGATTTGTACACAAAGTGCATCAAGTTTTTGCCGCAACCCTCTCAACTCTTTAGCACATCCTATGTGGGTGAAGTGATGATACCATGCCAACTTTCAACCTATTCAGAGTTCATTTGTAGTGCTTTTCAATTTCAGGGTCATTTAGCTCAAAAACAAAATCAGCAAATGCATGAAAAATACCAAATGAACTAAGAAAGTGTTGAAAATTGATGATGTGGCCTTGAATGGTGAATTTTGAAAGCACTAAAAGTCTTGAGTTCAAGTAAGTTCAAAAAAATGAAATCCCTTTTATAACAGATGTGTTTTCGTAAGAAACTCCCATACTTTGAAAGAGATTGTCTGATTTGTACATGAAGTGCATCCAGTTTTTGCCGCAACACTCTCAACTTTTTAGCACATGCTATGTGGGTGAAATGATGATACCATGCCAACTTTCAACCTATTCAGAGTTTATTTGTAGTGCTTTTCAATTTCTGGACCATTAAGCTCAAAAAAATCAGTAAATGCATGAAAAATACCAAATGAACTCAAAAAGTGTTGAAAATAGATGATGTGGCCTTGAATGGTGCATTTTAAACACACAAAAAGTCTTGAGTTCAAATAAGTTAAAAAAATGAAATCCCTTTTGTAAAAGATATGTTTTTATTAAAACAATCATTTAAAATAACCTAAAACCTACCAAATTGAATATAATGATAAAAACGAAGTAATATTAAATAGTAGGAAAAATAATACCTAAAAAATCTATTTTTTTAGTAAAGTTATTCACAAATAAAATAAATAAAGTAAAAAATGAAACAAAAAAAACTAGTTTTTTAAAAATACCACCTACTCGGCCACCATGGCGTGAATACGACTAGAAACCCAAGAAGAGAGTTGGGCCAGGATTCAGGCCCGCAAAAGGCCCAGTAGTCCCACACGCAATGACAAATTAGGCCTGAAAGCCTGCAGTTGAGAGGAGCTCGAGAGGGTCTGCGCACCATCACTCATAAACCACTCCCGGGCTCTCTCGGCTAGCGGGGTGGGACTAAACATCCAACCGCACCATGGCTGTGGCAGGCACGGGCCTTTATTCCCGGTTTGTGCCACCAACCGACACGAAATACGCCCTTTCGTGTCGGTTGTCGGCACCAACCGGGACTAAAGGTCTCTTCTTCCCGCCCATTGGGCTGCTGGAAATTGGCCTAATTTAGTCCCGGTTTGCGGCACAAACTGGGACGACATGGGTGCATTATATTGGTCCCGGTTTTTGCCTCGAAATGGGACCACTGGTTTTCGCATATAGGCGGGAGTTGTCGAAATTTCACCCAAACTCTCCCATTTCCCCTGAGGTCGTCCTCCTCGTCGTCGCCACCGTCCCGAGCCCGTCGTCCTCCTCCTCATGGCCGCTGCCCCAAGTATGTCCTCCTCCTCCTCGTCGTCGCCTCCCTCGAGCCCGTCCTCCTCCTCGCCATCACCGCCGCCCCCGAGCGTGTCGTCGCCAACCCGCCTTATCCACCCCTTGCGCTCCCTCTCTCTTCCTCACTCCCGGCCCCTTACTCCCACCTCACACTATTGGCCCCTCCTCGCTCCGCCTTGCTCCTCCATCCTCCTTCGTCCTCCCTCCTTCAGTCTCCCCTCCTTCTCTCCCCCCTCCTCCATCCACAACCCCTCCTCCCTGCTACATTTTGATTTAGTAGGCTAGTTGATATTTTCTTGTTGATATGAAAATTTTGATTTACTTAATAGTTTGTAGTTGATATCTAACTATTTTGATTTAGTATGATTAATTGATTAGTAAAAATTTAGACATAGTTGATAGTTTTTAGTTGATATAAGCCTCTGCTTATATATAACACTTTGATTTAGGATAGTTTCTAGGGTTTAGTTGATAGTTTCTAGTTAACTGAATTATTACTAGGGTTTTAGTATATTATTTTTAGACATAGTTGATAGTTTCTAGTGATCTTGAAACTATTTACTCATTTGCTAGAATGAACATGTCATATTTTTTTATGCAGAAATCAAGTATTTGCCCTTGCCTCATCCCAGCAGTCGTCCCCATCACCGATCCCCTAAGACCTCTAGGTGAGAATAGCCAAATCCCCATGTTGTTGATATAGATGATAATGTGTTGTAAATGTCGTTGTTGAAAGTGCTAGTGCTAGTCGCCATGTCATTGATGTCGATGATGATGCATTCTGAATATAGAGGATGTCTTGGTGTTCTTGTTTGCAAATGTTGATTCATTTCCGTTCCGGGAAATTTCAGGCGCTCCATATGTCCACTTTTTAGCAAAGGTCATGCCCAAATTTTCCATGAATTTCGACATGACTAGTGCTAGAAACTAGGACGTATGGAGTGCCCTGTAATTGCCGGAAATGATAATGAAGAGGAGAAGTAGAGGAAAAATAGAAGAACGGGAGAAGTAGAAGAAAAAGAGGAGAAGTAGAAGAGGAAGGAGAGGAAGAAGAGGAGGAGAGGAAGAAGAGGAGGAAGGAGAGGGAATTATATTTTTTTAGGTTAATTCTCTTTTAGGTTAATTCTGTTTTAGAATTATTTAGGTTAATTCTGTTTTAGAATTATTAGAGGAAGAGGAGGAGAGGAAGAGGAGGAGGAAAAGAAGAAAGGAAGAATTATTTAGGTTAATTCTGTTTTAGAATTAATAGTGATCTATCATATAAGTTTCCTGGTAGTTGCCTTCGATTGATTTTAAATGTTTCAACTATGAACATAGGAAATGTCTGACGACGAAAGGAAACTCTTTATGTGCGAATACTGCCAAGACGAGTGCGGCCTGTGTGACATGCCTCACCTAGTTGATGATAGGTGCTTCAACATCATGCTGGATGAGGACTTCGAAGTGGATACATTAAGTCACAACGACCAGTCTTTTTCGTAATTAAGCATGACTTCTTTTGCTTCAACTTATAATTTTTATTTTTTACTATTCCACTAGTGTATCCCCTGCCATGCAAGAATTTATGTCTTGGATAAGATTCGTTTCAGTACTGAAAAAACTATGGAGGTAAAGATAGTTCACTTGAGGACCGAGCATGGTTATACTTTTGCTGTAAAGTTTTACAATGCAGGCACCTACTCCTTTTTTGAATGCAAAAGTTGGGTAGCACTATGCAAGGCTTATGCATTTGAGACTAATATGCTTATCACCTTTGATATTCGTCCGGAAGATAAAACTGAAGGTAATATCGACATCTGGGTCGATGTGCACACGCCTCCAGTTCTACCATTATGTGAGTTTCTCAACCATATTTATTAAGTAATTTATATTGTTTATTTAAAAATAGTTGACAACTTATTTCCATTGACACCTCATGACCCACAAGTATAGGGGACCAATTGTAGTCCTTTCGATAAGTAAGAGTGTCGAACCCAACGAGGAGCAGAAGGATCTGACAAGTGGTTTTCAGCAAGGAAAAATCTGTAGGCACTGAAATTGTCGGTAACAAGTGATTGTGTGGTGAGATGATTCGTAGCAAGCAACAAGTAACAAAATTAGCAACGGTACAGCAAAGTGGCCCAATCCCTTTTGTAGCAAGGGACAAGCCTGAACAAAGTCTTATAGGAGGAAAAACGCTCCCGAGGACACACGGGAATTTCTGTCATGCTAGTTTCATCATGTTCATATGATTCGCGTTCGTTACTTTGATAGTTAGATATGTGGGTGGACCGGCGCTTGGGTACTGCCCTTACTTGGACAAGCATCCCCCTTATGATTAACCCCTATCGCAAGCATCCGCAACTACGAAAGAAGAATTAAGACAAAGTCTAACCATAGCATTAAACTAGTGGATCCAAATCAGCCCCTTATGAAGTAACGCATAAACTAGGGTTTAAGCTTCTGTCACTCTAGCAACCCATCATCTACTTACTACTTCCCAATGCCTTCCTCTAGGCCCAAATAATGGTGAAGTGTTATGTAGTCGACGTTCACATAACACCACTAGAGGAAAAACAACATACAACATATCAAAATAGCGAACGAATACCAAATTCACATGACTGTTATTAGCATGACTTATCCCATGTCCTCAGGAACAAATGTAACTACTCACAAAGCATAATCATCATCATGATCGGAGGTGTAATGAGTAGCATCAAGGATATGAACATAAACTTTTCCACCATATAATCCAACTAGCATCAACTACAAAGAGTAATCAACACTACTAGCAACCTTACAAGTACCAATCGGAGTCGCGAGACGGAGATTGGTTACAAGATATGAACTAGGGTTTGGAGTTGAGATGGTGCTGATGAAGATGTTGATGGTGACGAGTCCCCTCCAATGAGAGGAGTGTTGGTGATGACGATGGCGATGATTTCCCCCTCCGGGAGGGAAGTTTCCCCGGCAGGATCATCCTGCCGGAGCTCTAGATTGGTTCTGCTCAAGTTCCGCCTCGTGGCGGCGGCGAAACCATGAAAAAGCTCCCATCTGATTTTTTTCTGGACGAAACCCTCCATATAGGGGCCCAGTGGGCCAGCAGGGTGCCCACAAGCCCCCATGGCCCGGCCTGGGGGTGTGGCCGGGCCGTGCAGACTTGTGGCCACCCCCTGGCGCCCCTGTGGTGCTTCTTCGGCCCAGTATTTTTTATATATTGGGAAAAAATCTCCGTTGATTTTCACGGCGTTTGGAGTTGCGCAGAATAGGTGTCTCAACTTTGCTCCACTTTTAGGCCAGAATTCCAGTTGCCGGTATTCTCCCTTTTCATGTAAACCTTGCAAAATAAGAGAGAAAAGGCATAAGAATGGTACCGTGAAGTGAAATAACAGCCAAAGAAGCGATAAATATTAGCATGAAAACATGATGCAAAATGGACGTATCAACTCCCCCAAGCTTAGACCTCGCTTGTGCTCAAGCGAAAGCCGAGCTCAATAAATATGTCCACATGTTTAGAGAGAGAGGTGTCGACAAAACAAGATACGAACATGCATGCATCATAATCATGATCAGAACAGCAATACCACATATAATCTCTCATGCTAAAGTGATAATTCCTTCACAAAGTAAAGCATGGATCAAGATCCTTACCGAGAAGTAACAACCGATAGCCTTTAGTCATTGAAGCAATTGCAATTTATCACAACATCAGAAAGAGTCAAATAAGAGCTTGTAAAGCAAATCCACATACTCAATCATTCTTTCGTTCTGTACAACTGCTACAACTCACGTGGTACTCATGAGCTCAAAGTTTTAGCTGAATATAGAGAAAGATAGGGGCTTATATTTGCCTCCTAACTACTTACGTCAAGGGTAATGTCAACAATAATGATTCATGGATACCTACCTCCAAGTTGACATATGAATATAGATCTTTCCCAAGCATGTGACGGTAGCCAAGACAAAGGCAGAATAAGGAATTGGTGAAGATCACCATGACTCTTCCAAGGGCAAAAAGTAAAGGTACAAGATAGGCCCTTCGCAGAGGGAAGCACAGGTTGTCATGCACTTTTGAGGTTTGGATGCGTGTCCTCTTAGCGCGGAGGAACGTCACTTTATATTGCCTCCTGTGATAAAGAACTTTATTATGCAGTCTATCACTTTTATGTCCTCCTCATCACAGGTTCATACAAACCTTATTTTCCACACACTAATAGATCATACATACAAGAGAGCAATTTTTATTGCTTGCACCAATGACAACTTACTTGAGGGATCTTATTCAATCCATAGGTAGGTATGGTGGACACTCAAGGCAAAACTGGTTTGAACATTTATGGATGCACAAGTAGTATCTCTACTTGGTGCGGGAGTTTTGGGTAATGTGAGGTGGAAGCAATCGTCACATGCTAAGGGATCTCTAATCATATAACATTGTTCAGAGCCAAGCAAACACAATTCATTATGTTGTCTTCCTTGTCCAACATCTACTTCTAGGCATGCAATAGTTTGGCGAGTGTTCACAATCATAGATGGTGTCAGAGATGATATATTCATATGTGAACCTCTCCTTCTTTATCACTTCCTATTAATTGCAACAATGACCAAGGTCTACGTTTTCCTACCCTCAACAAGTTTCAACCCTCATTATTTTTATATGTGAATCCATCACTTCCCATAAGATCACTACATGATCTTTCATGCTTTTGTTCTATTCTCACTCTTTTGACCATGGAAAGAGGCAAATCCCTTCAACTAAGACACTCTTTATTATATGGCTCACGAGCAAGAATACATCGGGGGTGACACAAAACAAAACTCAAGACTAAAACACTAAGACTTTTAAACTACTAGAGAAAAAGAAAACTAAAAAGGAAAACTAAAACAAAGGTAAAGGCAAAAAGATGTGATGGTGATACAATACTGGGGCAACTCCCCCAAGCTTGGCACAAGCCAAGGGGATTGCCTATACCAATGGTCAGTTGTCTTCCTTTGGCGGTGATGGAGGAGTTGCTGCAGCGGTCTTGAGCTTGTCTAATTTCCACTTGAGCATAAAATTCTGCTCTCTCATATCATCATTTTCCTCCTCAAGCTTCAACACCCTTTGGCATAATTCCTGCTTACTCTCCTCCAAGAAACGAGAAGGGATAAACAAGTTGATAGACTTCTTCCTTGAGTCAGGGAGGCTCGACTTCTTGAACTCCACATGAGTGCATCCATGTTGAGGTAGAGGAGCCTCCTCTTCATCGGAACTCATTTGTTCCTTCCCCTTGGGATCATGGTCTTGTTCTTCATCAGTGGTCCAGCCATATGGTTCCAAGTCCCCATAGACTTTGGGGTTAGCAAGGTAATCTTCCACATAGCTCTCCCCCTCTGAATCCTGAGAAAACATCTTGACCAGGATCTGCGGCAGAAAACAGGATCGAAACGGAAAACACAGGAAATCTGCGTGATGCACGGGTCAGACCAAATGAAAGTATATATAATGATTTTTTCCAGACCAGAAGGAGTACTGATACGTCCATTTTGCATCATGCTTTCATGTTGATATTTATCACTTTATGGACTATTATATTACTTTGTGGTACCATACTTATGCCTTTTCTCTCTTATTTTGCAACGTTTATTTGAAGAGGGAGAATACCGGCACCTGGAATTCTGGACTGGAAAAGGAGCAAGTCTGAGTCCTCTATTCTACGCAACTCCAAATGCCCTGAAAATCAACGTGGAATTTTTTGGGAATATATAAAAAATATTGGGCGAAAGAAGTGCCAGAGGGGAGCTACCAGGGGCCCACAAGCCTGGTAGCTGCCGCCTGCACCCCTGGCCGCGGCTACAGGGCTTGTGGGCGCCCTGCTAGCCCACTTGCCCCCCTCTTTTGCTATATGAAGGGTTTCGTCCAGGAAAAAATCAGGGTGGAGCTTTTTCGTGGATTCTCCGCCGCCACGAGGCGGAACTTGAGCAGAACCATTCTAGAGCTCCCGCACGACGATCTTGCCAGGGAAACTTCCCTCCCGGAGGGGGAAATCGTCACCATCATCGTCACCAACACTCCTCTCGTCGGAGGGGAGTCATCTCCATCAACATCTTCATCATCACCATCTCCTCTCCAAACCCTAGTTCATCTCTTGTAACCAATCTCCGTCTCACAACTCCGATTGGTACTTGTAAGGTTGCTAGTAGTGTTGATTACTCTTTAGAGTTGATGTTAGTTGGATTACTTGGTGGAAGAGTTTATGTTCAGATCCTTGATGCTACTCATTAGACCTCTGATCATGATTACGATTATGCTTTTTGAGTAGTTACTTTTGTTCCTGAGGACATGGGATAAGTCATGCTGATAATAGTCATGTGAATTTGGTATTCGTTCGGTATTTTGATATGTTGTATGTTGTCTTTTCCTCTATTGGTGTTATGTGAACGTCGACTACATAACACTTCACCATATTTGGGCCTAGAGGAAGGCATTGGGGAGTAGTAAGTAGATGATGGGTTGCTAGAGTGATAGAAGCTTAAACCCGAGTCTATGCACTTCTTCGTAAGGGGCTGATTTGGATCCACTAGTTTAATGCTATGGTTAGACGTTGTCTTAGTTCTTTTTTCGTAGTTGAGGATGCTTGCGAGAGGGGTTAATCGTAAGTGGGATGCTTTTCCAAGTAAGGGCAGTACCCAAGCGCCGGTCCACCCACATATCAAACTATCAAAGTAACGAACGCGAATCATATGAACATGATGAAACTAGCATGACAGAAATTCCCGTGTGTCCTCGGGAGCGTTTTTCCTCCTATAAGACTTTGTTCTGGCTTGTCCCTTGCTACAAAAGGGATTGGGCCACTTTGCTCCACCGTTGCTACTACTTGTTACTTGTTACTTTTCACCTGCTATGTTTCACCTCAGTACACCATCACTTGTTACCGCTACTTTCAGTGCTTGCAGTTATTACCTTGCTGAAAACTGTTTATCACAGCCTTCTGCTCCTCGTTGGGTTCGACACTCTTTCTTATCGAAAGGACTACGATTGATCCCCTATACTTGTGCGTCATCAAGACTCTTTTTCAGGCGCCGTTGCCGGGGAGTGAAGCGCCTTTGGTAAGTGGAATTTGGTAAGGAAACATTTATATATGATGCTGAAATTTATTGTCACTTGTCACTATGGAAACTGTTCCTTTGAGGAATTTGTTTGGGGTATCTTCACCACGAACGAAAGCACGAGGGGTTTCTTCTCAACTTGAGGTACCTACTGAAAATATCTTTTATGAAATTCCTTCGGGTATGCTTGAGAAACTGCTGGCTAATCCTTTTACAGGAGATGGATCTTCCCATCCATACTTGCATCTAATCTATATAGATGAAGTTTGTGGTTTATTTAAGCTTGCAGGTTTGCCCGAGGATGAGGTAAAGAAGAAAGTATTTCCTTTATCTTTGAAGGATAAGGCGTTGACATGGTATAGGCTATGTGATGATACTGGATCATGGGACTACAATCGGTTGAAATTGGAATTTCATCAAAAGTTTTATCCTATGCATTTAGTACATCGTGATCAGAATTATATATATAACTTTTGGCCTCGTGACAGGGAAAGCATAGCTCAAGATTGGGGGAGGCTTAAATCAATGCTATATTCATGCCCCAATCATGAGCTCTCGAGAGAAATTATCACTCAAAACTTTTATGCTCGGCTTTCACATGAAGATCGTACCATGTTTGACACTTATTGTACCGGTTCTTTTATGAAGAAGGGTATTGACTACAAGTGGAATTTACTGGAAAGAATCAAACGTAACTCTGAAGATTGGGAGCTTGAAAAAGGTAAGGAGTCAGGTATGAATTTCCAGTTTGATTGCGTTAAATCTTTTGTTGAAACAAACACTTCTAGAGATTTTAGCGCTAAGTATGGACTTGAGTCTGAGATAGTAGCTTCTCTATGTGAATCTTTTGCTGCTCATATTGATCTTCCCAAAGAGAAGTGGTTTAAGTATCATCCTCCTGTAGAAGTCAATATAGTTAAACCCAATCTAGTTGAGATAAAGTCATTGCCTTTAGTGATCCTATTGTTCCTTGTGCCTACGCTGAGAAACCACCTTACCCTGCTAGGAAAAATGATTATTCTAAAGCTCCAACTGTCATACGTAGGGGTTACATTAGACCACTTGCACCCCCTGAGGAAATTAGAGTTGAACCTAGTGTTGCTATTATCAAAGATCTCTTAGCCGAAGACATAGATGGGCATGTTATCAAATTCTGTGAGGACTCCGCTAGAATTGCTAAACCTCACGCGAAAGACAAATACGGACCTGTAGTTGGCCTGCCCGTTGTTTCTGTCAAGATAGGAGATCACTGTTATCATGGTTTATGTGATATGGGCGCTAGTGTTAGTGCAATAACCCGGACCCTATATGATGAAATCAAAGATGAGATTGCACCTGCTGAGTTAGAACCCATTGATGTCACTATTACGCTAGCTAATAGAGACACTATCTGCCCTGTGGGAATTGTGAGAGACGTAGAAGTCCTGTGTGGTAAGACGAAGTATCCTACTGATTTCCTCGTCCTTGCTACTACACAAGATAGCTTTTGTCCCATCATATTTGGTAGACCCTTTCTCAACACTGTCAATGCTCACATTGATTGCGTTAAACAGACTGTCATTGTTAGTTTCGAGGGTGTGTCCCATGAATTTAACTTCTCCAAGTTTGGAAGACAACCTCATGAAAAAGAGTCGTCTGGTAGGGATGACATCATTGCTCTTGCCTCTATTGCCGTACCTCCTACGGATCCTTTAGAGCAATATCTCCTTGAGGATGAAAATTATATGCATATGGATGAAAGATATGAGATAGATAAAATTGTTTTAGAACAATATCCTATTCTCAAGAATAATCTGCCTGTTGAACTGCTTGGGGATCCTCCCCCCACCAAAGGGTGATCCTGTGTTCGAGCTAAAACAGTTACCAGATACTCTTAAGTATGCCTATCTTGATGAGAAGGAGATATGTCCTATTATTATTAGTGCTCACCTCTCGAATCACGAAGAGAAGAAGTTATTAAAAACTTTGAGGAAGCACCGTGCTGCTATTGGATATACTCTTGATGATCTTAAGGGTATTAGTCCCACTCTATGTCAGCACAAGACTAAAACCGATCCTGATTCTAAGCCAGTTGCTGATCATCAACGGAGATTAAATCCGAGGATGAAAGAGGTTGTGAGAAAAGAAATATTAAAGCTTCTAGAAGCAGGAATCATTTATCCTGTTGCTCATAGTGATTGGGTAAGTCCAGTACATTGCGTACCTAAGAAGGGATGTATCACCGTCGTTCCTAATGATAAGAATGAACTAATCCCACAAAGGATTATTACTGGCTATAGGATGGTTATAGACTTCCATAAACTGAACAAGGCAACCAGGAAAGACCATTATCCTTTGTCGTTTATCGACCAAATGCTAGAAAGGCTATCTAAACACACACACTTCTGCTTTCTAGACGATTATTCAGGTTTCTCGCAAATACCTATTGCACAATCTGATCAGGAGAAAACCACTTTCACCTGCCCCTTCGGTACCTTTGCTTATAGACGTATGCCTTTTGGCTTATGCAATGCACCTGCCACCTTTCAAAGATGTGTGATGGCTATATTCTCTGACTTTTGCGAAAAGATTGTTGAGGTTTTCTTGGATGATTTCTTCGTTTACGGTTCTTCCTTTGACGATTGCCTCAGCAACCTTAATCGAGTCTTACAGAGATGCAAAGATACCAACCTCGTCTTGAACTGGGAGAAGTGCCACTTCATGGTTAATGAAGGCATCGTCTTAGGACACAAAATCTCTGAGAAAGGCATTGAAGTTGATAAGGTTAAGGTTGATGCAATTGAGAAAATTCCTTGCCCCACAGATATCAGAGGTATACGAAGTTTCCTAGGTCATGCTGGTTTCTATAGAAGGTTCATTAAAGACTTCTCTAAGATTTATAGGCCTCTTACCAACCTCTTATAGAAGGATGTTCCTTCTGTTTTTGATGAGGATTGTGAGGAAGCTTTCGAAATACTTAAGAAGGCCTTGATAACCGCACCTATTGTTCAACCACCAGATTGGAACTTGCCCTTTGAAATCATGTGTGATGCTAGTGATTATGCTATTGGTGTTGTACTAGGACAAAGAGTTGACAAGAAGTTGAATGTCATTCACTACGCTAGTAAAACTCTAGACGGTGCCCAAAGAAACTATGCCACTACGGAAAAGGAGTTTTTAGCAGTCGTGTTTGCATGTGAAAAGTTCAGATCTTATATAGTTGACTCCAAAGTCACTATTCACTCTGATCATGCTGCTATATAGTACCTTATGGAGAAGAAGGACGCTAAGCCTAGGCTAATCAGATGGGTTCTCCTGCTACAGGAATTTTATTTGCACGTTATTGACCGAAAGGGTGCTAATAACCCTGTAGCAGATAACTTGTCCAGGCTAGAGAATGTCCTTGATGACCGACGACCTATTGATGACAGCTTTCCTGATGAGCAATTGAATGTCATCCGCACTTCACATAGTGCACCGTGTTATGCTGATTACGCAAACTATATCGTAGCCAAATACATACCACCCAGTTTCACCTACCAGCAAAAGAAGAAATTCTTCTTTAATTTGAGACACTACTTTTGGGATGATCCTCACCTTTATAAGTAAGGAGTAGATGGTGTTATTAGATGTTGTGTGCCTGAACATGCACATGGACAGATCCTGCAGAAGTGTCATTCCGAAGCCTACGGAGGACACCATGCTGGAGATAGAACTGCTCATAAGGTATTGCAATCACGTTTCTATTGGCCCACTCTATTCAAGGATGCCAGTAAGTTTGTCTTGTCTTGTGACGAATGCCAAAGAATAGGGAACATCAGTAAGCGTCAGGAAATGCCTATGAACTATTCACTTGTCATTGAACCATTTGATGTCTGGGGCTTTGATTATATGGGACCCTTCCCGAGTTCCAATGGTATACTCACATCTTAGTTGCTGTTGATTATGTCACTAAGTGGGTAGAAGCTATCCCCACTAGAAATGCTGATCACCACACCTCTATTAAGATGCTTAAAGAAGTCATTTTCCCAAGATTTGGAGTCCCTAGATATCCGATGACTGATGGCATTTCACACTTCATTCATCGTGTTTTCCGCAAGATGCTCGCTAAGTATGATGTCAACCATAGAGTTGCATCTCCTTATCATCCTCAGTCTAGTGGTCAAGTGGAGTTGAGTAATAGGGAGATCAAATTGATCTTACAAAAGACTGTCAATAGATCTCGAAAGAATTGGTCTAGCAAACTTGACGATGCACTATGGGCTTATAGGACTGCTTATAAGAATCCCACGGGCATGATGCCGTATAAAATGGTTTACGGTAAGGCCTGTCATTTACCTCTTGAGCTAGAACACAAAGCTTATTGGGCAATCAAAGAGCTCAACTTCGATTTCAAACTTGCCGGTGAGAAGCGGTTGTTTGATATCAGCTCATTAGATGAATGGAGGGCCCAGGCATATGAGAATGCCAAGTTGTTCAACGAAAAGGTTAAGAGATGGCACGATAAAAGAATACAAAAACGAGAGTTCAATGTAGGTGATTATGTCCTGCTATACAATTCTCGCTTAAGATTCTTCGCAGGAAAGCTTCTCTCTAAATGGGAAGGTCCTTACGTTGTCGAGGAAGTATATCATTCCGGTGCCATCAAAATCAATAACACGGAAGGTAATTTTCCTAGAGTGGTAAATGGGGAAAGAATCAAGAATTATATCTCTGATACTCCCATAAATGTTGAGACCAATATGATCAATATCATAACTCCAGAGGAGTACATAAGGGATGTTTATCAGCCTGTTTCAGACCCTGAAAACGAAGAGGTATGTGTTTCGGTAAGTAATTGGACTCCAAAACTTTTCTAGTAGGAAATTTTCTTTGTTTTGGAATTTATGGAAAAATAGGAAAATAAAAAGTAGTCCGGAGAGCGCACGAGGCGGCCACAAGCTTGGTAGTCGCCGCCTGCCCCCCTGGCTACGGCTACAGGGCTTGTGGGCACCTCGTGTGCCCCCCGGACTCCGTTTTCTTGCGGAGCACCCCTTCTGGTCCGGAAAAAATCATTATATATACTCCCAAGGGTTTTGATCTCCGTATCGCACAGTTTTCCTCTGTTTATGTTTCGAGCCTGTTTCTGTTGCAGATCTAGATCGTCATGACTTCCCCAAAAGCTCCTAAGCACAAGATCTTCGAGAAGGACATCAATCCCTACCCCACGGAAGTGCTGAAACACCCTCAATCTATTGAGATGCGTGAGGGGATGTTGCACATCCGTGATGTTGAGGGGCCTAAGAAGACTGGAAGCATGGAGACGAGGCTCGAAGCAATGGAGCAACAAGTCTTCAAGTGCCAAGGGATGGTGGAGCGCGGATTCAACGCCAACCACATGATGATCACAGAGTTCACCAACAAGCACAAGATGGATGCCATTGACATTGGGAAGCACCTCTCCAGGCTCTATGACAGGGTTGATCAACTCCAGGGCCAGATCTATGACCTGGAGAACCAAAATTGTGAGTATGAGTATAGATTTAAATCAATACGGTTGGCTGCAGATTTGACGATTCCGGCGACTCGTTCATCCTGCCATGATGGAGCACCTATGCCTTGGAAGACGGAGGATTAGACTGCTTCAACAACACCACCACCATCACCACCAAAGGAAGACAACTAAGCATTGGTATGGGCAATCCCCGTGGCTTTTGCCAAGCTTGGGGGAGTTGCCCTGGTATCGTATCACCTTTATATCTTTTGCTTTTACCTTTGTTTTAGTTCTTTCATTTTCAGTTTTTATTTCTTCTCTTGTGGAATAAGTCTTTAGTGTTTAGTTTGAGTCTTTTGCCTTGTGTCTCCCCCGATGTATTCGAGCTTGCGAGCTATATAATAAAGAGTATCTTAGTCAAGGGCTTTGTTTTGTGCCGCGATCAAAAGTATGAAAAGAACGATAGCATGAAAGATCATGAGATGATCCTATGGAAAGTGATAGCTTCACATATAATTATATAACAAGTTTGATGATTGAAACTTGTTGAGAATATACCAACATAGACCCCAATCATTGTTGCAATTAATAAGAAGTAATAAGGAAAGAGAGGTTCACATATAAATATATCATCTTAGACACTTTTTACAATTGCGAGCACTCACCAAACTATTACATGCTTAGAAGTAGATGTTGGACAAGGAAGACAACATAATGAATTGTGTTTTCTTGGTTCCAAACAATGTTATATGATTAGAGATCCCTTAGCATGTGACGATTGCTTCCACCTCATATTAGCCAAAACTCCCGCACCAAGTAGAGATACTACTTGTGCATCCATAAACCTTCAACCCAGTTTTGCCATGAGAGTCCACCATACCTGCCTATGGATCTTCTATAGCGTGTACCTTTTTGCTAGCAGGTGACCTTTCAGTGTGCCACTGAGAGTAGTTGGTCATGATATTGTCTAGGAGTTTTGTAGCGTCTCCTAACGTGATTTCCATGAATGTTCCACCTGAGGCGGAGTCCAAGATATTGCGAGAAGCGAAATTCAAACCAACGTAAAAGATTTGTATAATCATCCACAAACTCAAGCCATGAGCGGGACAATTTCTAATCATTAACTTCATCCTCTCCCAAGATTGTGCAACGTGTTCATGATCAAATTGCTTGAAATTCATGATATCGTTACGTAAGGATATAATCTTAGCCGGCGGAAAATACTTGGATATGTAAGTATCTTTGCACTTATCCCAAGAATCGATACTATTTTTAGGCAAAGAAGAAAACCAAGTTTTTGCGTGATCTCGCAACGAGAAAGGAAAAAGCTTCAACTTAATCACGTCATTATCCACATCTCTTTTCTTTTGCATATCGCAAAGCTCAATGAAGGTATTGAGATGGGATGCGGCATCTTCACTAGGAAGGCCAGAGAATTGCTCTTTCATAACAAGATTCAGCAAAGCTGCGTTGATTTCATACGATTCCGCACTAGTGGCGGGAGCAATCGGAGTACTAATAAAATCATTATTATTGGTACTCGAGAAGTCGCAAAGTTTGGTGTTTTCAGCCATGATGACTTCAACAAACAAACAAGCACACAAGCAAGCAAGAAAACCGGCAAAGGGAAACGGCAAGAAGGCAAAAGGAAACGGCAAAGGAAAACGGCAAAAAGGCAAAAAGAAATGGCAAAAGGGGAAAGGCAAATGAACACGAAAAATGTGAAGTGGGGGAGAGGAAAACGAGAGGCAACTGGCAAAAAAGGTAAATGCAAGAGATGAGTTTGTGACACTGATACGTCTCAAGCGTATCTATAATTTCTGATGGTTTCACGTTGTTATCTTGTCAACTTTGGATGTTTTCCTTACTTTTATATCTTTTTTGGGACTAACTTATTAATCCAGTGTTAAGTGCCAGTTCTTGTTTTTTTGTGTTTTTGACTCTTTTCAGATCTGATTTTGGAACGGAGTCCAAACGGAATAAAATCTCCGAAATAAATTTTTCGAGAACGGAAGAAGATCGGGAGACTTGAGGGCCAAGGCACGGGGCCCACAGGGAGCCCACAAGCCCTGTTGCCGCGGCCAGGGGGGCCAGCGACAACCAAGCTTGTGGCCTCCCTGGCGCTCCACTGCCCTAGCTCTTTGGCCAATAAATTCCCTAAAAATCCAGAAAAAATAAGGGCATCCACGAAAACACTTTTCCGCCGCCGCAAACTTCCGTTTCCGCGAGATCTCATCTGGAGACCCTTCCCGGTGCCCTGCCGGAGGGGACTTTGGAGTTGGAGGGCTTCTTCATCAACATCATCGCCCCTCCAATAACTCGTGAGTAGTTCACTTCAGACCTACGGATCCGTAGTTAGTAGCTAGATGGCTTCTTCTCTCTCTTGGATCTTCAATACAAAATTCCCCATGATCTTCATGGAGATCTATCCGATGTAATGCTCTTTGGCGGTGTGTTTGTCGAGATCCGATGAATTGTGGATTTCTGATAAGATTATCTATGATATATATTTGAGTCTGTTGATTTCTTATATGCATGATTTGATATCCTTGTAAGTCTCTCCGAGTCTTGGGTTTTGTTTGGCCAACTAGATCTATGATTCTTGCAATGGGAGAAGTGCTTGGTTTTGGCTTCATACCGTGTGGTGACCTTTCCCAGTGACAGAAGGGGCAACAAGGCACGCATCATGTTGTTGCCATCAAGGGTAACAAGATGGGCTTTTATCGTAGATATGAGATTGTCCATCTACATCATGTCATCTTGCTTAAGGCATTACTCTGTTCTTTTGGACTCAATACACTAGATGCATGCTGGATAGCGGTCGACGTGTGGAGTAATAGTAGTAGATGCAGAAAGTATCGGTCTACTTGTTTTGGACGTGATGCCTATAGATATAATCATTGCCATAGATAACGTCACGACTTTGTGCGGTTCTATCAATTGCTCGACAATAATTCGTTCACCCACCGTCTACTTGCTTTCATGAGAGAAGCCACTAGTGAACACTACGGCCCCCGGGTCTATTCACACCTATCGTTTCCACTCTTGCTTTTGCTTTGCTTTTTTTTTGCTTTCAGTTCTCACTTGGCAAACATTCTATAAGGGATTGACAACCCCTTCATAGCGTTGGGTGCAAGCTCTTTGTGTTTGTGCAGGTACTTGTGATAATCCTTCACTGGATCGATACCTTGGTTCTCAAAACTGGATTGACACTTGAGGCTTATTATTATTTGCTCGCTAGTTGATTATGACATTGATATGAGTTTACCGTGAGACCTAGATGTCATTTGCTTATGTGGTTTGATTGTGATCTTGCTGAAATTCTGGTTGTGAGTTAGACATAGTTGCAACAACAAGATCAAACAGAGTTCGTCAAAGTTTTTCTTTTGTCTCTCTCAGTTTGTCAACTGAGTTGCTTGAGGACAAGCAAGTCTTTAAGCTTGGGGGAGTTGATACGTCTCTGTCGTACCTACTTTTCCGAACTCTTTTGCCCTTGTTTTGGACTCTAATTTGCATGATTTGAATAGAACTAACCCGGACTGACGTTGTTTTCAGCAGAATTGCCATGGTGTTGTTTTTGTGCAGAAATAAAAGTTCTCGGAACGTCCTGAAAATTTACGGAGATTTTTTCTGGAATAAAAGAAAAATACCTGCGCAAAGATCCACCGGTGGGGTTGTGCCAGTGAGCCACAAGCCCACAGGCCGCGGCCACCCCCTATGGTCGTGCCATGCAGGCTTGTGGGGCCCATGTGGTGCCACCGCCCCCAATCTCAGCTCTATATCTTCCGTTTCGCCTGGAAAAAAATCAGAGGAAAGGTTTCATCGCGTTTTGCGATACGGAGGCGCCGCCACATCCTGTTCTTCATGTGGAGGGCAGATCTGGAGGCTCCGGAGAGGGGAAATCGTCGCCATCGTCATCATCGACCTTTCTCCATCGACAATTCCATGATGCTCTTCATCGTTCGTGAGTAATCTCATCGTAGGCTAGCTGGACGGTGATGAGTTGGATGAGATCTATCATGTAATCGAGTTAGTTCTTGATGGGGAATGATCCCTAATATCCACTATGTTCTAGATTGATGTTGCTACTACTTGGCTATGCTTAATGCTTGTCACTAGGGCCCGAGTGCCATGATTTCGTATCTGAACCTATTATGTTGTCGCCAATATATGTGTGTTTTATATCCTATCTTGCAAGTTGTAGTCACCTACTATGTGTTATGACCCGGCAACCCCGTAGTGACAATAGCCGGAACCACTCCCGGAGATGACCATAGTATGAGGAGTTCATGTATTCACCGCTTGTTAATGCGTTGGTCCGATTATTTATTAAAAGGAGAACCTTAATATCCCGTAGTTTCCATTAGGACCCTGCTGTCACGGGAGGGATGGACAATAGATGGCATGCAAGTTCTTTTCCCTAAGCACGTATGACTACATACAGAATACATGCCTACATTAGATTGACGAACAGGAGCTAGTTACATATCTCTCCATGTTATAGTTGTTACATGATGAATCACATTCATCACACTCATCCATCACCGATCCAGTGCCTACGAGTCTTTTACTACTGGTTCTCGCTACGTTACTTTGCCTAGGCTTGTCCCTTGCTACAAAAGGGATTGGGCCACTTTGCTGCTGCTGTCGCTACTTCTGTTACTTGTTACTTTGCTGCTGCTACTACTGTTGTTCCTTACTACTCCGCTGTTACTTGTTGCAATACTTTGTTGGAGCCATAGTCGGGGAAGCATTCTTCTCAAGAATAATCCCCCGTCAACGTGTTGGTGCCATTGATACAACAGTTAGGAATAGTCTGCCGTGTCAACAGATTGCTTCTTGCACCGTTGCTATCATACTACCTTGTTACTGATACTTTGCTTGCAGACACTAATCTTTCAGGTGTGGTTGAATCTGACACATTCAGTTGCTAATACTTGAGAATATTCTTTCGCCTCCCGTCTTGCCGAATCAATAAGTTTGGGTTGAATACTCTACCCTCGAAAACCGTTGCGATCCCATACGCTTGTGGGACATCAGTGTCAAACATCGCGAATAGCTCAAGGATCATCATATCTATACATGATCTATTATAGTTCATCACGAAGCTCTAGTAGCTTGGTGGCAGTAACTTTGGAGAACCATCACTATCTCATCTGGAAGATTAACTCCCACTTGATTCAAGCGATTGTAGCACTCAGACAATCTGAGCACAAACTCAATGATTGAGCTTTCTCCCTTACTTTGTAGACAAAGAATCTTGTCGGAGGTCTCATACCTCTCAACAAGGGCACGAGCATGAAATCGCAATTTCATCTCTTGGAACATCTCACATGTTCCGTGACGTTCAAAACGTCTTTGACGCCTCAATTCTTAGCCGTTAAGCATTACACACTGAACTATCATGTAGTCATCAAAAACGTGTATGTCAGATGTTCGCAACATCCACAGATGACGCTCGAGGTTCAGGACACCGAGCGGTGCATTAAGGACATAAGCCTTCTGCGCAGCAATGAGGACAATCCTCAGTTTACGAACCCAGTCTGCATAATTGCTACTATCATCTTTCAAATAAATTTTCTTTAGGAACATATCAAAAACAATAGAGCTACATGCAAGCTACAACATAATTTGCAAAGACCTTTTGACTATGTTCATGATAAGTGAGTTTAGCTAATCATGTTACTAATAACTCCCACTCAAATAGACATCTCTCTAGTTATTCGAGTGGCGCATGATCCAAATCCACTAACTCAAGTCCGATCATCACGTGAGTTGAGTATAGTTTAAGTGGTGAACATCTCCATGTTGATCATATCAACTATATGATTCATGCTCGACCTTTCGGTCTCTTGTGTTCCGAGGCCATTATGTACATGCTAGGCTCATCAAGTTTAACCGGAGTGTTCCGCGTGTGCAATTGTTTTGCACCCGTTGTATGTGAACGTTGAGTCTTGTTGGAAATATGCCCTAGATGCAATGATAAAATAGTTATTATTATATTTCTTGTTTCAAGATAACCGTTTATTATCCATGCTATAATTGTATTGAATGAAAGCATAGATACATGTCTGGATATATAGACAAAACAATGTCCCAAGCAAGCCTCTAGTTGGCTAGCCAGTTGATCAAGGATGGTTAAGGTTTTCTGACCATACGCAAGTGTTGTCACTTGATAACTGGATCACATCATTAGGAGAATCATGTGATGGACTAGACCCAAACTATGAACGTAGCATGTGATCGTGTCATTTTATTGCTATTGTTTTCTGTGTGTCAAGTATTCATTCCAATGACCATGAGATCATGTAACTCACTGACACCGGAGGAATACCTTGTGTGTATCAAACGTCACAACGTAACTGGGTGAATATAAAGGTGCTCTACAAGTATCTCCGAAGGTGTCCGTTGAGTTAGCATGGATCAAGACTGGGATTTGTCACTCCGTATGACGGAGAGGTATCTCGGGTCCCACTCGGTAATACAACATCACATACAAGCCTTGCAAGCAATCTGACTCAAGTGTAAGTCACGGGATCTTGTATTATGGAACGAGTAAAGAGGCTTGCCGGTAACGAGATTGAAATAGGTATACGGATACCGATGATCAAATCTCGGGCAAGTAACATACCGAAGGACAAAGGGAATGTTATACGGGATTATATGAATCCTTGGCATAGAGGTTCAACCGATAAGATCTTCGTAGAATATGTAGGATCCAATATGAACATCCAGGTCCCGCTATTGGATATTGAAACAGGAGTGTCTCGGGTCATGTCTACATAGTTCTCGAACCCACGGGGTTTGCACACTTAGATTCGATGATGTTTTAGTATAGTTCAGTTATATGTGTTGGTGACCGAAGGTTGTTCGGAGTCCCAGATGAGATCATGGACGTCACAAGGGTTTCTGGAATGGTCCAGAAACAAAGATTGATATATAGGATGGTTTCATTTGGTCACCTGAAAGTTTTCGGGCTTTACCGGCAGTGTACCGGGAGTGACGAATGGGTTCCGGGTATTCACTGGGAGTGGCCCACCCACCCGGGAGTGAGCCCAGTGACCCTAGGGTGGTGCACCAGCCCTTAGTGGGCTGGTGAGCTGATGACCCACAAGTATAGGGGATCAATCATAGTCCTTTCGATAAGTAAGAGTGTCGAACCCAACGAGGAGCAGAAGGATATGACAAGTGGTTTTCAGCAAGGAAATATGTGCAAGCACTGAAATTATCGGTAACAAGTGATTGTGTGGTGAGGCGATTCGTAGCAAGCAACAAGTAACAAAAGTAGCAACGATGCAGCAAAGTGTCCCAATCCCTTTTGTACAAGGGACAATCCTGGACAAAGTCTTATAGGAAGAAAAATGCTCTCGAGGACACACGGGAATTTATGTCATGCTAGTTTTCATCATGTTCATATGATTCGCGTTCGTTACTTTGATAGTTTGATATGTGGGTGGACCGGCGCTTGGGTACTGCCCTTACTTGGACAAGCATCCCACTTATGATTAACCCCTCTCGCAAGCATACGCAACTACGAAAGAAGAATTAAGACAAAGTCTAACCATAGCATTAAACTAGTGGATCCAAATCATCCCCTTACGAAGGAACGCATAAACTAGGGTTTAAGCTTCTGTCACTCTAGCAACCCATCATCTACTTACTACTTCCCAATGCCTTCCTCTAGGCCCAAATAATGGTGAAGTGTTATGTAGTCGACGTTCACATAACACCACTAGAGGAAAAACAACATACAACACATTAAAATATCGAACGAATACCAAATTCACATGACTACTATTAGCATGACTTATCCCATGTCCTCAGGAACAAAAGTAACTACTCACAAAGAATAATCATATTCATGACCAGAGAGGTAATGAGTAGCATCAAGGATCTGAACATAAACTCTTCCACCAAGTAATCCAACGAGCATCAACTACAAAGAGTAATCAACACTACTAGCAACCTTACAAGTACCAATCAGAGTCGCGAGATGGAGATTGGTTATAGGTGATGAACTAGGGCTTGGATATGAGATCGTGCTGATGAAGATGTTGATGGTGACGAGTCCCCTCCGATGAGAGGAGTGTTGGTGATGACGATGGCGACGATTTCCCCCTCTGGGAGGGAAGTTTCCCCGGCAGGATCGTCCTGCCGGAGCTCTAGATTGGTTCTGCTCAAGTTCCGCCTCGTGGCGGCGGCGAATCCACAAAAAAGCTCCTCTCTGATTTTTTTTCCGGACGAAACCCTTCATATAGCAGAAGAGGGCGCCATTGGGCCAGCAGGCTGCCCACAAGCCCCCTAGGCGCGGCCAAGGGGGTGGTCGTGCCCAGCAGGCTTGTGGTCACCTGCTGGCGCCCCTTCATGGAAATCACGTTAGGAGACGCTACAAAACTCCTAGACAATATCATGACCAACTACTCTCAGTGGCACACTGAAAGGTCACCTGCTAGCAAAAAGGTACACGCTATAGAAGAAATTAACTCGCTTAGTGCTAAGATGGACGAGTTGATGAATTTGGTTGCTAGTAGAAACGCTCCTTTAGATCCTAATGAAATGCCACTATCTTCCTTGATTGAGAGTAGCAACGCTAGTTTGGACGTTAATTTTGTTGGTAGGAACAATTTTGGCAACAACAATGTTTTTAGAGGAAACTATGTTCCTAGGCCTTTTCCTAGTAATTCCTCTAACAATTATGGCTGTTCCTACAACAACACTTATGGAAATCACAACAAATTAACCTCTAATTTAGAGAGTAATATCATAGAGTTCATCAACTCTCAAAAGATTTTCAATGCGTCCATAGAGGAAAAACTACTCAAAATTGATGATTTGGCTAAGAGCGTTGATAGGATGTCTTGTGATATTGATGCTTTGAAAGTTAGATGTGCTCCTCCCAAGGTCAACTTGGATGAAACTTTGAAAGCTATGTGTGTCTCCATGAATGAGAGCAAAGAAAGAACCGCCCAAATTCATGAAGTCAGTTGTGCTTCCCTGGCAATGGCGCTAGAAAAGTGATGATCCTGCAATCTCCAGTGTTAGCTAGACGAATGCTTATGACAATGAACCTTCTCCTGCAATGGCACCAGAAGAATGCTGAAAGCACTCCCCAATAATGAGACTAGAAGAATGTTGTTGATGGCCCACCAGCGCGTGAGTTTGCAGCAGTTTTCGAGGGTAGAGTATTCGACCCAAATTTGTAGATCGCCAAAAGGAGGTGAGAGAATACTCTCGAGTATTAGCAGCTGAGTTTGTCCAATTCAACCACACCTGAAATATTAGTATCTGCAAGCATAGTAGTAACAGCAAAGTAATATGATAACAACAGTGTCAGAAACGATCTGTTGACGGCAGACTATTCCTAACGATTGTATCAATGGCGCCTAGTTGCCGCGTTGACGGAAGTTGTCAATACCCATCAACGGTCAGTGAATCAACAGTGTAGCAGGTAGTAGCAGTGTAACAAGCAATAGCAGTGGCAAGGAACAACAGTAGTGACAGCAGAAGCAAGTAGAAACAGTAGCAAGCGACAGTAGTAGCAACAGTAGTAGCAGCAGAGCAAGACAAGTAACAACAGTAGTAGCAGCAGAGCAAGACAAGTAAGAGAAGTAGCAACAGTAGTAGCAGCAGAGCAAGACAAGTAACAGCAGTAGGACAAACTCGTAGGCAATGGGTCGGTGATTTGTTTGGATGATATTCATCATGCAATAGCTATAACACGGAGAGATAAGTGGCTAGCTCCCGTTCGTCAATGTGATGTAGGCATGCATTCCGTGTGTCGTCATACGTGCTTAGGGAAAAGAACTTGCATGACATCTATTGTCCATCCCTCCCGTGGCAGCGGGGTCCAAAAGGAAACTACGGGATATTAATGTTCTCTTTTAATAAAGAACCGGACCAACGCATTAGCACTTGGTGAACACATGAACTCCTCAAACTATGGTCATCACTGGGAGTGGTTCCGGTTATTGTCACTCCAGGGTTGCCGGATCATAACACGTAGTAGGTAACTACAACTTGCAAGATTGGATCTAAAACACACATATATTGGTGAAAACATAATAATTTCAGATTTGAAATCATGGCACTCGGGCCCTAGTGACAAGCATTAAGCATGGCAAAGTAGTAGCAACAGCAAATCTCATAACATAATGGATACTAGGGATCAATCCCCGTCAAAACTAACTCGATTACATGAGATCATCGTACTCATCACCGCCCAGCGAGCCTACAAATAGATTACTCACGAACGACGAAGAGCTTCATGGAATTGGAGAGGGAAGAAGGTTGATGATGACGATGGCGACGATTTCCCCTCTCCGGAGCCCAAGACGGACTCCAGATCTGCCCTCCAGATGAAGAACAGGAGGTGGCGGCGCCTCCGTATTGAAAACGCAACGAAAACTTCTCTTTTTATTTTTTTCTGGGATGAAAGGCAACTTATAGAGCTGGAGTTGGGGGCGGCAGGTGCATGTGCGCCCCACAAGCCTGCCCACCGCCACCAGTGGGGTGGTGACGGAGCAGGGGCTTGTGGCCCACTGGCCCACCCCCTGAGGTGGAACTTGGCGCAGATATTTTTGATATTTTCCAAAACTGCTCCCCGTAAATTTTCAGGACGTTTGGAGAACTTTGATTTCTGCACAAAAATAACACCAAGGCAATTCTGCTGAAAACAGCGTCAGTCCAGGTTAGTTCCATTCAAATCATGCAAATTATAGTCCAAATCAAGGGCAAAAGAGTTTGGAAAAGTATATACGATCGAGACGTATCAATTCGCACTAGGCATGAATGGTTTAAAAGGGTGCGTTCTAGTGATGCAAATCACGAAGATCTTAAAATGCTTGGTGTGACTCCTCTTGAATCTTTGTTTTCGCGTGTCAAACCTATTAATGAAGGGGCTGGATATGAATCCACTTTTGTTGAAAAAGGCCCCAATGATTCAGAGTCCACCCATCTTGATGATAAAGGTGTGGAGAGTGGAGTAGAAGAAATCAAAATTTTGGGTAGTAATGAAACTCCCACTTTGGATTTCAATGAATTCAATTATGATAGTTGCTCCTTGTTTGAATGCATTTCTTTGATGCAATCCATTGCAAACTCTCCACCTTCTTATAGCCAAAGCAAAGCCTTTACCGCGCATATCGTAGATGCTATGATGAAATCTCTTGAAGAGAAGCTCGAACTAGAGGTCTCTATACCTAGAAAACTTCATGATGAGTGGGAACCTACTATCAAAATCAAGATCAAAAACTATGAGTGCAATGCTTTGTGTAATTTGGGTACTAGTGTTTCCGCGATTCCAAAGTCTTTATGTGATATTCTTGGTTTTCATGAGATTGAAGAGTGTTCTCTTAATTTGCATCTTGCAGATTCTACTGTCAAGAAACCCATGGGAAGGATCGATGATGTTCTTATTGTTGCAAATAAGAACTATGTACCCGTGGATTTCATTGTACTTGACATAGATTGCAATCATTCATGTCCCATTATTCTTGGTAGACCTTTCCTATGGACTATTGCTGCTATCATCGATATGAAGGAAGGGAATATTAGATTATAATTTCCTCTAAAGAAGGGCATGGAGCACTTTCCTAGAAAGAAAATAAGATTGCCTTATGAATCTATGATGAGGGCTACTTATGGTTTGAGCACCAAAGATGACTATACGTGATTCCATCACCTTTTGCCTAGCTAAGGGCGTTAAACAATAGCGCTTGTTGGGAGGCAACCCAACGAATCTATCCTTTTTCTTTCTGTTTTGTGTTTTCCACACTTCCATAATTCTGTTATGATTGTGTTTTTTGTGTTTCTTTTTGCATTTGTGCCAAGCAAGACCGTTATGATTAGCCTTGGGGATGATCGTTTGGTCATGCTGGAAAAGACAGAAACTTTCTGCTCACGAAAAGAATTTTCTTTTTTTTCTGTAAGAGCTTTTGAGTTGATTCCTTTTTCTGCTGATTGCTATGCAAATTCTACAGACTTTCGTAATTTTTCATAATTTTTGAAGTACAAGAAGTATACGAAGTATACAAATTGCTACAGACTGGTCTGCTGTTAACAGATTCTGTTTTTGTTGTGTTGGTTGCTTATTTTGATGAAACAATGGATAGCATCGGGGGGTATTAGCCATGGAAGATTGAAAATACAGTAACCCAACATCAACATAAGTACAATTTAAGTTTGCTACAGTACCTAAGGAAGTGGTGGTTTGCTTTCTTATACTAATGTTATCATGAGTTTCTGTTTCGTGTTGTGAAGTTTTCAAGTTTTGGGTGAAGTTCTTATGGATAAAAAGATAAAGAGTGGCAAGAGCTCAAGCTTGGGGATGCCCAAGGCACCCCAAGATGATTCAAGTATGCCGTAAAAGCCTAAGCTTGGGGATGCCCCGGGAAGGCATCCCCTCTTTCGTCTTCAATCCATCGGTAACGTTACTTGGGGCTATATTTTTATTCACCACATGTTATGTGTTTTGCTTGGAGCGTCTTGTATCGTAGGTGTCTTTTATCTTTGTTGTGTCACAATCATCCTTGCTGCACACCTAGAGAGAGAGACATGCACTCACCGTGATTTTTGTCGAGCTTCACTTATATCCTTTGGTAGACAATTCAGCTCACATGTGCTTCACTTATATCTTTTGAGCTAGTTGATTTTGCTCTGTGTGCTTCACTTATATGTTTTAGAGCGCGGCGGTGCGTGGCTTGGTAGTTGATCTATGCCATGAAAGTAGTCTCAAAAGGGGTAGTTATCCAAAGGGATACGAAAACTTCCACCTTCATGTGCATTGAATAGTTAGAGAAGTTTGATTCATCTCAACTAGTTTTGAGTTGTGGTTATGGTAATATTGAAGTTATATTAGTAAGGTGTTGTGGATCTAGAAATACTTGTGTTGAAGTTAGTGATTCCCGTAGCATGCACGTATGGTGAACCGCTATGTGATGAAGTCTGAGCATGATTAGTCTATTGATTGTCATCCTTTGTGTGGCGGTCGGGATCGCGCGATGCTTTATACCTACCAACCCTTCCCCTAGGAGTATGCGTTGAATGCTTTGTTTCGATTACTAATAAAACTTTTGGAACAAGTATATGAGTTCTTCATGACTAATGTTGAGTCCATGGTTTAGATGCACTTTCACCTTCCACCATCACTATCTTCTTTAGTGTCGTGCAACTTTCGCCGCTGCACAAAACCCACCATTAGCCTCCCTCAAAACAGCCACCATACCTACCTACTATGGCTTTTTCAAAGTCATTCCGAGATATATTGCCATGCAACTACCACCATTACATGTGCCACCACGTCTACATTGCCATTGCATGATCGTAAGATAGCTAGCATGATGTTTCCACTAATGTCTATGCCATGCTAGATCATTGTCACGGTACACTACCGAAGGCATTCCATATAGATTCATCATTGCTCTAAGTTTTGAGTTGTAAGTGTGATGATCATCATTGATGGAGCATTATCCCATGTGAGGAAATAAAAGAGGCCAAAGATGCCCACCAAAATTTAAAAAAAAAAGAGGCCAAAGAGCCCATCCAAAAAAATGAGAGAAAAAGAGAGAAGGGACAATGCTACCACCTTTCCACACTTGTGCATATTAAGCACCATGATCTTCATGATTGAGAGTCTCTCGTTTTGTCACCACCTTATAGCTAGTGGGAAATTTTCATTATATAACTTGGCTTGTATATTCCAATGATAGGCTTCCTCAAATTTGCCTTAGGTCTTCGTGAGCAAGCAAGTTGGATGCACACCCACTAGTTTTCTTTAAGAGCTTTCACATACTCTTAGCTCTTGTGCATCATTTGTATGGCAATCCCTACTCATTCACGTTGATATCTATTGATGAGCATCTCCATAGCTCATTGATATGCCTAGTCAATGTGACCATCTTCTCCTTGTTTACCTTGCAACCTCCACCACACTCCACACCACTTATAGTGCTAAAACCATGGCTCACGCTCATGTATTGCGTGAGAGTTGAAAAAGTTTGAGAAAGTAAAGGTGTGAAAACAATTACTTGGCCAATACCGGGGTTGTGCATGATTTAAATTCGTTGTGCAAGGATGATAGAGCATAGCTAGACTATATGATTTTGTAGGGATAACTTTCTTTTGGCCTTGTTATTTTGAAAGTTCATGATTACCTTTCTAGTTTGCTTGAATTATTATTGTTTCCATGTCAATACCAAACTATTGTTTTGAATCTAATGGATCTAAACATTCACGTCACATAAGAGGAGTTACAAAGGACATCTATGCTAGGTAGCATGAAAGCATCAAAAATTCATTATTTATCACTTCCCTACTCGAGGACGAGCAGGAGTTAAGCTTGGGGATGCTTGATACGTCTCAAACGTATCTATAATTTTTGATGATTTCACGCTGTTATCTTGTCAACTTTGGATGTTCTGTTTACCTTTTATATTGTTTTTGGGACTAACTTATTAATTCAGTGCCAAGCGCCAGTTCCTATTTTTTCTGTGTTTTTGACTCTTTTCAGATCTGATTTTGGAACGGAGTCCAAACGGAATAAAATCCCCGAAATAAATTTTTCCAGAACGGAAGAAGATCGGGAGGCTTGAGGGCCAAGGCAGTGGGCCCACAGGGGGCCCACAAGCCCTGTTCCCGCGGCCAGGGGGAGGCCACGGCAACCAAGCTTGTGGCCCCCCTGGCACTCCCCTGCCCTAGGTCTTTGGCCTATAAATTCCCTAAAAATCCAGAAAAAATCAGGGTATCCATGAAAACACTTTTCTGCCGCCGCAAGCTTCCGTTTCCGCGATATCTCATCTCGAGACCCTCCCAGTGCCGTGCGGGAGGGGACTTTGGAGTTGGAGGGCTTCTTCATCAACATCATCGCGCCTCCAATGACTCGTGAGTAGTTCACTTCAGACCTACGGGTCCGTAGTTAGTAGCTAGATGGCTTCTTCTCTCTCTTGGATCTTCAATACAAAGTTCTCCATGATCTTCATGGAGATCTATCCGATGCAATCCTCTTTGGCGGTGTGTTTGTCGAGATCCGATGAATTGTGGATTTGTGATCATATTATCTATGATATATATTTGAGTCTTTGATGATTTCTTATATGCATGATTTGATATCCTTGTAAGTCTCTCCGAGTCTTGGGTTTTGTTTGGCCAACTAGATCTATGATTCTTGCAATGGGAGAAGTGCTTGGTTTTGGGTTCATACCGTGTGGTGGCCTTTCCCAGTGACAGAAGGGGCAGCAAGGCACGCATCGTGTTGCTGCCATTAAGGGTAACAAGATGGGCTTTTATCGTAGATATGAGATTGTCCATCTACATCATCTCATCTTGCTTAAGGCGTTACTCTGTTCTCATGAACTTAATACACTAGATGCATGCTGGATAGCGGTAGACGTGTGGAGTAATAGTAGTAGATGCAGAAAGTATCGGTCTACTTGTTTTGGACGTGATGCCTATAGATATAATCATTGCCATAGATAACGTCATGACTTTGCATGGTTCTATCAATTGCTGGACAGTGATTCGTTCACCCACCGTCTACTTGCTTTCATGAGAGAAGCCACTAGTGAACACTACGGTCCCCGGGTCTATTCACACCTATCGTTTCCACTTTCGCTTTTACTTTGCTTTGTTTCTTTTTGCTTTCAATTCTCACTTGGCAAACAATCTATAAGGGATTGACAACCCCTTCATAGCGTTGGGTGCAAGCTCTTTGTGTTTGTGTAGGTACTTGTGATAATCCTTCACTGGATCGATACCTTGGTTCTCAAAACTAAGGGAAATACTTACCGCCGTTGTGCTACATCGCCCTTTCCGCTTCGAGGGAACACCAACGCAAGGCTCCAAGGCCACGGGGGAATCCTTTGCATATTTGCCAAGGAAGTCCCTAAAGGCGTAGCCGTGGCAGAAGGATTCCTGGTGCCGTTCCTGAGGAGTATCAAGACAAGAATAGTCTCCCGTCAGCACGCTTGTTTCTGGCGCCGTTGGAAGGTCTTTTGTTGCAGTAGAAGCTACTATCTCAGAGTCAAGTCCATACTTAGCGCTAAAATCACTAAAGGTATTTGTTTCAACAAAGGATTTAACGCAATCAAACGTGAAATTCATACCTGACTCCTTACCTTCTTCAAGCTCCCAATCTTCAGAGTTGCGTTTAATTCTCTCCAATAAATTCCATTTGAAGTCAATATCTCTCTTCATAAAAGAATCGGTACAAGAAGTGTCAAGCATGGTGCGATCATCATGAGAAAGCCGAGCATAGAAGTTCTGAATGATAATTTCTCTCGAGAGCTCATGATTGGGGCATGAATATAACATTGATTTAAGCCTCCCCCAAGCTAGAGCGATGCTTTCTCTGTCACGAGGCCAAAAATTATAAATATAATTCCAATCACGATGTACTAAATGCATAGGATAAAACTTTTGATGAAATTCCAATTTCAACCGATTGTAGTCCCATGATCCAGTATCATCACATAGCCTATACCATGTCAACGCCTTATCCTTCAAAGATAAAGGAAAGACCTTCTTCTTGACCTCATCCTCGGGCAAACCTGCAAGCTTAAATAAACCACAAACTTCATCTACATAGATTAGATGCAAGTCTCGATGTGATGTTCCATCTCCTGTAAAAGGATTAGCCAGCAGTTTCTCAAGCATACCTGAAGGAAATTCAAAGAAAATATTTTCAGTAGGTGCAGCAGGTTGAGGAACGACTATTTGTGCTTCCGTTCGAGGTGAAGATACCCTGAACAAGCCCCTCAAAGGATTAGTATCCATAGTGACAAGTGACAATAAATTTCAGCACACTATATGAATGTTTCCTTACCAAGTTCCACTTACCAAAGGCGCTTCACTCCCTGGCAACGGCGCCAGAAAAGAGTCTTGATGACCCACAAGTATAGGGGATCAATCATAGTCCTTTCTATAAGTAAGAGTGTCGAACCCAACGAGGAGCAGAAGGATCTGACAAGTGGTTTTCACCAAGGAAATGTCTGCAAGCACTGAAATTATCGGTAACAAGTGATTGTCTGGTGAGACGATTCGCAGGAAGCAACAAGTAAAAAAAGTAGCAACGGTGCACAAAAGTGTCCCAATCCCTTTTGTAGCAAGGGACAAGCATGGACAAAGTCTTATAGGAGGAAAAACGCTCTCGAGGACACACGGGAATTTCTGTCATGCTAGTTTTCATCATGTTCATATGATTCGCGTTCGTTACTTTGATAGTTTGATATGTGGGTGGACCGGTGCTTGGGTACTGCCCTTACTTGGACAAGCATCCCACTTATGATTAACCCCTCTCTCAAGCATCCGCAACTACGAAAGACTAATTAAGACAAAGTCTAACCATAGCATTAAACTAGTGGATCCAAACCATCCCCTTACGAAGTAACGCATAAACTAGGGTTTAAGCTTCTGTCACTCTAGCAACCCATCATCTACTTACTACTTCCCAATGCCTTCCTCTAGGCCCAAATAATGGTGAAGTGTTATGTAGTCGACGTTTACATAACACCACTAGAGGAAAAACAACATACAGCACATCAAAATATCGAACGAATACCAAATTCACATGACTACTATTAGCATGACTTATCCCATGTCCTCAGGAACAAAAGTAACTACTCACAAAGCATAATCATATTCATGACCAAAGAGGTAATGAGTAGCATCAAGGATCTGAACATAAACTCTTCCACCAAGTAATCCAACTAGCATCAACTACAAAGAGTAATCAACACTACTAGCAACCTTACAAGTACCAATCGGAGTCGCGAGACGGAGATTGGTTACAGGTGATGAACTAGGGTTTGGAGATGAGATGGTGTTGATGAAGATGTTGATGGTGACGAGTCTCCTCCGATGAGAGGAGTGTTGGTGATGACGATGGCGACGATTTCCCCCTCCGGGAGGGAAGTTTCCCCGGCAGGATCGTCCTGCCGGAGCTCTAGATTGGTTCTGCTCAAGTTCCGCCTCGTCGCAGCTGTGAATCCATGAAAAAGCTCCTCTCTGATTTTTTTTCGGACGAAACCCTTCATATAGCAGAAGAGGGGGGCCAGTGGGCCACCAGGCTGCCCACAAGCCCCTAGGCGCGACCAGGGGGTGGTCGCGCCCAATATGCTTGTGGCCACCTGCTGGCGCCCCTTTGGCGCTTCTTCGGCCCAGTATTTTTTAGAAATCCGGAAAAAAATCCTCGTTGATTTTTACGGCGTTTGGAGTTGCGCGGAATAGGTATCTCAAACTTTCTCCACTTTCAGGCCAGAATTTCAGCTGCCGGCATTCTCCCTCTTCATGTAAACCTTGCAAAATAAGAGAGAAAAGGCATAAGTATTGTACCGTGAAGTGAAATAACAGCCCAAGAACCGATAAATATCAACATAAAAGCATGATGCAAAATGGACATATCATGAGGCCAGCCCAAGAGGGCCATGGCGCCACAAGTGGAAAAAACCAAAAGAAAAGAAAAAACAAGGAAAGAGGGGGGTGGGAAGGAAGGAGGGGACTCCTTCCCCCCAACCGAATTGGGGTGGGAGTCCACCTCCTCCCACTCGGCCGAAGCCCTTGGGGCTCCCTTGAGCCCCAAGGCTAGCCCTCCCCTCCTCCTATATATATTGGTGGTTTAGAGCTTTTTGAGACACAACTTTTCCACATGCAACTCAAACCTATACCACGTGGTTCTTCCTCTAGATCGGATTTTTGCGGAGCTCAGGCGGAGCCCTGCAGGAGTAGATCATCACCACCACCGGCGAGCCCTCACGCTGCCGGAGAACTCATCTACTTATCCATCTCTCTTGCTGGATCAAGGAGGCCGAGATCGTCATCGAGTTGTACGTGTGCTGAACGTGGAGGTGTCGTCCGTTCGGCGCTAGATCGGAACGGATCGTGGGACGACGGTGATTTGAATCACGAAGCTGTACCACTACATCAACCGCGTTTCTTAACGCTTCCCTCTTAGCGATCTACAAGGGTATGTGGATCTAATCTCCTCTCGTAGATGAATGATCACCATGATAGGTCTTCGTGTGCGTAGGAAAATTTTTGTTTCCCATGCAACGTTCCCCAACAAGTCCATCACACCCGATCATCACGTGGTGCCTCGAAACGACGAACTGTCGCAACGGTGCATAGTCGGGGAGAACACAACTTTATCTTGAAATTTTAGTGAGGGGTCACCTTATAATGTTGTCGTCGTTCTAACCAAAATAAGGTGCATAAAAGGATTAACATCACATGCAAATCATAAGTGACATGATATGGCCATGAACTTGTGCTTCTTGATCTCCATCACCAAAGCACCGGCATGATCTCCATCGTCACTGGCGCCGCACCATGATCTCCATCATCGTGCCGCCATCGAGGTTGTCGCGATATCTATGCTATTACTACTAAAGCTACCACCTAGCGATATAGTAAAAGCATCTGCAAGCACAAACATTAGTTTAAATACAACCTATGGCTCCTGTCGGTTGTCGTAGCATCGACGTGCAAGTCAATATTTATAACTATTACAACATGATCATCTCATACATACAATATATCATATCATGTCTTTGGCCATATCACATCACATGCATACCCTGCAAAAACAAGTTAGACGTCCTCTAGTTTGTTGTTGCATGTTTTACGTGGCTGCTATAGGTATCTAGTATGATCGCATCTTACTCGCAAAGCCACAACGGTGATATGCAAATTGCTATTTAACCTTCTCCAAGGACCACCTCGGTCAAATTTGATTCAACTAAAGTTGAAGAAACACACACCCGCCAGTCATCTTTATGCAACAAGTTGCATGTCAGTCGATGAAACCGTCTCTCGTAAGCGTACCAGTAAAGTTGGTCTGGGCCGCTTCAACCCAACAATACCGCCAAATCAAGAAAAGACTAAGGAGGAAAGCAAATTGAACATCAACGCCCACAAACTCTTTTGTGTTCTACTCGAAATATCATTTACGCATGAACCTAGCTCATGATGCCACTGTTGGGGAACGTCGTATGGGAAACAAAAAAATTCCTACGCACACGCAATACCTATCCATGGTGATGATCATCTACGAGAGGGGAGAGTGAATCTACATACCCTTGTAGATCGCTAAGCGGAAGCGTATATAACGCGGTTGATGCAATGGAACATTTCGCGATCCAAATCGCAGCCCGTCACGCGATCTCATCATGATCCGTCGCGCGATCCCATCACGATCCATCCTGATCTAGTGCCAAACGGATGACACCTCCACGTTCAGCACACATACAGATCGATGACGATCCCCGCCTTCTTGATCCAGCAAGAGGGGCGGAGAGGTAGAAGAGTTCTCCAGCACAGCGGTGTGGTGGTGGTGGTGGTGAACTAATCTAGCAGGGCTTCGCCTAAGCATCGCCAAAACTAGACTAGAGGAGAAACAGATCTACAGAGAAGTAGAGGGAGCACGTGGCAATTAGGGTTAGCCATCACCTCCAAAACCTCTAGTATATATAGGAGGGATGGAGGGGAGGAGGCAGCCTCAAACCCTCAATGTTTGGACGAAATTAGAGGTGGAGGAGTCCTAATCCAATCCTACTAGGAGTAGGATTCCTCCTCTTCACTTGGAAACCCTTTCCACATTTTCCACCTTTGGGTTTCTTTCCTTCCCACCTCCAATCCGCCTTGGGATTTAGTGGAGGTTTCGTCCAGCCCACTAAGGGCTGGTCCACGTCCTCCCACAGCCCATGTGACCCTTTGGGGTGGGTGGGCCCACATCGTGGACCCCTGGAACCCATTCGTCACTCCCGGTACACTGCAGGAAATGCCCGAAACTTTTTCAGAATTCAAAACCCACTTTCATATATATCCATCTTTACCTCCGGACCATTCCGGAGCTCCTCATGATGTCCGGGATCTCATACGGGACTCCGAACAACTTTCGGTTACCAAACACACATAACTCAATAATACTGAAATGTCACCGAACCTTAAGTGTGCAGACCCTGCGGGTTCGAGAACTATCCAGACATGACCTGAGACACTCCCTGGTCAATAACCAATAGCGGGACCTGGATGTCCATATTGGATCCTACATATTCTACAAAGATCTCTGTCGGTTGAACCTCTATGTCAAGGATTCAGTTAATCCCGTATGTTGTTCCCTTTGTCCTTCGGTATGTTACTTTCCCGAGATTCGATCGTTGGTATCTCCATACCTAGTTCAATCTCGTTACCGGCAAGTCTCTTTACTCATTTCGTAATACAAGATCCCGTAACTAACTCCTTAGTGACATTGCTTGCAAGGCTTGTAGTGATGTTGTATTATCGAGTGGGCCCCGAGATACCTCTCTCTCACATGGAGTGACAAATCTCAGTCTTGATCCATGCCAACCCAACATTCAACTTTGGAGATACCTGTACATAACCTTTATAGTCACCCAGTAACGTTGCGACGTTTGATACACACAAGGTATTCCTCCGGTGTCCGGGAGGTGCATGATATCATGGTCATAGGAACAGATACATTGACATGTAGAAAAACAGTAGCAATAAACTAACACGATCATATGCTACGTTTGTAGTTTGGGTCTTGTCCATCACATCATTCTCCTAATGATGTGATCCCGTTATCAAGTGACAACACTTGCCTATGGCCAGGAAACCTTGATCATCTTTGATCAACCAGCTAGTCAACTAGAGGCTCACTAGGGACAGTGTGTTGTCTATGTATCCACACATGTATTTGAGTTTCCAATCAATACAATTCTAGCATGGATAATGAACGATTATCATGAACAAGAAATATAATAATAACCAATTTACAATTGCCTCTAGGGCATATTTCCAACAATATTCCCATCTGTGGAGAAAAAATCAAGGAGAAGAGTTCATTGCGTTTTACAATATGGAGTCGCCTCCACCTCCTGTTCTTCCTTGGGAGGGCAGATCTAGAGTCTGATCTGGGCTCCGGAGAGGGGAAATCAACGTCGTCGTCATCACCAGCCATCCTTCATCACCAATTTCATGATGCTCTCCATCGTTCGTGAGTAATTTCATCGTAGGCTTGCTGGACAGGTGATGGGTTGGATGAGATCTATCGTGTAATCGAGTTAGTTTTGTTAGGGTTTGATCCCTAGTATTCACTATGTTCTGAGATTGATGTTGCTATGACTTTGATATGCTTAATGCTTGTCACTAGGGCCTGAGTGCCATGACTTTAGATCTGAACCTATTATGTTTTCATGAATATATATATATATGTCTGTGTGTGTGTGTGTGTGTGTGTGCGTTCTTAATCCTATCTTGCAAATTATAGACACCTATTACGAGTTATGATCCACATCCCCCAGGGCGACAATAACTGGGATTCTTTCCGGTGATTATCGTAATTTGAGGAGTTCATCTATTCACTAAGTGCTAATGCTTTGGTCCGGTTCTCTATTAAAAGGAGGCCTTAATATCCCTTAGTTTCCATTAGGACCCCGCTGCCATGGGAGGGTAGGACAAAAGATGCCATGCAAATTCTTTTCCATAAGCACGTATGATTATATATGGAATACATGCCTACATTACATTGATGAATTGGAGCTAGTTCTGTATCACCCTATGTTATGATTGTTGCATGATGAATGTCATCCGACATAAATATCCATCACTTATCCATTTCCTACGAGCTTTCCACATAATGGTCTTTGCTAAGTTACTTTTCCGATGCTATTGTTACGATCACTACAAAACTGCTACTTTACATTTGTCACCGTTACCGTTACTTCCATACTACTTTGCTACTAAATACTTTGTTGTAGATATTAAGTCTGAAAGGACGTGGATGTCGCCTAGAGGGGGGTGAATAGGCGCTTTAACGTAAATAAGGTTTAGGCTTGAACAAATGCGGAATAAAACTAACGTTTAATATGTCAAGCACAAAACCTCAAACAACTAGGCTCACCTATGTGCACCAACAACTTATGCTAAGCAAGATAAACAACTAAGTGATAGCAAGATATATGACAAGAGACAATATGGCTATCACAAAGTAAAGTGCATAAGTAAAGGGTTCGGGTAAGAGATAACCGAGGTACACGGAGACGATGATGTATCCCGAAGTTCACACCCTTGCGGATGCTAATCTCCGTTGGAGCGGTGTGGACGCACAATGCTCCCCAAGATGCCACTAAGGCCACCGTAATCTCCTCACGCCCTCGCACAATGCAAGATGCCGTGATTCCACTAAGGGACCCTTGAGGGCGGTCACCGAACCCGTACAAATGGCAAACCTTGGGGGCGGTCACCGAACCCGTACACGTGGCAACCCTTGGGGGCGGTTACCGGTACCCGTACAAATTGCTCGGGGCAATCTCCACAACCTAATTGGAGACCCCGACGCTTGCCCGGAGCTTCACACCACAATGATTGAGCTCCGAGACACCACCAAGCTTCTAGGACGCCAAAGCATCCACGAAGAATATCTAGGGTACTAAGTACCAAAGGTAATAAGCTTCTCAAACTTCACTTCCACGTATCACCGTGGAGAACTCAAACCGATGCAACCAATGCAATGGCAAGAACACACGAAGTGGTCAAGTTCCTCACACTCAAATCCCTCCACAACAACGAAAGCTATGGAGAAATATGAGAGGAAGAACAAAGAGCTCACAAAGAACTCCAAGATCTAGATCCAAGGGGTTCCCCTCACATAGAGGAGAAAGTGATTGGTGGAGATGTGGATCTAGATCTCCTCTCTCTTTTCCCTCAAGAACAAGCAAGAATCATTGGAGGGATTGAGAGTAAGCAAGCTCTAAGAATGTCAACAATGGAGGTAGAACAAGAGCTCAACTGATAGATAAGGCCAAGGGGGAAGAAGACCCCCTTTATATAGTGGGGGAAGGAATCAGACCGTTACCCCCACTTACAGCCCGAGCCCAGCGGTACTACTGCTGGCTCCAGCGGTACTACCGCTGGCTACAGCGGTACTACCGCTGAGCCCATGGTAGCGCAAAGATACTATCGGGCCATCCACCGCCAAGAAAGTCTTCGCAAAAATGTCCGACGCAGTACAACCGCAAAGATGACGGTACTAAAAACTTGGAGCAGTACTACCGCTGGCCAGGGGCGGTACTACCGCTGGGACAGCGGTACTACCGCCACCTCTAGCGGTACTACCGCTAGGGCCAGCGGTACTACCGCCAACTCTAGCGGTACTACCGCTAGGTCCAGCGGTACTACCGCTCGCCATTGAAACAGCCATAACTTTCGCATACAAGCTCCGAATCGAGAAAACCCAAGCTTGTTGGATTGAGGACGACAAGAGCTATCCAAACAGCGACGTGAAAATCTTAAGACCATTCAGATATGAAAATGCCAATGATATAGATATGTGAGTCCTCTATGAATGAAGAACCGGCAAAAACTCCAACATCGAAAACATCATAGTAGATGCATATGGACTCCGTTTTCAATGAACTCGAGCTTGTCACGAAGATGACCATAAGCTCTAGAACTCACAAAGAGAAACACCAAACAAGAACCAAGAAGTATGATGCAAGGATGCAAATGGTTTAAGCTCTCAACGAACGATACGATCAAGCTACTCACTTGAGAGCCCCCCTTGATAGTACATCAATCTATCCTAAACAGAAAACCTATCAAGGGCAAACCTATACCTTGCACCTCGTCCTCCTGAGCTAAATGATGATGATCTTGGCTTCCTCAAGATGGACCACCTTTCTTGATTGCGTTGGCTTGATGAAGACTAGTTGATTGCTCCCCCATACTCACTATGGGTAGCCACTCTTCAGCATATCTTCACAAGTCCATTGCCACCACAATGGATGGCAAGCTTCAAGCATGATATCTTCGTGCTGATCCACTTGAACTTGCACATCGCAATCTTGATGACGATCACAACTTGACGTCATACTTCATGGGTTGTATGAGATCTTCCCTTTGACGCAAGCCCATGGAAACACACCTAACCCCCACATAGAACTCTCACGAAGACCATGGGTTAGTACACAAACACGTAATGGACAATGCTTACCATACCATGGGATCACTTGATCCCTCTCGATACATCTTGTATGCTTTGTGTGTTGATCATCTTGATTTACTCTTTGTCTGAGATCTTGATCAACCATGTGTCTCTATGACCATTCTTTGGATAATACCTTGAATACCATCTTGGTCATCATATAAACTCCTTGAACCCAACACATGGACTTCAAGAAGTGCCTATGGAAAAATCCTATAAATGTAACTTAAGGCAACCATTAGTCCATAGGAATTGTCATCAATTACCAAAACCACATATGGAGATATGTGCCCTAACAAAGTCTTTCAGGTGTGGTTGAATTGACAACTCAGCTGCTAATACTCGAGAATATTCTTTGGCTCCCCTTGTGTCGAATCAATAAATTTGGGTTGAATACTCTACCCTCGAAAATTGTTGCGATCCCCTATACTTGTGGGTTATCAAGTACTTTGTCTCGCACCGTTGCCGGGGAGCATAGATTTATTCTCTAAGTCACTTGGAATTTATATCTGTTGATCACTATGAAGAATCTGAAAGACGCTAAAACCAAGATCTACCTCTCAACTACGAGGGCGGGTAAGGAACTTCCATCTAGCTCTGCACTTGATTCACCGTTTGTTATGAGTAAATTTGCGACACCACCACCTGCTACCGAATCTGATATATCGCAAGTAATTATGATGCTACGTCTACTATGCATGATGCTTATGATGATACTTTGCTTGATATTACTGTGCCACTTGGTGAATTTCTTGATGAACAAATTGCTAGAGTAAATGCTGAAACTAGTAATATTGCTGAATATGATGAAATTGAACACTATGATTCACCTACTAGACCTAGATCTCCTAGATATGAATTGCCTAATATACCTGAGGGTTATGTTATGGAAGGAGAAGTAGCTAGGGACTTTCTTGCTTGTAAGGATATAGATGATCTTAAGAAATTGCTATGCAAGTGGAAGGAAAAAAATCTTTGAATGCTAGAATGCAATATGATCCCATGTTTGCTACTTCACCTATTTGTATTACTGATAAGGATTACGAATTCTCTGTCGATCCTGAGTTAATTACTTTGGTAGAATATGATCCTTTTCATGATTATGAACCTGAAACTATTGTGGCACACCTTACTAAATTGAATGATATAGCCACCCTATTTACTCATGAGGAAAAAAATCGTTACTATTATATTCATCAGCTTTTTTTGTTCTCATTAAAGGGTGATGCCAAGATATGGTTTAATTCTCTTGCTCCTCGTTGTGTGCTTAGTCCCCGGGATATGATTTATTACTTCTGTGGAAAATATTTTGCTGCCCATAAGAAACAAGCTGCCTTGGAGGAAATATTTAAATTTGTGCAAATTGAAGAAGAGAGTCTCCCATAAGCTTGGGGGAGGCTTCTCCAATTACTTAATGCTTTGCCTGATCACCCTCTCAAGAAAAATGAAATACTTGATATCTTTTATAATGGACTAACCGATGCTTCTAAGGACCACCTAGATAGTTGTTCTGGTTGTGTTTTCAGGGAATGAATTGTTGAACAAGCTGAACTACTATTGAATAATAGATTGAGCAATGATAATGATTGGACTATTCCCGAACCACCTCCAAAACCAACTCCGAAGAAAAGAGGCACTATATTCCTCAGTCCTGAAGATATGCAAGAGGCAAAGAAATCTATGAAAGAAAAAGGCATTAAAGCTGAAGATGTTAAGAATCTACCACCTATTGAAGAAATACATGGTCTTGATAACCCGACACATGTAGTAGAGGTAAATTATCTTTGTATATTTTATGAAGGTGATATTCCTTATAATAAGTCTGCTAGCCAATGCTTGGATGAATTTGATAACTTTGTTGTTAAACAAGAAAATTTCAATGCTTATGTTAGTAGACAATTGAAACATAATGCTTACATGCTTGATCGCTTGGGTGAATATATGAGTAGAACTGTGAATGGCCTTAGGCTTATTAGTAAACATGCTTCCATGGTAACTACTCAAGTAGAACAGGTACTTAAGGCACAAAATAATTTGCTCAATGAGATGGCTAATAAGAACAATGATCATTTTGTTAGAGTCGTGACTAGAGGTGGTAGAATGACTCAGGAACCTTTGTATCCTGAGGGTCATCCTAAGAGAGTTGAGCAAGATTCTCAAAGAGTTACTGTTGATGTACCTGGTCCTTCTAATAAAAAGAAAAAGAATGATGATATGACTTTGCATGCTGCTAGTGAACCTGTTATGGAGTCTCATGAAAACCCAAATGATACCTCTATTTCTGATGTTGATACACAATCTGGTAATGAACATGAACCTAGTGACAATATTAATGATGATGTTCGTGTTGATGCTCAACCTACTAATGACAATGATGTGGAGATTGAACCTGTTGTTGATCTTGATAACCCACAACCTAAGAATAAGATATATGATAAAAGAGATTTTGTTGCTAGGAAGCATGGTAGAGAAAGAGAACCATGGGTTCAGAAACCCATGCCCTTTCCTCCTAAACCATCCAAAAAGAAAGATGATGAGGATTTCGAGCACTTTGCTGAAATGTTGAGACATGTTTTGTTACGTATGCGCTTAACTGATATTCTAAAAATGTCTCCCCATGCTAAGTACATTAAAGATATTGTTACTAATAAAAGAAAGATACCTAAAGTTGATATCTCCACCATCCTTGCTAATTAAACCTTTAAGGGTGGAATACCAAAGAAACTGGGAGATACCGGAGTACCTACTATACAATGCTCCATTAAAGGAAATTATGTTAAAACTGCTTTATGTGGCCTTGGAACTGGTGTTAGTGTTAATGTCGTTCTCTTTATATCGTAGACTTGACTTGAATAAATTGACACCTACTGAAATCTGTCTTCAAATGGCTGCTAAATCAACTGCTTTACCTATCGGTATTTGTGAGGATGTGCCTGTTGTGGTTGCAAACGTTACTATCTTAACGGACTTTGTTATTCTTGATATTCCCGAGGACGACAGCTTGTCGGTCATCCTTGGTAGACCCTTTCTAAATACTGCAGGGGCTGTTATTGATTGCAATAAAGGCAATGTTACTTTTCATTTCAATGGTAATGAGCATACGGTACATTTTCCAAAGAAACAATCTCAAGTTCATACCATCTGCAAGATAGTACCCCTTTGTGTATTCATGCTCGTTTATAGTGTAGTTACAAGTAGGAGCATCACCACTAGCAAGCCTAGCAAACAAATGAGACCGTTGCAACACATTGATATCATTGAGAGTACCCGGCATACCAAAAAAGGAATGCCAAATCCGTAAATCCTCGGATGCTACGGCCTCTAGCACAATGATTGCATCACGAGACTTGCCATAATACATTTCCTCCCATGCCTTTGGGCAATTTTTCCAAGTCCAATGCATACAATCTATGCTTCGTAGCATGCCAGGCCACACTCTTCTATCATTAGATGCCATGATTTTTTTGTGTCTTCCTCGTTGGTAGTGGGTTGTGGCATCCTTCTTTCCTGTAATAGAATTGGATGTAAGTTTGTGTTTGTAGGCTGTTGTTGTTTGGAATGTTTCATCCTTAGTTTGTGTCTGGACTGGATTGTGATTTCTTTATATGAAATCGGTGGGAGATCCTCTCTTTTGCTCGAGTGAAAAATCCAAAGCAGTACTGTTTAATTTGATTTGTCAGTCTAGAGAATGACATTGGGGGTCTACCAGAAAGGGGGGAAAGTCTATACTCTGTTTCCTTTACCAAGAGACAAGGCGACGAGTCACGCACGCTTGTGTGTATTCCTCCCGGTGCTTGTTGCAGTGATTGGTAACTGTAATTTAGTGCACATATTCGCTGTCACTAGTAACCTCTAGCACTGATTAATTTACTTCATCTCATTCAGGAAGTGCTAGATTTGATCACAAAAGTACACACTGACCAACTCGCATACATAGTATAGTACTATGAAGTCAACATGGTCAGACGAACGTGATAATCTCTCTAATCTTATTATTGTTCATAACGCGAGCTAACCCCTTGCACAATGTCCTTCGTTAGCTTCGTCTAATGGACCTTAGCTGCTCTGGATCCTGTCATCGTTCTTCCCACTGAAGATCCGGTTGAGGATCGCCGCCAGCCTGACGCCACCCTGAGCGATCCTCTTCTGAACGACCGGCAGCGCTTTGAAGAAGTACTCATCTGCATGCATTCAGTTTAGTCCCAAGATGATTGATCGACCACACTTCTTCCATAGAAACCATATACTATGTTCATCACTTCTTATTACCTTCTAAGTTGGAGCCATGGTCAGCGCCCACGTACGCGGGGCACGACAGCTCCGCGCTCTCCTCCGCATACCTGCAAACATTAGCTTCCGTCCATCAGCTTCTGAAGATTCAGAGCCGCGGCTTAAATTCGACTTATGCAGATTGCTTTGCTATGGTGAGCTTAATTACTTGTCAGCACAAGTCGTCGTTGGAGTATAACACGCTGCCCATTGGTTCTCTTCTCGACACCACTCGTTCTGTAGGAGAAAAGAAAAAGAAACTCACAAACTCAATCAAAGCTCAAGGTTGAGTGAAGATGAAGCCTGAAGTGATCGATAAGCTTACGGTAAGGTTATGCTTGATGGCGTTGATCATGGTTCTCATGTCGTCCTTGTAGAACCTGTTCATGGCCGTTTCGATGACGTTCACGTCCCACACCTGAAGATTTGTTTGACATGACAGGCGAACCAAGAAGATCAATGCATGGGTCCGGTTATAAGTGCTCGTTGATTGCACTGTGCAGCGGAGCGTAGTTACCTTGTGGAGGTTGGTCTTGGTTGTGTTGTACCAGGTGACGACGATGGTGTTGCCGCCGAGGTCGGCGGTGCGGCCGCAGTGCATGGGCTGGTGGATGTCGCCCAGGAAGTGCGACAGGAACAGCAGGCTCTCCGTCCGGTTATCTGAATGATACACCATGCGATCCGCGGTGAGACAAAGTTGTTGTGTGCTCCGTCAGTAGGTTTCAGTGTAAGTACATATGCTTACACGGGCTTGAGGAGTCTTGGAGGGCGGCGGTGTAGTTGTTGATGCCTCCGACGACGCACATGTCCTTCTCCCCTTTCGTCCCGTGGCAGTCCCCTGTTGAGTTCATTCAGATAAAAGGAGGTATCACTATCAGTGGCGTGTCCCGTTCAACAGATTTGGTTTGCTTCTGTAACATGCGCCCCGTATACAAGCTCCTGTAGTTGAAACCAGAGACGGGCGGCAACAAGTGGAAATACTTTTCAACTAGTACTAATATTAGTCACTGACACGAAACCGGATTCAGTTTTGCCATTTGAATAAGAAAGCAGTACTGAGTATTCCAAAATTAACACTAGATTAATGCAGTTCATACAATGAGATTCGTGCAGGTATAAAATATTTGTATGATATGATTATGGACCAAGAAATATGGCTAGTATGGTGCTTGCAAATCGATTAAAAACTACTCCGGTGGAGTACTAGTAGCAACTAAAAATTTCAGGATCTACAACAACACAAGCTTATGGAGTCAAAAAGGGTTCAGACAGACTTGAGAGTGCATCTATGTAATGTAGGACAGTAGGGGAGGAGCGAGCACGTACTGGCGTAGCTGAACTTGCAGTCGCCGGGGGTGTCGGCGAAGTGCAGGGAGCCGGACCACGGCATCTGGCGCCGCACGGCGTCCGGCCACGAGCACGCCGCCGCGAGCTCGCCGTCGGCCCACTCCGGCAGGAGCCCCTTCACCGCCGCCGACGCCTCGCCCGTCAGGAAGCCCTGCACGGAAGAATCGATCTCATCTCAGCCCCGGCATTATTCAGCTCACCCGCAAAACAAACAGATACGACTGACCATTGACCACCAGAGCTGGTCCGGTGGTTGACGCACGCACGCACGTACACGTACCTCGGCGATCTTGCAGGTCATGTAGTGGCCCTCCTCGCCCCACGCCCGCGCCGCCGGAGCCCTCGCCGCCGCCGCGGCGGCCAGGAGGACGGCCTGAAGCAGCCGGAGGAACCCCATCGCTTTCCCTAGCTTGGCCCTCTCTCTGTCCTTGCTGAAAAGGCTTTGCGTGTCCTCTTTGCGTGTTGCTGCCGCAGTAACTGACTGTGTGGCACGCCGACTCGTTTATAGTAGTACAACCGCACCGCCCACATGATAAAACATGACAGATTTCCGCGTGGTGGTGGAAGTAGAAGTGGATTTCACTTTCACCGGTGTGATGCGCGACATTGGTCCCAGTAAACAAGAGGTAGGGACTGGACTGGTAACTGGTTCGACCACCCACGTGAAGCTCGATTGCTCGGGGCACGCGACGCGAGCATCTCCCCTGCCCCTCTGCTCTCAACTGCAGGGAGTCATGGTGGCTGCAATTATGGGAGCACTCTGCTCTCAACTGAACAACGATAGTAAAGTACAGAGCATGCGTGCACACGCCTCTCTTAAACATGGATATTTTCCAGGATAAGGAGCGCGCCCGACTGGAGTTCTGGATCGGAGGTGCCCAATTGCACGGTTGCTGCATGCCATTTGCCAAGTTGAAAGCTGGCGTGCAGTAAACAAATATGCAGGTGTAGATCTCGACACGGTGTTCAACTTCACCATTCAACAAAAAAAGTAATAAGGGCATCGCTCACCTGCAATTCAATGTTATCCGCGTACATTTTAAAATAAATTTAAACTGACCGAACAAACTTCATCCAAACAGGATGATTTTCATATAAATCGAAGCGCTTTCATTATATTTTAGATAGTTTTTACTAAGAAAAAGGCCGGACCTAAACCTAGACTACAGCGGCCACCATGATCCAAGTCCTTGTTGTTCTCTTCCAGCTATCGTGTCCTCCATCCCGTCATCTGCATGAGCGGTGATCGGTGACGATATGACCCGTAAAATGAAGGTGTGGTCGATGGCGAGGAAGAGTAAAACATTGAAGATGAATCGGCCCACATAGGGCATAATGCCCCGTCGCCTCCCATGCCCTACTCATCATTGACGGAGTCCGTGCTCAGTCCGTCGCCATTGGACGTGAGTTCCACGACAAAAATGAAGGGGCCAACAATGTCATCATCCTAGCGCAGCCACACAGAGTTTAGCAGTGTTCTTCTCCGCGATCACCTCCGCATCCAGCTACGACGCATGTTTGTTGCGAGCAGTTCGTTGAGCGCGGGCGGCCTCATAGAAGGTCAGCTGCTCGACGACGAAGTTGGGATTACGTTATACATTTTCCGTATACACCAAGACCATTTTTTGTACATGTTTATCAGTTTACAATTACATGATTAACATTTCTTCAATTTTATGTTTTCATTTCTACTTTTTTTCATATATATTATACATTCTCATATAAATCTCAAGCATTTTTATATATGTTTAATACTTTTAAACGAATTGTTAACATTTAAAAAAATATATGTTTGGAATATTATTTCCAAATGCGTGTTTATTCTTTTCAAAACATACACTGATTTGTTTTTTGTTTGTTTGATACAAAACATTTCTTAAACGTCACCAAAAACGCATGATTTGTTTATTCACCAAATAGGGTGAGCAAAGCCTAAAGTTTTTTTCTACGGCCTACGGGCTGGCTTGGTAAGGACCGATATGGTTATTTCTTTCTTTTCGATTTATTGTTCTTTTTTTTTGGTTTTTTGTTTTGAAATATATTTTTTGAAAATGCATGTAGTTTTTAAAACTACATGTAATTTTTAAGTAGTTTATGATTTTGAAGATAAAATGATTCTTTGTGATATACTCCCTCCAGTCCAAAATGATGGTAGTATAAAATTATTTTATATTTTGGGACAGAGGGAGTTTTCCATAGAAAAATTGTAGTCCACGTGTTAAGGCTGGTCATAGTGGGGGGTAACATATAGTAGTATCATTTATATGATACTATTGTATGATACTACCTTCGTAATGCATAGTATCATAAAGTTGTATTATAGATGACCTTATTTATTGACATGCATGATACTACATATGTTACTTTAATCCTCTTTCTTTTAATTATCTACAATATCAGCATATTTGCTATTTCCAAATACATGATACTATCTTAATTACTTCTACTATGGCCAGCCTAATGTGCAAGCCTATTCGTGCACGCGAAGTCATTGTGAACTGTTCTACCAGCAACCAATCCATTGTCCATGCATGCATTAAGATTCATGCTGTGGATATTCTATTCTCATTTTTTTGCTATACTCCATCAATACAGCTAGTAGCCCCCACCTTTGTCCTTGATATGACCGGTATGGCAGCATGTGAGAACCCACTCTCTCCCTTCTCTCACACATAAATCCACTCTTTTATTTCACCCTAGTTAATTAAACCATCCATATTATTTTAAATATAAGTTTAATTTTAAAATAATTCATATATTTGAACTCCTGGCGCCAATACCTTTAGAACTAGACCAATCTTGGATAAATTTCAAACATGTTTTAATTTCAATGTTTCACATTTCATATGTGAAACAAACCCATTTCACTAGAAAAAATGTGAAAAAACATTTTTCATAGAAATATGTGAAACCAAGCTATTTCATAGAAAATTTTCTACCCAAATATGAAACTAAAATGTCAGCTCTTGAAATTGGTTATTTGAAAATGTGTACCAGTTTATTTCAATAGAGTCAAATATGTTATTTTTCAAAATTGTACAATTAAAATAGACGTGATTTTTATGAAAAAACCAGTGGAAAATGAATTTAAGGTTCTTAATTGTGAAATAGTAAATATAGAAAGTGAAATTGTAAAGTATCATTATGAAACTATTTTTGTGGGTGTCTTACCCCCCCCCCCCCTCCTCTCCGCGACCGCGTCGCCCCCGCGGGCGACCGGCCGCAGCCAACCTCCCCCTTCCTCTAGCCCCGCCCTCTTCCTCTCCTCTCCACCGCAGTCGCTAGCACCAGCGACCGGTCTAGCCCCGGGTTCGCTGGTGGCGGCGGCCCCCAGCCCTTCCCCTCCACGTGGCCCTCTGACGCGGGGCGGAGCTGCACCAGGGGGTGCTCGTAGGCGGCGGCGTTTCAGGTCACAGCGGGGCTCCCCTACGCGGCGTGGGCGGACGGATGGGCAGCATCGGCGGCGGCGGGGTGATGCTGCAGCGCAATCTGGTAGCGGCCTCCCGGCCCAGATCTGGGCCCTACGAGGCCCATCTGGGCCTGGACGGGCCAACACGGAGCGGGTTTGCGGTAGAAATTCTGGGAGTCGGGCGAGAGGCGATGAGCGGCTGGGTGCTGGTGACAGGGGCGGGCCCACCTCAATTCAAGGGTACTCGGTTGAATACCCATTAATTTTGACAAAAAATTAGGTATACATATTGTATATATACTGTTATGTATAAAAAAACAAAACTGATATGTTACGGATGCTAGTTAAGGAATTAAGCCCAACACATAGGCTCCTCAATCCTCGGGCGCACACGTACATGGCCCATAGCTACTCGGCCCAGCCGCCCACGAAAACGCATCTCAACGACGTACGCGTACATCGTGGCCGAAACATAGATCCATCAGAAGCTCGACGAACCGCAGTCTGCAGGCCAGCCGCCCCTGGTCGCCGCGGCGTCGCGACAAATCCCTTGCTCCCCGGCGCTACCTGATGTGCAAGCCTACGACCCTGCATCTGTATGGCTGCATCCCTTCTGTAGTGCTCTCTTTTCTGATCTCTAAATTTGAAGAAATAGGCAGCAGGCAAGGGGCAACAACCAACAGCAACAACAGATCGCTGATTCAGGTTCAAAGCCACCACGGCAAGTTAGATGGCACCCATAATTGCTAACTGGATGTACTAATGCATCGATTTTAGAATTGGCCGATTCTTAGTGGCACTGAAATCTGAATTCACCTCATCAATAAAAGAAAGAAATCTGAATTTATCTGTGACTATAGGTACAGACACGTTTTCTTCTCGCCGTTTGTCCAGCAGGCTGTTGCATGAGCAGAGTTTGAACTCTTAAGTAAGTTATTTTCACCACTTGTCTTTCTTATTTAATTATGGTGAAATTAAAGACTAGTTTGCAGTCAATTATGCATTGTATAGACATGAGAATTTGCAGTTTTATGTACAAGTTTGTAATGAGAGAACCAAGTTATTATCAATATTTATGAATATATTATATTATGTGGTATCTTTTATATAGTTCAAAACTAGTATAATATGCTTCTAGAATTGGATATACGCCCAAAAGGAAGGCCCTAGACTATCAAATATTTTTTTTCAAAATTGAATACACAGTTGTTAATTCCTGGGCCCGCCCCTGGCTGGTGACGCTGTTGCCAGCTCGCTGCAGCATGGCTGGCAGGGCTTAGCGGGCCCGATTGGGCCCCGTTGGGCCAGGGGTGGCCTGGTATGCCCTGCTGCCGTGTTCGGTCGGTGACCACGGCAGTGCCGTAGGCGCGGGCCTCCCGCACGTTTGCGATGGCGGTGGATCTCCTACCGCTTGATTTTGGTGTTATGATACGTCTTCAACGTATCTATAATTTTTGATGGTTCCATGCTATTATCTTGTCAACTTTGGATGTTTTAAATGCATTAATATGTTATTTTATATCTTTTTTGGGACTAACCTATTAACTCAGTGCCAAGTGTCAGTTTCTATTTTTTCCGTGTTTTTGATCTTTTTCAAAAAAGAATATTAAACGGAGTCCAAACGAAATAAAACCTGCGGATGATTTTTTCCATAACAGAAGATACGCAGGGGACTTGGGAACCAAGGCAGGAGACCTCGGGGGAGGTCACAAGTCCCCTAGCCGCGGCCTGGGGAGGGGGGCGCGCCTAGCATGCTTGTGGGCCCCACGTGGCTCCTTTGCCCTACCTCTTTCGCCTATAAATTCTCTAAAATCCCGAAACAAAAGAAAAGAACCACGAAAATACTTTTCCGCCGCCGCAAGCTTCTGTCTCCGCAAGATCCCATCTGGGGACCGTTCTGGTGCCCTGTCGGAGGGGGATTCGGACACGGAGGGCTTCTTCATCAACATCATTGCCTCTCCGATGATGCGTGAGTAGTTCACCACAAACCTTCGGGTCCATAGCTAGTAGCTAGATGGCTTCTTCTCTTTCTTGGATCTTCAATACAAAGTTCTCCATGATCTTCATGAAGATCTATCCGATGTAACCTTCTTTTACGGTGTGTTTGTCGAGATCCGATGAACTGTGGATTTATGATCATATTATCTATGATTACTATTTGAGTCTCCTCTGATCTCTTATATGCATGATTTCGTATCTTTTTAATTTTCTTCGAGTTGTGGGTTTCGTTTGGCCAACTTGATCTATAATTGTTGCAATGGGAGAAGTGCTTGGTTTTGGGTTCATACCGCGTGGTGTCCTCACATAGTGACAGAAAGGGTAGCGAGACACGCATCGTGTTGTTGCCATCAAGGGTAAAAAGATGGGGTTTATATCATATTGCATGAATTTATCCCCTACGTCATGTCATCTTGCTTACGTCGTTACTCTGTTTGTTATGAACTCAATACACTAGATGCATGGTGGATAGCGGTTGATGTGTAGAGTAATAGTAGTAGATGCAGAAAGTATCGGTCTACTTGTCTCGGACGTGATACCTATATGTATGACCATTGCCTTAGATATCATCATGACTTTGCGCGATTCTGTCAATTACTCGACAGTAATTCGTTCACCCATCATAATACTTGCTATCATGAGAGAAGCATCTAGTGAACACTATGGCCCTCGGGTCTACTTCACATCATCTATTCAGATCTATAAAATTACTTTGTTGCAATTTTCATCTTCAGATCTCACTTTATAGCGTTGGGTGCAAAGTTGTTTATTTTTGCGCAGGTACATTGGTGTCCCATCTTGATACTTCTACTGGATTGAAACCTTGATTCTCAAACTGAGAGAAATACTTATCGCTACTGTGTTGCATCATCTTTTTCCTCTTTAAGGAAAAATCAACGCAAGCTCAAGAGGTAGCAATAAGAATTTCTGACGCTGTTGCCGAGAAATATTCAAAGTGAAGCATATCCAAGTACCTATCGCAAACTCATCTCTTGCATTTACATTATTTGCCTTTTGCCTCTCGTTTTTCTCTCACCCATTTTTAAAAAAATAAAATTTACAAAAATATTTGCTTTTTTCGTTCGTCATTTTCTTTCGTTTGCTTTCTGTTCGTTTGTGTGCTTGTCTGTTTGCTAAATCACCATGTCTGAAAACACGGCCACCAGGGCGGTCACGCGGCTGCCGCCTTGCCCCGACGCGCTGAGCTCCAGTGCAGCGCTCCCGTTCGACCCACTGAGCTCCAGTGCAGCGCTCACGTTCGACCCGCGGACCAGCGAGCACAAGGTGGTCAGGCTGTTCATGCACTCGTGCTACGACAGGCAGCTCAGGGACAGGAGGAGCCTTGTCAAATGCGAGATGTACACTCTTGGGGGTGACCGGTGGAAGCCTGCTGCCGGAGGAGCGCCGTCCTCCGGAGACGCTCAAGCCGCCGTCGGACACGCATGTTTCCAGAAGCTGCCGCCGGTGTTCGTCAATGGTTCTCTGCACTGGCTCCTCCCTCCGTTGCTTCAAGAAACCATGTCCATCATGTCCTTCTCCATCACAGAGGAGGCTTTCGGATGGGTCCAGCCGCCGCCCTTCGTAGCGTCGGGTAACTCACACTTGGTGGAGCTTGACGGCCACCTGTGCATGGCCCGTGACCTTCGTGCCGATTCACCTACCATGCTGGAGATATGGAGGCTGCTGCAGCAGGGCTCTACTGCCTCTGGTGATTGGTCCCTGGATTATCGCATCGATTTGTCGGCGCAAACAACAAGAGAAGTTGTTATCGAGCTCGAAGAAATTCGTGTTGAGCCTCAGGTCGTCAGAGTCCTTGGTGTTACGGGCAATGATAGGTCGTCGGGGAAGAAGATCATCATTGGCACGACGGCGCAACACGAGGTGCATGCCTGCGATGCCGCCTCCGGAACGACCGAAACCATTTTCTCAGTCGAGGACACAAACCTAGGCTATCAAGCCGAGTCGTCTTGTCTCCATCTCTGCTTGTTCAAGGAAAATCTTGCTCCGGTCCATAGAACAGACGAGGAGAGATCATGGTCATCTCCCGTGGATAAGGCTGTCAAGGAGATCTTGGTCCTTTTTGGATCCATGTGCTAGAGTTAGTTTGAGCTAGTCGAGGCTCAAATAGCTCTAAAGTATCAAACATGAGGGTTAGATTAGAGCTAGTTGCATCTAACTCACTCAAGAAAACTATCCAATCCAAGAGGTGCTAATTGGAGCTAATTTTCATGGGGCTCACTAAAAAGTTACTTTTCTCTCTCTATTCTATCAACCAAGATGTGTTAATTGGAGCTAGTTCTTGTGAGTTCCATTAAAAAATCGCTTTTCTCTCTCCATCAAGTATATCTATTGTCAATCTAACCCTTGTTGGAATTAAACACGAAAGAACGTGGCCATGTCGGATTCAATACATGCATGTACGTATCCGGCTAGGTTTCGAAGCAATGACCGTATAGGAGTAGTATTAGCAGGCTAGCTAATATATATACGCGTGCACCTCACCCCTTGTAATCAGATCGAGATAGAGCAATAAAGAAAACTAACAGGCACGATACGTGCCTGAGGCAATACGCCAAGTGTCTCGCGTTTTGTGTGTTGCTTCTACCGTAGTTGATCGATCAAGGCTAGCTTTACACACAGGGTGGGTCGATCTACTTCTTTGCACTGCGCTGCATCGTGTATCTCGGTGTAAAGTATCTCGTCGAGTTCGTCAGCGAGCTTCGTTCGTCATCGTCGTTCGTCGTCGGTCGTCGCGTGTCGTCGGAAAGTACTCGACAACACGGTCTGGGCCAACAATTGGTATCTAGAGCAAGGTTGATCTTCTAGTAACGGAAGATCATGTCGAAGGACGACAAGGATAAGCAGCTGGCGACGTACTCCGGTGCGGCTAAAGTATTTGCTGCTCCAGCGAGTTCGTCGTACCCACGATTTGACCGCGAGAACTTCGGGGTCTGGAAGGCACTGATGGAGTGTGGTCTCCGCGCCAACGTGTTGTGGGACGCAGTCGATCCAGGAGGCGACGCTTTCAAGAAGGGGGGAGCCGAGCACTGGAAGGATCGGCAGGCGGCATCGGCGATTTACTCGGTGATGTCGATGGATGTCCTCCAACACCTGATCGCCAAAGAAACGGCGAAGGAGGTGTGGGATACCTTGAAGCTCATGTTCGAGGGACACGACCGCGTCAAGCAAGCCAATCTCCAAACTCTCTTAAGGAACTATGAGACTTTGGTCATGGGCGACAATGAGTCCGTGGACGCGTTCGCTTCACGCGTTGCTACTCTCGTCAATCGGATCCGCGCACTTGGAGAAAACCTCACGGAGGCCTCGGTTGTCCGTCGGTTCTTGCGCGCGGCTCCTCCCCGGTACCTGCAAATTGTCACGGCGATCGAGCAGTGCGTCGATCTCGCGACACTCTCCATTGATGATCTCGTCGGACGCTACAAGGCTCACGACGAGCGTATGCGGTATAGTCTCGGGGACGGGAAGAATGATGAGCATGTCATGCTCACGCGGGCTCAGTGGCAAGCGTTGGACTCAAGGAAAGGAGGTGAGGTCTCAAGCAAAAACACTCGCCAAGATCGTGCGCCAAACGAACAAATTCAGAAGAACGCCAGTGACGGCGCTCCGAAGAAGAAAAAGAAGTTCGACAAGCGCAAGATCAAGTGTCACAACTGTGGCATAATGGGGCACTTCAAGTCGGAGTGCAAGAAACCACCGAAGGAGAAAGCTTTCATGGCCAAGGAAGGCGATGATGGCGACATGATGCTCATGGTCGAAGTATGCGAGCTAATGGACGAGGATAGTCCAACTCCTAAGGCGCCAGCTACGGAGGTTGTTACGCTCATAGAGGAGGCAGTTTTTCTTCATGACAAGAAGAGGATAAACTCGGCGAGGCACGTGTGGTACCTCGACACGGGAGCTAGCAACCACATGACCGGCGACAAGGACCAGTTTTCTGAGCTCAGACTTTCGGTGGGAGGCACGGTTCGGTTCGGCGATGGACGGACCGTTGACATCGCAGGGCGAGGTACTGTCCTGTTTGAGGTGAAGAATGGCAGCCACAAGGTACTCACGGATGTTTACTATATTCCCAAGCTAAAGAGTAGCATCATAAGTCTTGGCCAGCTCGAGGAGCGTGGTTGCAAGATTGTGCTCGAAGATGGCTATCTATGGGGGTATGATCGTCAGAGGATGCTAATTATGAAGGTGCAGAGGTCACCGAACAGACTTTACATCCTCAACTTGTCTCGTGTGGATCCAGTATGTCTCTTGTCGAGCATGGATGACTCGGCATGGAAGTGGCACGCACGCTACGGACATCTAAATTTCCAGGCTCTTCGGCAACTTGGACAAAAAGAGATGGTACGTGGTCTACCATGCATCGAACATGTCGACCAAGTGTGCGACGGTTGTCTTATTGGGAAACAAAGGAGGGCCCCGTTCCCAAGAGAGGGAAACTTTAGAGCGAGTAAAGTTCTTGAGTTGGTCCACGGAGATTTGTGCGGGCCGATTACACCGGCCACCCCTGCCGGAAATAGATATTTCCTGCTCATCGTCGACGACTTCAGCAGATACATGTGGATTGTGTTGTTGAAGACGAAGGATCAAGCTTTGGAAGCCTTCAGGATAGTAAAGATGGCGGCCGAAGTGGAATCCGAAGCCAAGATGAAGGCCCTCCGTACCGATCGAGGGGGTGAGTTCAAGTCTCGTGAATTCACAAGATTCTGCGAAACACACGGGATCAAGCGGTATCTTACGGCTCCATATTCACCACAGCAAAATGGTGTTGTGGAGCGGAGGAACCAAACTGTGGTGGCGATGGCACGGAGCATGTTAAAGAGTAAAGGCATGCCAGGGAAGTATTGGGGTGAGGCGGTCAATACGGCCGTTTATTTGCTGAACCGGGCTCCAACCAAGAGTGTGGTTGGAATGACGCCATACGAAGCATGGTACGGACACAAGCCCGCGGTTGATCATCTTCGTACTTTCGGGTGCGTGGCGCATGTGAAGACAGTGGCGGGGCATACTAGCAAATTGGCGGATCGGAGTACTCCAATGATAATGGTTGGCTATGAAGCTGGCACAAAGGCGTACCGTGTGTGCAACCCGTCGAACAACAAGGTGGTTGTGACGCGTGATGTGGTCTTTGAAGAAGCGAGGTCATGGAATTGGAACTCCACCGAGCAAGTATACCCGTCATCAGATGACATTTTTAATGTCGTTTACGACGAACCTGAACATACAGAAGCTGACGATCAACTGAAGAGGTCGTCGGGACAGAGCGATCCTCCGAACGCAGGTGCTACTGAAAACACGCCAGCTAGGTCGGCCGTGTCGCTTGAGCCCGCGATCAGCACGTCCTCTAGCGATGCTGGGTCTACATGCAGCCACCGAGGCAAGGGAGCCATACAAGCTGCAGCCTGCAGCACGCCTGACAGTGTCCCCCATAGCGCTGGTAGCCCAGGCCGTGGCACCTCTCCTGGAGGTTCACGTGATGGTGGTATGACCCACAGTACACCAAGCCACGTGCATGGGGCTGATGGTTCTCTTGTACGTGCACCAGTTTCACCTGGTTCACCTCGTGGATGTGTAGCCAGCCCAGGGGTGCTCCAATCGCCAGAAATCGGAAGTGTGGCAACTTCAGCAGAAAATTCTTTGTCTTCGACGAAAGAGGAGACGAGGGAACGCCCGCCAACACCAGTACGTCTGCGATCAGTGGTGGATTTATATCCGAAGGAAACATTTCAAACTATAAATCCGGTGAAAATTAAGAGAAGAGGACGACAATGTTTGCTTAGTGTCGAGGAACCGACAAAGTTTGAAGAAGCAAACACGGAGGAGTGTTGGCGTCGTGCTATGGATGAGGAGTTGGGGTCGATCCGAGACAACAAAACATGGGAGCTCGTGGATCCTCCCAGCGGCCATAAAATTATAGGGCTCAAGTGGGTGTACAAGGTCAAAAGGGATGCCGATGGAAATCTTGTGAAATACAAAGCAAGGCTCGTAGCTAAGGGATACGTGCAAGAGCAAGGTGTGGATTTCGAAGAAGTGTTTGCTCCAGTTACAAGGATGGAATCGGTGAGGCTAGTTATAGCTCTTGCGGTTCAAGAATCTTGGAGGCTACATCACATGGATGTAAAATCCGCGTTTTTGAACGGGGAGTTGGAAGAAGAAGTTTATGTCAAGCAACCACCGGGGTACATCAAAGATGGAGAGGAACACAAGGTGCTGAAACTACACAAGGCATTGTACGGGCTATGTCAAGCTCCTCGGGCATGGAACATCAAGCTTGACCGTACACTGGTTTCTCTTGGTTTTGAGAAAAGTCCACTCGAGCATGCTATGTATAAGCGAGGCAAAGGCAAGGATCGTCTCTTAGTGAGCATCTATGTCGACGATCTTTTGATAACCGGAGCACATGAGGAGGAGATTGCTAGATTCAAGCTACAAATGAAGGAGCTATTCAAGATGAGTGATCTAGGGCTCTTGAGTTACTATCTCGGGATTGAGGTACAACAAAAGCCTGAGGGGATCACACTATGCCAGGAGGCATATGCAAAGAAGATTCTTGAAAGTTGTGGCATGGAGGACTGCAAACCAACTTTTGTTCCGATGGAGCCTCGTCTTAAACTTAGCAAGAGAAGCAAAGCACCCGTGGTTGATGCAACGGAGTATAGGAGTGTGGTCGGAAGTCTAAGGTATCTTGTGAATACACGACCAGACTTGGCCTATTCCGTTGGCATAGTGAGTCGCTTCATGGAAGCACCCACGAAGGAACATTGGGCAGCTGTGAAACATATACTCAGATACATAAAAGGGACAACAAACTTCGGTTGTGTCTATTTGAGAGGGAAGAAGAAGGAGATGGTGGAGCTACTTGGCTATAGTGATAGTGACCTGGCAGGAGATGTGGACGACCGTAAAAGTACCTCGGGAGTGGCATATTTCTTGGGCGGGAGCATAGTGAGTTGGCTATCACAAAAGCAGAAGGTGGTCGCATTATCATCCTGTGAAGCGGAGTATATTGCAGCTGCAACCGCGGCGTGTCAAGGTGTGTTTTTAGAAAGGCTACTCGGTGACCTCACACACAAGGAACCGAAAGGAATGGTGCTCTATGTTGACAACAAGTCTGCGATTGCTCTATGTAAGAATCCAGTGCATCATGACAGGAGCAAGCACATTGATACGAGGTATCACTACATACGGCAGTGCGTGGAAGAAGGCAAGATTAAAGTCAACTACGTTTGCACCGATGATCAGCTTGCAGATATCCTGACCAAGTCTTTGGGACGACAGAAGTTTACAGAGATGCGGAGAAGGATCGGCGTCCAAGCTGTGAAGTGAGGACATCGTGTTTAGGGGGGGTGATTGTTGGAATTAAACACGAAAGAACGTGGCCATGTCGGATTCAATACATGCATGTACGTATCCGGCTAGGTTTCGAAGCAATGACCGTATAGGAGTAGTATTAGCAGGCTAGCTAATATATATACGCGTGCACCTCACCCCTTGTAATCAGATCGAGATAGAGCAATAAAGAAAACTAACAGGCACGATACGTGCCTGAGGCAATACGCCAAGTGTCTCGCGTTTTGTGTGTTGCTTCTACCGTAGTTGATCGATCAAGGCTAGCTTTACACACAGGGTGGGTCGATCTACTTCTTTGCACTGCGCTGCATCGTGTATCTCGGTGTAAAGTATCTCGTCGAGTTCGTCAGCGAGCTTCGTTCGTCATCGTCGTTCGTCGTCGGTCGTCGCGTGTCGTCGGAAAGTACTCGACAACACGGTCTGGGCCAACAACCCTTTCATCCAAACACCTTTTTAACTAGAGTTAGTTTATGATCAGTCATGAGCTAAAAACTAACTCTAACTTCTAGCTAAGTTAGAGTATTCAAACAGGGCCCTTGCTCCGGCTTCCTGCTAAATCTGTCACGCGATTCAAAACTGTCTGCAGGCAGTGGCGCGGGCTGATCGAGGGTGACGCCTGCATGCGCTCATACCTAGAAAATGGACAAGGGGCCAAACATCATGCTCGTGGGCAAGGGCACCGAACGGTCGCGCTTCCGATTCACCCCGCTGAAGAAATGACTTTCCGAGGGATCCAAGTCCAACGAAGGCGCAAGACTAGAGACCAAGGTGGTTTGCTCCAAGCCTTGCCATGGCTTGAACCTTGTAAGCACCGAAGAAGAAGACTATCTTTACAACCCTTGCACAGGTTACTACTACAAGATCCCTTCAGACCCGGAGTCATTTGCGCGTACGCCATGGGAAGAAAGGCCCGGTGATGGTTACGCCGGCAGACAGAACTCTGCCTTCTCAATTGGCTTGGGTTTCAATCCGTTGAATCAGGAGCATATAGCTATATTCATTTTCTACCAGCAGAAGGACTTCGGATCTCGTGGTTAGGGTTTTTTCATTGTTCTGACCCACGAGACGGAAATAATGCACAGAATAAACTCGATCTGAAACTATTTCACGATCTAACCCTTTTAGAAACGTCAGAACCCGTGACGTTGCTGGTGTACATAGAAACGTCAGTCTATCGTGGTGTTTCCGGTCCACATTCAGACGTCAGTCTAGCTCGCGTTGCAAATCACCTAGAAACGCTGTTGAGAATAAGTTTCAGTTTCAGTTTTAGCTCGTCAGGGTTTTAGGTGTCGTAAAATTCAGTTTCGTCAGAGTTGTTTTAGTCAGACGATGACGCGATCTGTGCGTCCGCGTCGCGAGTCCTTAGGAGAGCCGTGCGCTCGATCCAAGTCGTGGGATGGCACGACTTAGTCGGGATCATGGCGATAGCCACGGCAAGTTTGTTATTCCCTGCATAATAAGAGGAAGAAAAACGCCAGAAAAGCAGTAAGTTGAACACTGCACAAAATCTCCTGAGTTCATCAGTAGTTTATCCTCTTCCCTGCGCGGATTCCACCTTCGTTCGATAGCGAGTGAGTAGTGGTATAGCTGAAAATTGGTATCAGAGCTTTGTTGATCCATACCTGTCAGAGGGATGCCGAAGATTGGAGGAGGCGACGCGTCGAAGAAGGCCGCCGACGGCGCTGACGACGCGCCCAAATCCACTCTGTCCCTCCCGCGCTCCGGGCGTGATCTCGGCGGCGGCTCGGGCACGGCGTGGCCCACGCTGACGAGGACTAACTACAACTCGTGGTCGCTGCTGATGAAGGTGATCCTTCAGGTGCGACACCTGTGGGACGTCATCGACACCGGAGTAGGCGACTTCGACGACGATCGCATGGCACTGGAGGCTATCCTCCGGGCCGTGCCGCAGGAGATGATCCCCATGCTCGCCATCAAGGACACGGCGAAGGAGGCATGGGACGCAATCAAGACGATCCGAGTAGGGGCTGATCATGTCCGCGACTCGAAGGCCCAGAACTTCCGCAAGCAGTACGAGGATCTCAGGTTCAAACCTGGTGAGTCCGTCGATGATTTTGGGTTGCGCCTGCAGGAGCTCGTCCATCAGTTGGACGTCCACGGCGACCCCATCGACGACAAGAAGGTGATTCTCAAATACCTGCGGATCGTGCCGAAGAGGTACAGGCAGATGGCGCGGTCGATCGAGAGCCTCCTCGATCTGAACACCATGTCCATCGAAGAGCTCACCGGGCGTCTCAAGGTCTGCGAGGAAGACGACGACGATGAGCCGGCGGGCGCCGCTAACGACGGCCAGCTGCTGCTCACAAGGGAGCAGTGGCGCGCGCGTGAGAAGGAGGACACTCCCTCTGGGAGTGGCGGTGGAGGTGGAAACCGCCGCGACAAGGGACGCGGCCACGACGGCGCGCGTGACAAACCGCGGGGGGGGGGGGGGCACAGGGGCTGCCCGCGATGACAAGTGCCGCTACTGCGGCAAACTCGGGCACTGGGACCGGGAGTGTCGCAAGAAGAAGCGCGAAGAAGCCCACCTCGTGAAGGAAGGGGGCGAGGAAGAGCCCGCGGCATACCTTGCGGCACAACTGAACCTCGTCCTCACCGTCGACGCGTGGGAGCAGGACGGCGAGCGGGTGTTCCTGAACGAGGAGCAGGCGATCGTACGGCTCGGGGAAGACCAAGAGCCGGTCGACGTTCCCTGGTACCTTGACAGCGGCGCATCGAACCACATGACCGGCAGCCGCGCTGCTTTCGCTGATCTGGACACCAAGATCGTCGGCACCGTGCGCTTCGGCGACAACTCCATCGTCGACATCAAGGGGCGCGACACGGTGGTGATCTCGGTGAGCAGCGACGAGCATCGTGCTCTCACTGATGTCTATTTCATCCCCAAGCTCAAGACCAGCATCGTGAGCCTGGGGCAGCTCGATGATAGCGGGTGCCCGTCTTCGATCCGCGGCGGCTACATGACGGTGTGGGATCGGCAAAACCATCTACTCGCGAAGGTACCACGCTCGCCAAATCGTCTCTACAAAGTCAATCTGAAGATTGTGCAGCCTGCTTGTCTCTCTGTGCGCCGTGGCGACACGGCCTGGACCTGGCACGAACGCCTCGGACATCACAACTTCGGCGCTCTCCGCACCATGTCCTGCAGCGGCATGGTTCACGGCCTGCCGAAGATCGGTCACGCCGACCAGCTATGCGATGCTTGCTTGGCGGGGAAGCAGAAGCGCGCGTCCTTCCCGCAGGCGGCAAAGTTCAGGGCGACGGCGCGTCTGGAACTTGTCCACGCCGACCTCTGCGGGCCGATCTCGCCGGCAACCCCGGGCGGGAAACGTTACTTTCTCCTGATGGTGGATGACTACAGCCGTTACATGTGGCTGGCGATGCTCTCCACCAAGCACGAAGCGGAGATGGCGATCAGGCGCATCAAAGCAGCAACAGAGGTTCAGAGTGGGTGCGTGCTACGCACCCTGCGCACTGATCGGGGAGGGGAATTCACATCTCGCTCCTTCGACGATTTCTGCGCCGACAATGGTGTCCAACGCCACCTCACCGCGCCGTACACTCCACAGCACAATGGTGTTGTCGAGCGGCGGAACCAGACGGTGGTCGCCTCCGCAAGAAGCATGCTCAAAGGGAGAAGCGTTCCCAGTGCGTTTTGGGGGGAGGCGGTGACGACAGCAGTATACCTGCTGAACCGCTCCTTCACGCACGCAGTCGACGGCAAGACTCCCTTCGAGCTCTGGCACGGGACGTCGCTGAGTCTGCATCATCTCCGCGTATTCGGCTGCGTCGTCCACGCCAGAACAGCGCGGCCACATATCAAGAAACTTGAAGATCGAAGCAAGAAGATGGTGCTGCTTGGCTACGAGCCAGGCACCAAGGCGTGGAGGGTGTTCGATCCCCTGACCCAGCGTGTGCACGTCACTAGGGACGCTGTCTTCGACGAAGCGGCGTAATGGAGCTGGGAGGGCGCCGGCATAGAGACGCAGAACGGCGACTTCGACATCGCCTACACTCCACCGACTACGGGCCTACGCGGCTCAGAAGGCGCACATGAGAGCGCACCAGCCCCGCCACCGAGCGCTCCAGCGGAGGTAGACGACGAGGATGACGTGGAGGCGCCACCTGCTACGCCTCCGCCAATGGAGACACCCGCAACTCCTCCCGTCGCTACACCGCCTGTGCCACCGCGTGCAGGGGTGGAGTTCGCCACACCAGGAGCCGACAACACACCCACTGCGGAGGAACGGGACTCTCCTATGCGAAGGTATAGAACCCTGGCAAACATAGAAGAAGAGCTAAAGCAGGATCTCTTCCTTGCAGAAGGGGAGGAACCTGCAACACTTGCAAAGGCCCAGTCCGAGGCAGGATGGCGGGCGGCAATGGCCGAGGAGATGGCCGCGATCAAGGAGAACAACACGTGGGAACTCGGCGATCTCCCCGCCGGCCAACGTCCCATCGGGCTCAAGTGGGTCTACAAGCTGAAGAAAAACCCGGCGGGAGAAGTGGTACGGCACAAGGCGAGGCTCGTCGCTAAGGGGTACCCACAGCGCGCCGGCATCGACTTCGACGAGGTCTTCGCTCCAGTGGCGCGCCTGGATTCCGTGCGCGTCCTCGTCGCCGTAGCAGCTCACCACAGCTGGGAGGTGCACCACCTTGACGCGAAGAGCGCATTCCTGAATGGCGACTTGACGGAGGTGGTGTACGTCTCCCAGCCCCCCGGCTTCGTCGTCAGTGGCATGGAGGGCAAGGTGTTGCGCGTGAAGAAAGCGATGTACGGTCTTCGTCAGGCACCACGGGCATGGAACTCCAAGCTCGAGCACACTCTTCGTTCACTAGGGTTTACCCGATGCCCCTCTGAACATGTTGTGTACGCTCACGGAGGAGAAGGCTCGCGTCTGCTGCTGGGAGTATACGTTGACGACTTCAGCAGAACGGCAAGGTCACGCTCTGCCAATCTGCATATGCCGCCAAGCTGCTGGAGAAGGCAGGCATGGTGGACTGCGCTACAGCACAGGTGCCCATGGAGCCGCGCCTGAAGCTTAGCAAGACAAGCTCAAACCCGCCGGTGGACGTGACGCTCTACCGCTCCATCGTCGGCAGTCTTCGCTACCTGGTGCACAGCAGGTCGGACATCGCCTTCGCTGTGGGGTATGTGAGTCGATTCATGAAGAAGCCCATGACAAAGCATCTGAGCGCTGTCAAATATCTCCTCCGCTACATCGCTGGCACCAAGAACTACGGGTACGTGATCCATAGCAGTAGCAAGCAGCTCAAGCTCGTAGGTTATAGCGACTCGGATCACGCTGGTGATTTAGATGATCGCAAGAGCACGACGGGCAGTCTCTTCCTCATCAACAGCTGCCCGGTGACCTGGCAGTCTGTGAAGCAGCAGGCAGTAGCCCTGTCGTCATGCGAGGCCGAGTATATGGCTGCCTCCGCTACGGCGTGCCAGGCTGCATGGCTCCGGCGCCTCCTAGGGGAGCTGCTGAGCAAGGAGGAGGAGACGGTGAAGATCTACATCGACAACCAGAGTGCTATCCAGTTGATCAAGAACCCAGTGTTCCATGAGCGCAGCAAACATATTGATACGCGCTTCCACTACACCAGGAGGTGCGTCGAGGAAGGCAAGATCGCCGTCGAGCACATCGGCACCACCAATCAACTCGCCGACATTCTCACCAAGTCTCTTGGAAGAATTCAGTTCCAGGACCTACGAGGAAGGATCGGCATCACCAACATCACCAAGGACTAAAACTTAGGGGGAGATTTGTTGAGAATAAGTTCCAGTTTCAGTTTTAGCTCGTCAGGGTTTTAGGTGTCGTAAAATTCAGTTTTGTCAGAGTTGTTTTAGTCAGACGATGGCGCGATCTGTGCGTCCGCGTCGCGAGTCCTTAGGAGAGCCGTGCGCTCGATCCAAGTCGTGGGATGGCACGACTTAGTCGGGATCGTGGCGATAGCCACGGCAAGTTTGTTATTCCCTGCATAATAAGAGGAAGAAAAACGCCAGAAAAACAGTAAGTTGAACACTGCACAAAATCTCCTGAGTTCATCAGTAGTTCATCACTAGTGGGAAACGGGCCTTTGGCCGGGACCCTTTAGTCCCGGCCTGCCTCTGGGCCGGGACTAAAGGCCCGGCCACGTCGCCCCAATTCTCAATGCCTCCCTCGAGGCTTTAGTCCCGGCCCGTAAGGAGCCTTTAGTCCCAGTTCGTGTCCCAAACCGGGACTAAAGGGCTATGCGGTGGGCAGCCCGCATGTGCGCCACCTTTAGTCCCGGTTTGTGTCTCAAACCGGGACTAAAGTCCTCTGCCTATATATAGAAGAGCCCCCTCTCCCCTCTTCCTTGCATTTTTCTTGGATGGAGGATTGTGGGTGTGTGCTAGCTCTCCACTTTTTTTTGATGCACTAGAGGCATTTGTTGAAATGTGTGTTAGAGCGATGCCGCTTCAATTCACCGAACACAACTACGATATGAGATGCCTGAGCCACGCTTAAACATCTTCCTCTTTATTTCTACTTATTCTAAAAGGTTAGCAACTATATTTCCTCGTTTAGACCGTGCGGTACTAATTTTTAGGATCGTGATTGTATTTGATATACTGTCGTATAACACAGATGAGCCATCCATGGATGTACGATGATCGACGCACAGCCGCTTACAGAGAAGGCGTGCATTCTTTTCGAGATGCAGCCGATGCGAACAAGCATGGTGGTGGCTTTATGTTTTGTCCATGTGTTGAATGTCGAAATGAGAAGGATTACACTTCCTCAAGAGTCACTCAGAGCCACCTGCTTCGGTCCGGTTTTATGTCGGGCTATAATGTTTGGACCAAGCACGGAGAAAGAGGGGTTATGATGGAAGACGACGATGAAGAAGAAGAGAACGATGATGACAACTACCGATCTATGTTCCCTGAGTATGTTGATACTGCAATGGAAGACAATGAAGAAGAAGATCAGGATGAAGAACGGGAACCAGATGAGCCCGCTGATGATCTTGGCCGGGTCATTTCTGATGCACGGCGAGGTTGCGACACAGAAAAGGAGAGGTTGCAGTTCGAGCAGATGTTACAGGACCACAACAAATTGTTGTACCCAACTTGTGAAGATGGCCAGAAGAAGCTGGGTAGCACACTGGAATTGCTGAAGTGAAAGACAGAGACCGGTGTGACTGACTCGTCATTCGAAAAGTTGCTGGTACTGATGAAGAAGATGCTTCCAAGAAAGAACGAATTGCCCGCCAGCACGTACGAAGCAAAGAAGCTTGTCTGCCCTCTAGGATTAGACGTGCAGAAGACACATGCATGCCTTAATGACTGCATCCTCTACCGTGGTGAGAAGTACGAGAATATGGATAAATGCCCGGTATGCACTGCATTGCGGTATAAGATCAGAAAAGATGACCCTGGTGATATTGAGGGCGAGCCACCCAGGAAGAGGGTTCCTGCCAAGGTGATGTGGTATGCTCCTATAATACCACGGTTGAAACGTCTGTTCAGAAATAAAGATCATGCGAAGTTGTTGTGATGGCACATGGAAGATCGTATGGAAGACGATAAGTTGAGGCACACCGCTGATGGTCGGCAGTGGAGAAAAATCAAGAGAGAGTTCCCGAGATTTGCAGCTGATGCAAGGAACTTATGGTTAGGTCTGAGTACAGATGGCATGAATCCTTTTGGGGAGCAGAGTTGCAGTCACAGCACCTGGCCCGTTACTCTATGTATCTACAACCTTCCTCCTTGGTTGTGCATGAAGCGGAAGTTCATTATGATGCCAGTGCTTATCCAAGGTCCATAGCAACCCGGCAACGATATTTATGTGTACCTAAGGCCATTAGTTGATGAACTTTTACAGCTGTGGGCCGAACCAGGTGTACGTGTGTGGGACGAGCACAAACAAGAGGAATTTGACCTTCGAGCGTTGCTTTTCGTAACCATCAATGATTGGCCTGCTCTTAGTAACATTTCAGGACAGTCAAACAAGGGATACAATGCATGCACGCACTGTTTGGATCAGACAGAAAGTATATATCTGGACAAATGTAGGAAGAATGTGTACCCGTAGAATCGTCGTTTTCTTCCGCCCAAGCACCCCTTAAAGAAAAAAGGCAAGCATTTCAATGGCAAGGCAGAACCCCGGGGGAAGCCTGTCATCCGTACTGGTGCTGAAGTATTTGATATGGTCAAAGATTTAAAAGTAATATTTGGAAAGGGTCCTGGCAGCCAACCTGTTCCTAACGGCCCTGATAAGCGCGTACCCATGTGGAAGAAGAAATCTATATTTTGGGAGCTACCCTACTGGGAAGTCCATGAGGTCCACTCGGCAATCAACGTGATGCACCTGACGAAGAATCTCTGCGTGAATATTCTAGGCTTCCTGGGCTTGTATGGGAAGTCAAAAGATACACCGGAAGCACGGGAGGACCAGGAACGTCATAAAGGAAGAGATGGCATGCATCCAGGGCAGTTTCAAGGGCGTGCCAGCTACGCTCTTACTAAGGAAGAGAAGGAAATCTTCTTTGAAGTCCTTTTCAGTATCAAGGTCCCGACTGGCTTCTCGTCGAATATAAAGGGAATCGTAAATATGAAAGACAAAAAATTCCAAAACCTAAATTCTCATGACTGCCACGTGCTTATGACGCAATTGCTTCCGGTTGCATTGAGGGGAATTCTACCGGAAAATGTTCGCCTGGCAATTGTGAAGGTATGTGCATTCCTCAATGCAATTTCTCAGAAGGTAATCGATCGAGAAAGTCTATCAGGGTTACAGATTGATATGGTCCAATGTCTGGTCAGCTTTGAGTTGTTGTTCCCGCCATCCTTCTTCAATATAATGACACACCTCCTAGTTCACCTAGTCGAAGAGATTAGAATTCTCGGTCCTGTGTTTCTACACAATATGTTCCCCTTCGAGAGGTTCATGGGAGTCTTAAAGAAATATGTTCGTAACCGTGCTAGGCCAGAAGGAAGCATCTCCAAGGGCTATGGAACAGAGGAGGTCATTGAGTTTTCTGTGGACTTTCTTCCTGACCTTAAGCCGATTGGTGTTCCTGAATCTCGGTATGAGGGTAGGCTGACAGGAAAAGGCACACTAGGAAGGAAAGCAAAAGTATGTATGGACGGGCATTCTTTCTCTCAAGCACACTACACAGTTCTATACAATTCCACCGTGGTTGCTCCGTATATCGTGAGACACAAGAATATTCTACGCTCCGAAAACCCGGGGAAGGCTGACTTTTGGATTAAAGGGGAACACGAGAAGACTTTCGGCAGTTGGTTGCAGACACATCTCATGAATGACGACACCGTTGGAGATCAGCTGTACTGTTTGGCCAGGCCACCATCTTCGACTATATGTACTTTCCAAGGGTATGAGATAAATGGGAATACATTTTACACGGTTGCCCAAGATAAAAAAAAGAGCACCAACCAAAATAGTGGTGTCCGCTTTGATGCAACAGACGAGAATGGGCACTGTTTGGAAACATATTACGGGTACATAGAGGAGATATGGGAACTTGACTATGGACCTACATTTAAGATCCCTTTGTTTCGGTGCAAATGGGTGAAGCTGACAGGAGGCGGGGTAGTTGCAGACCAAAAGTACGACATGACAACAGTGGATCTCAACAATCTTGCGTACATGGACGAACCATTTGTCCTAGCCAATGATGTCGCACAGGTTTTCTATGTGAAGGACATGTATACAAAAACGAGAAAAAGAAATCAACAAAAGAAGATATCGTTCGATGAGCCGAAACGAGGCCCGGCTAGAAAGTTGGATGCACGGACGCATTACACCTTTGAGGTGATATTGCCTACGGGCGAACCCAAGCTTCCTAAGAATGCTGCTGACACATTCAAGAAGCAATGCGGAGTTCTCTTTAGGGATCACGTCCCGATCAGTGTTCGGGAGTGGAACAAGCGCAAAGGGGCAGCCGATAGTGACTATGTCGCTGAAAGGTACAAAGATAATCTTTGGAATGATCTCATGTCACATTTCAACCTGCCAGAATATGAGAATGAAGACGCCGCAGACAAACTGAGGGCCAAAGTCAAGCAGTGGACTCTAAAGAAGATGGCCGAACTGTTCCGTAGCTGGAAGAAGAAGCTATGGAAAAACTATCTCAAGACAAAGAAAGTGCCAGTATTCGAGGGGTATCTAGCCAAGCAGGCGAATCACTGGAAGGCATTTCAAGAGTACAAGGAGTCAGAAGATGCCCAGGCATTATCAGAAAAGAACAAGATAAATGCCGACAAGAAGAAATATCACCACAAGCTGGGGCCAGGGGGCTATGAGACTGCCATCCCAAAGTGGGATAAGAAAGAGCAAGATCTGCTAGATAAAGGCATCGTACCTGAACCACTCCGTGATGAGTGGGAATTGAGAGCAAGAAATTGGTTCCTTGCGCATGGTGGTTCGTACGACGAAGAAACAGGGGACCTCATCTGCAGTGACGGTCTTAGGATACCCAGGGAGAATTGGAAAAGGATAGTGAAAGAAATTAAGGAGGGAAAAAGAAAGTTCACTGCAGATAGAGAGAAAGATTTGCTCACACTGGTCCTCGGCAATGACGAACATGGAGGACGAACGCGAGGCTTCGGTCCTTCTTACCCGTGGTGGCTTGGTTTTTTTGCCAGAGACCAAGACACTTACAGAAGCCGAGAGAGAGAGCAAAGAAGCGGCAGCAGGATGAGGAGAATGACAAGTTCAACCAGTTGCTTGCCAGGATTAACAAGCAACAGAAGCAGATTGATGAGCTTAGAGGAGTAGCGCGCCAGGAAGACCCTCCACTTGATATTACCGGCGCCCCATCTAAGCGGAAAAGCAGCGTGGCTGAATCTGAGGCCCCGCCCGACGATGCACGAAGAATGATAGAGGGCGGTCCCGGCTACCCCGTGGATGGAATCAAGGAGTCAACATCCTGTGAACTCCATCAGAAATTCAAGAACATATCCATGAAGGTGGCCGTCGGACAAGCTTTACCTTCTGGCCCTGATGCACGCTGGCATGGCCGTGAGATTCCAGCTGGCTTTGCTAAAGTCGGGGTGGATGAAATCATGACGGGGTTTCATGATATGGAGCTCGACATAGCTGGACCCGAAGATGAGAGGACACTCGGAGAAGTACTAGGTGGAGTCATCCTATGGGACAAGAACTACATCAAGCTTCCAGGCTCGGCCCCAAGGACAACACCGCCTCCGAGTCGTCGCAGGTCACCTACACCTCCATTACCTCCAAGCCCTCCACATGACGTCGGCCAGCACAACACGAGTCCATCTCGATCACCGCCGCCGGACCTGGGTCGTCCGTCTCCGCCGCCGCCCGCTCCGGATACTAAGCGGAAGCGTGCCACCAATAACGCTCTGCCGACGATTTCTAAGCGACGGAGCCCCCCAAAGCGCAAACGATCGCCCCTCCCAAAGGTACCTCATGCTAATCTTCCTATCAGACCTTATGATCGTACCCCCGAGGAAAACGCCAAGATAGCAAAGGAACATCATGATGCGCAGATGAAAAAGAAGGAACCCGAGCCCCGCCCGGAATACACCGAGAAGCAAATAGAATTTGCAAAATACTTCACGAACCTTCCATCACAGTATGACTTACACCATAAGCCTGATGACTATACACGCACATTGCAGAAGGAAGTGAAAAAAAGCAGATCACGTGCAAGTGAAAGTGGGAGCAAATCAAGTTCAACTACAAGCAAGAAAAAATCAGACGTTCCTCAGCTTAGACAACAGGCCAAATAGTCGATCCCACCCCTCAGGGTGTTAACCGAGAATGTCTCCCCTCCGGTGCAGGGGCAAGATTTCGAATTAGCAAAGAAGTGGGCGGCTGAATGGGGTATCTCAGTTGAAGACATTCTGGCTTCCCAAGACGACAGGTTACCCAAGGCTGTGGTAGCCCCTAAGCCACAGTTTGTCATGGGAGCGCCTTTGGTCAGCAAAGATGATCTCCCAACAAATATGCGTTACTTGCATAAATGGTACTTAAGTGAATCAAAGAATGGGAGAACGATGATCGTGCTGAGTGTCCCACGGGAGTACTACGGCCGCCCCGAAGAAATCCATATCGACTTTGATGAACTCTTCCAGATGTACAATGGCGACGCCCTCGACAAATCGCTTATGAGTTGCTATTGTCTGTAAGTTTTTCAATTCGTTGTCTACATATAACTTGTTTAGTTATTTCAATTCATTGTCTATATATAACTTGTACTCTATTATGCAGAAAGAAGATTCTGGATTGTAAAAAAAAGAACATCCTAAATATTGGGTTTATTGACCCAGATAAAATACATATAGCGACGCTAACTGATAAACCCAAGGAGACGGAGGAAAACCCTCTAAGGTTTCTAACAGATCAAAATTTCTGTGACCACATACTGTTTCCATACAACTTCACGTGAGGGTCTTTACTCTGTTGTGTCCATTCAATTATAAGTGTAATTGATAAGTTACTGACACACACACACACACACACACACACACATATATATGTATACACGTGCAGCTTCCATTGGATTCTGTTGGACATTCAAATTGATAAGGGAAGAGTTGATGCCTTCGACCCATTATCGAGACCCTTGGAACAGTCCTTAGCAGAAACGCTAGTCTACTGGACGTTGCAGGCCTCATGTGCAACGCCAGTCTACTAGATGTTGCAGACCAAAGCAGAAACGCCAAGGGGGCTGGCGTTGCAGACCAAAGCAGAAACGCCAAGCTCCCTGGCGTTTCCTTAGTCCAGTACCGCAGTGTTGGGATCCTGGCCAGCGTTGCACCCAGCGCAGAAACGCCAGACATGCTGGCGTTGCAGACCCAACCAGAAACGCCAAGCTTCCTGGCGTTTCCTTAGTCCAGTACCCCAAAACAAGATTTTTTTCACTGTTTTGATCAACAAACATATTTCATAGAATATAGTTTAAATCGTAAGACCATAATTCACAGCATAACACCATTCATCAAAACATAACACCATAATTCACAGCATAACACCATTCATCAAAACATAACACCATAATTCAAAGCATAACACCATAATTTAAATCATAAGACTCAGCATAACATCATAGTTCATAGTTTAACAGACGTAGTTCAACAAACAACATAGTTCAACAGAAAACATAGTTCAACAGACAACATCATAACACTCAGAATACGACATAGGTAACATACTTCACTTCCTCCCTCTCTTTGCAGTCATCTTGCCCTTAGTAACGTAGCCCTCTAGAGTGTTCTGCCAGCCAGGACGTCTGATGTTCCTTGAGCTAGCTCGACGTGTTTCTTCCGTCGTCTGAGTGGGTTGACTTGACTGCGGAGCATCTTCCATCTGCGAAGCCCCAAACTCAATGAAGTCCGGATCCGCGGCCTCGTTGTCGGACTCATCTTCTTCTTCAATCTCCTCTTCATGTGCTCGGCTAGAAGAAACATGTGCTCGATTTGAAGACGGATGAGCGGAAGAGGCCCGTGGCCGGCTGGCAGACGGACGAGCGGAAGACTGCACATCCATCGTGTACTGCGCACGTGCCCTCACATCGGTGGACGAAACACCATGGCAAGAAAGTAAAGCCGCTAGTGTGCGGCACCGATTGGCGACCTTCTGCGCAAGGGAAAGATAATGACATGTTAATATGCTAACAAAGGTATGACAAAACAAAGGTTAACAAGGCATCAAACCTGCAAAGTAGTTCTAACAAGTCCGTCCGTTTGTGGACATGGGGCACGGGCAAGGACCATGTTACTCTCGTTGATACATCTCCATACCTCTGTGCCCTGGATAAAACACATGTGACATACCATCCACGAATAAATGACACTTGTTTATATTTTAAAGGAGGGACGTACCACTCGGTCATGGAGAGGACCATAGTCAAGATGCGCTCCAACTGTCTCCCTAATTGAATTGTTGAATGCAGCATTAGCAACCTCACTCGGCAGTAAGTCAAAGCAATCGGAACGAGTCCAGGCAGCCTTATGGATAACTCTGTACTCTGTACGCATCCACTCCAAATGCCTTAAGTATGCCGCCTCGTCAGTGTCTGGTGTTTCATCATTTTCAACTCGATGTTGTCTCTGAGCATTCCACATGTCCACCCAAGTAATGTGGTGCTCCTCCCAATTGATGACAGTCTTATTGCTTTGCCGGTTTGTCCTACAAAAGCATTAGAATACTACATTAGTTTCATTTTTTCATGTTAGACATTGATCAACAGGAGAAACACGTGATACAAAAGACTCACTTATGTAGCTTCACACTTGTCTCGACGTAATCCGGCGGGGTGCGTTGTTGTACCCCGAACTGCTTTGAAACACGATGAGGAAGATGCCACTCCACCGCATAAAAGCATATCATCGGGCACCGCACACGCCAAAGATGCTGGTCACGAAGGCACATGTTGCTCAGAGGATACTGCCTAAGTACCGTGTACGGCCTCCAATTAACCTACATAACAACAAGTCACTCAACCATCCATGAAAAAAAATCAGCAAATTTGATAAAGCATTTACCTGTTCGTAAGTTAGCATGTCAAGCTCGCTTGTGTATGCCTTATACCGCCCCATAGCCGCGATACTCGTCCATTGGACATTAGCCCATGTGTGTGCGATAGTGGGGTATCGCTCCTCGTCCCCGTCAAACGGGTACTTTCAGGGTTCTTCCGGAGCAAGGCTGAAGTTCCGGCCAACAGGGATACGCTCCCACATCCAAACCTGTAGGGCCCAGACAAAACCTCCAAGACAGGACGTCGGCTTACTCCTCATGCATGCTCCATCCAACTACAGATTTAATAAAATGAAAATGCATCATATCCCATTGAATAAAATGAAAATGCATGATATTAAGCCATACCTGACGGTACAAGAAGGCTAGTGCCACCGAACCCCAACTCCACTTCACATCCCAGTCACGAAGCGGATCCAAGAACATCCATGAGGCTGTGTCCCCAGTGCCATCCGGAAACACCACTTGGGTCAAAAGATTCCAGAGATAAGCTCTCGCGAACCTCTCCACAACAAGCGGACTAGCATCCCTTGGGCATCTGTGAAAATGTCTCTGTATCCAAGAGAACAACACACCGGATGGCCTAGGATCCTTCCTAGTTTCATCAGTCCATGGCTCGGGTTCAACACCAACCAATGCTGCAACCCGTTGTCGCCACCCGGCGGCCCTAACCTTCCCTGTAAGAGCCCTGCCCTCGATAGGAAGCCCGGAGATCATAGCAATATCCTCCAAGGTTATGCTCATCTCACCAAGAGGAAGGTGAAAAGAGTGCGTCTCCGGCCTCCATCGATCCGTAAGTGCTGTTAGGGCAGTGGCGTTCAACCATGGTGGTGTGCCTTTAAAGTTGAGCATAAATTGAAGAAGATCCATTCTTCTAAAATATGGCTCGTAACGAGGGTCATATACAAGAGTTTCATTGGGGTTGTGCCCCCTCAAACGAAGTAGTGGATGAACCTAAACAAACAAAGGAATAATTTGTTAATGGGCTCAACTTGTGAAAATATACAAATCATGGAGTATATAAAAATAATCATCAATAAAATCATAATTACCTCTCCTCTTTCAACTAGCACTGCACGATGCTTCTGCTCATAGTAGTCATCAAGACCCGGATATTGATCGGGACGAAACATCCTACATAATATGAAGAAAATTATTACCGGCCTCTTCGAATAATATGAACTAAACCTAGGCATAAACCTAATGCGGATAATATGAACAAAACCTAGGTTATACATATAGCCACCAAAAATTACACATAGAGACACCATAAACTACACCTATTAACAATCACAAAATAAATTTTACTTCAAAACATACGTACACCTAGTGCAAAAGAAATCTACACAAATACAAAATCATTGCAAAAACTAATTGGAGGGATTGGAGGAGCTTACCGGCCTCTTCGATTTGCCCCAAAGAACCAACAAAACGGTTAGGGGAGGAGGAAGATCGAAGGGGGGATCTTGAGGAGGAGGGAGAGCTTTTTCGTGGAAGAGGAGGAAGAAAGAAGTGGAGGTGGAGGAAGGGGCCGCGGGCCAGTTACTTATGAGCCCTGCAACGCCTGGGAGCTTGGCGTTTCTGCTTTGGTCTGCAACGCCAGCCCCCTTGACGTTTCTGCTTTGGTCTGCAACGTCCAGTAGACTGACGAAACGCCACGGTCTCTGGCGTTTCCAAAAGGGTCAAAACGTAAAATACTTTCGAACCGAGTTTGTTTTGTAATGAACTTACGCCTTAAGGATCAAAATAGTGAAAAAATCCGCCGCGCCCGCCCGTTTCCCTGGCATGTCGTACGTACCTCTCCTATCACGTCCTAGCTAGGTGTGATGCTAGCTAGCTAGTGCATGCCCATGCCTTGCTTCCATCCACCTCCTTTCTCCCCGTGGATCATCACTCTAGCACGTCTAATTAGCTAGCTAGCTAGCTACGTTTTCGTCGTGCGTGCTCGTCTGCTTTGCGTGCATTTGCCGAGACGCGGCTCAGCATGGTTAATAGTATAGTCAACTCCTGGCTATAAGCAGTCTTATAGCCCACCTTATAGCTAGCTTGTACAATAATTAGCTATAAAAGAGTATTATTTTTATCATATATGACCCACGTTTCATTCTCATAAAGCACCTAAGAGCACGTGCTAGAGCTGGCTCTTCACGAAGAGCCCGTTTCCCTTCTCTCTCCTATTCTCTCTCATCCAACTCAGCAGAAATATAGTATTTTAATCCTTACAGCCTGCTGACTGTACCTTATTGTACTTGCTCTCAGGACGGCAGCCGGTGTGCGTGCGCAGCGCAGCAGAACCTGGCACCCGTCGCCGTCCTCCACAACCGTCAGAATGCAGCATGCATGCATGTGTACTACTGTAGCGATGAAACGCCATTGTCAATGGCGTTTTGCACGTGTCTAGCAACGCCAACATGAGTGGCGTTTCTATGTGGACTGCAACACATCGGTAGACTGGCGTTTGAATGTGGACCAGAAACGTCATATTAGACTGGCGTTTCTACGTGCAGCAGCAACGCCACGGGCTGTGACGTTTCTAAAAAGGGTTAGATCGTGAAATCCTTTCAACCGGAGTTCATTTTATGTTTTTTTACCCCACGTGGGTCAAAACAGTGAAAAAACACCTCGTGGTTATCGCTTGACATGCTCGGTATGGCAGCGGTGTAGTTGGTACCTACACAGCATCTCCAACCCGCCACTCCCGGTGAATGACATGCCACCGACGTTTGTGGGCTAATTTTTTTAATATTGCATTTCTTTATTCTTTTTGAAAAATAATGCACCGATTTGAATATTTTCAAAGTAGGCCTGCCTCGGCCACCCTGTAGCCGACTGGAGCCTGTCGGCTTTACTGCGGCCGACAGGAGGCTATCGGCTTTGGCGAGGCCGACAGGGGGCTCTCGGCCACGTGGGAGCCGACTAGTGGCCGGCCACTGCCACTCGGCCTTGGGGAAGCCGATAGGGCATTCGGCCTAGCCGTGGCCGACTAGTGGCCACGAGCCAGCCACAGCCCTACCCTTCCCCCCCTCTCTTTGTTATTCCTTCCTTGTCCTTTCTCTATTTCTTATCTCCCTCCTTCTCCCATTCTACCTTATCTCCTTTGTCTATTTCTTCTCCTTCTTTCTTCCCCCACACAAAAAATATTCCATTTCCACGTTTATGTAAGAAACTTATGTGTATTTTGAACGTCTCACTCGCGATGATATTTTATGTTGTGTAAGGAGGAGGCCATCCAAACTATTCGTCTCACTCGCGATGATATTTTATGTAAGAAACTTATGTCTATTTTGAACGTTAGCTATTTTGCGTCATTTCCCGCCCATATTCCCCCAATCGGCCATGCCATTTTGTTCCCTCCTCCGTTGCCGCAAATATTTCCACGTCTTCATTCCCGCATAATTTTTCGCACCACCTTTCCCGCCAAAATTTTCCCATTTCTTTTCCCGTCACCTTTCCCGCCAACTATTTACCCTCTTATTTCCCGCCAAATCTTTCCCGCCTCATTTCCTTCCTCGTTTTCCCGCCATCTTCCTGGTCATCTAAGTCTATAAAAGGAGGCATTGGACTGCCTTCCTCCATCATCCAGCCTCACTTGAGAACACTAGCACTGCCTTCCTTCCTCCATCATCCAGTGAATATGAGTTTGCCTTGCTCGGATCAGAGCATCAGGTCTAAGAAAATGCAGAGTGCGAGTTTGCCTCGGGGTGTGGAAGCAGTTCGATGTTGGTGCGATGATCTCTGCAAGGTGAAGGAGGTGACATATTTTTCAGATTGGTTGGGCATGAAGTTTTTCATGTGCGTCAATTATGAATATGATCCGCCCGAATCTATTTCTGCGTACCTCAGGCCTCCGGTATGCTCAAGTTATCCAGAGTAAATATGTTGTTGATATTATTGTTTACTTGGTATATATATATATATATATATATATATATATATATATATATATATTGTAGTCTCCTCCTCCTCTCTGCATGTACTATCGTTGGATTGACACGGAAATGCCGGACTGGGCGGTGACCGAGATTCGTGAAAGAGGTCGCCGTGCATGGGCTAGCTTGGACTTGGAAGAGCGTCGCGCGAAGGCTGAAGCAGAGGAGAAAGCAGAGCAGAAGAAAGAGTGTGGGAAGATTACTGTGTGGAGCAGAGGACTTTTATTGATGAGATGATAAGGAAGAACCAAGAAGAGAAACTTCGGTTGGAGGAGGTTTACAGACAGCGGGAACAGACCCGTGAAGCTGAGAGGAAGAGAAAGAGAGAAAGGGCTCGTGCGGCCAAAGCAGCAGAAGAAGCCGGTGATGGAAAAGGCAAATATCCACGCTGGACTCAGTAGATTTATTTTAATTTCAGCAAGTTGTATCTTAATTTCAGCAAGTTGTGTCAGCACGTTGTATCTTAATTTCAGCAAGTTGTATTTTAATTCCGGCAAGGTCTATCTTAGTTTGTCTGTAATCTCAAGTTATTTGTAGTATATGTGTTATCCACGAAGAACCAACTGAGCATTTTTGTTCCCGCCTTGCTTTCCCGCCATTTTGTTCCCGCCTTGCTTTCCCGCCATTTTGTTCCCGCCTCGCTTTCCCGCCATTTATTTCCCGCTCTTCAACACCTATAAAACCCTCTCACAGCAAGGTTGGTAAGGAGTGTGCTCAAAATGTCTCATTATCCTTTCGATCGTAGTTTTCACAGTGGTATGTCGGAGTGTCTCCTACGCTTGGCTAGCAATTTCAAATTAGATAATAGAATAGTTTCATGGAACGAACTCATCAGTAGTGACACGCAACTGAATGAGGTTGCTCATGCATTAGCTAGGAAGGGGTGGCCTGCAAGGACATGTGAGGAGATCCGGAGGGAACTTCTGCGGTTGAATGAAAGATGGAAGAAGAAAGGCCAACACATACGTGGTGGAGGTGGAGTAAAACATCCTTTTTTATGGATTGGCGATAGCGAGGACGAAGACGATATCTTCATGCCGAGTAGCAAGGACAAGAGGGCAGCATCAATGAGTGCCAAGAGTACCGCTTCGTCGAAGGGCCAGAGCTCTGCATCATCGAAGGATGACGACGACTTTATGTAGTTCTTGTATGAACTCTACATCTTAATTTATCTTATTTTATGTATCTCCGGAATCTTACTTTGTTTGTAATCTCAAGTTATTGGTAGTATATGTGTTATCCACGATGAACCAACTCAGCATAGAAATAGATATAATATGTCTCATAGATAAAATACACATAAGTCTCATAGATAAAATACACATAAGTCTCATACATAAAATACACATAAAATAGACATATGTCTGAAGTGATACATAGCAGGGCAAAGAGTTTGCTTCACTCACGACGTCTCGATTGGCGCTCTGGGGGTGTGGGGGTGTACTCCATCCCCACCTGTGGGGGAGCCTAATGTTACGAGGAGGAATCTCGGATCCACCCTGGTCATACTGTGTATCCTGTGTGGGCCACGGTGGACGAGTCGAAAACATGTCCAACCACATGTTTTGCTGCGATGGTGGCTCATCTGGTTAACTCCCTAACCCGGATCCGGACGCCGACACATCATGATATGCAGGAGGGACCATACCTGTTGGATGTGGATGAAACATGAAACCAGGAGTAGGATTGTGATGTTGCGGAGTTGGCTGAAACATGAAGCTCGATGACGAAGCGTGGTGCTGTGGCTGGTGCCACGCTGAACTGCCAGGCTGGTCAGGTGGGGGTGGATGTGGGGTCGGTTCCACTCCTTGTAGACGTGGACGTGGCTGATGTTAATGCACGAAGGGACGCGGCACCGGCGTAGGCTGCGGCTGATGATGCACAACATCCGAAGTGCGCGTGCACGTGATAGCTTTATAGATATCTCTTATCCTCTGCTCGAGCCTCTTGAGCCATGGTTGAATCTGAGACCGAGGTACCATAAGAGGTGCGGATGACAATTGTCGATCAAAGTTCATCACGTCACTATGAAGACTGTATGCCAACTCACCCTGAAATTGTCATTAAGAATAATAAGTACCCATGATGAAGCAAGTAACAACAACTTAAATGACGTAAAGAGAATAAATATTACCACATACTGCCTGGAGCGAGAAGTATCATACGTCGGGTACGTATCAGACGTATGCGGGTCCGGAATCTCATCTGTATTGGAGTGCTGAACAATGCTTAATCGTGTTCCTCTCATGTACCCCTCCAAATATGCATTGTATTCAGCGAGATCAAATGCTTCTTGTTGATGCCACCTACGTTCAGTGGCAATTTCCCATTCTAAAACGTACTCTTCAAGCCTTTGTAGCCACTGAGCCCGTGTCCTATTGGTTCCCTTCATTGTCATCCTGTAATTTATGATGATGTTTAACCATAGGCCATAGAGAAACAAAATGTAATATATAGTTAGTATAACATACCCGTGGACTACTACTGATAGCAGTTTCTCTGTGTTGGGCGGAGGAGCCAACTGCCGAAGACCGAACTGTCTCATAATGCGCTGCTGCACCATCTCCTCAACAAAGACATCGAAGATAATCTTCGATTTCGTCATCCAGTAACCCCGATCTCTCGTGCATAGCACAGAAATACCATCGGGATATCTAGAAATTCTGGTTGCTTCCGTGTACGGTTGCCAAATAACTCCCGTGTACGTATCAAACTGCTCATTTAGTGCAGTGTAGGCTCGCCTAGTCTGTTCACTAGCATACCGTCTCTGCAAGACATAAGTTAGTTTCAACAATAGTGTAAACTAAGAAGGTGGATAACATTATACCAGGGGACATACCTTGCGACGCGTCCAACACAGGCCGAAAGTTGGCAAGTCGATGTCATCACCGTCAAGCATGTTGCCCACATGATAACTGTGGTCCACATCTATGTTTGGTCGTCCAATAGAGAACCTCTCCCGGGACCACAGTTGTAAAAACAGCGGGCAACCAAGAATGGCCGACTTGGCCGTGGAAAGCTGACAACCATTGCACATACCTCGGTAGGTAGCAGCTAATACCGCAGATCCCCAACTCCTCGGTGTGATCTGTTCAGCTGACTCAGCAGTCGCGATTTCCAGTGCAATGGGGATGTAACGCGCACTCAAAGTAGTGACATGGTTCTCTGTGAACATCACCTTCCCGAGAAGCCACAATAGGTACGCCTCAAGGCTACGAGTAATCCGTATAGCACTCAAAGGAACTTGTGCATAACCTGGGAATCTCTCGATCTGCAATCATGTAAGGACAAAGGGACTTGTGAATAACCTGGAAATATTGCAACTTGAAACATTTACCTTTAATAGATATGCTAGGTAGGAACTAACCCTGAAATGTTGTAACCAGTCATACTTAGGTCCGTGCGCCTCTGGCGCCAGTATTGGAGCCCCATCATATATATTAAAGAAACGTGCTGCCAAAGTTTGTTGCCAATCTGGCAGGTCCTCCAACGGTCCTATCGCATTTCCCGCCAACGGAAGTCCGAGCAACATTGAGACATCTTCCAGAGTAGGAGTCATCTCACCCCATCTGAAGTGAAAAGTGTGGGTCTCAGGCCTCCATCGGTCCACTAAGCAAGTGAGCAAAGAAGAGTCAATGCTAAGGTGCCGCGAAGTCTCAGTAGCCTCAACTAGACGTGCGAACGGTAAAAGCCCGACCCATTTGAGTCTGCATATCCACCAATCATAAAATTTATGTTACTTACAATGCATATTTAATACAATGATTAAAGTTTATAATAAAAATATTTTTACCTTCCAACCCACAGCGGATGTATACTCCAGTCCACCTTAGAAGTACGAGTGACTAGTGGTACGAGCTTCTGCTCAGTTAATAGGAAGAAAGAGGAAGGAGGAAGAAAGGATGAAGGAAGAAGAGAGGGGGAAGGGCTGCCTCGGCTGGCTGTGGCCACTAGTCGGCCTCCCCCAGGCCGATAGCCTTATCGGCTACGCCAGGGCCGACAGGCAGAGCCGACTGGGCTATTGACGTGGCCTGGCCACTAGTCGGCCGCCACGTGGCCGAGAGCCACTAATCGGCCGGGCCTAGGCCGACTAGCCTCCTGTCGGCCACGCCGACGCCGACAGCCTCCTGTCGGTCACGCCAGGGCCGAGGCAGGCCTACTTTTAAAAATATTCAAATCGATGCATTATTTTTCAAAAAAAAATACAATATTAAAAAAATTAGCGGTTTGTGGATGGGGTATTTTATTGGATGAGCGATCCTTTGTTGGGTCCGAGCAATGAGCAGGTCATAGTGGCATTTGACATTGCCAGAAACGAATATGACATTTGCTCCAAGCCTTGCCATGGCTTGAACCTTGTAAGCACCGAAGAAGAAGACTATCTTTACAACCCTTGCACAGGTTACTACTACAAGATCCCTTCAGACCCGGAGTCATTTGCGCGTACGCCATGGGAAGAAAGGCCCGGTGATGGTTACGCTGGCAGACAGAACTCTGCCTTCTCAATTGGCTTGGGTTTCGCTCATCGGGGTCGCCGTCGCCGGTGGCGGCGGCGGCGATGGGGTGAGGGGTAGGGGAGAGAGAGAGGCGAGGAGTAGGTCCATCATTCACTAATGTGACTGTTGATGATCAAACCCCCCCTACGCCACAATGACCAACCCCCCCCCCCTCCCCCCCCCCCCGCGCCGCAGGCCACTCCGGCCGCGGCGGCCACCAACCAGCTCTTTATGACCGGCCGGGGCGGGCCTTCCCCCGGCGGTCCGCCGGCTCTCCCGGCCTCCCAAGGCTCCAGTCAGCGCGCCGTCGCAGCACCCCGCGGTCCGTCGCCTGCCCGTCCTGCGTCGCCGTCGGATCCAGCCCGGCCCGCTCCTCCCGCGCCGCCCCAGGGGTCCCCGCCGGATCCGGCTCCTGCGCCGCGGATCCTGCTCCGAGGGGAATGCTCATACGCGGCACCCGACGGTCCGCCGCATGCCCCCTCCCCGGAGCCGATGGGGGACAGGAGATGGGAACCGCGGGATCCGCGGATGCGAGATCCATCACCTTTCCCGGGGGAGCCCGGGCGCATTCAAGGCCGGCGCGTCAAATCAATCATCGCCGACGCCTCGGGAGCTGAGGTTGCCATTTCGGGGCCGGATCCGAGCTGGACCGAGGTGGCTCGGCGGGGGAAGCGCCGGACACCGACGGACCCCTCGGTCCCTCGGTCTCTCCCAGGTGCGCGCCGGTCCGACCGCCGCGTTGTTCACTCTGCTGCTGACCCGCGAGCCGCGCCGCCCCATTTAAGCCCGTTCGCCGGACGTTGTTTCCGCTGTCTCAGTAAGCGCCATCGGGTGTCGTCCTGCCGCGATCCAGTTCATTGCCTTAGCTGTAGGAGAGCAGGGCACATCGCCTCTCGGTGCCCTCGCAACCGAAAGGCAGGCGCCTCGATTAGGGATAGGCTGGGTCCGTCGCCTCGAGTGCTTCAGCTGTCCGACCGCCTGCGCTTCCCCCCTCCTCCACCTGTGGCCATGGCCCCGGCGACCGCCTTCATGCTCCGCCACCTCGACCCTTCTCGGCGTCCCAGGGAGAGCCGCTCCACGACAGTGCTCTCCCCAGCTCTGGACCAAGCGGTTTTCTTCCTCCGTAGCCACGCCGTGACCATCACCGCAGCGGACGGGGTCAACATCTCCTCGCCGATGGCGGTGGGCAAGGCACTGGAGGCGTAGCTCTCGGTGCCGGTCCACTCTCTGCGGGTCACGGCTCACCACCCCGAGCACTTCTTCGTCACCTTCACGCAGCCAGCTCATCAGGTCAACGCCGTGCGTCGGGGCTCCATCCGGATCGACGGCGCCTGTTTTAACATCAGCCCGTGGCACGAGCATGACCTCGCCACGTTCGACTCCCTCCTGCTCCACGTCCGCGTCGTCATCGAGAAGGTTCCCATGCACCTCTGGTCGGTCGAGGGGGCGGAGGAGATCCTCGGCCGGCGGGTGCGCGTCGACCGCCTCGACAGCCGGACCCTCGAGCGAGGGCACACCAAGACCTTTGCCTGCTGGGTATGGGCCAGAGACGTGGCGGACATCCCTACGTCGCACAAGCTGGGGGTCCTCCCTCACGGGGCCGGCAGGGTGGAGGAGATGGAGGGATTCTCCCCGCCAGACAGGAGAGTCGCGCCGCCGCCGGCCTCGGCGGAGTACTCCATGTTGATCCACGTTGACAGGGTCGAAGACTGGACGCAACCCTCTCCGCGCTCCTCCCGCTCCGCCCACAGCGGACTGCCGTCGTCGGGCTCCGACGACGAGAGCTCTCCTTTCCCCCTCGTGGCCCCTGCGTCCTGGACACTGGGGGTGGAAGATGGCCAAGGAGGGGATCGAGAGCGCCGTCAGGCTCCCGTACCTGTGGCCAGCGTGGGGTGTCGGGGCGCCCCTAGAGATAGTCGCCCGAAGGACCGGGACGGCGACGACGGCTCGGGCGCAGGGGGCCACAGGTCCTGGAAGGACGTCCTTCTGCGCCGCGGTGCCTCGCGCGCCCCCCGCGGCTCGCCTTCCCGGCGCCATCGCAGCAGGTCGCCGCCGGCGAGGCGCGGTCCTGGGGTGTCTTCGGACCGCCGCTCGAGGGCAGGTAGGAGCAAGGCGCCGGCTAGGCGCCCGACGGGGCGTCCTAGTGTCTCTACTGCTCCGTCTCTGCCTGCCAAGCCCGCGGGCGAGGCTACGGCAGGCAACCAGCCAGATTCAGGTCGCAGGTCCAGTGTAGCCGGTAAGGACCCGGTCGAAGAGTTCTTCAAGACCGCGAAGAAACCCTCCCTGGCCTCCGTCGTCGTTGACGGCCTGGCAGCCGACGTTCACAGCGCCACGGAGGCGGCGGTCGCAGCCCCGCTCGACTTCGTCGACGCCACCCTCCTCCAAGCCCCGGGGGAGTCAGTGGAGCTGGATGCCTTCAGCCCGACGCTGTCGGCCGCGGCATCCGATCTGGGACAGTTCCACAAGGCCACCCCTTCTGCAGCCAACACCCTCGAGGTCCAGCTCGGGGCTGTCACCGGACGCGTCAGGGAGCTGGAGCTCGGCGGGAGAGGAGCCGGGCCGGAGTCGCGAGGTCTCTTCCGGACCTCCAAGCAGCAGCCGCTCATTGCTCCTGCACCCGCGCGCCGCTCCGCGGCGCCCTCCAAGACGAGGGCCACCTCAACCCCGACCCGTTCCAGTGCACGACAAGCTGCAATCGGCTCCTCAATTCCGGTGGCACAGCGCGCATCCATGCGCATCGTAAAGGAGCTTGGTCTGCTCGGCCCTGGGGATAGGCTCACGGCAGATGTAGCAAAGGCCCTATTCCAGCGGTTTGAAGAACCTCTATCCGACGGCGACATCTCGGTCATCGCCAGGCTGACACACCTCGACGATGAGGCGCTACGGGTCATGGCTCGTATGAATGGACCCGACGGAGCTGCCGATGAGGCCATAGTGTGATCATGTTAGTTACACCTAGTATTAGCCACCGATGTCGACCGATCCCCTACCATAGCTATCTAGTTTGTTCTTCAGTTCGTAGTGGGAGTAGTAGGAAGCTAGAGTGCCGGCGCATCTTGGGTGCTGTTGGTGGGCGCCGGCCCAAATCGTGTAGGATGGTGGTGTGTTGTCGCGGCCATGGGCCGTCCTGTTCTACCCTTCGGAGTCCCCCTTGTGTTTTAGATGTTTAACAAGATTAAACCCATCATGTGCTGGAATGTTCGGGGCTTGAACAATCCAGCCAAGAGAGCGGCTCTCGGGGAGTTGGCAGCCGCCCAGCGCACAGCCATTCTTTGCATCCAAGAGACGAAGATCGCGGCCTGGTCACCGGAGCTAGTCCGCGAGATCGGTGGCGCTAGGCTTACTGGATGTATCGTGCTACCGGCGATAGGAACTAGTGGAGGCGCGGCGATCCTTTGGGACAAGGATCTGGTGACAATCTCATCACACGCCACAGGGATCTTTGGTATTACTGCCAAAGTGACCTTCCTCGGGCAGGCGCAGGACTTCTGGCTCTCGACAGTTTACGGTCCGGCGGATGACGCGAGAAAGGACGCCTTCCTTCGGGAACTCTCGCTCTCGGCGCCTCCATCGAACGATCCTTGGCTTATCAACGGTGATTTCAACCTCATATATGAGTCACGGGATAAGAATAACATAAACCTCAACCGTAGGTTGATGGGTAGGTTCCGAGCAGCCATCGACGCTAAGGGTCTGAAAGAGATCAAATGCAAGAACCGTAGATACAAGTGGAGCAACGAGCGAAACGACCCAACCTTAATGAGCATCGACAAATTCTTCTGCAACACTTCCTGGGAATGTATTTTCCCATCTGTAGCTCTCATCGCAGCGTCGACAGCAACTTCAGACCACTGCCCGCTGATTCTAGCTGACACTTCTACCGCCCCCAGGATAGCCCTATTCAGATTCAAGAACTTCTGGCCCAGCTTCCCTCGCTTCCATGCAACGGTCGAGCAGGCATGGAAGAGAACGGAGCGGTCATCATGTCCATTCCAACGCCTTGCCACGAAGATGGCGAGAACTGCAAGAGAGCTCAAGAAATGGAGTAAGAGTTTCTTTAGCCAGGCCAGGCTGCAATTCCATGTGGCGGTAGAGATAGTGCTACGGCTAGATGTCGCACAGGAGAGGCGCCGCCTCTTTGATGCAGAACAGGCCCTCCGTAAGCTACTCAAACTACGACTGCTGGGGCTCGCGGCACTAGAGCGTGCGCGCAGGAGACAGGCCTCTCGGCTCACATGGCTCCGGTTGGGAGACGCGGGAACCAAGTTCTTCCACGCCAAGACGACTAGTAGGAAGCGCAAGAATTTTATTCATTGCCTTCGAGTAGGAGGCGACCTTCTTACAGAGCATGAGCACAAGGAGGAGGCCATCCACGATCATTTCAAACTCTCCATGGGTAGCAGGATAGAGCGATCTCTACAAGTGGACTGGTCGATTTTCAACCTACCATCCGTCCAAAATAGGGGCTTAGACAACCCGTTCTCTGAGGAGGAGGTCTGGGAGGCGATCAAAGCATCACCGGCAGAGAAGGCCCCAGGGCCAGATGGCTTCTCGGGGTCCTTCTATAGAACCTGCTGGCACATTATCAAAGAAGACATCATGGCAACATTCGCTAGCTTCTACAATCTGTCTAGAGGAGACTTCGCCAAGTTGAACACAGCCCTGATAATTCTGCTACCGAAGAAGGACGGTGCCAGTACGATACACGACTATAGACCGATTAGTCTTATTCATTCGGTGGCCAAGCTTATCTCCAAAGTCCTCTCCAGGCGTCTCTCCGAGGTGATTACCACCATAATCTCGCCGGCGCAATCTGCATTCCTTCGCTCCAAATCGACGCAAGATAGCTTCCTATACGTGCAAAATATAGTGCGATCGCTGCATAGGAAGAAACAACCATCTCTCCTCCTTAAGATAGACATTGCTAAAGCATTCGATAGCGTCTCATGGGAATACCTGCTAGAGGTGATGCAACAGCTGCGTTTCCCGGCGCGCTGGCGGGACTGGGTGTCCATGCTGCTCTGCACGGCCTCGTCGGCCGTCTTGCTCAACGGCGCTACGGGTTGCTACCTCACCCATCAACGGGGACTACGACAAGGGGATTCCCTCTCCCCGCTGCTATTCATCATCGCCATTGACACTCTCCATCGCCTACTTGAGAAGGCCACAGAATTACAAGCAATTGCTCCGCTGCCAGGCAGGGGAATTCCCCTCAGAGTTAGCCTCTATGCAGACGACGCAGTCATCTTCGCCAACCCAGCAGCAGAAGAGATCATAGCTCTCATGGCTATCCTACGTGACTTTGGGCGAGCCTCGGGGCTACTCATCAACCCGTCCAAATCAACAGCTGCCCCGATCAGATGTGAGGGCATTGATCTACACCACATATTAGCCGCCTTCGGAGGGGAAGTAGTCGCCTTCCCGCTTACCTACCTGGGCCTACCAATAACTTTATCGAGGCTTAGGCTCGTCCACATCCAGTTTATCTTAGACAGGATCAGGGCTAGGTTAGCAGGATGGAAGGGGAAGCTCCTTAACATAGCCGGGAGGCGAGTCTTAGTGCGTAACGTCCTCTCAGCCCTACCCACTTTCGCTCTATCTGTACTAAGGGCGCCCAGGAAATTTTTCGAGGAGATAGATAGAGCGAGACGACGCTTTCTGTGGGCTCAAGAAGACGATGAGCTAGGTGGAGGCAAGAGTAAAGTGAATTGGCCAACAGTCTGCTCCCCCTTGGAGAATGGGGGACTTGGCATCCTTGACCTACACCGCTTCAGCCGGGCCCTCAGGCTTAGGTGGCTGTGGCTGCAATGGACGAGCAATGACAGACCCTGGCAGGGCATGAATCTTCCTTGCGACGAGGTGGACAGAGAGCTTTTCACCGCATCAACAACTGTCACCTTAGGCGACGGCGCAAAGGCATCCTTCTGGCATTGCTCGTGGACGGGTTCAGGTTCCCTTAAGACACTGTTCCCATCCCTGTTCAAGCATTCCAGGAGGAAGCAGAGATCAGTGCGGGACGCACTGCGGAACAACACCTGGGTTGCAGACCTAGCACATGGTACCAACTCACACCTTTGGGAGGAGGCGATTAGGCTACACAGATGGCTACAAAACAGAGACTTGCAGCTCCAAACGGAATCTGCCGACACTATTACATGGAACCTTGAGGCCTCGCAAACTTACTCGGCCAGGTCGGCATACAAAGCACAGTTCCAAGGAAGGCTAACGTCAGATTTCAACAAATTGATATGGAGGACATGGGCGCCACCTAGGCTCAAGTTTTTTGGCTGGCTAGTTCTTCGCAACAGATTATGGTGCAATGACCGACTGCAACGTCGGGGATGGCCAAACGGCTATTTCTGTCAACTATGCCTACGGAACCTGGAGACTTCAGTTCATCTGTTCTGGGAATGCCCCATGACGCTGCAGATTTGGACATACGCCGCCTCCAGGGCCGGTTGTGCCACTTTGTCCCCTCCCTTATGGGCGACAAAGGCTGGATCAGCCGAGAAGATAACCACAATGATCGGGGCGGCCCAACCACGTCAACGAAAGGCTACAAAGACGATGATCATACTGATCCTATGGGAGATCTGGAAACATAGGAATGATTGCACTTTCACAGGCAAGCTGGCGCATAAACACGACGTTCAATGCGCAATCACGAGAACCGTTGAGCTATGGAGACAAGCTGGATGTTGGAACCCAACCCTCAGGATCGATTACATTAAATCACGATAAACACGCGCACACAAAATCTTATAGCCAAGGGCCCTTGTCGTGTCCTAATTTTCCCTTTTATTGCTTCCTTCTGTCTCAACTCAAGGTCATGGTCGTGTGTATATATATACACAGCCAAACCAACCAACGCATCAGACCAAGTCTTACACGGACACCAACTCAGCCAATGCAAGGCAATAGCCACACACGTATCCTACTAGTACTTCTACATCTGATTACAAGCACTACTAGAACACGTATGAGACTAGTACCAAACCTAGTCGGACGTCTAATATTTTGTCTACCAAAAACGTCATCAATTAACCTAACCTAATACGTACAACGACTAGTACTCTTGGTCCTGTACCTCTAAGCCAAAACCTGCCTACTACAAAGTCTGAACCGACTTGGACTCAAACTACACGTACCGGATAGAGCCTAACACTAGGACACTGCTAACTTTCCACGGCAACGCTGATCACACACAACTAAACATAGCAACGTAAACAAGATTATCTAACACTGGAGCGTCCTTCTTGGAGCCCCCGTTCTGGGATCCTCCGTGAGGGATCGGCTCTCTCGTTTTTTCCCTCTTTTATGTTCTCTCCTTTTTTATCCTTGGTCCTAGGACCGTATCCCCCGCCTTTATGTAACCGCCCTCCTACCTGCTAAGTTCTAATATATGCCAGCATTTCAAGCTGGATCTTTCAAAAAAAAAAAATTGGCTTGGGTTTCAATCCGTTGAATCAGGAGCATATAGCTATATTCATTTTCTACCAGCGGAAGGACTTCGGATCTCGTGGTTATCGCTTGACATGCTCGGTATGGCAGCGCTGCAGTTGGTACCTACACAGCATCTCCAACCCGCCACTCCCGGTGAATGACATGCCACCGGCGTATGTGGATGGGGTATTTTACTGGATGAGCGATCCTTTGTTGGCTCCTTGCAATGAGCAGGTCATAGTGGCATTTGACATTGCCAGAAACGAATATGACACCATCCCCTGCCCCCCACACATTGCGAGATGGTGCGACAACAGCCATAGGCATGGCTTTGTGACGGAGCTTGAGGGAATGTTATGTGTTGTTCTTGCGGATTCGATGGAGGATGAATTACAGATATGGAAGCAGGAGCATGATGAGTGGGAGAGAGCATACACCATATGTTTGAAAGCATGGCCCGACTACTCTCTTGTGTCCAATGTCGTGGTTCCGTTGTCGATTGATTCCAAGGACGATGGCAGGGTAATGTTGAGCACCGGAAGGAAGGTTGGTCTCTACGACCCGATCGGTAAAACAGTTGAGAGTTTGTGCGCAGTAGACGAGGTGCCTCTGCCTCGTTGCACGGGTAAAAGGAGGGGGCTTACAAGGGCTTCAGAAGGATTGCGTCCAAGCAAAAGGCCATGCTCGCGGAGCAACATAGGTGGATGCATGGAATCAACAACGGGACAATGCATGCCGCATGCTTCCTCTTTGAATAAGTGCAGCAACAGTTTAACTACGGGGAAGCTAAATGCAGCGAGCCCTGGTGCGGTTATGTCTGCGGTTCCGTTGTTGTACGAGGAAAGCCTGATGAGTTATCCGCGCGTGCGTAAAAGGAGGTTGTTACAATGATATTGATACATACGTATATGGACATATTTTTAAATATATATTTACTTAATTTATATTGAAATCTTTAAAAGGAGTTATATTTGAGAACGGATGGAGTATGTCAAGTGACGATGAGTTTTCTTATAGTGCCATGTGTGTTTTACTATGTACTATTAGAGCATTTACAGTCGAAACTTACAAATCCGGCCCCTCAAACACTCGCGGACAATGATTGGATGCCCTTTATTTTTTGCCTTCCACACGTCCGCGGAAAAATGATCGGATGCTCTTCATTTTTTGCCTTTCACATGTCCGCGGACATTGCTCGGATGCCCTTCATTTTTTACCTTCCACATTCACATCCCTTATATCTGAACCCTCAAAACCATACAATCCATGCAACGCTGCGTAAACATAGATGAACGTCGAAGTTCATTGGATTGGCCAAACAAAAGGAACATAGTTCATCGGAGTTCATCGGCAAATCCTAACTACGAACTAGCTAAAACATAGGTAAAATATCCTTTTCGGAGACGGGGACATTCACCACTTCCTCGTCGGCTGTAGGAGTCGGCGGCTGGCGGGGAATCGATCGAGCCGTTGGGCCAGGAGCCGAGGTCGTCATCATCATCGTCGGCAAGAAGATGACGAGCCCTTTTAGCCGCCGGACCTTCCTGTCCTGCTCCCACTTGAGCTTGGCGACCCGAGCCGCCTTCGTTGGTGCCTCCGCCGCCTCGCGCTCGGACTGCTCAATGGCAATCCGCAGCGCCTTCGTGTTCTTCCAACGGAGCCGACGCGCGGCCGTCTCTGCGGTCGTAAGCGACCGACAGTAGACCCATTCGAGGAGTCGCGCATCCTCATCGGGCTTCGCCTCCATCCCGCGGTGGCGGTGCACGGATTGCTTCAGCTCCGACCTCTTCCTTTGCCGTTGCCGCTCGCGGCGGGTGGCACGCACCTCTGATTCCGGCGTGCGTGTCTGGGCCGGCGCGACGGGCACAAGCACCTACCACTGCCCATGTGGGGGAGCAGCAGCCGACAGGGCCAGGGGACGGCGCAGAGGAGGAGCAGATTGTGCAGGTCGCGTGCCTGAGGTACGCACGGACCGAGAGTGGCCAGCGCCGGCGTGCAAGCTGCGCCGAAGGGGAAGCGGCGAGGCTGCGGATCCGGAGCTGCCCCCGGTCTCCACCTTGGACCGCTCCAAGACGATGCGGAAGGCAAGCTCATACTTCGGATCCTGGTCGTCGTCGGAGCGGCTGCCGGAGCTCGGCATTTCATCGGATTTGATCGGATTAGGTGCAGGGAGAGGAGAGGACAGAGCCAGAGGGGAGAGTGAGTGAGCTAGGGTTTCGGAGCGATGAGCCGGATGCGGCTTTTTGTGGGACAACCGTGGGGTCATTGGTGAGCCAGGCCTGTCATGCGGGCGTGCTCGGACGCTTGGGCTCCTCCATATCCGCCCCATATTTGGGCTGGATATGAGGGGTGCCGGTCAGCCTGGGTGTTTGAGGCCCGTTTAGGGCGTCCATCTGGTCACCTTTTAATGACTGGGCACTGGTCGCACGGGCTGTCCGGACGTTTGAGACGGATATAAGGGGTTCGGTTGTAGATGCTCTTATTTACTAATGGGTCGTGATATCTGTCGTATGTGTGGCAGGTGGAAGGTACCTGCCGTACGCCTTGTGCGGCATCGATCCAGGTCCGCCCGCACGCGCATGTTCGGGCGTCTCAAATCGCAGCCCGCACGTCCGGTGGTTCGGACTTTGCGAGTCACGTCACCGCATGCATGCATGTGAAAATCTTTTTGGATTTCTAGTTTTACAATGTTTTATCTTGTAAATGAAAAATTCGATTGAAGATCCGTTTTCACCATTAAATCCATCGTGACGAGATCTTCAAAACTAGATCTCATATTAATATTAATATGTTTCGATGACTTTTTTTTATTAAAAGTTGTCATGTCTATTGCACATGAATTGGCATGATGTTTACATTAAAGTTGTCATGATATGTTTCAGCTATTTTTTCTTTTACCTTTAAAACTAAATTTTGACATATTATAAAATAGGGAATTAAGAAACTAGACTTGCCATGAACCATAAACTAAAATTGTCATGATAAATTACCATGGTGAAAAAATTGCCATGGTCAATTAATAAAAATTGCCGTAAAAAGTAGTTGAAAATATAGTGGTAGCCTTAAGTCTAGAAGAAAAAAATAGATAGAATATGTCATGTCAACTTTAGTGTAAACATCATGGCAACTATAGTGTAAACATCATGACAACTTTTGGTAAAAAACATTTCATCGATCTTGATCAAAATTCTAAAATTACCATGATCTATAAACTAAATTTGCCATGATGGATTACTAAAATTGCCATAATCCATGCATTAAATTTAACGTGGTTAATTACTATGTTTGCAATTTGACGTGGTTAATTACTATGTTTGCGGTTCCGTTGTCGTACGAGGAAAGCCTGATGAGTTATCCGCGTGTGCGTAAAAGGAGGTTGTTACAATGATATTGATATATACGTATATGGACATATTTTTAAGTATATATTTACTTAATTTATATTGGGAACGGATGAAGTATGTCAAGTGATGATGAGTTTTCTTATAGTGCCATGTGTGTTTTACTATGTACTATTAGAGCATTTACAGCACAAACTTACAAATCCGGCTCCTCAAACACTCGCGGACAATGATCGGATGCCCTTTATTTTTTGCCTTTCACACGTCCGCGGAAAACTGATCGGATGCTCTTCATTTTTTGCCTTTCACACGTCCGCGGACACTGCTCGGATGCCCTTCATTTTTTACCTTCCACATTCAGGATTTTTTCACTGTTTTAACCTTTTTTCTAAACATGGGTACATAATGAATCAGATTTGAAACCATTTCACGATCTGACCCTTTTAGAAACGCCACAAGCCGTGGCGTTGCTGCCCCACTATGCAACACCTGTCTACCCTGGCGTTGCTGCCCTACAGTGATACGCCTGTCCACCGTGGCATTTTTTTCTTTTTTGCAACACCAGTCTACAGTGGCGTTGCAGACCCACTGTCAAACGCCAACAGTGCTGGCGTTGCTGCCCTACAGTGACACGCCTGTCTACCGTGGCGTTTTTTCTTTCTTGCAATGCTAGTCTAATGTGGCGTTGCAGGCCGATTGTGAAACGCCAACAGTGCTGGTGTTGCAGACACACTATGGAACGCAGCGACGACATCCAGCCAGCCCACGGCATGCTGCCGGCAACATGTGTACTGCTGAAACGCCATGGACCATGGCGGTTCACTCGTGGCCTGCAACGCCACATTAGACTGGCGTTTGAGTGGGTCTGCAACGCCACATTAGACTGGCGTTTCTATGTGCGTCTACAACGCCACATTAGACAGACGTTTCTATGTGCGTCTGCAACGCCACGGGCTCTGGCGTTTCAAAAAAGGTCAGATCGTGAAATAGTTTCAATCAGAGTTCATTCCGTGAAACACTTTCATCCCATGGGTCATAATCGTGAAAAAATCCCCACATTCACATCCCTTATATCTGAACCCTCAAAATCATACAATCCATGCAACGTACGTAAACATAGATGAACGTCGAAGTTCATTGGATTGGCCAAACAAAAGGAACATAGTTCATCGGAGTTCATCGGCAAATCCTAACTACGAACTAGCTAAAACATAGGTAAAATATCCTTTTCGGAGACGGGGACATTCACCACTTCCTCGTCGGCTGTAGGAGTCGGCGGCTGGCGGGGAATCGATCGAGCCGTTGGGCCAGGAGCCGAGGTCGTCATCATCATCGTCGGCGAGAAGATGACGAGCCCTTTTAGCCGCCGGACCTTCCTGTCCTGCTCCCACTTGAGCTTGGCGACCCGAGCCGCCTTCGTTGCTGCCTCCGCCGCCTCGCTCTCGAACTGCTCAATGGCAATCCGCAGCGCCTTCGTGTTCTTCCGCCGGAGCCACCGCGCGGTCGTCTCTGCGGTCGTAAGCGACCGACAGTAGACCCATTCGAGGAGTCGCGCATCCTCGTCGGGCTCCGCCTCCATCCCGCCGTGGCGGTGCACGGATTGCTTCACCTCCGACCTCTTCCTTTGCCGTTGCCGCTCGCGGCGGGTGGCACGCGCCTCTGATTCCGGCGTGCGTGTCTGGGCCGGCGCGACGGGCACAAGCACCTACCACTGCCCATGTGGGGGAGCAGCAGCCGACAGGGCCAGGGGACGGCGCAGAGGAGGAGCAGATTGCGCAGGTCGCGTGCCTGAGGTACGCACGGACCGAGAGTGGCCAGCGCCGGCGTGCAAGCTGCGCCGAAGGGGAAGCGGCGAGGCTGCGGATCCGGAGCTGCCCCCGGTCTCCACCTTGGACCGCTCCAAGACGATGCGGAAGGCAAGCTCATACTTCGGATCCTGGTCGTCGTCGGAGCGGCTGCCGGAGCTCGACATTTCATCGGATTTGATCGGATAAGGTGCAGGGAGAGGAGAGGACAGAGCCAGAGGGGAGAGTGAGTGAGCTAGGGTTTCGGAGCGATGAGCCGGATGCGGCTTTTTGTGGGACAACCGTGGGGTCATTGGTGAGCCAGGCCTGTCATGCGGGCGTGCTCGGACGCTTGGGCTCCTCCATATCCGCCCCATATTTGGGCTGGATATGAGGGGTGCCGGTCAGCCTGGGTGTTTGAGGCCCGTTTAGGGCGTCCATCTGGTCACCTTTTAATGACCGGGCACTGATCGCACGGGCTGTCCGGGCGTTTGAGACGGATATAAGGGGTTCGGTTGTAGATGCTCTTATTTACTAATGGGTCGTGATATCTGTCGTATGTGTGGCAGGTGGGAGGTACCCGCCGTACGCCTTGTGCGGCATCGATCCAGGTCCGCCCGCACGCGCATGTTCGGGCGTCTCAAATCGCAGCCCGCACGTCCGGTGGTTGGGACTTTGCAGTCACGTCACCGCATGCATGCATGTGAATATCTTTTTGGATTTCCAGTTTTTACAATGTTTTATCTTGTAAATGAAAAATTCGATTGAAGATCCGTTTTCACCATTAATTCCATCGTGACGAGATCTTCAAAACTAGATCTCATATTAATATTAATATGTTTCGATGACTTTTTTTTATTAAAAGTTGCCATGTCTATTGCACATGAATTGGCATGATGTTTACATTAAAGTTGTCATGATATGTTTCAGCTATTTTTTCTTCTACCTTTAAAACTAAATTTTGACATATTATAAAATAGGGAATTAAGAAACTAGACTTGCCATGAACCATAAACTAAAACTGTCATGGTAAATTACCATGGTGAAAAAATTGCCATGGTCAATTAATAAAAATTGCCGTAAAAAGTAGTTGAAAATATAGTGGTAGCCTTAAATCTAGAAGAAAAAAATAGATAGAATATGTCATGTCAACTTTAGTGTAAACATCATGGCAACTATAGTGTAAACATCATGACAACTTTTGGTAAAAAACATTTCATCGATCATGGTCAAAATCTAAAATTACCATGATCTATAAACTAAATTTGCCATGATGGATTACTAAAAGTTGTCATAATCCATGCATTAAATTTGACGTGGTTAATTACTATGTCTGCGGTTCCGTTGTTGTACGAGGAAAGCCTGATGAGTTATCCGCGTGTGCGTAAAAGGAGGTTGTTACAATGATATTGATACATACGTATATGGACATATTTTTAAGTATATATTTACTTAATTTATATTGAAATCTTTAAAAGGAGTTATATTTGGGAACTGATGGAGTATGTCAAGTGATGATGAGTTTTCTTATAGTGTCATGTGTGTTTTACTATGTACTATTAGAGCATTTACAGCATAAACTTACAAATCCACACCTCAAACACTCGCGGACAATGATCGGATGTCCTTTATTTTTTGCCTTCCACACGTCTGCGGAAAACTGATCGGATGCTCTTCATTTTTTGCCTTTCACACATCCGCGGACACTGCTCGGATGCCCTTCATTTTTTACCTTCCACATTCAGGATTTTTTCACTGTTTTAACCTTTTTTCTAAACATGAGCACAAAATGAACCAGATTTCAAACCATTTCACGATCTGATCCTTTTAGAAACGCCACAAGCCGTGGCGTTGCTGCCCCACTATGCAACACCTGTCTACCGTGGCGTTGCTGCCCTACAGTGATACGCCTGTCCACCGTGGCGTTTTTTCTTTTTTGCAACGCCAGTCTACAGTGGCGTTGCAAACCCACTGTCAAACGCCAACAGTGCTGGCGTTGCTGCCCTACAGTGACACGTCTGTCTACCGTGGCGTTTTTTCTTTCTTGCAATGCTAGTCTAATGTGGCGTTGCAGGCCGATTGTGAAACGCCAACAGTGCTGGCGTTGTAGACACACTATGGAACGCAGCGACGACATCCAGCCAGCCCACCGCATGTTGCCAGCAACATGTGTACTGCTGAAACGCCATGGACCATGACGGTTCACTCGTGGCCTGCAAGGCCACATTAGACTGGCATTTTGAGTGGGTCTGCAACGCCACATTAGACTGTCGTTTCTATGTGCGTCTGCAACGCCACATTAGACAGGCGTTTCTATGTGCGTCTGCAACGCCACGGGCTGTGGCGTTTCAAAAAAGGTCAGATCGTGAAATAGTTTCAATCAGAGTTCATTCCGTGAAACACTTTCATCCCATGGGTCAAAATCGTGAAAAAATCCCCACATTCACATCCCTTATATCAAAACCATACAATCCATGCAACGTACGTAAACATAGATGAACGTCGAAGTTCATTGGATTGGCCAAACAAAAGGAACATAGTTCATCGGAGTTCATCGGCAAATCCTAACTACGAACTAGCTAAAACATAGGTAAAATATCCTTTTCGGAGACGGGGACATTCACCACTTCCTCGTCGGCTGTAGGAGTCGGCGGCTGGCGGGGAATCGATCGAGCCGTTGGGCCAGGAGCCGAGGTCGTCATCATCATCGTCGGCGAGAAGATGACGAGCCCTTTTAGCCGCCGGACCTTCCTGTCCTGCTCCCACTTGAGCTTGGCGACCCGAGCCGCCTTCGTTGCTGCCTCCGCCGCCTCGCGCTCGGACTGCTCAATGGCAATTTGCAGCGCCTTCGTGTTCTTCCGCCGGAGCCACCGCGCGGCCGTCTCTACGGTCGTAAGCGACCGACAGTAGACCCATTCGAGGAGTCGCGCATCCTCGTCGGGCTCCGCCTCCATCCCGCCATGGCGGTGCACGGATTGCTTCACCTCCGACCTCTTCCTTTGCCGTTGCCGCTCGCGGCGGGTGGCACGCGCCTCTGATTCCGGCGTGCGTGTCTGGGCCGGCGCGACGGGCACAAGCACCTACCACTGCCCATGTGGGGGAGCAGCAGCCGACAGGGCCAGGGGACGGCGCAGAGGAGGAGCAGATTGCGTAGGTCGCGTGCCTGAGGTACGCATGGACTGAGAGTGGCCAGTGCCGGCGTGCAAGCTGCGCCGAAGGGGAAGCGGCGAGGCTGCGGATCCGGAGCTGCCCCCGGTCTCCACGTTGGACCGCTCCAAGACGATGCGGAAGGCAAGCTCATACTTCGGATCCTGGTCGTCGTCAGAGCGGCTGCCGGAGCTCGACATTTCATCGGATTTGATCGCATTAGGTGCAGGGAGAGGAGAGGACAGAGCCAGAGGGGAGAGTGAGTGAGCTAGGGTTTCGGAGCGATGAGCCGGATGCGGCTTTTTGTGGGACAACCGTGGGGTCATTGGTGAGCCAGGCCTGTCATGCGGGCGTGCTCGGACGCTTGGGCTCCTCCATATCCGCCCCATATTTGGGCTGGATATGAGGGGTGCCGGTCAGCCTGGGCGTTTGAGGCCCGTTTAGGGCGTCCATTTGGTCACCTTTTAATGACCGGGCACTGATCGCACGGGCTGTCCGGGCGTTTGTGACGGATATAAGGGGTTCGGTTGTAGATGCTCTTATTTACTAATGGGTCATGGTATCTGTCGTATGTGTGGCAGGTGGGAGGTACCCGCCGTACGCCTTGTGCGGCATCGATCCAGGTCCGCCCGCACGCGCATGTTCGGGCGTCTCAAATCGCAGCCCGCACGTCCGGTGGTTGGGACTTTGCAGTCACGTCACCGCATGCATGCATGTGAATATCTTTTTGGATTTCCAGTTTTTACAATGTTTTATCTTGTAAATGAAAAATTCGATTGAAGATCCGTTTTCACCATTAAATCCATCGTGACGAGATCTTTAAAACTAGATCTCATATTAATATTAATATGTTTCGATGACTTTTTTTAATTAAAAGTTGCCATGTCTATTGCACATGAATTGGCATGATGTTTACATTAAAGTTGTCATGGTATGTTTCAGCTATTTTTTTCTTCTACCTTTAAAACTAAATTTTAACATATTAAAAAATAGGGAATTAAGAAACTAGACTTGCCATGAACCATATACTAAAATTGTCATGGTAAATTACCATGGTGAAAAAATTGCCATGGTCAATTAATAAAAATTGCCGTAAAAAGTAGTTGAAAATATAGTGGTAGCTTTAAATCTAGAAGAAAAAAATAGATAGAATATGTCATGTCAACTTTAGTGTAAACATCATGGCAACTATAGTGTAAACATCATGATAACTTTTGGTAAAAAACATTTCATCGATCATGGTCAAAATTCTAAAATTACCATGATCTATAAACTAAATTTGCCATGATGGATTACTAAAAGTTGCCATAATCCATGCATTAAATTTAACGTGGTTAATTACTAAAAAATATCATGATCAATTAATAAAAAATGTCGTAAAAAGTAATTGAAAATATAATGATAACTTTAAATCTAGAAGAAAAAAATAGATAGAACATGTCATGGCAAATGTAATGTAAATACTATGGCAACTACAGTGTAACATCGTGACAACTTTTACCCAATTTTTTTTTATCAAAACATATCAACATGAGATCTAGTTTTGAAGATCTCATCGAGACGGATTTAATGGTGAAAACAAAATTTAACTGAATTTTTTAATTAGAAGATAAAACATTTTTAAGGCAAAACCAAAAAATTTTCCGCTGAGAGAGAAACGGGCGTGCAGACGAAGTGGTTAAATGTCCACACACCAGCCCAGTCCTACGTGGCAAAGAAATTCATATATCATTTGTCAAGATTCGTGTAACAGCAAACAGACTGTAATCCATGCGGGTGGGCGGTTTGCAAACGCCCACACATGTGGACGTTATCTTTTGGGTTTTTAAATTATGAGATAAAACATTTTTAAGCCGAAAACCAGAAAAGACTCCCGTTGAAAGAGAAACGGGATGCGAGCGAAGTTATTAAATGTCCACATATCAGCCCAGTCTTACATGGTAAAGAAATTTAGACATCAGTTGTCAAGATTCGTATAACATCAAACGAACGGTAATTTATGCATGTGGGCGGTTTGAAAACATCCATTCTTCTGAGCGTTATCTTTTGGGTTATTAATTTTCTCCAACTATATCCAACTATAGTTATTTAGATACACTAGCAAAAGAGCTCGTGCGTTGCAACAGGAGAATCTAAGTAATATTGCTCTAGGAAAATCTACACAAGAGTACACCAAAAGCTGAAGCGACATTTTCTTCATGTAGTATGTAGGAGAAGAAGTTGAAGTCCAGTGGCTTGTTGGTGGGAAGGAGAGTCGCAGAAGATGTTAGCATCATCTCGGGAGGCGGATTGGAAGCTTGTGGTGGTGTTGGTCGACATCCTCCACCATGGATCTTGCAGGTGGGACGTTGGGGAGCACACTCCCTCCTTCCTCTGTCCACTACATGCCCACCATATGGACGGTGGCGGTGCCGGGTCACGGGCAGCCGGATCTGAAGCGGGGTAGGAGCAGGTCCATGCCTCGATTCGGCGGTAGATACATAGGAGTATAATCAAGTTTTTTTTTCTAAACTACTCTATGTGTGTGATCAAATTTGCGAAAGTAGGAACCGTTTGCACGATGTAATTCCCTACAAACAAACGTTGGCCTGTGAGTCCGTCAGTAGTGTACACAGCCAAACGCCCTTCGGTCGGCGGTTGCGCAGCGGGCCGATCCACCAACCCGCGCCGCCGCCGGCGCCATGGCCGGCTGGATCTCCTCCAAGCTCAAGGCCGCGGAAACCCTCCTCCACCAAGCAAGCGCCGCCCCCCCTCTCGTCCTCACCACCCTCTCCAGCGGTTCTAACTGTCCACTCGTCTTCTCCCACAGATCGACCAGCAGGCGGCGGAGTCGCTCGGCAAGTCCTCCTCGGCCTCCGACCTCACCGCCCTCCAGCAGCCCTCCTCGTCGGCCTCGCTCCTCGACGCCCCCGCCCCGCGCAGGCCGCCCCCGGCGACCCCGCCTCCCTCCCTCGGCCTCCGCATCGCCGCCAGGCGCCGCTCCCAGCCTCCCCCTCCGCCCCCCTCCGCGCCCCGCCGCTCCGCCTCCGCCGCGGCGGATCTCTCGGCCCAGGATCGGCCCGGCGCCGAGCCTGCCGTTGCGGTCGAGGCGAAGGCGGAGGAGGATCGGAGGGATCGGGAGGAGGACGAGAAGGGAGGCCCGTCTGAGAGCGGGAGCGGGAGCGGGAGCGATGACGATTCCGATGGGTCCGGGAGCGACGATTCGGAGGAGGAGAGGCGGAGGGAGGAAGAGCGGAGCCGGCGGCGTGCCGAGCGGCTCGCGGCGATGGCCGCGCGAGCCATTGCGGAGAGGGAGGAGGCCGTGGCCAGGCTCGAGGGGGAGAAGACTAGCCTTGAGAAGCTGCTCGCCGTGCGCGAGAAGGAGCAAGCGCAAGAGGTGAGTCTGCTCCAATCGTCATGGCAAATTTAGGTTTCCTTGTGTAGCCTGAAAGGTTACTACTATATGTCCTAAGACACGAAGAACGGATTGAAAGAGAATGTTGCAAGCCTTAGCATTGATGATCACTCTACTTTAGCCATTGACGGAACATTTGAATCAGTACATGAGGATGTTCAGACAGTGTTTTGTACTATAAGAAGCAATAACTAAGAAACAAAAACTAACAAGCAGGCATTTATAACACGAGTAATACAATTTGACGTTTCCCTGGCTATGCAACTTTTGCTGATCTTAACAATGGCAGCAAGCAACCTCGCCACGGGCTTATCCTTGTTTCTAGATTCCAATCATGTTGATGGTGCTATGAGCCTGGTCTCAAACTCTCAATTGACTAATTGAACGCTTATTTCATGACTAATGCTGATTGTCTTCTCATGCTCTGTTCCCACCACTGTGTATTGTGAATTACGAGGCTGGGTTGGCAACTCAATGTCATATAATAAGTTGTCACGAGAGTTTGATTTCCAGAAAATGATATTTCTTTATCGTCATTCTTTTCCAACTATTTTCATGTTTAATTTCAGGCTTCAGAGTTGCAGACTAGTATGATTGAAACCATGGAAGCTACAGAGATAGAGAAAATACGGCATAACAGCACTAGAATGGAAGCCCTCGTGCGGTTGGCTGAGCTTGAGGTGTGTGTCATCATGTTTAGAATGCTGCATCTGTTCTTCTTGCCCTGTTTTTACAATAAGCAACACAATGTGCCCCTTTTTACTCCCAGTGTCCTAAAAGTGTGTGTATTAGGCTTTATACTTGCTGTATATAAGGGCCATATCTCTTACCACTTACATCATAAATTGTGCATGTTAGGTCGTATAATCACTACAAGTCTCGACAATGTCCTTACCAAATATCTATGCAGGTTACAAATGCAGAGCTTGCAAAGTCACTTGCCAGGGAGCAATGGAATCTTGAAGTTCAAGTATGTTTTATTTTCCTCTTCCACCTCGTCTCTCTATGTCAGTTGACTGTCTATGTTGTTATTCATTTCCAATTTCTTTTAGTACCAAAAGTTTGTATGTATGCAAAACTACAAGCACACTTCCTCTGTATATACTACATACAGTTTTGCCGTGGACCACATTTTTCTATGTTGACCGAAAAATTCAGTTAAGCAGAGGGGTGTTGTGATTTCTACATTGTTAAAACAAAGGTATAGCCACTTGCCTTACATTGTAACTATTTTCAGAACTAATTGAACCATGTAGTCCAATAATGTTATTAACTTGTTTAAAATTGGATTGATACGTTCTACTGTATAACAAGAATATCATAGAGTATATACATGTAGTTCGGGGATCAGTTATAATTAGCTGTCAACTTACCTATGCGTTATAGTTCCTAACATTACGATAATATTCTAAAACACGCACCAAGCGTGGGCAGAGCAAATAACTGCCAAAATTATAAGACTCGTGGATTTGTTTTCCCCATTTATCTATAGCCCCCCCCCCCCCTAATTTGTGAAGAAAAAGGGATTTGAACTTGTGTATGGTATGCAGGGGTAAACCATATATATGAGTGCTAGTTGAACATTAGCTTATTTTGTTCTTCCGTTTTAGATTTAGAGAGCACAGGTATTTGCTAGCGCCTATATCATGCAGAGCACATGACCCAGTTTTTGGCATTTAGCAAGAACGAAGAATGTGTGTAGAAAGTCTTATTGTATGCTACTTGGGGCCAAACCACATATATGGGTGCCAGCTGAAGATTAGCTTATTTCATGCTTCACATTTGAATTAGTGAATGCTGGCATTTGCTAGTGCCTGTATCGTGCAAAATTCAAGTCCCAATTCTTGATTGATTGTTTTCTAAAATGCTGCCATTAAGATGTAATTGGTGTACTTTGGATTGGGATTGTCTAGAATGCGCATACTCTACGTATTCGTACACAAAAATGATTAAGTGGTTAGTGGAAAATAGTTGCCATAGACCCTGGTAGTAGAGGTGAGTTGGACGACTGGCGGAATGCTACAACAATGTTGAGCAGAGTTTTAAATTTTGTTTTTCTTTCTATTGTGAGTAGGTTGATCAAGTGGCTCATCTTCGAGAGGAAGTTGACTTGAAGACTTTTGCCCAAGATAGTAAGTTAGCCATTCTTTGGCTTTCTGTTCCTTTTGAGCTTTAGACACTTCTGTTTCTGATCATTAGGCCAATTTGATATTATTAGTTTCACATTCTTTTTAGGAAGTTTCTCATTAGTAAATTGCACTAGTATTTCATATTCACTACACAATTCTTTGTTTTTCAATGAGCAGAGTACAAGAGAAAGATAGCGAAGATACAGAAGACAAGTGCCCCTTTAGTTGATGAAGTATGCAATTGAATTACACTTGATGTTATTTGTTTTCTATTCCGTATGAAAGAAATCATATTTGTTAACCTATTCGATTTAAAATATTAACTTAGGAAAGGCTTATCTTTTCCATTTGTAACTCCGTTGAGATTTTGTCTAGATAGAATCCTTGAGAAGGTTAAAGCTGGAAGACGAAATTATTGATGCAGAATACACTCAGACCTGTGATAGAATTGTCAGCTTGAAGGACAAGGTATGTTCTCTGGGCTATAACTTGAAAATCGATGGTCCATTTATGTTACTTCGTATGTCGATTTAGACTCTGTACACATATTGCTTTATGCAATAATTGTTCTGTACTTTAGCATAGTATACTGCTCAGGATTCGTTCTAGTGGAGTGCCAACTAGGTAAATATTTTGAGATCCCATTCATCTGGTTTGAGACACATAGGTCAAAATAACTTTATGTTGTTTTGTTACTGTAAACACGTTTCTTTTATGCTTTACATCATCGGGTAAATTATAACCACACTTTAATAGCACATAGCTATCTAACTTTTTGTAGAATATTATTTTTGTATGTGCACCTTAGAGCATGCTATTCTTAGTACTATACAGTGCTTATAGGCCGAGTGTCATTTGGTGAGGTTTTTTTTTTTTTAACTTTTTGTGTGCAGAAAGTTAAAATTAAACAATTGTCTGCATCGGGATTTCCTTTCTTTAATTCTGTAGGCAAGGAAGATTGAAGAAAACATTGAGCTGACAAGAAGGGACATGGTGCAACCTACAGAGGTTGAAATTGAGCTCAAGAAGAGGCTTGATCAACTCACTGATCGGTTGATTCAGAAACAAATGCAGGTTAGGTCCTTGTATGTGCTGGCCCCGTGTTTGATTTCTGCCTTATGATTGGAAACCGGTTATATTTTATAGCATGTGTTGTCATTCCTGAATTGTGATAGGAAACGATTATATTTTGTAGCATGTCTTGGGACTTCAGCACCCTTTTGTATTTCGAATAGCTATTTGCAGAGGAAAATAATGCTTGACTAATTTTGCTTGGTTATAAAGTTGTTAGCTTATGTCATGTCATTATCCAACCTGTTATTATCTTTCTATAGATAGTGGATCTGTCAATCTTCCTTAAAACCATTGGTTGATGTATGCTTTGGTACGCTATATGTAATGTTGAGATTACAACGTTTTCTTTCAGGTTGAGTCCCTGTCTTCAGAGAAGTCAACTTTGGTACTGAGAATGGAGGTACGCACATGTAAACCCACCCACTGTATTGAATTCATCATAGTTTGTAGACTCCCTAGTCAATTCATCATAGTTTGTAGACTCCCTAGTCAATCTACTCAGTTAAAACCACACACAAGAAAACTGACGTCGTCGGTCGATCCTTTTCAGGCCGTTTCGAGGTTGCTCGACACCAACGCCTCGTCGCTGGCGTCTTCAAGCTCGTCGTCGAGGATAGACATCGAGGCCGGTACATGGCAAGAATCATATTCACCATATTCTTCCCCAAGGCTGCGTGACAGGATACGGAGTGGGAAGCAGCACCTGGGATACGCGATACGGCAGCTCGACTCCATCTTCTCGGCCGGTCACATCTTCCTGCGTAGGAATCCGAAGGCGCAGGTCGGGGCCGCGGTGTACCTGGTGTGCCTCCACATATGGGTCATGTACATACTGTCGTCGCATCCCGCTGTGCCGGACACCCGCCCCGGCGCCACCTTCTCTCTGGAGTCGATCAACAAGACTAGCATTTAACCCTGTGTGTTCTCTCTCTGTAGTTTTGTTTTCTTTGTGTACATCATAGATATATGTACGTAGCCTATTGCTGTGCAGGGAGCAGCGAGGCACGTTATAAGACTTGTTGACAGATCACAGATGACATTACTGGTTTTGTCCTCGGTAGGTTAAGTGACCTGATGGGTGGTTATACCAACTCAGATATGGACAACCCGAATAGTAATTTTGTCACATGATTTTTTCCTACTGGATGATGAGCACTACACCATATGGTGATATGTAATCTGTGAGAGCATCTCCAACCGGACTTGGCAAATCCGGCCTCACAAATTCCTAACCGGTCGCGCCTTAAATAATGCACTCCATATTCACGTACCTCTTTTCCGGCATCCTATATCCATACTATGCATGCAACATGATGAGCTACTTTATGTGATCAAACAACAAACCACGGAATCGGCATCAAACTAACAACCAAATGCACTTAAACCAACTGTACATCATCCAAAAGATCAACCAAATGCACATAAACCAACTATACATCATCCAAAAGATCATCGGAGTTCATTATCGGGCAAGTTCTTAACTTCAACAACTAAAAACCATAATAAACATAGGATGAGTAACAACCAAATGCAAGTTCTTAACTTCAACAACTAAAAACCATAATAAACATAGGATGAGTAACAACCAAATGCACTTAAACCAACTGTACATCATCCAAAAGATCAACCAAATGCACATAAACCAACTATACATCATCCAAAAGATCATCGGAGTTCATTATCGCGCAAGTTCTTAACTTCAACAACTAAAAACCATAATAAACATAGGATGAGGAGCGTCCGCATCACTTCCTCCCCAAGCCTTTGCCCTTCTTATCACCAACGCAACTGTAGGCTTCCACGAATGGTGGATGATCTTGGTTGTCGTCGGAGGAGGTGGAGCTGTGGTCGTCACTGTAATCGGACGACGAGTCAGAGAGGACGATCAACCCCTTCATCCGACGACGTCTCTGTCCTGTTACCGCTTCAACTTGGCCACCCTAGCCGCCTTCTCCGTTGCCTCCTTTGCCTCGCGCTTCGACTGCTCAATGGCAAGTCGAAGGGCCTTCGCGTTCTTTCGCCATAGGCAGCGAGCGTCCATCATCGCCGTCGGGCTCCATCGGTAACCCACGGTGCCAACGCATGGACTACTCTGTCGTGTCCCTCTCCCTTGCCCGCTGCCTCTCGCGACGGGCGACGCATGCCTCCAATTCCGAAGTGCGTGTGTGGTCTGGCGGAGCAGACACTATGTGATAGCCTGACATATTAGGGATGATAGACTACTCATATCAATAAGGAATTCCCTCTTTTTCGGAAGCCTCCGACCGGGAAGTTGATCCCGGGTGCGCATGAGTGAGGACAAAGTGCGCAGAAAAACTAGTATTGATATGTGGGGGCAGTTTCGATCCCGCCAGTAGTAACGACCGTCGACGGATGTGTCCGGGGCGTTACACACTAGCACCCATCGCTGTCGACGCGGAGTGCGATCGACGGGGGAAGGGACGATCCCGCCAGGAGTAACGACCGCCGACGGATGTGTCCGGGGCGTTACACACTAGCACCCACCGCTGTCGACGCGGAGTGCGATCGACGGGGGAAGGGAACGGCGCGGGGGCGGAGTGGACTGTGTTGCCCTGGTGGAGCTGCACGCGGGCTAGGAGGGGCCAAAACTCAAAATGTAAGCAACATGTATATTTGATAGTGACTCATTGCTAGTATCAACTTTGCATTTTTCCTGGATTATCATCTCTGTAGTGAACATGTCATTAAGACGTGGACTGTGTTGCCCTGGTGGAGCTGCACGTGGGCTAGGTGTTGAAATTAGAGATGGGTCTTAGGCCTATAAGACAAATTTCAGAAAAATCTCCAAGGACACATGTAGGTGGTGGCATGAGAAGGTGGTGGGAAGTTTAGTCTCACCCCGCTAGTGGAGGAGAAGTTGGACCCCTTTATAAGGGTCTCTCTTCCACATGCTATTGGAGAGTGAGAAGAGAAGGTGCCCTCGCGCACTCCTCCACCACCGCCCGCCTCGCCACGCCTCGCCTCGTCACGACGCGACGCGGGTTGCGGAAATGAGCCGAGCCGAGCCGAGCTCATACCTACGACGCGCCGCGGGTTGCGGGAACGGAGAATACGTAACGGACAAGGCACGATCCGACTCGGACGTGGGTTTGGCCCACGTCTCTCCACCGAGCCGCCTTTATAAGGAGGCTATCGCCTACCCTAGCCGACACGAGAATCAGATCACATCTGCCTCACACGTTCGTTCCTTTTGCTGCTGCCGCCGGCGACTCCGTCCCGTTTACCGCGTACACGGTCGACGGGAGAGCGGGCCTCCGAAACCTCGCCTCTCCGGTTCCTGTACGGGAGAGGGGCAATTAGGTTTTTGGGGAGCGATCACGCGACTGCTCGCCTCCGTCCGTCTGCTTCGTCTACGTCCGCGTCGCCCTCGTCATCGCCATGTCTTCACCAAGCGAAGCTGACCGTCTCCGCGAGAAGGCCGAATCCGAGAAGAAGGCGGCAGAGGACACTGCCGCCGCTGCTGCTACGGCCAACTGGCCGATCGGAGGGTATGATGTGTTTGTCTCTCTCCTGTTTCTGTCTGCACTAGTAGTATTGCCTATATGCGTAGATGTTTCTGCTATATGCGTAGTACTTGCTAGTATACTCCGTGATCAGTATGTCATGAACCTAGTCAATGCCATGTTAGTAATTATTTCATGGATTAATCTGCTCGGAAAATTGCCTATTTACTCAACACTAGGAGGGGCCAAAACTCAAAATGTAAGCAACATGTAGATTTGATTGGGACTCATGGCTAGTATCAGCTTTACATTTTTCCTGGATTATCATCTCTGTAGTGAACATGTCATTAAGACGTCTTCTCTAAACAGACCATTAACCATGCCATTATTGCATAATGCAAACTCAAATAAGAGGGTTGCAGAGCTGCAAAGTTGTTGCTCAGTAATGCAAGTGATGGTTAAGGCAGTGAAGAAAAAAACAACTACTATCAATCTTCGAGAGATTTCCAAATATTGACATAGGAGACCAAAAATTTCCAATTATTAAATCAAGATTATCTTGGGCCGGACATATCCCTGAACCTATCAAGATCTCCAAATATTGATACAGGAGACCAAAATGTCCAATTACAAAATCTTTTCAAATGGGGGCTATTATGGGAGGACATGCTCTTCACTCACTTTTCCCCAAACCCTGAACCTTCGACCGACGACGACGCTCGCCACCATGTCCAGCTGTGAGCTCTGCCATAGCCACCTCCACCTCCACCTCCACAAGCACCGTCACTGGTCTATGAACATAAGACTTTATAGGACCATCTGTTTTAGAATTCTGCAAAATGTCTATCCACAACCCCACTATTTTGAAAATCTATACCAAAAAGGATATGTCACTACAAATATTAAATGGAACTATATGCTATCTTGGTAATGCTATAAATGATATGTAAAAAAAATAAACTGTACAAACAGATCATGACCAATGGTTTTACAAAGTGAAAATCTTCATCAAATTGGATGTTTGTGTTATCTACTAAAATCTAAAACTGGATACAACATTCACAAGATGCTCTTTCCAAAACTCATTAGAGCCACACTACCAACACTCAGTACAACACTCAGAAGATGCACTTCAGGAAACTCGTAAAAGGCATACTACCACAATTGCATACGACATAAAAAGTCATCTGGATCCTCTGACTTACGAATTGAAGTCTTTCTTACATAGTTAACCTCAAATAATTTTTCATTAGCTTCAATTTTGAAAACCACGTTCAACTGATGCTCTAACAAACTCAAATATTTGATCAACAGTCATGAGTGTATCTGACAATGGCATCTTCAAGACTTTCAATTCAGAAATAAAATCATATAAGTCAACATCTATTGAGTTGTCATGAGAAAAAGTATTTGCAGAAATAGGACAACATCTTCTAGATTAATATTGAGGGATAAGAGAAATTCGTCTAGGGATATACCTTTGTCCTTTGCTATTCCTTGTGAATACACCCTACATGATAGCATCCGGCAGTGGGTGCCGTGGAGTCGCAAATCACAATCGTCCCGAGAAGTAGCAGAAGTGGCGACGTCCCTGGTGCTCGTCAGATGGGTGGCTCCTGCAATGTCGGAAGCGGCGATTAGCGCGGGCCACACGACACCGACGGAGGCTCACGAATCACCAGCTCTCCTGCAATGTCGGAAGCGGCGATTAGCGCGGGCCACACGACACCGACGGAGGCTCACGAATCACCAGCTCTCCTGCGATCAAAGTTGTTAGAATCGAGATTATAAATCAGATCGGAGCTTCGTTGATAGGATCGTGAGTCGTAGAATCATAACTACCAGGATCATAGAAACTTAGATTCTATGAGCAAAATCATAGAATAGGAAGGGCTAGTTTGGATCATAAGGTCGTAAGATTCTAACACTTGAGTCGCAATTCTGACGACCTTGCCTACGGTGTCCCCCTGAAGGTGCAATGGCGGCCGTCCCATGGATCATTCGCTGACGGGAACGAATTAGGAATGCGGGAAGGATGGCGCTCGAAGTGACGGGGGCATTCGTGGGTAGGGAGGCATGTGGCAGGCGGCGGGGGAGAAGGCGATAGACAAAGGAGAGGACTTGTTGGTCCTCGACTGCCCGTCGTCACGACCACTGGTGGTGATTTTGCTTGGAAGATATGGGATCTGGAGTGAGGAAGGTGGAGTGAGGGACATGTGTGCGTGAGCTGCGATGCGTTGCCGGGGCTAGGGGTGACGGTATTGGACCATGAAATGGGGTGTGACGACGGTCAGGCCTATGTGGAGTGCGAGCAAGGGGCGGCCACGAACGGGTGAGTGGGGGCGTGGGTGGTTTTTGTGCAGCGAGAGACGTGGTTCGGGACGTACATCGCTAGTTGCAATAACTTTTTGCTAACAACGTTTTGTTAATGCACTTAATAATCATTATATTACTAATCAAATGGCTAATATGCTTAGTTGGATCTGTTCGTTCGTGTTTTCATAGGGTATAATAGATAAAACAAAAATCTTTTCAGATACAATTTGGGAGTTGCTACGTGTCCACTGGCGAATGTTTCCACCTCAACGGCCGTTGGATGTATCGGTGCAGCCGTCCGATCTACGTCCCCCGCACCCAATAGTTCATGAAACAGAGGTCGAGTTGTAGAAACAATAGCCGTGTTGCGAAAACAATAGATGTGGGGACAGATCTCGTGGTGCCTCGCCCTCCTCGCGCTGCCGGGGCTGCTGCTGGTGGCGCTCCTCCCGCCTCCGGCCGCTGCCGTCGATGTCCAGGCGGTCCTTGCTGACGCTGCTCGCTGTGCCCAACGCCGACCTTCCGCAGTCGCCCTCGGCGTTCGTGGCCGCCACAGGGCCGACCTCGCCGACGTGCTCCGCTACCACGTCCTCCTCAAGTACCTCTCCCCCGCCGACCTCCGTCGCCTTCCGGCCTTTGGGAAGCTGGTCACCACGCTGCTCCAGTTTCTGAAACAACTGCCTAGTTTCTGAAACAACGATCGAGTTTCAGGAAACGGTTCGCGATTAGACGCTATTCCAGTTTCTGAAACAACGGTCCAGTTTCAGAAAACGGTTATTAGGTCGAGGCGAGATCCAACGGACGAGCATCTGGCGGATGGATCGCGCGGATCAGCCAGTGGAAGGTAAGACTTTCCCATACAATTTCATATACTACTCTCAATTTTGGGCTGAATTTGACTTGCGCGGTAGGCCCCTAGAGTAATTCCCCTTTGTCCAAACCCTCGTCTCGAACCTTCCCCAATCTGGGTTTCTTCCGTCGCGCCGCCGCTCCCTCAATCGCCGCCAGCCTTAATCGAGAGTTCCAACCGCGCCGACCCCCGTTCTCCTCCCGACTCCCACTATGGCAGAACAGCAGAGTTCAATAGCGAGGGTGCCGTCGAGGTGCACAGCAGAGACGGCGCGGGCCATGGTCGCGTTCGAGATCGCCGGTTACAGCCTGCACAAGGGCCTCGGTAGAGGAAAATATCTCTGTTCCCCGGCATTCTTCGTCGGCGGCTACGAATGGTACATCTGGTACTACCCCGACGGAAACGACGAGGAGAGTGAAGGTTACATCTCTGTCTTCCTCAAGCTCCCGACCAAGAACGCAGAGGCGAGGGCGCTCTGCAAATGGAAGGTTGTGGATCAGAATAAGGGGGTGTCGATTGTGGTGCACTCGGGCAAAGAGCCACAATTGTTTCACCGTCAAAAGTCTACCTGGGGCATACCAAAGTTCATGAAGACCACTGCCGAGTACTTTTTTTTCGAACCGGGCTTTCTCCCCTTTCCATTACTTTCATAACGGAAATACAATGTTTTGAGACCAGGACCAGCAAAAAGAGGGAAAGGGAAAAAAGCGAGTTTGGGACAATATCAGGAAACCCACCGTTCACGCCTGTCGTCAGGAACATGAACTGCAGGGCAAAAACCTGATATCATCCAAAACTACGCAACAGAGACCAAAAGTATTACACTACCATGAGTCAGTACCACTACCAGGCATCCCACAACAACCACCACCAGACCAGGCTCACCAAAGAGCACAGAAATAAACCGAAAAGTTTTCACCAAATGGGACATAAAGCCTAAAGCACCACCATGGACACCAAGCCATCAGCACTGCAACCAGCAAAAGGGAATCTGTTCTCCTTTCTGCATTTACCATTCATCCCAGACTTCTTCTTCATCAGCCTGCTCGCTCGCTTCTGCCCTCGGCGGTTCACACAACCACAACATTTGAGCTGCGCTCTCTTTTAGCAACTGAGCTCCCTTCTTGACATTCTCCGCCATCGCCGGTTTCTGCATACCTGCCCAGTATTCAATAAACGCACACGTTGTGAAAGCAATTTCAAAAGGAGTTTTAATACATTTCTTCTCAAAAGTAGCCCGATTCCGAGCCAACCAAATAGACCAGCAAACTGCAGCTAAGCCAACAGTATAAATTTCGCATAAGCCTGGCAAAAAAGCATATAACCAAGAAAAGACCTGCCAGATTGTTTTCGGAATATAACTAGTACCAAAAACAGCACCAACCGTTCTCCAAACAATCCTGGCCACAGAGCACCCAAAGAATAGATGCTGCGCCGACTCAAGTTCATCACAAAAAGAACATTTAGGATCTCCCTGCCACTGTCTTTTTCTCATATTATCTCTAGTAAGAATAGAGTTTTGGAATAGCTGCCACAAGAAAATTTGGATCTTCAGAGGAATTTTAGTCCCCCAAATCCACTTATAGTGATCCCCGCAAGGTTTCTCTCCAACCATCTATACATGGATTTAGTGGAATATTCTCTGGAGTTATCTAACCTCCAGTAAACCTCATCCTCTTTATCTGCACAAATTTTATCCAACACACATTGCTTCATATCATCCCATTTCTGAAGCATAGCTGGAGATAACCTTCTCCTAAAAGAAGTTAGATGATTCATACTTTCCAGTTTATCCAGAGTACACTCCTTATCTAAACAAATCTCAAAAAGATCAGGATATTTATCTTTAAAGAGGATATTCTCACCCAAATCATCTAGCCAAAGGCTAGCAATGTTACCTTTATTAAGCACCACCCCTCTACCAGCCATGTAATGTTCCTTAACTTTCAAAATATTTTTCCAACAAGGGGAATCAGAAGCTTTCTGCTTAAACTTAGCTACAGATGTCCTTCTGAGGTACTTAGCTTTCACAATATCTTGCCATAATCCCTTCTTCTTCTCCAACTTCCACCACCATTTAGCTAGCAAGCTGATATTCTGTTTCCTTAAATCTTTAACCCCCAGACCCCCCCCTTTGCTTTAGATCTACAAACACGGGTCCATTTCACCATATGATATACTTTTCTCCCTTTGCGGTGCCAAAAGACTTTTCTTCTCGGTTTGTCCCATTTTTCCAGTGTAGATTTTTTTATCAAGGCCATGGACATATAATATGAGGGAATATGAGATAGCACTGCATTAACTTTAATAAGCCTACCCCCACTGGACAAAGACTCACTAATCCAGGATTCCCCATGACTAATAAACTTGTCATCAACAAAAAGCCAATCACTGCACTTAAGTCCAGCATAACTGACAGGCATACCTAAGTATTTAATAGGATAAGCCCCAATCTCACAATTGAACATATCAACATAGTTTCTCATAGTGTCATCATCCGCACCAACCGAGAAGATCTCACTCTTCACAAAATTGATTTTCAAACCAGACATAATCTCAAAAAGATAAAGCAGCAGTTTAATATTCAAAGCGTTATTAACATTTTCTTCAAAGCATAAGATAGTATCATCCGCGTAGTGAAGAATTGCTACCCCATTTCCCACTAAGTCCGCTGCTAACCCAGTAAATAGGCCATTCTCCTGTGCTTTCAGGACCATCTTAGTAAGACAATCAGCAGCAAGATTAAAGAGGAAAGGGGACAAGGGATCACCCTGTCTCACTCCCTTAGCACTCTCGAAATATTCTCCCACCTCATCATTTAACTTCACGCTGATAGTACCACCTACTAGGATTCTCCTAATCCAATCAATCCAGCGTGGGACAAAATTTCTTTTGCTATGACAATCCAACAGGAATTCCTAGTTAACTTTATCATATGCTTTTTCAAAGTCAAGTTTAAGGACAATCCCTTTTTTCTTCTGAGCATAAGTATGATGCAGGATCTCATGCAGTGACATGATCCCATCCATAATATCTCTATTCTTGATAAAGGCATTCTGATGTCGACTAAACAAGATGTCTGCATGGGGTTCTAATCTGATAGTCAGCACCTTAGTAATCATCTTGTAAATACATCTAAGCAAGCAAATAGGTCTGAACTGTTCCATTTTATCAGCTCCAGCTACTTTAGGTAACAACGTTATTATACCATAGTTAAATCTCTCCACATCGAGCTTATTTTCATGAAACCATTGGAAAAGTGACATCACATCTTCCTTAACAATATCCCAGCAGGATTGAAAAAACTCAATAGGAATATTATCAGGTCGAGGGGCCTTGTTATGTTTCATTGAAAACAAAGCATTTTTAACTTCTCTATCCGAAAAAGGTCTAAGTAAGAGAAAATTCTCAATATCTCCCAATTTCTCTTTATCATCCCACATATCCCCATCTATCTTACACATGTTCCCAGGAGCAGGACCGAAAAGTTCTTTATAAAAATCAGTGGCATGTTTAAGCATGTTCTTATTCCCTTCTATTATCACATCCCCACAGCTAAGAGAAACGATAGTATTTCTTCTTATCCTCCCATTCACAATCCTATGAAAATATTCAGTGTTGCTATCACCCTCTAGCAACCAATTGTCATGTGATTTCTGTAGCCAAGCTACCTCCTCTTCCATCAACAAGCTATTTAGTTCTACTAGCATTTCCACTTTTTTGCAGTAGAGCTCAGGACTCAAAGCATCATTTTCTTGCAACTCCTCAATATGCCCTAATTCCTCTCTCAACCACTTTCTTCTCTTCCTGGCATGACCAAAATTACTTGAGCCCCACCCTTTAAAATACTTTTTGAACCTCTTTAATTTGATATTCATGACATCAATAGGATTACTAGAATAAACAGGCTGCATCCAGATTTTAGCCACCAAAGTATGAAAATCAGGTTTGTTTAACCAATTCAGATCAAATCTGAACTCCCTCTTTCCAAAATTAATGGGAACATTATCATCAGTATTAAGAATCAGGGGACAGTGGTCCGAAATCTCTCTAACAATCTTCCTAACAAAAGTGAAAGGAAACAGATGTTCCCAGGATTTGGACATGAAGACTCTATCCAGTTTCTCCAAAGTGGGATTCTGCTGGTTATTAGACCAGGTATAAATGCCACCACTCATATCCACCTCCCATAAGGAAAGAGCATTAATAATGGAATTAAAAAGGTCTGAGGAATGTCCTAGCCTCACCTTCTTATTTTTCTCCCCCACAAATCTAAGGATATTAAAATCTCCTCCCACAATGTAGGGACAAGTAATGTGACTACAAGTAGCCGCCAGCTCCGTCAGGAAATCAGTTTTAAATTCTTCATGTGCTGATCCATACACCACCAGAATACAACATTTCATCTTAAGAATCTTGTTCCATAATTCGAATTTCATAAGATATTTGCCCTCCACACAGCTAACAAGATCAAATATATTACTTCTAAAGCCTCCCAATATTCCACCCGACTTCCCTTCCGAAGGGATCCACTTCCAACTGAAAGCTTCTCCAGGTCAATTTTTCTCAAGAATTTAGGTGAAAAATATTTCTTCATAGTTTCTTGAATCCCAACAAAATCAAGTTTAAAATTCCTAACCAAGTCAGAAATATATGTCCCCATGCCTCTCTTCCCAATCCCCCTACAATTCCAAAAGAGACTAATCATTTTTTCTGTTTCTTGGATTGTGATTTTTGGTGCTAGGTTTGCGAGGAGCCATAGCCTTACCTGCACCATCTCCCACTTTCTCTTTTTGACTTCTAGTCACAGGTTTAGATATAGTAATATTAACTTTTTTCCTGGATCTAACCAGAGTAAAGTCATCAGCATCTAAACCCTCATCTCCTCCCCACTCAGTATCTAAGGGAGATGCTTCTCCAGCAGCATTAGTGATAAACAAAGCTTTATCATGTTGATTATCATTCTTAACAACTTTTTTAGCAATATTAGCTCTAGAAATCTCAAGTTCTCTTATAATATCTATGGATTCAAAATCATCATCAGGAATATTAACACCCATTTTAACAGCAGCAGATATGATTGTTGGGGAACGTTGCATGGGAAACAAAAATTTTCCTACGCGCACGAAGACCTATCATGGTGATGTCCATCTACGAGAGGGGATGAGTGATCTACGTACCCTTGTAGACCGTACAGCAGAAGCGTTAGTGAACGCGGTTGATGTAGTGGAACGTCCTCACGTCCCTCGATCCGCCCCGCGAACAATCCCGCGATCAGTCCCACGATCTAGTACCAAACGGACGACACCTCCGCGTTCAGCACACGTACAACTCGACGATGATCTCGGCCTTCTTGATCCAGCAAGAGAGATGGAGAGGTAGAAGAGTTCTCCGGCAGCGTGACGGCGCTCCGGAGGTTGGTGATGATCTCGTCTCAGCAGGGCTCCGCCCGAGCTCCGCAGAAATGCGATCTAGAGGAAAAACCGTGGAGGTATGTGGTCGGGCTGCCGTGGAAAAGTCGTCTCAAATCAGCCCTAAAACCTCCATATATATAGGTGGGAGAGAGGGGACCTTGCCTTGGGGCTCAAGGAGCCCCAAGGGGGTCGGCCGAGCCAAAGGGGGGAAGGACTCCCCCCCAAACCGAGTCCTACTTGGTTTGGTGGGTGGAGTCCCTCTTTCCTTTCCCACCTCCTCCTTTTTTTTTCTTTTCTCTTTGATTTTTCTTCCAATGCGCATAGGGCCCTTTTGGGCTGTCCCACCAGCCCACTAAGGGCTGGTGCGCCACCCTCAAGGCCTATGGGCTTCCCCGGGGTGGGTTGCCCCCCCCGGTGAACTCCCGGAACCCATTCGTCATTCCCGGTACATTCCCGGTAACTCCGAAAACCTTCCGGTAATCAAATGAGGTCATCCTATATATCAATCTTCGTTTCCGGACCATTCCGGAAACCCTCGTGACGTCCGTGATCTCATCCGGGACTCCGAACAACATTCAGTAACCAACCATATAACTCAAATACGCATAAAACAACGTCGAACCTTAAGTGTGCAGACCCTGCGGGTTCGAGAACTATGTAGACATGACCCGAGAGACTCCTCGGTCAATATCCAATAGCGGGACCTGGATGCCCATATTGGATCCTACATATTCTACGAAGATCCTATCGTTTGAACCTTAGTGCCAAGGATTCATATAATCCCGTATGTCATTCCCTTTGTCCTTCGGTATGTTACTTGCCCGAGATTCGATCGTCAGTATCCGCGTACCTATTTCAATCTCGTTTACCGGCAAGTCTCTTTACTCGTTCCGTAATACAAGATCCCGCAACTTACACTAAGTCATATTGCTTGCAAGGCTTATGTGTGATGTTGTATTACCGAGTGGGCCCCGAGATACCTCTCCGTCACACGGAGTGACAAATCCCAGTCTTGATCCATACTAACTTAACGAACACCTTCGGAGATAATTTGCAGGTTCATTGTTGTCCAACAACATGATTGACAAGACGGGATTACCGTACCACTCTGGAGCAGCACGTGGTCTCGTCGACCTGCGTGGTTTGACAGAAACTTGAACCGGAGTTTCATGATCATCATCATTAACTTCCTCCTCAACCGGCGTCGCAACGACAGAGGTTTCCCCTTGCCCTGCGCTACCATCCAGAGGGATGAGAGGTTCGACAACCTCGTCAAGTTCTATCTTCCTCCCACTCAATTCTCTCGAGAGAAACTCCTTCTCGAGAAAAGCTCCGTTTTTAGCAACAAACACTTTGCCCTCGGATTTGAGATAGAAGGTGTACCCAACTGTCTCTTTTGGGTAACCTATGAAGACGCACTTTTCCGCTTTGGGTTCCAGCTTTTCAGGCTGAAGCTTTTTGACATAAGCATCACATCCTCAAACTTTAAGAAACGACAACTTTGGCCTTTTGCCATACCACAGTTCGTACGGTGTCGTCTCAACGGATTTTGATGGTGCCCTATTTAAAGTGAATGCAACTGTTTCTAATGCATAACCCCAAAACGATAACGGCAAATCGGTAAGAGACATCATAGATCGCACCATCTCTAATAAAGTATGATTACGACGTTCAGGCACACCATTACGCTGTGGTGTTCCACGCGGTGTCAACTGTGAAACAATTCCACATTGTCTTAAGTGAGCACCAAACTCGAAACTCAGATATTCACCCCCACGATCAGACCGTAGGAACTTGATCTTCTTGTTACGATGATTTTCAACTTCACTCTGAAATTGCTTGAACTTTTCAAATGTTTCAGACTTGTGCTTCATCAAGTAGACATAACCATATCTACTCAAATCGTCAGTGATGGTGAGAAAATAACGATATCCGCCGCGTGCCTCCACGCTCATCGGACCACACACATCGGTATGTATGATTTCCAACAAGTCACTTGCATGCTCCATTGTTCCGGAGAACGGAGTCTTAGTCATCTTGCCCATGAGGCATGGTTTGCACGTGTCAAGTGAATCAAAGTCAAGTGACTCCAAAAGTCCATCAGCATGGAGTTTCTTCATGCGCTTTACACCAATATGACCTAAGCGGCAGTGCCACAAAAATATGGCGCTATCATTGTTAACTCTAACTCTTTTGGTCTCAATGTTATGTATGTGTGTATCGTTATCAAGATTCAATATGAACAATCCTCTCACATTGGGTGCATGACCATAAAAGATGTTACTCATAGAAACAGAACGACCATTATTCTCTGACTTAAAAGATTAACCGTCTCGCAATAAACAAGATCCAGATATAATGTTCATGCTCAACGCAGACACTAAATAACAATGATTTAAGTTCATAACTAATCCTGATGGTAACAGAAGTGAAACTGTGCCGACGGCGATTGCATCAACCTTGGAACCATTTCCTACGCGCATCGTCACTTCATCTTTTGCCAGCCTTCGTCTATTCCGCAGTTCCTGTTTCGAGTTGCAAATATGAGCAACAGAACCGGTATCGAATACCCAGGCACTACTACGAGAGCCGGTTAAGTACACATCAATAATTTGTATATCAAATATACCTGATTTTTCTTTGGCCGCCTTCTTATCTGCCAGATACTTGGGGCAATTGCGCTTCCAGTGACCCATACCCTTGCAATAGTAACACTCTGTTTCAGGCTTAGGTCCAGCTTTGGGTTTCTTCGTCGGATTGGCAACAGGCTTTCCGCTCTTCTTTGAATTACCCTTCTTGCCTTTGCCATTTCTCTTGAAACTAGTGGTCTTATTCACCATCAACACTTGATGCTCTTTACGGAGTTCAGACTCTGCGACTTTCAGCATCGCAAACAACTCGCCGAGAGACTTGTTCATCCCTTGCATGTTGTAGTTCAACACAAAGACTTTATAGCTTGGAGGCAGTGATTGAAGGATTCTGTCAGTGATAGCCTCTTGCGGGAGTTCAATCCCCAGCTCAGCTAGACGGTTTGAGTACCCACACATTTTGAGCACATGTTCACTGACAGACGAGTTTTCCTCCATCTTGCAAGCATAGAATTTATCGGAGGTCTCATACCTCTCGATCCGGGCGTTCTTCTGAAAGATAAACTTCAACTCCTGGCACATCTCAAATGCTCCATGACGCTCAAAGCGACGTTGAAGTCCCGGTTCTAAGCCATACAAGACTGCACATTGAACTACTGAGTAGTCCTCCTTACGTGCTAACCAAGCGTTCTTAACATCCTGATCAGCCGTAGCGGGTGGTTCATCTCCTAGCGCAGCATTAAGGACATAATCCTTCTTCCCAGCTTGTAAGATTAGCTTAAGATTATGAGCCCAGTCTACAAAGTTGCTTCCATCATCTTTCAACTTAGCTTTCTCTAGGAACGTATTAAAATTCAGGGTGACTGTCGCGTGAGCCATGATCTACAACACAAATATATTCAAAGTGGACTTAGACTATGTTCAAGATAATTAGAGTTTAACTTAATCAAAATTATACGCTAAACTCCCACTCAAAAAGTACATCTCTCTAGTCATTTGAGTGGTTCATGATCCACTTACACTAGCTCAAGTCCGATCATCACGTGAGTTGAGTATAGTTTCAGTGGTAAGCATCCCTATGCTAATCATATCATCTATATGATTCATGATCGACCTTTCGGTCTCATGTGTTCCGAGGCCATGTCTGCACATGCTAGGCTCGTCAAGCTTAACCCGAGTGTTCCGCGTGCGCAACTGTTTTGCACCAGTTGTATGTGAACGTTGAGTTTATCACACCCGATCATCACGTGGTGTCTCGAAACGACGAACTGTAGCAACGGTGCACAGTTGGGGAGAACACAATTTCGTCTTGAAATTTTAGTGAGAGATCACCTCATAATGCTACCGTCGTTCTAAGCAAAATAAGGTGCATAAAAGGATTAACATCACATGCAATTCATAAGTGACATGATATGACCATCATCACGTGCTTCTTGATCTCCATCACCAAAGCACCGGCACGATCTTCTTGTCACCGGCACCACACCATGATCTCCATCAACGTGTTGCCATCGGGGTTGTCGTGCTACTCATGCTATTACTACTAAAGCTACATCCTAGCAAAATAGTAAACGCATCTGCAAGCACAAACATTAGTATAAAGACAACCCTATGGCTCCTGCCGGTTGCCGTACCATCGACGTGCAAGTTGATATTATCTATTACAACATGATCATCTCATACATCCAATATATCACATCACATCGTTGGCCATATCACATCACAAGCATACCCTGCAAAAACAAGTTAGACGTCCTCTAATTTTGTTGTTGCATGTTTTACGTGGTGACCATGGGTATCTAGTAGGATCGCATCTTACTTACGCAAACACCACAACGGAGATATATGAGTTGCTATTTAAACTCATCCAAGGACCTCCTCGGTCAAATCCGATTCAACTAAAGTTGGAGAAACCGACACTTTCCAGTCATCTTTGAGCAACGGGGTTACTCGTAGCGATGAAACCAGTCTCTCGTAAGCGTACGAGTAATGTCGGTCCAAGCCGCTTCAATCCAACAATACCGCGGAATCAAGAAAAGACTAAGGAGGGCAGCAAAACGCACATCACCGCCCACAAAAACTTTTGTGTTCTACTCGAGAAGACATCTACGCATGAACCTAGCTCATGATGCCACTGTTGGGGAACGTCGCATGGGAAACAAAAATTTTCCTACGCGCATGAAGACCTATCATGGTGATGTCCATCTCCGAGAGGGGATGAGTGATCTACATACCCTTGTAGACCGTACAGCAGAAGCGTTAGTGAACGCGGTTGATGTAGTGGAACGTCCTCACGTCCCTCGATCCGCCCCGCGAACAATCCCGCGATTAGTCCCACGATCTAGTACCGAACGGACGGCACCTCCGCGTTCAGCACACGTACAGCTCGACAATCATCTCGGCCTTATTGATCCAGCAAGAGAGACGGAGAGGTAGAAGAGTTCTCCGGCAGCGTGACGGCGCTCCGGAGGTTGGTGATGATCTCGTCTCAGCAGGGCTCTGCCCGAGCTCCGCAGAAACGCGATCTAGAGGAAAAACCGTGGAGGTATGTGGTCGGGCTGCCGTGGAAAAGTCGTATCAAATCAGCCCTAAAACCTCCATATATATAGGTGGGAGAGAGGGGACCTTGCCTTGGGGCTCAAGGAGCCCCAAGGGGGTCGGCCGAGCCAAAGGGGGGAAGGACTCCCCCCAAAACGAGTCCTACTTGGTTTGGTGGGTGGAGTCCCTCTTTCCTTTCCCACCTCCTCCTTTTTTTTTCTTTTCTCTTTGATTTTTCTTCCAATGCGCATAGGGCCCTTTTGGGCTGTCCCACCAGCCCACTAAGGGCTCGTGCGCCACCCTCAAGGCCTATGGGCTTCCCCGGGGTGGGTTGCCCCCCCGGTGAACTCCCGGAACCCATTCGTCATTCCCGGTACATTCCCGGTAACTCCGAAAACCTTCCGGTAATCAAATGAGGTCATCCTATATATCAATCTTCGTTTCCGGACCATTCCGGAAACCCTCGTGACGTCCGTGATCTCATCCGGGACTCCGAACAACATTCAGTAACCAACCATATAACTCAAATACGCATAAAACAACGTCGAACCTTAAGTGTGCAGACCCTGCGGGTTCGAGAACTATGTAGACATGACCCGAGAGACTCCTCGGTCAATATCCAATAGCGGGACCTGGATGCCCATATTGGATCCTACATATTCTACGAAGATCTTATCGTTTGAACCTCAGTGCCAAGGATTCATATAATCCCGTATGTCATTCCCTTTGTCCTTCGGTATGTTACTTGCCCGAGATTCGATCGTCAGTATCCGCATACCTATTTCAATCTCGTTTACCGGCAAGTCTCTTTACTCGTTCCGTAATACAAGATCCCGCAACTTACACTAAGTCACATTGCTTGCAAGGCTTATGTGTGATGTTGTATTACCGAGTGGGCCCCGAGATACCTCTCCGTCACACGGAGTAACAAATCCCAGTCTTGATCCATACTAACTTAACGAACACCTTCGGAGATACCTGTAGAGCATCTTTATAGTCACCCAGTTACGTTGCGACGTTTGATACACATAAAGTATTCCTCCGGTGTTAGTGAGTTATATGATCTCATGGTCATAGGAACAAATACTTGACACGCAGAAAACAGTAGCAACAAAATGACACGATCAACATGCTACGTCTATTAGTTTGGGTCTAGTCCATCACGTGATTCTCCTAATGACGTGATCCAGTTATCAAGAAACAACACCTTGTTCATAATCAGAAGACACTGACTATCTTTGATCAACTGGCTAGCCAACTAGAGGCTTGCTAGGGACAGTGTATTGTCTATGTATCCACACATGTAAATGAGTCTTCATTCAATACAATTATAGCATGAATAATAAACGATTATCTTGATACATGAATTATAATAATAACTATATTTATTATTGCCTCTAGGGCATAATTCCAACAATGATCTCAAGATTTGATAAAACTTCAAAAGAATTACCAGGAGATATGCTATTACCTTGTAGGTCTCTCTTTTGAGCCAGCCTCTTAGCTCTGACACCCATATGTTCCACATTGCCCCCCACATTCCTCTTGCTACATCTGACTTGCATTTCCTCCCTCACAGGGGGAGTAGGAATCACTTCCACTTTCTCACCAGAATTATCAGGGGACTGCACCAGTTAGGACTGTATTTTTTGGTTACCAGAGATGTCACTAGGGTCCATCTCAGTCACCACAGGTTCACCCATACAAGCATCAAGATATGATAATAATTTTTTTTACCAGAAATAGATATAGATCTTGGCACAATCTGCATAGAATTCACTATAATTTCATCATAGGATACCATCCCAGAATCCACATTCCCCCCTTCCTCATTGTTTTGATTTTTTTCAGCCTCTTCCACCATAGTATCTATAAGCAGTTCATTTCCCACTTCCTCACTTTCTTCCTCAGACGATATGTCCTCACTCTAATTTTGTTTCTTTTCCTCCTCCATATTTTCTTCCATAGGATTCATCACCACATTTTTCCCATAACCACCTCCAGCTGTTCCTAGAGGAGCCGAAGACTCCCCCATATTCGATGAGGATGCAATGTTTCTCTCACCACGAATATCAGTAGTGAATCTAGCTTTTTTAGCAGCATTACCTTCCTCATTTTCTTGTTGCACTCCAATTCTCTCTCTTGGAGGATTTTTAATCAGGATTTTATCAACAGAAAAGAAGAAATCATAAAAGTGTCCTCCCAACACCCCTTCTGCTGAAGCAGGGATATCCTCAGCATCTCTACAACCCAGCTTAATTCTAACAGATTCAGGCTTATTTATAGTTGCTTTATCAATCTCCAAGGTTACTCTCACAAGGGATCCCACATAAGCAATATTCTTCTCATGTCTCTTATCTAGAGGAATGTTACTCAAATTAACCCAAGCAACATTCGGCACCCCTTTAGCCCCCACAGATTCAGACCATTTTCTCAGATTAATAACAGCACCACAACTCTTAACATTCATACTCTCAGCAAAGCAAACTTTATCCACATCTCTAGGAGATGGAAATCTCATAACAAAGGTATTAGGGCCAATAGATCTGGCCGAGCACCTCCAGCTAGTATTGATGTATGAATTTAAAAATTCCTCCAACTGTCTACCAGATGCATGGCCCTCCACCACAGAAATCACAATAAACCTGTTCCTATCAGTAGTCTGGCTAGGAGTACTATGATCATGGATATAGAAAAAGCCTTTTCCCTCTGCGTGGAACCCACACATGGGTGCTACACACTCCCATGGAAGAACAATATTGCATATCGGGGCCAGATGTCCATGAATCCCACATCTACCACAAATAGCACGCCGACAACAAATAGGCAAGTGCCCAGGATCCTTGCAAGTGACGCAAACCTGAGCGCCTCCCACTAGTGGAGAGGCGTTCCTCTTGCCGGGAGTAGGATGTCGACGATCAGGAGGTTGATGAAGTTGTTGCGGACGTGTCTCCTGAAGTCGTCCTCCCGCAGATCGACCCGCGGCGACCTGGGTGCTGTTGTCGCCCCACTTCTCCCCGCGGGCTCCTCCTTGCACCTCCATGGCCGCCGCCTCCCATCTGGCCTTGTCAGAACCGCCGTGTCATGGATCTATGTTGGAGGTTTGTCCGCCGTCTTCGGCTTCGCGCATCCACACCATGTTGCGTCCGCCTCCGCCTCCGCCACGGCCGCGACCTCCTCCAGGTCCGATCCGACCACCACCTCCACCGTGCCCGAATCGACCTTCGCCTCCTCCATCTCCACGGAACCCACGGCCACCCATCTCTCGCCCTGCCATGGGTGGATTCCGCGGTGGCGACGCTGTCACCTCAGCAAATGATCTGCTATCCCCTCCCACCTTCCCCTCCCACCAGCCGAATGAAGGTGGAACCCTAGGTGGCGAAACCCTAGCTTTTCCCCAGAAGTGGCCGAGGAGGGAGGAGAGATCTGGAATGGGCGACGCTGTGGGGGCGGGTGGGGATATCGTCGAAACCCTACCACCGCTTCCTGTAGCACGCGGGCCTTCTCCTAGCGGGGCCGGGGCCTCTCCTTGCCCAACGCTCGACACGGGCCTAGGCCCGAGAATGCCCGACTCGTGCATGGCTTGCGGCACACGGTCGCGCAGGTGTACGTGGATGCTTCCCACGGTCACGCTCTCCTGCGTGCCGGCCCGAGCCGCCGGCGATGGGGAGCGCCGCCGCGGGCGCGCCTGCGGCGAGGGAGATGAGATAGATGTGAGGAAAGCCATCCTGAATCGTGGCTACATGGACTGATGGGCCGGTTTGGTCTCTGGCGGGTTGTCTTCGGCTGGTCTGACGCGATACAGGCGGTGGCTCCTGTGCTGCAGCGCGGCGGCGGGGGCTTAACGTGCCTGATTTGGGCACGGCTGGGCAGGGGGTCCAGCATGCCCCTGCGCGTGCGTTCGGTCTGCTACCGCGTGTGTCGATGGAGATTGTCCCCTCCCACGCCGTTGTGGTACTGTCGGCCCCACTCTATGGTGACTGTGTCTCTCAGTCCAGTTGGGCTCGCTGTGTTTGTTGTAGTGAGACGATGGTGGTGTCCGCGTGACCTGGTGGCGCATGTTGGTGGGTGGTTGGCATGGTGGAGCTAAGAATTGGTTCCGGACGGTGGATGCGAGGGGTCGGGAAAAATCTATGTCGGATTTGGCCGACACCGATGTGGTGACGCCTGCAGGTGCCCCTCCCTTCCTGAAGGGCGTTGGATGTACCGCTCCCCCGTTCCCCTTCGTGTGCCGGGAGAAATCTTAGAACTTGTCCGGGCAGCAGCACCGTCATCGTCGCAGTCCTTCTTGAAGGTGTTGATTGACACGCGGCAACCCGATGGCACTGAAGTATGGTGAAATTATTCGGTGGACGCAGCAGTTGCGGGACACGACAACTTTCGTTGATCCGGTGTTGCTTGTATTTTTTCTTTCTTTCTTTTGGGTATGATTGTGTTGTTTGCCTCAGTATCTATCGTTGGCTGTATCGATTGATTACTTTGTATACAAAGTCGGGGAAATCCTTTTTGGGTAGAATGGAGGTACGCGCGCACATGTAAACCGCATCGAATTCATGATAGCTGGTACAGTCCTAGTAGAGGTAAATCTACTCAGTTAAAACCACACGCAAGACAAGCAAACATCCATCGTATGTTCATCATCTGTAGGCCGTTTCCAGATCGATCGCGAGGCAGCGAGGCGTCGTCTTCAAGCTCATCATCGAGGATAGACATTGAAGCAGGCCCGTACATGGCAAGAATCGTATCCATCATACTTCTCGGCTCTCGCCAAGGCTGCGCGACAGGATACGAACGTGGCCTGTGCCAAGCTTTAGAAATGGGCCTACCATTAGAAGAGCTTCCGTCCAAGAAACGCACTGCAACATATGACCGAAATGTCATCCATGATCGAATACATTTTCTTAGTGCATTTCTTAAATTTTCTTAGGGAAAAGATTGTGTTCAACCGGTCGATCGCGCTGTCTCGTCCGCCGGCTCGGCGACCGTCCGATCTGCGTAAGCTGTGACCATTTTTCTGAAACAATGTTGTTGTTTCAGGAACAGTTTCGTGCATCTCCTCCCGAACGTCCCTGACTGAGACCGCGCCGCCGCTTGCCATCGCCTGCACCGGCTGGCCTCGCTGGAGTAGGGCCACCGCGCTTGCACCTCCCCGCCGCCTGGAGCCTCCCGAGCCTCTGCCCGAGCGAGCCGTCGGCTCCCTCCTCCTCTCGAGCGCTGCCCGAGCACGGTCCCGCATGCCCCGCCGTGGTGCGCCGCCGCCGGCCGATCCTGGCGCCACCGGAGCCCCAGCCACCGGCGCCGGAGCCCCCAGCCATCGCCGTCGCGTTCCTGCCACCGGCCGACCCGCGTTGGCCCTGCCTCCCCGCGCCAGACCGGATCTGGATCGATCCCTCCGCCAGCCATGGAGCTTGGGAATCAAGCATGGTCGCCATGGTTGTGCTTCCTCCACAACTCCATACATCCCTGTGTTTTTCGTCTGAAGGAAGAAGATGGAGTTTCTGCAACAAAGCGATTGTTTCAGAAACTCGAGCGTTGTCCCAGGAATTACTCGGTGCCCACGAAGCGCGCGCGAAGAAAAAAAACCTGCAACAAAGCGATTGTTTCAGAAACTGGGGCATTGTTTCAGGAATTACAGGGTGTCCATCCGAAGCGTCGCGCGCGGATCGGACGGCTATCAAGGTGGATGATATTTTCTAAACATCACCCGACGGATGCGTAGCAGCCCCCATTTTCTTAAAATTATGTTTGAAACGTTTTAGAGAATTTGCTTTAAATAATTATTTTTGTGTTTTTTTCATAAAAATATGGGGGTTTCTACGCGTCCACCGACGGATGTTTAGTAAACATCCGTCACCTCAAGGACCTTCCGATGTACGTGCGCAGCCGTTCGATCTATGTGGCTCGGTCGCCTCCCTGCACCCAATAATTCATGAAGCAAAGATAGAGTTGCACCCAATAATTCATGAAGCAAAGATCGAGTTGTAGAAACAACAGCCGCGTTGCACAAACAACGACCATGTTGTAAAAATAATTCCTAAAACAACAATTACTTTGCAAAAAAAATTACGCAACTCTGAAACAACGGCTGCGTTGCAGAAACAACGACCGCGTTGCAAAAAACCGAAAAGAAATAAATGAAGAGGGAGAGGTAGGAGACCGGATCCAAAAATCCAACTGGAACTCCTGAAACAACGGCTGTGTTGCAGAAACAACGACCGCGTCGTAGAAAACTAAAGAGGGATAGATGAAGAGGGAGAGGTAGGAGACGGGATCCAAAAATTCAACCGGAATTCCTGAAATAACGACTGCGTTGCAGAAACAACGACCACGTTGCAGAAAATTAGGGATGAGAGAGGAGCGATGCCACCGGCGAGCGCTAGACCTCCGACTAGCTCGCCTCACCGTCGAGGAGCGAAGCCACCGGCCCAGCGCTCGATCGTCATGGTGGAGACGGACGACAATGGCGACGACCGTGCAAGGCTCACTGCTACGGCGCTCCGCAGTGACAACCGGTAGCTAGTGACGACGGCTGCCAGCACAGGCCAGTGGCGAGTAGGCGCATGCTCATAGAGAAGGCGACTATCTCACTGGGTGGTGCTGATTCCGGAAGAAGGAGATCTGGAAGATGAGGATAAGGTATGAAGATGAGCCGTGGTTGTTGCAAATAATGTGCTGGGTGGGTTCATAGGAGACAGCGTGGCAAGCAACAGAGGGAGCGGATGTGAATGAGATTATCCATCGGGTGATGTGTAACGTTTTCCTAAAAATATACCTATATTAAGGCAATTTGGGAATACACTGCGGAATACTTTCCATGCTAAAGTGTTTTTTTATATGGTATGCTAAGCTATCCTTCATGACGCCTCAAATTATCATTTTGCGAGAAAAGAACGCTCATTACGGGTTAATGGTTTAAAACGGAAAATGCCTCTAACTAATGGGGACATGGCTTATCGCCCCGGCCCGTAAGGGGCTTTAGTCCATGTGGGCGCCTCGGAGCGCCCTCAGGGGCAGGCCCTTTAGTCCCGGGTCTTAACATGGACCGGGACTAAAGAGTTTCTGCAGATTTTGTTTATTTTTAGGTTTTAGGGTTTTAAGGTTTAGGTGTTCGGGAGATTAACGTGATGCCTCGTTTGGTGTTCGGGAATTAGTTTTCATATAATTATAAGACTAAGGAGGGCAGCAAAACGCACATCACCGCCCACAAAAACTTTTGTGTTCTACTCGAGAAGACATCTACGCATGAACCTAGCTAATGATGCCACTGTTGTGGAACGTCGCATGGGAAACAAAAATTTTCCTACGCGCATGAAGACCTATCATGGTGATGTCCATCTCCGAGAGGGGATGAGTGATCTACATACCCTTGTAGACCGTACAGCAGAAGCGTTAGTGAACGCGGTTGATGTAGTGGAACGTCCTCACGTCCCTCGATCCGCCCCGCGAACAATCCCGCGATTAGTCCCACGATCTAGTACCGAACGGACGGCACCTCCGCGTTCAGCACACGTACAGCTCGACAATCATCTCGGCCTTATTGATCCAACAAGAGAGACGGAGAGGTAGAAGAGTTCTCCGGCAGCGTGACGGCGCTCCGGAGGTTGGTGATGATCTCGTCTCAGCAGGGCTCTGCCCGAGCTCCGCAGAAACGCGATCTAGAGGAAAAACCGTGGAGGTATGTGGTCGGGTTGCCGTGGAAAAGTCGTCTCAAATCAGCCCTAAAACCTCCATATATATAGGTGGGAGAGAGGGGACCTTGCCTTGGGGCTCAAGGAGCCCCAAGGGGGTCGGCCGAGCCAAAGGGGGGAAGGACTCCCCCCAAACCGAGTCCTACTTGGTTTGGTGGGTGGAGTCCCTCTTTCCTTTCCCACCTCCTCCTTTTTTTTCTTTTCTCTTTGATTTTTCTTCCAATGCGCATAGGGCCCTTTTGGGCTGTCCCACTAGCCCACTAAGGGCTCGTGCGCCACCCTCAAGGCCTATGGGCTTCCCCGGGGTGGGTTGCCCCCCCGGTGAACTCCCGGAACCCATTCGTCATTCCCGGTACATTCCCGGTAACTCCGAAAACCTTCCGGTAATCAAATGAGGTCATCCTATATATCAATCTTCGTTTCCGGACCATTCCGGAAACCCTCCTGATGTCCGTGATCTCATCCGGGACTCCGAACAACATTCGGTAACCAACCATATAACTCAAATACGCATAAAACAACGTCGAACCTTAAGTGTGCAGACCCTGCGGGTTCGAGAACTATGTAGACATGACCCGAGAGACTCCTCGGTCAATATCCAATAGCGGGACCTGGATGCCCATATTGGATCCTACATATTTTACGAAGATCTTATCGTTTGAACCTCAGTGCCAAGGATTCATATAATCCCGTATGTCATTCCCTTTGTCCTTCGGTATGTTACTTGCCCGAGATTCGATCGTCAGTATTCGCATACCTATTTCAATCTCGTTTACCGGCAAGTCTCTTTACTCGTTCCGTAATACAAGATCCCGCAACTTACACTAAGTCACATTGCTTGCAAGGCTTATGTGTGATGTTGTATTACCGAGTGGGCCCCGAGATACCTCTCCGTCACACGGAATGACAAATCCCAGTCTTGATCCATACTAACTTAACGAACACCTTCGGAGATACCTGTAGAGCATCACCCAGTTACGTTGCGACGTTTGATACACACAAAGTATTCCTCCGGTGTTAGTGAGTTATATGATCTCATGGTCATAGGAACAAATACTTGACACACAGAAAACAGTAGCAACAAAATGACACGATCAACATGCTACATCTATTAGTTTGGGTCTAGTCCATCACGTGATTCTCCTAATGACGTGATCCAGTTATCAAGCAACAACACCTTGTTCATAATCAGAAGACACTGACTATCTTTGATCAACTGGCTAGCCAACTAGAGGCTTGCTAGGGACAGTGTATTGTCTATGTATCCACACATGTAAATGAGTCTTCATTCAATACAATTATAGCATGAATAATAAACGATTATCTTGATACAGGAATTATAATAATAACTATATTTATTATTGCCTCTAGGGCATAATTCCAACAATGATCTCAAGATTTGATAAAACTTCAAAAGAATTACCAGGAGATATGCTATTACCTTGTAGGTCTCTCTTTTGAGCCAGCCTCTTAGCTCTGACACCCATATGTTCCACATTGCCCCCCACATTCCTCTTGCTACATCTGACTTGCATTTTTCCCTCACAGGGGGAGTAGGAATCACTTCCACTTTCTCACCAGAATTATCAGGGGACTGCACCAGTTAGGACTGTATTTTTTGGTTACCAGAGATGTCACTAGGGTCCATCTCAGTCACCACAGGTTCACCCATACAAGCATCAAGATATGATAATAATTTTTTTTACCAGAAATAGATATAGATCTTGGCACAATCTGCATAGAATTCACTATAATTTCATCATAGGATACCATCCCAGAATCCACATTCCCCCCTTCCTCATTGTTTTGATTTTTTTCAGCCTCTTCCACCATAGTATCTATAAGCAGTTCATTTCCCACTTCCTCACTTTCTTCCTCAGACGATATGTCCTCACTCTAATTTTGTTTCTTTTCCTCCTCCATATTTTCTTCCATAGGATTCATCACCACATTTTTCCCATAACCACCTCCAGCTGTTCCTAGAGGAGCCGAAGACTCCCCCATATTCGATGAGGATGCAATGTTTCTCTCACCACGAATATCAGTAGTGAATCTAGCTTTTTTAGCAGCATTACCTTCCTCATTTTCTTGCTGCACTCCAATTCTCTCTCTTGGAGGATTTTTAATCAGGATTTTATCAACAGAAAAGAAGAAATCATAAAAGTGTCCTCCCAACACCCCTTCTGCTGAAGCAGGGATATCCTCAGCATCTCTACAACCCAGCTTAATTCTAACAGATTCAGGCTTATTTATAGTTGCTTTATCAATCTCCAAGGTTACTCTCACAAGGGATCCCACATAAGCAATATTCTTCTCATGTCTCTTATCTGGAGGAATGTTACTCAAATTAACCCAAGCAACATTCGGCACCCCTTTAGCCCCCACAGATTCAGACCATTTTCTCAGATTAATAACAGCACCACAACTCTTAACATTCATACTCTCAGCAAAGCAAACTTTATCCACATCTCTAGGAGATGGAAATCTCATAACAAAGGTATTAGGGCCAATAGATCTGGCCGAGCACCTCCAGCTAGTATTGATGTATGAATTTAAAAATTCCTCCAACTGTCTACCAGATGCATGGCCCTCCACCACAGAAATCACAATAAACCTGTTCCTATCAGTAGTCTGGCTAGGAGTACTATGATCATGGATATAGAAAAAGCCTTTTCCCTCTGCGTGGAACCCACACATGGGTGCTACACACTCCCATGGAAGAACAATATTGCATATCGGGGCCAGATGTCCATGAATCCCACATCTACCACAAATAGCACGCCGACAGCAAACAGGCAAGTGCCCAGGATCCTTGCAAGTGACGCAAACCTGAGCGCCTCCCACTAGTGGAGAGGCGTTCCTCTTGCCGGGAGTAGGATGTCGACGATCAGGAGGTTGATGAAGTTGTTGCGGACGTGTCTCCTGAAGTCGTCCTCCCGCAGATCGACCCGCGGCGACCTGGGTGCTGTTGTCGCCCCACTTCTCCCCGCGGGCTCCTCCTTGCACCTCCATGGCCGCCGCCTCCCATCTGGCCTTGTCAGAACCGCCGTGTCGTGGATCTATGTTGGAGGAGTTTTGTCCGCCGTCTTCGGCTTCGCGCATCCACACCATGTTGCGTCCGCCTCCGCCTCCGCCACGGCCGCGACCTCCTCCAGGTCCGATCCGACCACCACCTCCACCGCGCCCGAATCGACCTTCGCCTCCTCCATCTCCACGGAACCCACGGCCACCCATCTCTCGCCCTGCCATGGGTGGATTCCGCGGTGGCGACGCTGTCACCTCAGCAAATGATCTGCTATCCCCTCCCACCTTCCCCTCCCACTAGCCGAATGAAGGTGGAACCCTAGGTGGAGAAACCCTAGCTTTTCCCCATAAGTGGCCGAGGAGGGAGGAGAGATCTGGAATGGGCGACGCTGCGGGGGCGGGTGGGGATATCGTCGAAACCCTACCACCGCTTCCTGTAGCACGCGGGCCTTCTCCTAGCGGGGCCGGGGCCTCTCCTTGCCCAACGCTCGACACGGGCCTAGGCCCGAGAATGCCCGACTCGTGCGTGGCTTGCGGCACACGGTCGCGCAGGTGTACGTGGATGCTTCCCACGGTCACGCTCTCCTGCGTGCCGGCCCGAGCCGCCGGCGATGGGGAGCGCCGCCGCGGGCGCGCCTGCGGCGAGGGAGATGAGATAGATGTGAGGAAAGCCATCCTGAATCGTGGCTACATGGACTGATGGGGTGAAGGATGCAGGACCTGCAGAACGATTGCTGAGTACTTGTACCTGCAGAACGATTGCCTGGTGATCGAGTGCGAAGTCAGTGTCATCAAGGGAGCAATCGAGGTCCATGTGCCGCCCTCCGACCTTTTGGATAATCTTGCAACGTTGCTAGAGGGGAAGAAAGGAGCCGACGTGACTTTTAAGGTGCAAGGGGAGGTTTTTCCAGCTCATAAGAATTTGCTTGCGGTGCGATCGGCGGTCTTCGATGCGGAGTTCTACGGGCCGATGGCGGACAAAGGGGCGCACGACATAACTATTGATGACATGGAGCCTGCTGTTTTCAAGGCATTTCTTCACTTCATCTACACGGATTCAATGCCTTCCATGGACGATCTTGATGGTGATGACAGAAGAGAAATGGTTAAGCACTTGCTCGTGGCTGCAGACAAGTATGCGATGGGAAGGATGAAGATGATTTGTGAAGGGATGCTATGTAAGTGTCTTGGCATTGAGACCGTGGCAACCATATTGGCTCTAGCTGACCAGCATCATTGCAGCAACCTCAAAGATGCTTGCATTGAATTTATGCTCTCTTCGAATAGAATGGATGATGTGATCGCAAGCCAAGGGTATGCACACCTCAAGAGATCTTTTCCTGGTCTCTTTGTAGAGTTGTTTGAGAGGACAGTTAAGTCCCGCAAAATTTAGTACGCCAACCTGGTATGAGCTGCTGCTTATCCTTTAGTTCTGATAGATCTTTTGAGGCGAATGTCTTATGTTGGGTTGGACAAGGCAATTAAGTCTTGCTAAATTTCGCATGTCTGCCGGGGTTTGGTACTATCTAGTTACTTTCCTGAGATGCGGGTGCCGTGTCTTTTATTATTCAGAGATCTTTTGGAGGAAATGAATTGGTTATATAAAATGTATGTCTCCAATTATTGGTTGGCCCCTCTAACTTTAATGTCTGGCTTATGTGAAGAATTATAAAACTTTGAGTTTTTCTTCAAATTAAGGGGCGGACCTCCCAATTTCATTTCATCAAAATCAAACTGAGGAGACAGCTAGTTTTTTGCCAGCACTTTTGTGATGATCTGTTGTACATGTATGAAAAACTTACATTTGAATGCCAACTGCTAGATTTTAGTTAAGAGACAGTTACAAATGGTTTCATGACATGGTTAGCTGACCCAACAATGATGGAATTGACAGTCAAATTTATGTTCCACTTTGAAGGCACTGTATGTGAAATCTATACAGGAAACTTCTTATATGCAATTGCTTCCTGTTCATGATTTTCTTTTTATCATAGAGGGTATTATGGGAAGAGAAATGATCAGCAAATCTATTTCTGAATTGGATATATTGAGTGAATCAGATTAAAACAGCAACTTGCTTTCCCTTGAAACTGACAGTGCAAGATGCTAATGTCAGTGATGCAGCTTTCTGAGGCAAATCATGGTTGCATGTGTCAATTGTTTTTCGGAGGTAGGGTGTTTTTTTTAGAAAAGGAGGCTCAGCCCCGGCCTCTGCATCGAGTGATGCATGCAGCCATATATTAAGTATAAACAAATCATGGCAGAGTACAAGGAAAGTAAAGCAACAAAGCGCTGAAAAAGATACAAGGCGAACTTTGCGCCCAAACCGGAGATGATCAAAAGATCTAGATGCCTAAACACCTATCCTATTAATATGCCGCCATCCAAACCGGTTGAAGATACCCTGTGCTACCATCTCCCAACGGACACACCGAGTAACCATAGGCTCCCTGGCTGCCACAGGAGTGAGTAACGACCACGTGCGGATCAGTGCGGTAGCCCTGAAGATAACCTCCAGAAAATGAATATCACGTAATCTGTTAAATACTAAGTCATTCATGCTATTCCATATAGCCCACAACAGAGCACATGATCCGACACGAATAAGTATACTACTCTAAGTTAACGGTGTATGCCTCATTATGGTTCAGTAATTTGATGCAAATGGGAAATGTTTTTGTGTTGGCACGGTTTCTCCGCATGTGCAAAAATTATTTAGAGATCTTTTGGAGGAAATGAGATGGTTCTATAATTTGTATGTCTCCATTTTATTGTTGGGCCGTCCGATATAGATATATGTATATATGAATCCATTGTAGTTGTCATTTTTTATCCGCTTTAATTTTTTATTTATGCGAAGAATGAGAAAACTTTGGGTTCTTAGCTGTTGCTTTCAAGATAATCTGTTTCACTTGTATGAAAAACTTACATTTGAATGCCAAGTGCTAGATTTTGATTAGAGGTAGTTACAAATGATTTCTTGACATGAGCCTTGGTAGCTCAGTAGTTTGTCTTTAATTCAGAAATTTCCAGTTAGAAAATGAACTGAGGGATGGGTTAACTGAATAAAACTTGGAGAGGGATTGAGGGGAATCTAGAGATTTAATTGAATGGGTGAGGGAGTGGGGATCTCCCAACCCCTGGGTGGATTGACTCCTCTAGCGGATTAGATGCCCACCAACCGAACAAAGCCTAACGTGGATCTGCATGCAGTGTGCCCTTCGGCGTTTAGCTCGGCTTCCAGACCACCCGAAGCTGGAGTTGCCCTGGCAAGGCGACTATGGCACCGGCTCGTGGATCTCGCTCTGCCAACAGAACCTAGCAGCTAACGAGAAAGGAACTGAGGTAATGTGTTCACAGTAGCTTCATATGAGTGATTTTGGTTAATTTCTACGAAATTTTGTTTTGTCCGTCATTTCTATGCCAGAAAAACAAAAGCCCGCTGCCTGACCATTTTTCTAGGAATATTCAGTTCCAAATTTGGCTGATCTCTGTATCTTTTTGTGTGTGTTTCTTCTGTGCAGTGGGCATTGAAAAATCTGATGCACCGATACTGTTTTTTAATTGTTTTTATGCGATCAATGCAGCTGCAGTTATAGTCTGGTTTGTTCAATCCAGTGAAGCTCTCTGGGTCTGAAGGGGTAAACTTGTTTCCCTCGTATTGCTACTTCATTTTTCTAGGAGGTTATCTGGATCTATCAGTGGTGCCGCTCAGTGTTTCCTGGCGACCTGATACTTCTACATATCTAAATAAAATCATCGTTGACCAACTCAGTTAGTACGCGAGAAAATTGGATATTTACCACTTTAAACATCTGGCTTCGCAGAAATGCCACTCTTAATATGGGTTTTGCAAAAATGCCACCCAGCTCGTGGACACCTTGATTTCCATGCCATTTCCCCTTTTTTATTGATTTTCCTTATGCTTTTGCATTTAGATGCACCTGAATAGACCACACTGCCCCCGAATGTGTACACGTACCTGATCTAACTGTACAGACGCACGCGTAGCTAGACAACACAACAACAACAAAGAACACCATCCAGTCGCTAATTGCCTACACATTGCCGCCAACGCCGATCGCCTAGACATCGCCGACGCTGATCTCCTGTACGTGGCCACTGTTAAATTCCTGAACTCCGTTGCGCTGCCGATTCCTCGGGTGTCGTCGCCGTCGACCGCCTCGACGCTGTCAAAATCTATCTTCACTACCTGTACGTACATTGTTCTCCTTCCTCCGAGAACGTACAACAGGGTCCAGCTATTGCCGCTGTTGCATCACTGACACTTGTGTTCGTGCCTGCCCCCGCCACTACTTCAGCACGTCACCTGACGAGCTGCAGCAGCGAGCGCAAGTGTGGGCGAGCGGAGCAGAGGTGTGTTGTGACGGCGAGCATGCAAGGGCGAGTTGCGGCGGTGAGAAGGTGAGAGTGACGAGCAGGCAAGAAGGGGCTTCGGCACGAACAGGGGCAGTCTAGTCCTTCCAGGTGCACGTAAATGGAAAAGCAAAAGGAAAATCAATAAAAGAGGGAAAATGGCAAGGTAAACAAGGTGTCCGCGAGCCAGGTGGCATTTTTGTGAAGCCCATCTTCAGAGTGGCATTTCTGCGAAGCCAGATGTTCAAAGTGGCAAATATCCAATTTTCTCGTTAGTATGCAGTCTTGTTCAAAGTTCAATAAGATTGTAGCGTTGAGGTTATCTGGATCTATCAGTGGCACAACTGTGTGTCTTGTTATCAGTGGTACATATCTAGCTAAAATAACATGTTTGTCTTGTTTTTTTTTTTGCGACAGAAAGAGAGTTTTATTCCATAATTATAGGGTTACAATCAAGAGGCACCAACTCCTCAATACAAGGTGGGCTCCTCCCCAGCCATACGGCAGTAGTAGACTCCGTACGACTGTACAATGCCAACCGATGTGCTACCCTATTTTGCTCACGCTTTAGTTTTGATGGAACAAACTCTCGATCCTGAAGATGACGCTTGATCTCTAATACCAAGTGGCCATAAGCTGACCTGGATAAGCTATCCCCGGTCATTGCGCCTAGTGCCGTAGATGAGTCTGACTGAACCACAATTGGCAGGGCCGAGTGCTGCAGGGCCAAGGCCATGCCCTGCATTATCGCATGTAGCTCCGCTTCCAGCGCATCGTTGCAGTTAAAGATGCATCTATACGCCGCGAAGATCACACTTCCTTCATGATCCCGAAGTATCATACCTGCTGCCGCCGACCCGTCCTCTTGCATGAATGCCCCGTCCACCGATAGCGCCGCCCAGCCCAAGGGCGGTCGTGGCCAGTGCAGACCCATTGGAGGAGCGGGAACCTCGACGATTGCATCCCGAACGACAGGCATTTTCCCTTTGAGGATATCATCTGTAGAGAATCGACCACACAGGTTCAAGGAGTTCATATAGCTCTGAAGGAAGTCCGACGTTGCCGTTACGGGAGGATCATCCTTTCCATGCGTAAGGTCCGATCGTAACGACCAGATCCTCCATATTAACATGATCGTGCAATCCCGCATGTGATCATCGCAGTTAGCCAGGACATTTAATAGCCACTCCTTCCCTGAATCCTGGAGAAGCTCTTGGCTCGGAAGACGCCATACTATTATCATCTGATTCCATATCCTCTGCGCATGCTCACATGACACTAGAGCATGGAAGCTAGTCTCCTTTTCTCGTCCGCACACCCGATAGCTATCTCTAGTCGAGATGTGTCTATACTTCTTGCACTCATTTGTGGCGAGAGCCCCAGAGACAACCTTCCACGCCATGATTCTCATCTTAAGAGGCACTCGAGAGCTCCAAATTCGCTGCCAGATGGGCCTTCGACCTGAAGCATTATTACTTGACGAGCTTAGCTGCATTGAGAATTGAGCTTCTGTAGCTAGATGATAGGCGCTACGAACGGAGAACTGTCCAGACCGCTCCGGAGCCCAAGCGATGAAATACTGCCCGTTCCTTGGAGATGTGCGGATCATCAAGATCGCCCTAACATCCATGTCCCAAACATGCTCCCTAAGCCGTTCCAAATCCCATGCACCATGCTCATTCAGAAAATCAGCCACCCGATTGTACCGACAGTTCCCTTTAGGGGTGATCGGCCTGAAATTGTGGCCACAAGGAATCCAAGCATCTCTCCAGGTTTTAATCATAAGACCGTTGCGGACTCGCCATATAATGCCCTTTTTCACCAGCTCAAGACCATGAACAATACCCTTCCAGACCGCCGAACTGTTAGACGAGAATACCGTGTCTAGCAAATTTCCCCTTGGATAGTATTTGGCCTTCAGTAATCTCGCACAAAGGCTATCTGGGCTATCCAATAGGCGCCAGGCTTGCTTGGCAAGCAGAGCTTGATTGAAAGCCCTCATGTCTCGGAATCCCATGCCCCCCATTGCTTTGGGCAACATCATCCTCTCCCAACTCAGCCAGGCCATCTTCCTTTTGCCGTTTTCCACCCCCCACCAATATTGCCTCATCATCTTGGTTAGGTCATCGCACACTGAGGCCGGTAGTTTGAACACACTCATCACATAGGTGGGTATCGCCTGAGCCACGGCCTTGATAAGAATCTCTTTATTTCCAACCGAGACATATTGTTCACTCCAATCAATAAGAATTTTCCTCAATCTGTCTTGCAACGTCTCGAATTGCCCTTTATGAACTCGTCCGTCAGGGACCGGCAGTCCAAGGTATTTTGGCTCAAACACCTGCTGTGTTACCTCCAATGTATTCTTGATATCATCCGCAACTGACCCACCACAATTGTCAGAAAAAAGGATGGAACACTTCTCGGGGTTTATAAGTTGACCCGTCGCCGAGGAATAAGTGTTCAACAAACCTTTAACAACATTCGCCTGTTGGCCTGAAGCTTCAAAAAATAGCAAGGTATCATCGGCAAAGAAAAGGTGAGATATCTCCGGTGCACCTCGACAAATGCTCACCCCGTTCAATCTACCATCGTTCACTGATTTAGATAGAAGAGCAGATAATGCATCAGCGACAAAGAGAAACAAAAACGGAGACAGTGGGTCACCTTGGCGAAGGCCTCACGATGGTGTAAAAGCCTCCAGAAGCTTCCCATTGAGTTTAACCGAATACCGAACAGATCTGACACACGTCATTATCCAAGCGATCCATTGCTCCGAAAAACCCCATCGGCTCAGCGCCTTCTCCAGAAAATCCCAGTCGACCCGATCGTACGCCTTTGAGAGATCGAGTTTGTACGCACAGGCCACCCGATTGTTGCTCTTCAAAGATTGCATGTGATGGATGCACTCGAAGGCAATGATAGAGTTGTCCGAGATGAGCCGGCCCGGGCTAAAGGCACTCTGGTTCTCAGAAATCAGCTCCGATAGACAACGACGGAGTCGATTAACCAAGCACTTTGAAACCAGCTTGTAAATTACGTTGCATAGGCTGATCGGCCTGAACTCCTTAAGCTCCTTGGGATGAGGGACTTTCGGAATAAGGACGATCGCCGTATCATTAACCCCTTCTGGCATGGAGCCAGAGGCAAAGAACTCCATCACAGCAGCTGTGATCTCAGTTTTTAGAGCTGCCCAATTCCGTTGATAAAATCTTGCTGGAAAGCCATCCGTGCCCGGAGCTTTAAGTGGGCCTATTTGAAATAGGGCATTCGACACTTCCTCCTCTGTAAACGGTGCGCATAACATGGCGTTCATCTGTTCAGATACCTTAGAATCTATAGCCTCGAGAACGACCTCCGGAGTAAGAGTCGGATCCTTGGTATAGACTTCCTTGAAGTAGGAAGTAGCCATGAGTTCCATGTCCGACGGAGAGGAGCACCATGAGCCATCAGTCCGCCGGAGTCTCTGAATGTAGTTCCTCCTCGCCCGCCATACGGCACGACTATGCAAGTATGCCGTATTCCGCTCCCCTTCCTTCAGCCACGTAATGCGTGATCTCTGTAGCCACATCATCTCTTCTCTGTAAAGCAGCTCATCAAGTTGAGACATCTTATGGCGGATCAACGAACGGTCCGCATCGTTAAGCTGTAAATCAGCCAGTTCGGCCCGTAGCTTCTCCAGTTCAGTAACAACATGGCCGAAATTTTCCTTACTCCACGCCCGTAAGCCATTCATCATTTCATGTAGGGCATCCCTCACGGCCGCTAGGGTACCAGCCGGCTTGCTTTTCCGCCATCTACTCGCCACCACCTCTGACAACGCCGGATGGCGTTCCCACATAATCTCATACCGAGGAGAATCTCTAGTTCTCCTCGGATCCATAAGAGCCAGTCGAATCACGATCGGACTATGATCCGAACATGAGGATGCCAAGTGATCCACTTGCGCGGCAGGGAAGAGCTCCCTCCACCCCTCATCCGCACATGCTCGGTCAAGGCGCACACGCACGTTCCTTTCTCCAATCTTCCCATTATCATATGTAAAGGGAAACCCCGAGAAACCAAGATCCCATAACTCACATGCCAACAAACAATCCCGGAATAACCCCATCTGATTTTCGGAGCGCTGGACTCTTGACATGTGCTCATGCTGCCACATTGCCTCATTAAAGTCCCCACACACTAACCACGGCTCCGACGAAACCGCACGAAGCTGGGACAACGAACTCCACATGAGATGACGGTTTTCAACCCTAGGTTCACCATAGACAAACGTCGTTCTCCAGCTTTTATCACTTGCCACATCAACAATCCGCACGTCAATGTACCGTGCACAAGAATCCAGCACCGTCACTTGCAGTTTCTCATCCCAAAAGAGTGCGAGGCCTCCACTGAGGCCGTCACTCGACACGCCAGCAAAACCCTTCATCTGCAACCGCCACTTGAGTTTCTCCATCTTCGAAGAGGCCTGTCTTGTTTCCGAAAGAAAAAACAAGCCCCGGGGAATTGGCTTTAGAGAGGGCCAACACCTCATGAACTGTCCGGCGGTCCCCCCCCCCCCCCCCCCCGGCAGTTCCAAGCTAGGATATTCATTGCATCCGGCAGTCCTCCTCGAGGGAGGCCGCCGATCGATCACCTGACACACCACTTGAATCAACACGAGCCCTTTTACTGCTTGCACTGCTGGTAGGCGAGGCATGTGCCCCGTCCTCACCATGCCCCTGGGTGAGTGCGAGCAAACCCCCCGGCCCTACCAATGCAGTGGCCTCCGGTGCAACATTATCCATGGAGAGTCTCTTGCGCACTGTTGGATCACCTTGCTTGGAAATTTGTCCTTCCTTGGTAGGGCTTGTAGCCATATCTAGGATGTCCGGGTCGACAACTGTCTTCCCCGGCGATTTCTGTTGTTGAGATTGAGGCGTATGTTGCTTCTGAGTCCTCCCCCTGCCATAGCTATCATTAGGCGGCGGTTTATTCAGTCCATCAGCATAGAGCCAAGGGCCATACTTCTTGTCCTTCTCCTCATGCACACCAGATCCGCACTCTTTGCAATCATGACCAATGATCCCACATACACTGCAGAAGCGCGCCAATTTCTCATAGCGCACCAAATAGACTTGACGTTCTTTCCCCCTTACAATACTGACATACTTGGTGAGAGGCCGGCGAACATCATGCCGAACCCTAACCCTAATGTAGTCACCAGGAGTATTTCCGTTGAGTCTCATCTCCAAAATCTCACCCGAGTTTTTCAGCAGATTTTCCACAATATTCTTCCTGCAAAAACCCTCTGGGATCTTGTGAATCTGTAGCCAAATTGGCATAAACACCATGGGCACTTCCTCTGCCTTTGTGAAACCATCATATGGAACCATCAACACAAGTAAATTCCTGAAGATCCAAGGCCCTTGATACATCATGCGTTCCCAGTCTCCCAAACAAGATGCTTGTACCACAAAGAGCTTCGGCCCAACCGGGCGAAACCTTACCGGCTGTGCGGGATTCCAAGCAGCCCGCATATCCTTGTAAAAAGCCGTTTGGCTGAAGGTTTTATCAGTATGGACCCTCGCCAAAGCAAGCCATCTCACACTTTCATTGATCTCTGGATTAGCTTCGTCTATCACCAGATCATCAAACTCTTCATCATCCAGGTTGAGTTGTTCCATGAAGTCTCCAAGATCCGGCGTTCCGAAGGAGCCGCCGCCAGCGCTGGTGCCCGACAGGGCGTCCGCGGGGGGATCCATCGCTCCCGAGGAGAAGGGCGGGGCGAGGACTAGCCGATCGAGAGATCGCTCACGGGGAGGGAGATCGATCGGGATGGTATACTCAGAGGCGACGGCGCCGCCAGAGAGGAAAGAAAACCCTAGCCTTGCGCTAGAGGAACAACCTTTTCGTGGTTAACGGCATAACATGTTTGTCTTGTTATATGTAGGCCTTTTGGTTAAAAAGAATTTCATAGAAATTTTATAATATTTCTTTAGAGATTGTTTGGTTTGTAGGAACAACATGTTCTACAATAATGTTAATTACTTGTTTATAGTCGGATCGACGTGTTCTACAATATGACAGGAATATTCAGATCATATACTTTTGGTTTGTGATCAGTTGTGATCAGCTATCAACTTGTTTGTGCATTATGGTTGATAATATTACGATAACATCAGGAAACATGTACCAAGCATAAGGCACTGCAAAAACCACCAACATTTGAAGATTTGTGGATCAGAGTTCCTATTTATACTGCAAGGGTTTCCCATACAGTTTTCTTTCAAAGAATGTGTAGGAATTCTTGTTGTATGGTATGCGAGGCCAAACTATAGATGTGAGTGCTGGTTGAACATTGGCTTACTTCTACTATGCCGTCGCTAAATTTGGAGAGCATCTGCTAGTGTTTTGATCGCGCAGTATACATATCCCAGTTTTTGGCATTTATATTTTGACAACACCTCAAGAAGGGCAGGGGTTCCTGCATTTCATTAAGAAGAAGAGAATTGTCTGGTTAACCAGAGATAACCGGGCAAAAACCCGATACAGACACACACACTCCTACCGCATGATTGATTAAGAGACAATCATACAAAGATCCCGACCACACGATTGATTAAGGGACAATCGTGCAAAAACTCCAACCACATGATTGATAAAGGGATAATCATGCAAAAAGCCAACAGCAATGGCAAACCACGCCACCCACGAAGCACCGGAATGCCACCAATGCGGGCAACTCGCCGCCCAAGATCGCTACCCATGCCATGCAGAGCCACATGTCTACCCCACAGAAAGTCTAGCACACAAGAATATCCGTAGAAAGTCTTACCGTAGAGTATTTTGTATGCAAACCATATATACGAGTGTTAGTTCAAGATTAGGTTATGTAGCTTCTCTTTCAAATCTGGAGAGTGTCGCCATGCTGGCATTTTGTAGTGCCTATACCATGCATAATACATTTTTTTAGAAAAGGAGGTTCAACCCTCGGTCCCTGCATCAATGGATGCATACAATTATTTTATTAATTATTTCATGAAGGTCTGACAAGATCATACATTAAATCATCCGAAGCCATCACTCACACCTACAAACATGATAATGTTGAGTGCTCTCACTCTACATATTAAAAACCGTTGTCATCATCTATCCATCCCTATAACGTATCGAAACAACAAACGGTGCAACAAACCTAAAACATATACCACACTTTCTAGAAGCTGCCTGTTGGGGAACGTCGCATGGGAAACAAAAATTTTCCTACGCGCACGAAGACCTATCATGGTGATGTCCATCTACGAGAGGGGATGAGTGATCTACGTACCCTTGTAGATCGTACAGCAGAAGCGTTAGAGAACGCGGTTGATGTAGTGGAACGTCCTCACGTCCCTCGATCCGCCCCGCGAACAATCCCGCGATCAGTCCCACGATCTAGTACCGAACGGACGGCACCTCCGCGTTCAGCACACGTACAGCTCGACGATGATCTCAGCCTTCTTGATCCAGCAAGAGAGACGGAGAGGTAGAAGAGTTCTCCGGCAGCGTGACGGCGCTCCGGAGGTTGGTGATGATCTCGTCTCAGCAGGGCTCCGCCCGAGCTCCGCAGAAACGCGATCTAGAGGAAAAACTATGGAGGTATGTGGTCGGGCAGCCGTGAGAAAGTCGTCTCAAATCTACCCTAAAAGCCCCATATATATAGGAGGAGGGAGGGGGACCTTGCCTTGGGGTCCAAGGGACCCTCAAGGGGTCGGCCGAGCCAAGGGGGGGAGGACTCCCCCCCCAAACCAAGTTGGACTTGGTTTGGTGGGAGGAGTCCCCCTCCCTTCCCACTTCCTCCCTCTTTTCTTTTCTTTTCCTTTGATTTCCTTCTCTTGGCGCATAGGCCCCCTTGGGGCTGTCCCACCAGCCCACTAAGGGCTGGTGTGTCTCCCCAAAGCCTATGGGCTTCCCCGGGGTGGGTTGCCCCCCCGGTGAACTCCCGGAACCCATTCGTCATTCCCGGTACATTCCCGGTAACTCCGAAAAACCTTCCGGTAATCAAATGAGGTCATCCTATATATCAATCTTTGTTTCCGGACCATTCCGGAAACCCTCGTGACGTCCGTGATCTCATCCGGGACTCCGAACAATATTCGGTAACCAACCATATAACTCAAATACGCATAAAACAACGTCGAACCTTAAGTGTGCAGACCCTGCGGGTTCGAGAACTATGTAGACATGACCCGAGAGACTCCTCGGTCAATATCCAATAGCGGGACCTGGATGCCCATATTGGATCCTACATATTCTACGAAGATCTTATCGTTTGAACCTCAGTGCCAAGGATTCGTATAATCCCGTATGTCATTCCCTTTGTCCTTCAGTATGTTACTTGCCCGAGATTCGATCGTCAGTGTCCGTATACCTATTTCAATCTCGTTTACCGGCAAGTCTCTTTACTCGTTCCGTAATACAAGATCCCGCAACTTACACTAAGTTACATTGCTTGCAAGGCTTGTGTGTGATGTTGTATTACCGAGTGGGCCCCGAGATACCTCTCCGTCACACGGAGTGACAAATCCCAGTCTTGATCCATACTAACTCAACTAACACCTTCGGAGATACCTGTAGAGCATCTTTATAGTCACCCAGTTACGTTGCGACGTTTGATACACACAAAGCATTCCTCCGGTGTCAGTGAGTTATATGATCTCATGGTCATAGGAATAAATACTTGACACGCAGAAAACAGTAGCAACAAAATGACACGATCAACATGCTACGTCTATTAGTTTGGGTCTAGTCCATCACGTGATTCTCCCAATGACGTGATCCAGTTATCAAGCAACAACACCTTGTTCATAATCAGAAGACACTGACTATCATTGATCAACTGGCTAGCCAACTAGAGGCATGCTAGGGACGGTGTTTTGTCTATGTATCCACACATGTAAATGAGTCTTCATTCAATACAATTATAGCATGGATAATAAACTATTATCTTGATACAGGAATTATAATAATAACTATACATTTATTATTGCCTCTAGGGCATAATTCCAACAGTCTCCCACTTGCACTAGAGTCAATAATCTAGCCCTCACATCACCATGTGAATTACATTGTAATAAATCTAACACCCATACAGTTCTGGTGTCGATCATGTTTTGGCCGTGGAAGAGGTTTAGTCAGCGGGTCTGCTACATTCAGATCCGTGTGCACCTTGCATATATTTAAGTCCTCCTCCTCGACGTAGTCGCGGATGAGGTTGAAGCGTCGTTTGATGTGTCTGGCCTTCTTGTGAAACCTTGGTTCCTTTGCCAGGGCAATGGCACCAGTGTTGTCACAGAACAAGGTTATTGGATCCAGTGCACTTGGCACCACTCCAAGATCCGTCATGAACTGCTTCATCCAGACACCCTCCTTAGCCGCCTCCGAGGCAGCCATGTACTCCGCTTCACATGTAGAATCTGCTACGACGCTTTGCTTGGAACTGCACCAGCTTACTGCATCCCCATTAAGAATAAATACGTATCCGGTTTGCGACTTAGAGTCGTCCGGATCTGTGTCAAAGCTTGCATCAACGAAACCCTTTACGGCGAGCTCTTCGTCACCTCCATACACGAGAAACATCTCCTTAGTCCTTTTCAGGTACTTCAGGATATTCTTGACCGCTGTCCAGTGATCCACTCCTGGATTACTCTGGAACCTGCCTGCCATACTTATGGTCAGGCTAACATCCGGTCTAGTGCACAGCATCGCATACATGATAGAACCTATGGCTGAAGCATAGGGGACGGAGCACATATGCTCTCTATCTTCATCAGTTGCTGGGCACTGAGTCTTACTCAATCTCGTACCTTGTAACACTGGCAAGAACCCTTTCTTGGACTGTTCCATTTTGAACCTCTTCAAAACTTTATCAAGGTATGTGCTTTGTGAAAGTCCTATCAGGCGTTTTGATCTATCCCTATAGATCTTAATGCCTAGAATGTAAGCAGCTTCTCCTAGGTCCTTCATAGAGAAACTTTTATTCAAGTAACCTTTTATGCTCTCCAAAAGCTCTACGTTGTTTCCAATCAGTAATATGTCATCCACATATAATATTAGAAACGCCACAGAGCTCTCACTCACTTTCTTGTAAATACAAGATTCTCCAACCACTTGTATAAACCCAAATGCTTTGATCACCTCATCAAAGCGTTTGTTCCAACTCCGAGATGCTTGCACCAGTCCATAAATGGATCGCTAGAGCTTGCACACTTTGTCAGCATTTTTAGGATCGACAAAACCTTCGGGTTGCATCATATACAACTCTTCCTTAAGGAAACCGTTAAGGAACGCCGTTTTGACATCCATCTGCCAGATTTCATAATCGAAAAATGCAGCTATTGCTAACATGATTCTGACGGACTTAAGCATCGCTACGGGAGAGAAAGTCTCATCGTAGTCAATTCCTGGAACTTGTGAAAAACCCTTTGCCACAAGTCGAGCTTTATAAACGGTCACATTACCGTCAGCGTCCGTCTTCTTCTTAAAGATCCATTTGTTCTGAATAGCCTTGTGGCCCTCAGGTAGTATCTCCAAAGTCCACACTTTGTTCTCATACATGGATCCTATCTCGGATTTCATGGCTTCTAGCCATTTGTTGGAATCTGGGCCCACCATTGCTTCTTCATAATTTGCAGGTTCATTGTTGTCTAACAACATGATTGATAAGACGGAATTACCGTACCACTCTGGAGCAGCGCGTGATCTCGTCGACCTGCGTGGTTCAACAGAAACTTGAACTGGAGTTTCATGATCATCATCATTAACTTCCTCCTCAACCGGCGTTGCAATGACAGAGGTTTCTCCTTGCCCTGCGCCACCATCCAGAGGGATGAGAGGTTCGACAACCTCGTCAAGTTCTATCTTCCTCCCACTCAATTCTCTCGAGAGAAACTCCTTCTCGAGAAAAGTTCCGTTCTTAGCAACAAACACTTTGCCCTCGGATTTGAGATAGAAGGTGTACCCAACTGTCTCTTTTGGGTAACCTATAAAGACACACTTTTCCGCTTTGGGTTCCAGCTTTTCAGGCTGAAGCTTTTTGACATAAGCATCACATCCCCAAACTTTAAGAAACGACAACTTTGGCCTTTTGCCATACCATAGTTCGTATGGTGTCGTCTCAACGGATTTCGATGGTGCCCTATTTAAAGTGAATGCAGCTGTTTCTAATGCATAACCCCAAAATGATAACGGCAAATTAGTAAGAGACATCATAGATCGCACCATCTCTAACAAAGTACGATTACGACGTTCGGACACACCATTACGATGTGGTGTTCCAGGCGGTGTTAACTGCGAAACAATTCCACATTGTCTTAAGTGAGTACCAAACTCTAAACTCAGATATTCACCCCCACGATCAGACCGTAGGAACTTGATCTTCTTGTTACGATGATTTTCCACTTCACTCTGAAATTGCTTGAACTTTTCAAATGTTTCAGACTTGTGCTTCATCAAGTAGACATAACCATATCTACTTAAATCGTCAGTGAAGGTGAGAAAATAACGATATCCGCCGCGTGCCTCCACGCTCATTGGACCACACACATCGGTATGTATGATTTCCAACAAGTCACTTGCACGCTCCATTGTTCCGGTGAACGGAGTCTTAGTCATCTTGCCCATGAGGCATGGTTCGCACGTGTCAAGTGAATCAAAGTCAAGTGACTCCAAAAGTCCATCAGCATGGAGTTTCTTCATGCGCTTTACACCAATATGACCCAAGCGGCAGTGCCACAAAAATATGGCGCTATCATTGTTTACTCTAACTCTTTTGGTCTCAATGTTATGTATATGCGTATCGCTATGAAGATTCAATATGAACAATCCTCTCACATTCGGTGCATGACCATAAAAGATGTTACTCATAGAAATAGAACAACCATTATTCTCAGACTTAAAAGAGTAACCGTCTCGCAATAAACAAGATCCAGATATAATGTTCATGCTCAACGCAGGCACTAAATAACAATGATTTAAGTTCATCACTAATCCCGATGGTAGTTGAAGTGACACTGTGCCGACGCGATTGCATCAACCTTGGAACTGTTTCCTACGCGCATCGTCACTTCGTCTTTCGCCAGCCTTCGTTTATTCCGCAGTTCCTGCTTCGAGTTGCAAATGTGAGCAACAGAACCGGTATCGAATACCCAGGCACTACTACGAGAGCCGGTTAAGTACACATCAATAACATGTATATCAAATATACCTGATTTTTCTTTGCCCGCCTTCTTATCTGCCAGATACTTGGGGCAATTGCGCTTCCAGTGACCCATACCCTTGCAATAGAAGCACTCTGTTTCAGGCTTAGGTCCAGCCTTGGGTTTCTTCGGCGGATTGGCAACAGGCTTGCCGCTCTTCTTCGAATTGCCCTTCTTGCCTTTGCCGTTTCTCTTGAAACTAGTGGTCTTGCTCACCATCAACACTTGATGCTCTTTACGGAGTTCAGACACTGCGACTTTCAGCATCGCAAACAACTCGTCAGGGAGACTTGTTCATCCCTTGCATGTTGTAGTTCAACACAAAGCCTTTATAGCTTGGCGGCAGTGATTGAAGGATTCTGTCAGTGATAGCTTCTTGCGGGAGTTCAATCCCCAGTTCAGCTAGACGGTTTGAGTACCCAGACATTTTGAGCACATGTTCACTGACAGACGAGTTTTCCTCCATCTTGCAAGCATAGAATTTATCGGAGGTCTCATACCTCTCGATCCGGGCGTTCTTCTGAAAGATAAACTTCAACTCCTGGAACATCTCAAATGCCCCATGACGCTCAAAGCGATGTTGAAGTCCCGGTTCTAAGCCATACAAGACTGCACATTGAACTATTGAGTAGTCCTCCTTACGTGCTAACCAAGCGTTCTTAACATCCTGATCAGCCGTAGCGGGTGGTTCATCTCCTAGCGCAGCATTAAGGACATAATCCTTCTTTCCAGCTTGTAAGATTAGCTTAAGATTACGAGCCCAGTCTACAAAGTTGCTTCCATCATCTTTCAACTTAGCTTTCTCTTGGAACGTATTAAAATTCAGGATGACACTTGCGTGAGCCATGATCTACAACACAAATATATTCAAAGTGGACTTAGACTATGTTCAAGATAATTAGAGTTCAACTTAATCAAATTATATGCTAAACTCCCACTCAAAAAGTACATCTCTCTAGTCATTTGAGTGGTTCATGATCCACTTACACTATCCCAAGTCCGATCATCACGTGAGTTGAGTATAGTTTCAGTGGTAAGCATCCCTATGCTAATCATATCAACTATATGATTCATGATCGACCTTTCGGTCTCATGTGTTCCGAGGCCATGTGTGCACATGCTAGGCTCGTCAAGCTTAACCCGAGTGTTCCGCGTGCGCAACTGTTTTGCACCTGTTGTATGTGAACGTTGAGTCTATCACACCCGATCATCACGTGGTGTCTCGAAACGACAAACTGTAGCAACGGTGCACAGTCGGGGAGAACACAATTTTGTCTTGAAATTTTAGTGAGAGATCACCTCATAATGCTACCGTCGTTCTAAGCAAAATAAGGTGCAAAAAAAGGATTAACATCACATGCAATTCATATGTGACATGATATGGCCATCATCACGTGCTTCTTGATCTCCATCACCAAAGCACCGGCACGATCTTCTTGTCACCGGCGCCACACCATGATCATCCATCAACGTGTTGCCATCGGGGTTGTCGTGCTACTTATGCTATTACTACTAAAACTACATCCTAGCAAAATAGTAAATGCATCTGCAAGCACAAACGTTAGTATAAAGACAACCCTATGGCTCCTGCCGGTTGTCGTACCATCGACATGCAAGTCGATATTTCTATTACAACATGATCATCTCATACATCCAATATATCACATCTCATCGTTGGCCATATCACATCACAATCATACCCTGCAAAAACAAGTTAGATGTCCTCTAATTTTGTTGTTGCATGTTTTACGTGGTGACCAAGGGTATCTAGTAGGATCGCATCTTACTTACGCAAACACCACAACGGAGATATATGAGTTGCTATTTAACCTCATCCAAGGACCTTCTCGGTCAAATCCGATTCAACTAAAGTTGGAGAAACCGTCACTTGCCAGTCATCTTTGAGCAAAGGGGGTTACTCGTAACGATGAAACCAGTCTCTCGTAAGCGTACGAGTAATGTCGGTCGAAGCCGCTTCAATCCAACAATACCGCGGAATCAAGAAAAGACTAAGGAGGACAGCACAACACACATCACCGCCCACAAAAACTTTTGTGTTCTACTCGAGAAGACATCTACGCATGAACCTAGCTCTGATACCACTGTTGGGGAAAGTCGCATGGAAAACAAAAATTTTCCTACGCGCACGAAGACCTATCATGGTGATGTCCATCTACGAGAGGGGATGAGTGATCTACGTACCCTTGTATATCGTACAGCAGAAGCGTTAGAGAACGCGGTTGATGTAGTGGAACGTCCTCACGTCCCTCGATCCGCCCCGCGAACAATCCCGCGATCAGTCCCACGATCTAGTACCGAACGGACGGCACCTCCGCGTTCAGCACACGTACAGCTCGACGATGATCTCGGCCTTCTTGATCCAGCAAGAGAGACGAAGAGGTAGAAGAGTTCTCCGGCAGCGTGACGGCGCTCCGGAGGTTGGTGATGATCTCGTCTCAGCAGGGCTCCGCCCGAGCTCCGCAGAAACGCGATCTAGAGGAAAAACTATGGAGGTATGTGGTCGGGCAGCCGTGAGAAAGTCGTCTCAAATCTGCCCTAAAAGCCCCATATATATAGGAGGAGGGAGGGGGACCTTTCCTTGGGGTCCAAGGGACCCTCAAGGGGTCGGCCGAGCCAAGGGGGGGAGGACTCCCCCCCAAACCGAGTTGGACTTGGTTTGGTGGGAGGAGTCCCCCTCCCTTCCCACTTCCTCCCTCTTTTTTTTTTCTTTTCCTTTGATTTCCTTCTCTTGGCGCATAGGCCCCCTTGGGGCTGTCCCACCAGCCCACTAAGGGCTGGTGGGTCTCCCCAAAGTCTATGGGCTTCCCCGGGGTGGGTTGCCCCCCCGGTGAACTCCCGGAACCCATTCGTCATTCCCGGTACATTCCCGGTAACTCCGAAAAACCTTCCGGTAATCAAATGAGGTCATCCTATATATCAATCTTCGTTTCCGAACCATTCCGGAAACCCTCGTGACGTCTGTGATCTCATCCGGGACTCCGAACAACATTCGGTAACCAACCATATAACTCAAATACGCATAAAACAACGTCGAACCTTAAGTGTGCAGACCCTGCGGGTTCGAGAACTATGTAGACATGACCCGAGAGACTTCTCGGTCAATATCCAATAGCGGGACCTGGATGCCCATATTGGATCCTACATATTCTACGAAGATCTTATCGTTTGAACCTCAGTGCCAAGGATTCATATAATCCCGTATGTCATTCCCTTTGTCCATCGGTATGTTACTTGCCCGAGATTCGATCGTCAGTATCCGCATACCTATTTCAATCTCGTTTACCGGCAAGTCTCTTTACTCGTTCCGTAATACAAGATCCCGCAACTTACACTAAGTTACATTGCTTGCAAGGCTTGTGTGTGATGTTGTATTACCGAGTGGGCCCCGAGATACCTCTCCGTCACACGGAGTGACAAATCCCAGTCTTGATCCATACTAACTCAACTAACACCTTCGGAGATACCTGTAGAGAATCTTTATAGTTACCCAGTTACGTTGCGACGTTTGATACACACAAAGCATTCCTTCGGTGTCAGTGAGTTATATGATCTCATGGTCATAGGAATAAATACTTGACACGCAGAAAACAGTAGCAACAAAATGACACGATCAACATGCTACGTCTATTAGTTTGGGTCTAGTCCATCACGTGATTCTCCCAATGACATGATCCAGTTATCAAGCAACAACACCTTGTTCATAATCAGAAGACACTGACTATCATTGATCAACTGGCTAGCCAACTAGAGGCATGCTAGGGACGGTGTTTTGTCTATGTATCCACACATGTAAATGAGTCTTCATTCAATACAATTATAGCATGGATAATAAACTATTATCTTGATACAGGAATTATAATAATAACTATACATTTATTATTGCCTCTAGGGCATAATTCCAACACTGCCACCATCATCGAACCACTGTCCCATCTTCAGGAAAGAGATCCGTATCACCCATGCCAGTCCGTCCATCCATCGACGCCACCATGGCGCCCAACGGCGCCACCGTCCTGCGCTCGTCCATCCTGACATGAAGGCTCAGGAAGATCTATCGTGCATAGCACCCGCCGAGAAGGCATGACACATCGTAGCACCTGTCGGTCATGCATGACTTGACATCTCCACCAAAGCTTCGATCAAGACGAAGCCGCTCCACCGCCTTCCTCTATCTTCCAGCATTGCTCCAGAAACGATGCTCCCAAGAGAGGCACGACGCCGTAGTGCCGCCATCGTCCGATTTGGAAGACCAGATCCTAGGGTTTCCCTGGGAGCATTACGAGTGGGTCAACAGTAGTTACACGACGATGCCTTCATCAAGGTAACAGCGCAGAACGCCGCAATCGCCTGTCATCGGCTCGGTTTTCACCGGTAACTATGTCTTCCCGACTCGCAGCCGGGACTAGATGACGGATCGCGAGATCCAACCACCCAACCTCAGGCCGACCACCTCCGACAGAGAAGATGACCGGCACTTCTGGATGCACTGGCCAGAATAGATTTGATCGAAGGCCGCCGAGCAATCCACCAGGCCCTCCATACCGCCACAGATCTGAAGACGGATGACGCGCCGCCTTCGCATAGCTCGTCGCCGCCATCCGAAGCAGGCCAATCGCCTCATGCCGCTGGCCGTGTCCGGCCAGCCCGACGTGCCTGCAGCTGCCGTTGCCCGAGGCAGGGCCGGCCACCGCTGTCGTTCACACAACCATCGCCGTCGCTCCGCAGATCGGCCATGCCACCCCACGTGGAGGGGCCCCACACCACCCCTGGGACGCGGGAGAGAGGGATGCCTCATGCATAATACATGTACCAATTATTGATCGATCGGTTTCCTATATGTTGCCGTTAACTGAAGAGGTATTGTTGGTATACTCTGAAATGGGATAGTCTAAAATGAGCATACTTTATACTGATATAATTGGCAGGAGGATACTATCTGCCGTTGGCCCTTGTAGTGAACTGAGTTGGCGGAGTAAGATTTTGAAATTTTGTTTTCAACTGTGTGTTGGTTAATTAAGTGGCTCATCCTTGAGAGATAGTTGATTTGAAGACTTTTTCTCAAGATAGTAATTTAGCCATTCTTTGGATTTTTGTTATTTAAGCTTTAAACACTCAGTTTGTGATTATTGGGCCAATTTGATATTATAGCTTGGCATTATTTTCAGTAAGTTTCTCATCGGTAAATATCACTTCTTTATTGTTCAGTGAGCAGAATACAAGTGAAAGATAGCAAAGATACAGAAGACAAGTGCCCCTTTGGCGCTCCCTCCATGACCTTGTCCCAATCCCCAATACACAAGAATTGCATCCTATATAGCCCATCTCCCAGTCATCTGAGATGTCGTCGTCCTCCTCTCCTGGCGCGGCGATACGGCCTGTGCGGCGATTCTCGCCGTCGGCGCCACCGTCTGAGCAGGTAGAGACAACCGAGCACGTGCTCATCTCCGTGCGTGGCAGCCATGTACCGCCACGGTCGCTTGACCCGGGGGTTCTCGGGCCCAAACCCGTGTCGCACGCCATGGTCGAGCCGCTTGGGGGCCCAGGTGCTACAGGGGAGAGACAGCCTTATCTACTCACCCCGTCCCGCACCACCAACCCCGCACCACCCGCTACCACTTCCACTTCCGATCTCGATCTCGATTCCCTCTTCAGCCACTTCTGGAGCTCCCCTAGGGTTTCCGCTCCTAGGGTTTCTTCTACCTTCGCCTGGTGGGAAGGAAAAGTGGGAGGGGATCAGCGGTCCTTCGCTCAGGTGGCTGCTTCGCCTCCGCGGACGCACTCCATGGCGGGACGCGACGGAGGTAATCGGTTCAATCGTGGAGATGGGGCGGCGGAAGGGAGATTCGGGCGTGGTGGCGGCCGATATGGGCGCGGCGGGGCCCGCGAGCATGGTGGTGGCGGCGGGGGCCGCAACTTGGTGTGGATGCGCGACAACGACGAAGGCGGCTCCTCCAACATTGATCCACGCCATGGGTCGTCCGACAAGGCGCGGTGGGATACTGAGGTGATGGAGCAAGGCGGCCCGCGCGGATCTGAGAAGTGGGGCGACAGCACCGCGGTTGCTGGAGCAGCAGGCGGAAAGCAACCCCAAGTCCAAGACCGTCGTCATCCTACTCCTGGCAAGAGGAACACCGCCCCACTAGTGGGTGGTGCTGAGGTTTGCATTACCTGCAAGGATCCAGGTCATTTACCTGCGTTCTGTCCTCGTTCTGTGTGTGGTAGATGTGGGAATCATGGTCATCTGGCGTCGGTTTGCAACACGATGCTTCCTTGGGAATGTGTGGCTCCGATGTGTGGATTCCAGGCTAGAGGGAAAGGTTTTTTCTATATTCATGATCACAGTACTCCGAACCAGAACACTGATAGGAATCGGTTCATTGTCATATCTGTGGTGGAGGGGCAAGCGTCTGGTAGACAGTTGGAGGAGTTTTTTAATGCTTATATTAACACAAACTGGAGATGTTCTGCTAGGTCGATTGGGACAAAAACTTTTGTGATGAGATTTCCATCACCTAGGGATGTTGATAAGGCTTGTTTTGCTGAGAGCATGCATGTGAAAAGTTGTGGGGCTGTGATTAATTTGAGGAAGTGGTCAGAATCTGTGGGAGCTAAAGGCATACTTAACATAGCTTGGGTTAATGTCAGTAATATTCCCTTGGATAAAAGGCATGAAAAAAACATTGCATATGTGGGTTCCTTGGTTGGGGTCACTCTGGAAATAGATAAAGCTACTATAAACAGACTTGAATCAGTCGGGATTAAGTTGGGCTGTAGAGATGCTGAAAATATTCCTACATCTGCTGAAGGAGTTCTGGGGGGGCATTTCTATGATTTTTTCTTTTCTGTGGATAAGATTCTTGTGAAAAATCCTCCTAAAGAAAAAATTAATGTGCAAATGGAGGCTGATGGGGGAAATTCTCCTAAAAGAACTAAGCTTAATGAGAATATTAGACCTGATGGGCAGAATATTTCTTCATCTACTATGGGGGAGTCTTCGGCTCCCTCTGGCATGTGTGCAGGAAAAAATATGATGAGTGTGAGATTGGACACTATTCAGGAAAAAGTTGATATGATGCAAAATCAGGAAAAAAGTGAGGAAACTCAATCTGATGAGGAAAGTGAGGATGTGGATAATGTGCTCCTCATAGATTCTATGGCTGCTGAAGCAGAAAAAAGTCATATGAAAGAGGTTGAAAAACAATCTGCTATGGGTACGTCCTTTCAGAAAATTGTGGTGAACTTTATGCAGACTGCTTCCAGTCCTGTGATTCACAAAAAATTCTCCTCTTACTTGGATGCTTGTATGGGAGAACAAACAGTTACTGAGATAAAAAATGGTGACAAGAATTCTCAGGAGAAAGAACAGACCTACTTTGTGCAATCTCCTGGGGAATCCTATGAAGATGTGGAGGTTGTACCTACTCCTCCTGTGCTGGAAGAAGTGCAAGCCAGGTTCAGCAAAAGGAATGTTGAGATCACTATGGACCATGTTGGTGCCAGAGCTGAGAAGTTGGCAAAAAAGAGGAACTTACAAGGTAATGATTTGGTATCTGAAAATTCTTTTGATGTGCTATCCAATATGGAAATTGTTAATATGGCTGCCCATATGGGAGTGAATATCCCTGATGATGATTTTACTGTTATTGATGTTATTAGAGAACTGAAGAAATCTAAGCTAATATAGCTAATAAAGTTAATACTGATATTAAACAAACAGAAGAGGTGTTGTTGCTTACTAATGCAGCAGGGGAATCCTCCCACCTTAATACAGCCTGGGGGATGAGGGAGATGTAGATGAGGAAGGATTTAAAAGTGTAAGATCTAGGCAAAGAGAAAAAGAAAAGTTAATGTGGTTATTTCTAAGCCTGTAACCAGGAGTCAAAATCAAAGAGTGAGTGGAATTGCATGTAAGACCATGGACCCTGGTAAACCTAGCAATAAAACTCATTCACCTAAGATAAAAAAGAAATGATGTGCCTCTTCTGGAACTGTAGGGGGATGGGGGAAAAAGGTATGGCAACCTACTTAAGTGATTTAATTAGAGATTTCAATCTTGATTTTGTGGGGATTCAGGAGACAATGAAGAAAGATTTTTCCTCTAAGTTCTTGAGGAAATTTGATCCAGGGGATAATTTTTGTTGGAAGTGGATTCCTTCTGTAGGAAAATCTGGTGGTATTCTTTGTGGTGTTAGGAGTGCACACTATGACATTCAAACATGTTCATTTGGCAAGTATATTCTGAAGCTTGAAATTTGGGACAAATGTAGTAGGGGTACTTATTGCATCATGGTAGTATATGGTTCTGCTCATGAAGAACATAAGATGGAATTCCTTACTGAAATGGCAGATATGTGCAGGGGAGTTACTTGTCCTTTCATTATTGGGGGGATTTTAATATCCTGAGATTTACCAGTGATAAAAATAAGAAAGTTAGACTGGGCCATTCCTCTGATCTTTTCAATACTATCATTAATACCTTCTCTTTGAGAGAGGTTGATATGAGTGGTGGGCAATACACCTGGTCCAACAAGCAGAATATGCCTACTCTTGAGAAATTAGATAGAGTACTCATGTCTAGTTCCTGGGAGCACCTTTTTCCTTTTACTTTTATTAGGAAAATTGTAAGGGAGATTTCAGACCATTGCCCTTTGATTTTAAACACTGAGGATAACATCCCTATCCCTGTTAAATCTAGGGGCTTTAAATTTGATTTGAACTGGTTACAGAACCCTGAATTCTTACCCTTGGTGGCACAAATTTGGATGCAACCTGTTCAATCTAAGAATCCTATTGATATCATCAATGTTAAACTGAAGAGGTTTAAGAAAAAGTTTAAAGGGTGGAGCTCAAATTTTTTGGTAAAGCAAGACTGAGAAGGAAATGGCTGAGAGAGGAGCTTGGATACTTGGAAATGTTGCAAGAAACTGATACCTTATCACCTGAATTGTATATGAAAAAGGTAGATCTTGAGGTAGAGTTGAATAATCTCTTGATGGAAGAAGAAATTTCCTGGTTACAAAAATCTCATGATAACTGGTTATTGAAAGGGGATAATAATACTAGTTATTTTCATAGAATGGTGAATGGGAGGAGGAGGAGAAATACTATTGTATCCCTTTGTTGTGATGGGGTTGTTATTGAGGGAAACAAGAATCTTTTGGAACATGCCACAAATTTTTATAGGGAGCTTTTTGGCCCTGCCCCTGGGAACATGTGTGGGATTAAGAACAACATGTGGAAAGAGCAGGAAACACTAAGGGATATAGACAATTTCATACTGCTTAGACCTTTTTCAGAGCTGGAAATCAGGAATGCTTTATTTTCTATGAAACATAATAAAGCTCCAGGCCCTGATAATATTCCAATTGAATTCTTTCAAAGCTGCTGGGGTATAGTTAAGGATGATGTGAAAATGCTTTTTGATTGGTTCTATAAGGATGAATTAGATGTGAAAAGACTCAACTATGGGGTCATTACTTTACTGCCCAAAGTGGTTGGAGCTGATAAGATTCAGCAATTTAGACCAATTTGTTTGCTCAGATGCATTTATAAACTTATCACCAAAGTGCTCACCATCAGACTTGAACCTTTTGTGGATACACTGTTTAGTAGAAACCAAAATGCTTTTATTAAGGGTATAGATACTATGGATGGTGTTATGTCTCTCCATGAAATTCTACACTATTCTTATAGCCGTAAGAAACCTGGGATAGTGCTTAAGCTTGATTTTGAAAAAGCCTATGATAAAGTCAACTGGGACTTCCTGCTTGAGTGTCATGTTAAGAGAAACTTTAATCCTAAATGGGTGAGCTGGATTAAGAACATTTTGGTAGGAGGAACTGTTAGTGTGAAACTGAATGATGAAATGGGGGAATATTTCCAAAGTGCTAAAGGTGTGAGGCAGGGAGATCCCCTCTCCCCTTTTTTGTTTAATCTTGCAGCTGATTGCTTGAACAAGATGGTTCTTAATGCACAGGAGAATGGCCTTTTTAAAGGGCTGGCATCTGACCTGGTTGAACATGGGGTTGCTATTCTGCAATACGCAGACGATACTATTCTTTGCTTTGAAGATAACCCTAGGGAGGTGCTGAATATTAAACTACTGTTATATCTCTTTGAGATCATGTCAGGCTTGAAAATTAATTTCTTAAAGAGTGAAATCTTCTCAGTAGGGGCTGATGATGATACTGTCAGGAAGTATTCTGAGATGTTCAACTGTGAGATTGGAAGTTTTCCTATTAAATACTTGGGAGTTCCTGTTAGCTATACTGGTCTCAAAAGCTGTGACTGGATGTTTGTGGATGATAAATTTGTCAGACATGGTGAATCATGGATCAGTGAAACACTGTCCAGTGGGGGTAGACTTATTAAAGTTAATGTTGTGCTCTCCCATATCCCTTCTTATTATATGTCTATGTTCTTGATTAATAAATCTACCTTGGAGAGATGGGATAAGCCCAGAAGGAAATTTTTCTGGCATCGTAATGGTAACAAAAAAGGTTATCATATGGTAAAATGGGGGAGAATTTGTAGATCAAAAAATAAAGGGGGCCTTGGGGTTAAAGATCTGAGAAAACAAAATATTAGTCTGTTGACTAAGTGGTGGTGGAAATTAGAGAAAAAAGAGGGGCTATGGCAAGACATAGTAAAAGCCAAATATCTCAAAAAATCACCTGCTATGATGGTTAAGCAGAAAGCAAATGATTCCCCCTGTTGGAAAGCTATTTTGAAGGTTAAAGATAATTATATTGCTGGGAGAGGGATCAAGGTGAATAAGGGTGATATTGCCAATCTTTGGTATGATGATCTGGGTGACAATTCTAATATGAAAGATAAGTTCCCTGATCTTTTTGAGATTTGCACTGAGCAAAATACTACTGTGAATAAAATTGAGTCCATGAATCCTTGCAATTCCTTTCGTAGAAGATTTAATAGTGATATGCAAATGAGGTGGGATGAACTCAAGAATTATGTGATAAGTAAGATGGACAAGGAGAAAAGTGATGAAATATTCTGGAAACTTGATAGTACTCATGAATATACTACCAAGTCTATGTATCGGTGGTTAGAAAGAAACTTGGCTGGATCTAATCATAAATGGATTTGGAAATCTAAGATGCCTTTGAAATTTCAAATTTTTTATGTGGCAGATGTGCCAAGATGCTATTCTAACTAGAGACAATCTCAAAAAAAGAAATTGGCAAGGGGATCCTACATGTTCTTTCTGTGATCAGAAAGAATCTGCTCAACATATTATGTTTCTTTGTCCTGTTGCTAGAGTTGTCTGGAGAACAGTGGGCTCGATGCTGGGTACTGAATATGTCCCTAATTCCATGTGGCAATATTATGTTTGGATCAACTCCTTTTTACCTTCCTGTCCAGAGGTTTATACCATTGGTTTAGCTGCTATATGCTGGGCAATATGGCTTGCTCGCAATCGTGCTACTTTTGATAAGAAATGGATCAATAATCCGTTTGAAATTGTGTTCACAGCTTGTGCTTTTATATTATACTGGACAGGGTTGCAGAAGCCGGAGATGGCTGAGGTGATGAAAAAAGGTGCGGAGGTGCTGAAAGCAAATGCTTCGCAGATGCTGCTGCTTTGTGGGCCTCCAATGCCAGATTCAAGCAAGCAAGATGAGGAGGGTGATAACTGGGACGAATGGTGATGCGCTCGGAGTATGATGGCTCTGGTGATGTGGTGTTTTATTCTATCTTGGCCCTGTGAGGCATGTTGCTTTTCTGGTTCATATTCTGGTTGTGATCAAACGTGGTACTGGATGTTGGTCTATCTTCCTTAGGGGTGTGGTGAGGTTTTGGGTGATGCTAGGTTTTCGCCCCATAGCCTTGTGTTCCTGATGACAGACGCAAGGCGGTGGGTTTCCTAGCATTGCTCTGAACTCGCTTCTCTCTCTTTCCCTTTTCTCTTTCTGATCTCGGAATCAAACTGTGTATTTCCGTTATGCATTTAATGAAAATGGGAGAAGCCCGGTTCAAAAAAAAAGTGCCCCTTTGGTTGATGATGTATACAACTGAATTACACTTCATATTATTTGCCTTATATTCCGTACAACAGACATGGTGTTTGTTAAGCCATTCGGTTAAAAAGATTAACTTAAGAAAGGTATCCTTATGTAGTTATCTTCTCCATTTGTAACTTCGTTGAGATTTTGTCTAGATAGAATCCTTGAGAAGGTCAAAGCTGGAAGACGAAATTATTGATAGGATTGTCAGCCTGAAGGACAAGGTATGTTCTCCAGGCTGTAACCTGAAAATCGATGGTTCATTTATGTTGCTTGGTATGTGTTGACCTAGGCGCTCTGTCCACATATGGCTTTATGCAGTAATTGTTCTGTGCTTTTACCATAGTACTGCTTCAGGATTTGTTCCAGTGGAGTGCCAACTAGTTCAACATTTTGCGATCCCATTGATGTGGATTGAGATACATATACGTCAAAATAACTTTATGTTGTTTTGTTACTGCACATGTTTCCTTCATGCTTTATATTATCGAGTAAATGGTCGGAAGTAAATTATAGCCACAAAATGATACTTCCTCCGATCCAAAATAAGTGTCGCAGCTTTGAACTAAGATTATTCTGTTACAGTATAAGTGGATTGCACTAGCCTTTTTCATCAGTTTGGACTTTTGGTTGCGTTGGCTAGTGCATGAAGTTTAACAAGTTTAACTTTAATTCGAAAGTGCTACACTTGTTATGGATCGGAGGGAGTAGCACATAGATATCTTACTTTCTGAATAATATTATTCGTGTATCTGTAGCTTATATCATTCTATTCTTACTATTTACTATCCAGTGCTTAGTATGACTGTCATTTGTTGAGTTTTCTACATTTTCTTTGCCGAGATTAGCAAAGTTAACCAATTGTCTTTATTTTGATTTCCTTCTTTCAGTCCCTAGGCAAGTAAGATTGAAGGAAACATTGAGCTGACAAGAAGGGACATGATGCAACCTACGGAGGATGAAATTGAGCACAAGAAGAGGCTTGATCAGCTCACTGACCGGTTGATTCAGATTTCAGAAACAAACGCAGTTAGCTCCTTGTATGTGTTGGTGGCGTGTCTGATTCCTGGATTGCGATCGGACCAATGATTATATTTTATTCACAGTTTTATCACATCTCTTGGGACTTCATCGTCTTTTAATTTTGAAATAGCTATTTATAGACAAAAATAACTTGACTAATATTGCTTGGTTATAATCTGATAGCTTATTAACGTCATTATCCAACTTGTCATCATCTTTTTAGATAGTGGATCTGCCAATCTTCCTTAAAACCATTGGTTGATGCACTAATATTGCTTTGGTACACTACAATATATGTAACGGTGAGATTGAAACGTTCTCTTGCAGGTAGAGTCAATGTCGTCGGAGAAGTCAACTTTGGTATTGAGAATGGAGGTACGCAAAGTTCTTCCGGTCGGCCCCAACCGGACCCCCTGCGTCGCCTTCCCGAGCGAGGCAACTAGAGCGGCCCCTTCCTCCCCAGCCGCCAAACCTCTCCTCCCTCCCTCCCACTCGCCGCTGCCGTCGACAGGCGTGGCCGGACGCTTGCCTGCTTGGTGCCGTGGCCCGTGAGGCCGGCGGTGGCGGCCCCCTGCCTTTTCCGGTGGCGGTTTTCGGCTCGGGCGGCGTGCTCCGGTGGCGGTGGTCCTCGGCCGGCGGTGCTCCGAGGCAGCTCGGGCGGCGGCGCGGTGACGGCATGGCCCCTTGGCGGCGGTGGCGGCTGGCGGTGGGGCTTGGCCGGCAGCGTCATGCTGGCCCAGATCTGGGTGAGGGTGGGCCGGTTTGGTCTCTGGCGGGTTGTCTTCGGCTGGTCTGACGCGATACAGGCGGTGGCTCCTGTGCTGCAGCGCGGCGGCGGGGGCTTAACGTGCCTGATTTGGGCACGGCTGGGCAGGGGGGCCAGCATGCCCCTGCGAGTGCGTCCGGTCTGCTACCGCGTGTGTCGATGGAGATTGTCCCCTCCCACGCCGTTGTGGTACTGTCGGCCCCACTCTACGATGACTGTGTCTCTCGGTCCAATCGGCCTCGTTGTGTTTGTTGTAATGAGACGATGGTGGTGTCCGCTTGACCGTGGTGGCGCATGTTGGTGGGTGGTTGGCATGGTGGAGCTAAGAATTGGTTCTGGACGGTGGATGCGAGGGGTCGGGAAAAATCTATGTCGGATTTGGCCGACACCGATGTGGTGACGCCTGCAGGTGCCCCTCCCTTCCTGAAGAGCGTTGGATGTACCGCTCCCCCGTTCCCCTTCGTGTGCCGGGAGAAATCTTAGAACTTGTCCGGGCAGCAGCACCGTCGTCGTCGCAGTCCTTCTTGAAGGTGTTGCTTGACATGCGGCAACCCGATGGCACCGAAGTATGGTGAAATTATTCGGTGGACGCAGCAGTTGCGGGACACGACAACTTTCGTTGATCCGGTGTTGCTTGTATTTTTTTTCTTTCTTTTAGGTATGATTGTGTTGTTTGCCTCAGTATCTATCGTTGGGCTGTATCGATTGATTACTTTGTATACAAAGTCGGGGAAATCCTTTTTGGGTAGAATGGAGGTACGCGCGCACATGTAAACCGCATCGAATTCATGATAGCTGGTACAGTCCTAGTAGAGGTAAATCTACTCAGTTAAAACCACACGCAAGACAAGCAAACATCCATCGTATGTCCATCATCTGCAGGCCGTTTCCAGATCGATCGCGGGGCAGCGAGGCGTCGTCTTCAAGCTCATCATCGAGGATAGACATTGAAGCAGGCCCGTACATGGCAAAAATCGTATCCATCATACTTCTCGGCTCTCGCCAAGGCTGCGCGACAGGATACGAACGTGGCCTGTGCCAAGCTTTAGAAATGGGCCTACCATTAGAAGAGCTTCCGTCCAAGAAACGCACTGCAACATATGACCGAAATGTCATCCATGATCGAATACATTTTCTTAGTGCATTTCTTCAATTTTCTTAAAATTATGTTTGAAACGTTTTAGAGAATTTGCTTTAAATAATTATTTTCGTGTTTTTTTCATAAAAATATGGGGGCTGCTACGCGTCCATAGACGGATCCGTCACCTCAAGGACCTTCCGATGTACGTGCGCAGCCGTTCGATCTATGCGGCTCGCCTCCCCGCATCCAATAATTCCTGAAACAAAGATCGAGCTGCAGAAACAACAGCCGCGTTGCAGAAACAACAGCCGCGTTGCAGAAACAACGACCATGTTGTAAAAATAATTCCTGAAACAACAATTACTTTGCAAAAAAAATTACGCAACTCTGAAACAACGGTTGCGTTGCAGAAACAACGACCGCGTTGCAAAAAACCGAAAAGAAATAAATGGAGAGGGAGAGGTAGGAGACCGGATCCAAAAATTCAACTGGAACTCCTGAAACAACGACTGTGTTGCAGAAACAACGACCGCGTTGCAGAAAACTGAAGAGGGATAGATGAAGAGGGAGAGGTAGGAGACGGGATCCAAAAATTCAACCGGAATTCCTGAAACAACGACTGCGTTGCAGAAACAACGACCATGTTGCAGAAAATTAGGGGTGAGAGAGGAGCGATGCCACCGGCAAGCGCTAGACCTCCGACTAGCTCGCCTCACCGTCGAGGAGCGAAGCCACCGGCCCAGCGCTCGACCGTCATGGTGGAGACGGACGACAATGGCGACGACCGTGCAAGGCTCACTGCTACGGCGCACCGCAGTGACAACCGGTAACGATGGTGAAGGCATGCTTAGCTAGTGACGACGGCTGCCAGCACAGGCCGGTGGCGAGTAGACGCATGCTCATAGAGAAGGCGACTATCTCGCTTGGTGGTGCTGATTCCGGAGGAAGGAGATCTGGAATATGGGGATAAGGTATGAAGATGAGCCGTGGTTGTTGCAAATAATGTGGTGGGTGGGTTCATAGGAGACAGCGTGGCAAGCAACAGAGGGAGCGGATGTGAATGAGATTATCCATCGGTTGATGTGTAACGTTTTCCTAAAAATATACCTACAAATCTACCTATATTAAGGCAATTTGGGAATACACTTCGGAATACTTTCCATGCTAAGGTGTTTTTTTATATGGTATGCTAAGCTGTCCTTCATGACGCCTCAAATTATCATTTTGCAAGAAAAGAACGCTCATTACGGGTTAATGGTTTAAAACGGAAAAGGCCTCTTATATACTTCGAGTGGCATTTATTTCATTTTGTGTCATATAAAATATGTAGACAAGGTGATCAATGTTTCTACCGGCTCGTACGAGGTCACCAATTCGATCTTAAAAGCAAATATCTTATATAAATATGTTTTTCAGGCTGAGAGGTCCCTTGTTTTGAGACAAATCAGGCTGAGCGGTTCTGGTCACGTGCCTTCGGCCTATGGGCTGAAACTCAGGGCCCCTGCAAATCGTGGGTCTGGTGCGTCCGACACAGACTTGCTCTTCAGTGATAGTGATTGGGCTCCTTTCGAGGAGCTCAGGTAGGTGGAGGGGCTTAGTGAAAAATATTAGTTCGATGGGGTCGAAGGATACCAACAACGATGGCATTTGGCACCCTCCTCTTTGGCGATGTCGTCGATGAGTTCTTCCTCTCCACTAGATCGTGTCCTATTGGTTCGAGGGTTACCTGTCGGCGATGACGACGCCCTTGGGTATCGTTATCCTTCTTGAAGGGGTCTCTTAAGAGTCTACCACTCATCTTTAGGTTGTGGTCATCTTGATGGTGGAGCTTTGAGTTGGCCGGTGTTGGCATTGTAGTTCTTTTTTGTTTCTTTCACTTTTTTTGAGCTTTTGCTCGGTTGCTCATGGTTTTTTCCTAGTTTTTTTTAATAAGCTCGGTCATTATGTATTTTGTTTTCCTCTATAATGAATTTAGCAGAGCTCCTGCCTTTTTCCTCAAAAATATATTTTAAAATCATGGTCTTTATATGGTTTGTGCACAAGGATGTGCCTCCATATATGAGTCATGTACATACTGTCATCCTATCCCGCCGCTTCCCGGACACCTGCCCTGGTGCCACCTTTTGTCTGGAGTTGATCAACAAGACAAGCATATGAGGGCATCCCTAACCAATCCCTTCAAATTCAGAGAAGTAAACGGCGAGTACCCTTTAAAACAAGTATATTTGCTCCTCTAAACAATATATGTTTCTAACCGATTTCCTAAACTTAATGCCGTAAAATTTTGTTTTTGGCAAATCTTTCCAATTTTAATTTACATAGTACCTTTTAGTTACATATTTGCAAACATATTAAATCCAAGCATAAGGTTCACACAATTCACGAATATTACAGATTCTTAGTTTATGTTGAGATCGAGAGCAGTACCTCGCGTGAGTTGGTAGGTGGCTCTGCTGGAGCTGGATGGTTGGGTGCCTCCCTCTAGGTTAGTCCCTCTACATGGGCTTGGTCCCTAAGGGAGAGGACGCTAGGCTGGGCCCATACCGGTTCAACACTCCCCTTCAAGATGGGTGATAGATATCTATCATTCTCATCTTGTCAAATGCCAAGTTACACTCCTTTGTTTCTAGTCCCTTTGTCAAACAATCTGTAAACTGCTGCCCAGAGCTGACATGAGTAAGGATGATGATCCCGGCATCAAGTTTCTCCTTAATGAAGAAGCGATCAATTTCCACATGCTTTGTCCTATCATGTTGAACTGGGTTATTAGCGATAGCTATAGCTGACTGATTGTCACACCACACCTTCAAGGGTCCCTTCCTCAGAAGTTTCAACTCGCTCAACAGGTACTTCATCCAGAGCATCTCACACAACCCCTGAGATAATGCTCTATACTCAGCTTCTACTACTGATCTAGACACAACCGACTGTTTCTTGCTTCTCCATGACACCAAATTTCCTCCCACAAACACGCAGTAGCTAGAAGTTGATCTTCTATAATCTTGACAATTAGCCCAGTCAGACTCACTATAGCCATCCACCTCAAGATGTTCACTCTTCCCAAACCACAACCCTTTACCCGAAGTCCCCTTCAAGTATCTCAGAATTCTGTGCATAATATAAAGATGCCCACTCCTTGGTTCATGCATGTATCTGCTCACCACCCCCATAGCATACGTAATGTCAGGCCTGGTATGACACAAGTACAACAACCTCCCAACCAATTCCTGATAATCTTCCTTATTCGCTAGCTCTCCTGATTGTGCTGTCACTTGGTAATTTTGTTCAATCAGAGTAGGGGCTATACAACATCCCATCATGTCCACGTCACTCAAGAGATCCAAGTTGTATTTTCGTTGGCACAAAGATATTCCCTTCTCTGTCCGAGCCACTTCAATGCCAAGAAAGTATTTTAGGTTACCCAAATCCCTTACCTCAAACTCCTTTCTCAAACAAGCCTTCGGTCTCTCTATTTCCTCCTTATCATCTCTAGTGATGATAATGTCATCCACATAAACAGTAAGAATCGTGATCTTTCGATCAGAGTGCTTGTAGAACATTGTGTGGTCACCGTTACACTGACCATACCCTATACCACGGACAACACATCTGAACCTATCAAACCATGCCCTTGGTGATTCCTTCAGTCCATACAAGTATTTCTTCAGCCTGCATACCTTCCCCGTAGTATTTGAAGTACCAAAACCTGGTGGTATATTCATGTACACTTATTCATGCAACTCACCATGCAAGAAGGCATTCTTGACATCTAATTGATGCAACTTCCACCCAAAGTTTGCAGCACAGGAGACCAATATCCTTACTGTGTTCATCTTTGCCACGGGAGACAACGTCTCATCATAGTCAATTCCATAAGTTTGACTATATCCTCTGGTGACCAATCAGGCCTTATACCGTTCCACCTTCCCTTTAGGATTATGCTTCACTGTATAGATCCACTTACAACTCAGTGCTTTCTTTTCTACCGGCAATGTGGTTAGCACCCATGTCTTGTTTTTTTCCTTAGTGCTTCCAACTCTTCTATCATCGCTTCAAGCTACTCCGGATCTTGCTTTGCAGCCTTCCAATCCTTTGGAATTGACATGGTTTGAAGGGAGGCAACAAATGCCTTATATGAGGGTGACAAAGCCTTATAAGATGCAAAATTGCCAATATCAAGATCATCACAAGCATCATCCTTCGGTAGAGTCTTCCTTGCTATTTCACCCTTTCTTGCTGCTTCACGTGTAGCCTTTAACAATGCAATGGGAAGCTCCACTCTGTCAGATGAACTTGTCTCACTGTCTTGCTGCTTCCTATGCACTCTTGCCTCACTGCCTTGCTGCTCCCCCTGCACTCTTGCCTCACTGCCTCGCTGCTCCCCTTGCACGTGTGGTTGTCATCGAGAGTACACCAGGGTGTTCGTGTGCCATCGATCCCGAACAGGAAGCTGGAGATTACCAATCTGAATGGAACCCACTATTGGATGAACCTCGACTTGCACATCACCATCAATGAGAGTACCAACCGAAATTGTACCAACAATTGGCTGGCCTTAAACATGTACATCCTCATCAATGTTAGTGCCCACAGAATCATCTTGAGAATGAGATACAACCTTCTCCCCCTCTTGACCATCCTACACAGAGCGTAAGTGGTCAAGCTCTGCAAACAACACACTTAGGTCTGTCGGCCCACCGTAGAATGGCTCAGACTCCCTAAAAGTGACATCCATACTAATAAATCGACGTTTCTCAAAGGGACACCAACATTTGTACCCTTGCCGACTCGAAGCATTGCCCAGAAAAACGCACTTCACTGCCCGCGGATCTAGCTTCCCAACAAAAGGTCGGTCGTAACGAACAAAGCAAGTACTGCCAAACAACTTTGGGGGAACAACAAACTTATTTTTTCCAAACAGCAATTCACACGTCAATTTCATGCCGAGTATCCTTGAAGGTGTCCGATTGATCAGGTATGTGGCTGTCGTAACTGCTTCACTCCACAAAAACTTGGGCACATTCATGGTAAACATCAACGACCGAGCAACCTCAAGATATGTCGATTCTTCCTTTTTGCCACTCCATTCTGAGGGGGGGCGGACAAGAAGTTTGATGAAGAATCCCTTGGTCAGACAAGAACGCACCAAAGGTGTTGTTCACATACTCTGTGCCATTGTCAGTCCTGATCACCTGCACCTGCACCTTAAACAAGTTCTTTACCAAGGCATGGAAATCCTAAAAACAGTCAAACACCTCATCCTTATGGCGCATCAAATAAATCCAAGTCATACAAGTATAGCAATCAATAAAGGTAACAAAGTACTTCATTCAATTCAATGATACAAGTGGGCTCTTCCATACATCCGAATGAATGAGCATAAAAGGAGATATGCTCCTAAGCCCCTTACTCACATATGTAGCTCTTGTGTGTTTGCATATTAGCAAGCATCACATGTCAGCTTGTCCTTGCCTATTCCACACATAACATCCGGAAATATTCTACTCATTTTATCAAACGAGACATGTCCCATCCTACAGTGATGATCATCGCGTGCTTCTCCTTCTCCTCCATGGTCGCATCACAAATCAAGTCTGGCTGCACCCCCTGGTCCATATACTAGAGCCCCCTATGTCTGGTGCCAGTCCCAACCGTTTGCCTCGTCTGTCGATCCTTAATCTCGTAACCGAATTTGTCAAGGATCACACGACAGTCCGTTTGATCAATGAGAGCACTGAAAGAGACCAAATTGACAGGAAAAGCTGGCACATGCAAAACTGAGGATAGGGAGATGGTCGGAGTGCACTTTACTGTACCAACTCCAATGACATGTTGTTTTATGCCATCAATAGTTTGTATAGTACCTGTGTGAGAAGGACGATGCTTATTGTAAGATTCGAACATGCAGGATTTGCCCGCAACATGCCTAGATGCTCCAGAGTCTAGAGAACCCATTCTAGACCATTCTCATTAGCAGCAAGAGATGCATTTTTCGGACTATCTTCATCAGTGGAGGTCCATTGAGCACAATCTCCATAGTGATTCAAGCCTGCAGTTTGGAGCCGTGATACGAAAGCATGAAGTTCCTCCAACTCGGCCCTCAACTTTAACGGTGTGAGCATCCTTCTCACGTGTCACCCCCTCTGATGTTTCCTTGCCAACCTGGATTTCCCCCACCTTCCTCTTGAGGCTTTCTAATTCCTCCCTGAGCCTCTCAACCTGTGCTACAGACATGTTGTATTCCTTCTATGACCCTGCACTGGCCTTCTCAACACTGTCCTCACCACTCTTCTGTGGCTCCACATCACCCTTTTTCATGTCATCATTCCCTAGAGACTCCTTGACTGCATTGTGAGCACCAGACGCAACTATGGTATCACCCATCTCTTCCAGAAAAACATTATTCTTGGCACTGCTAGCAACAACATCGCCCCCTGCAGAGTGCGCTTTGATGGCCACAAAACGGCACCCCATGATGGTCTCGTGCTCCATCAAGAAGGGCCTCCCCTGAGCATCAGGCTCTCCTCCTCAAATCCTTCTCCTCAACAATCAGCAGCAACAACTGTAGGTAGCAGCCACACCTCCCTTCTTCCTCAAGAAGCACCTGCAGATCCGCCAGCAGTGCCTACAACGCTTATTACCCTCCTTCACCGTTGAGCAACAACCACCAATACACACCACCTCGTCCACCTACAAGAGCAGCAGCAATACATCACACTCTTCTCTAGCCACAACAGCCTCACGCGACAGCAGTAGTAACACCTCCAGATCAGAATTAGCAGCAGCAACGACCTAACCAGCAGAATCAGCAGCTACACAGCCTCATGTGGATCCGCTTCTCCTCGAGCAGCACCACAACACATGCATCAACAAGTAGGAGCCGCATCTCCTCTGCCTGCTCCCCCTGCCGTGCAGCTCGTGCTCCCCTCCCGCAGCTCGTCCTTGCCAGGCAGCCGCCCCCTCCAGTCCTCTCTACAGCCTCTCCGACATGCAGACCCATGCAGCTCACACCGCCTCCTTGTTTGTCTCGCTCAGACGCAGCCGTTGGCGTAGCTCCCTACAGCTGCGAGAGGCCAGCCACCGCACAACCACGAGAAGGAGAGAGAAGAGAAGAAGGGGAAGAAGGGGAGGAGCCCTCGCCAAGGTGAGCCCCCTCCGGCTCCTAGGTTGCCGGCGCTGCCGCATTCCCGTCAGGCCATGTCGTCCTCGCCTAGCTCAGACACCATATTAAGACCGAGAGCGGTACCTCGCGTGAGTTGGTCCATGTGTGTGGCAGATATGTTGGGAGCTGGATGGCTGGGTGCCTCCTTTCTAGGTCAATCCCTCTACATGGGCTTGGGCCCTAAGGGAGAGAAGGCTAGGCTGGGACCATACCGGTTCAACAGTTTATAAACCAAATAATTCAAATTCAAACACACGAAAGGGTCGAAATAATCTCTCATAATATTGGCATGACCCTCCGCTCTATCCCGAGTGAGGTGTATACAGCCAAATTGCGATCCTCTTCTTGGTAGCTGAAAATCTTCATTTTGAAGATCATGTCAATGGTCGTTTTGAAGTCATAGTCTTATTCCTCCTTCGTTGAAGAGTTCTCCAAGATCATATGTCTAAACCCCTTCATCTTCAATTTAAATGACTCGATTCAGTTCAAATGACAAGCAAAAATGAGATGAAAAGGCTGAAAAACTAAACTAGGCAAATCATCAAATATTTGCAAGGTAGCGGAGGTCTCATGGTCAGCCAGCGATAGTGAGCAGCAACTAGCGGTCGGCGTGGTTTCGAGATGCCCAACAGTGGACGGTGAGGCTGGGAGGAAGAAGACTGGAGCCCCTCTGTGGCGACGGACTCAATGCGCCGGCCACGACATTTGAGCTAGATTCCAGCAACGAAAATGGCTGACGACCGGCTCGAACTAGGGCGGGAGCCGGGAGGGCAACGAGGATTAAGGCAGACAGTGACGTGTAGGCGGAGGCGGTGGGAAGTCGCGAGCATCAATGCTAGCGATGATGCAGTGAGTAGTGGGGACGACAATGTTGTGGGTGAGAGGACCAAGAGTGTGCTTAGATACGTTTTAGTCACATGACTAAAAGTAATGGGACTAAAACTTGCTAGCATCACCCATGCTTGGATCCAAATACTAAATAGACAAAAATCAAGTTAATGAGCATTTATTATCCTTCAAACCCTCCAATTCAGAACTCGCTTGTGTTAAAAGAGAGGAGTTAAATAAGGAGAGAGAGGACTAATCCACATTTTAGTAGGGGTACCCCAGACTAAAAGATTTTAGCCTCAAGACTAGTTTTAGCCTCTCCTTAGTCAGGGGTGCTTGAAACTTTAGCCTCTTAAAGAGACTATCTTTAATCAAACTAGTTTTAATCCCTTGGATCCAAGCACCCTCCAAAAATTTTAGTCGGCGGGGTGAAGGCTGGGTAAATTTAAGAGTCCAGACGGTTGAGGAGGATACAGTTTCCTAGGTGCCGGTTGAAGAAGGGAAATGGAATTTATCCTTGTCTATTACCGGATAGATTATCGGTTAGAGATTCTCCGACCCTGTGTTTTTCTCTGTATTATTGTTTTCCTTGTGTACATCATAGATATATATACGTAGCCTATTGATGTGTGGCGAGAAGCGAGAGGCGCATTATTTTGTTGTTGACTGATCACGGATGACATTCCTGGTTTTGTACTCGATCGATAGATGGTTATACCAAGCCAGACAAGGATGGTTATACCACATGATCTATTCTCTGTCACCCCAATTTTTCTGCTGGCTGCAGTAACGTGTACTTGAGGTACAAGCCAGGTTCGCATCTGGAACCAGCGATTGATTGATTGATTGATTTCGAACTCGAAGCATGTTTTACAGCAATGTTTAGGCTTATGTCGTCGGGCGCCGTGATCCGCAGTGGCAACAAAGGATATGGATGCGACGCGTGCGTGGAACAGTGAGGGGCCTGTTGGATTGGTTTGGTGCGGCGCCACGCACACATCTCCCTATCACTGTTGGCACGCTAGCACTGCAAGCATATATACATACACATGTCGTGGCATTCACAAAAGGTGATGTGATAAGCGGCGATCCGCGGCCCGATCGTCAACCTTGGCATCTTCTAGTTACCTGCTCCGAAAGCCGACGTCGACCTGGCATCGATGCTCACCGGACCGCCGTCTTGTTTCTTCCTGCCGGACGGTGGAATCACAGAAACCAAGGCCAAAACGTCCAGCTCCAGCACCTCATGTGCCTACCCGTGGACCGGCCTTCCACTGCCTCTCCCGGCCGCTCACTTGCTTGCTCACGCGTGGACCGACCTTCCACTGCCTCTCCTGGCCGCTTGCTTGCTCGCTTGCTCTGATGTGAGTTGATTTTGCCTACCCCTATGCATATCTGCTCATCACCTAGCTAATAGCCATTATATTCCATGAACATACGTGTTACTCGTACAATCACTAGTTGCCTCTTACCCTGAACTGTACAGATGATATGGATTCTGTAATCCGGCTCAAGTTACTGGATGCGCCATGCAACTAACCTCAACCATTGAATGGTGCGGTGTTTTTTTTTTCCTTTTTTACTTTCGTTGAGAAGTTGACGCAAGGTAATACTTTCTCGAGTTATTGCGCCCATTTCGAGCTACAAGGTGATGCAGAGCTACCGAGACGTACGCATGCTGCCCTCATACAGTAAAACCCACACAAATGCTGCATTTGCGACACTCCGACAACGAAATGCATTTGCAGCAATTATTCAAGCTGTCACGGCCGGAGAGAATCCAAAGATCTACTCCTACATAGACAGCTCTAAAAAGAAACAGTTCGAGCGGGAATCTAGCCACTGCTCGCCGAGTTGGACTCACGGTTGCTTCACGACCATGCGCGCGCGTGATAATGCGTTTGTGGTGACGTCTATTAACGGATGCTCCGTGGTTCTTAGAAGCTTAACGAGATTCAAAACAAACCGAACCGAGGAGGAGTTGAGCTTAACGAGCGCTTATGACAATGGGCCGAGCAGCTCGTTAATCCATCTCTGGTCTCCACACAAGCCTCGCTAGTAGAAATATAGGCTTCAGATCCGGTTTGTTTGAGTCATTAGCCCCAGTTAATGAACCGGGACTAGAAAAGCGAGACTAATGCTAGCCTCGGTCCACGTGGCGGGGCTGAGAGCCAGGTGACAGGGGTATTAGTTCCGGTTCTTATTACGAACTGTGGCTATTGCTTCGCTGCCTTTTTTTGAGCACTTTTTAGGGTTTAGAATTTTGCACTAAATTAAATGGGGGCTATTTTGCTATCTCTTTTTTGCTTATTATTTTCCCATTTATTTGTTTTGGACATTTTTTAATTCTTGTTTTACATTAAATTGGATGGTACATACATAGCAATAAAGAAATGACTATATTGCACATCATCGTCACGAATATATTACACCTTCTCATCCGTCGTGCTTTGTCGAACATATTATAAAATGTAGACACGAGTTACATGCACATATGCATCTCTTTTACACTTTAATATTTCACTTCAACCGGTGGGCAATAGTATTCTCCCTTCAGATTTAGGACCTCTGCATCTAAGAATCCAACAATTTTCTCTTGAATTGCTCGTATGCGTTCCTGTGATAGAAGACCGTCCCGCAACCGTTCGATCTAATTTAAAGAAGGGGTCAATATACATCAATAAAACCAAACACAATTGATGATAATAAAATAAAGTTGTGAGTATTGTTTATCGTACTTCGATTTTTTTAAGTCACAGTTTTGCCCATTTCATGGGTCATTTGACGAATGAACTCGCAAACATAGTATCCACATAAATTGTTTCCATGTTCCTACCTCAACCACTTTACGAGAACTATGTCCAATCAAAAATATAATCAAGCATGATAATGGTATTGAAACTAGAATAAAGAGATGCGCGGATCTAGCTAGTAGTACTTACATTCATTTGTCTAAATGTAAGCTCTGCCTTTCAAACACCCCGACACTTGGCGGTGAACCGTTTCCAAGCCCTGCCAAGAAAATAAAATGAATAAAGGAGTTCTAAATTAATTATTTGTTATCAGAAAATAAACGAAAAATTGCCGATATAGTGCCATAATGATGAAAATTACCTCTGCATGCATTCCTGCATGTTTGCCCAATCAGCAAGGGGTTTGCGTTTCTAGTCCATGACTTTTACTAGTCGATCGTCAGGTACAATGATTAACAGTCGGGCATTAGTCCCGGTTCGTAATGTACTCCGAAGTGTGTCGGTCACCATACATCCATTAACGGTTCATCTGTATTATGAAATTAAGTATATCAAAAAACCATTGCAGAATATCACGAATAGAGAAATGACCAAATTAATACAAGTTCATCATCATATTAAAACCAAAGTACAGTAGTGATCAAATGTTATTATTGCAAAAATAAATACATAAAGTTCTCTCATAAAACAACATACCACTATGTAAAACATTTACATACAACAACAAATGCGATCAAAATCATAACTAATGTAACAATTGACCCAAGAGCATAATGATAAAGCCTCTTTATCAATGGCATATTTTCTATTATTTCTAATCTTCAAGCGCATTGCATCCATCTTCAACCGCATTGCATCCATCTTGATCTTGTGATCATCGACGAAATCGGCAACATGCAACTCCAGTTCCATATTCTTCTCCTTATTTATTTTCAATTTTTCTTCAAGTAATTATTTTCTTTTTCAACTAAATTTAACCTCTCGACAAGAGGGTCGGTTAGAATTTCCGGTTCACATACATCCTAGATAAAAACATCCATGTCACGTTGGTCGGCATAATTATCGTCATAAACACTAACTAAAACAAATAATAATAAAAGAAAATATACCACGTCTGAATCATAGGCTGGACGAGGGCCGACGTGGGTGGATACCAAAACCATCGCACTATATAATAACAAAAAATAATAAAAGTAAGTAATTTATACAAGTATCTATCTAAATCATACAAGTAAGATTTTTTTCTTTTAAAAAAAAAATAAGAACAAGAGGCTCATCATGGTGGTGCTGGCGACGAGATCGGCGCAGGGCGATCGACAACGGTGAGGACGGGCACGAGATGGCATCCTACACATGTGCAGACTCCAAAAAGTTAATTTAAGCTCAAATTTTACATCTAAATCCAAAGAACTTCCACATACACTCCTACACTAAAACCCACAAACCACTCTACTTCTAGAGCATTTGTAATAGGGGCGATGTTTTGATATGCTCCCGGGGTGAATAGTAACGCGAAAGTAATATTAAATGTTTTCAAAAAATTCTGAATTTTTTTTGTAGATGATTGCATTAGTGTCGCAAACATGCATGACAATTTTCGTGTGATAAAGAGCAACGGTGTTTCGTTGGCAAAAAAAACAAATTTGGAGTAACTTTTTGTGTTCAATTTGTTTTTTTACATAAGCCAAAATGTTTTACCTTTTTGCCTCAAAATTTGCACGTAGCATTTGATTGTGACAAAGTATACAAATAAATTTTGTATTGATTTTTTTTTCATTTTGAACTTTTTTTTGGCCCCAGGAGCCGAAATGCATTTTCGATTTGAAATGAGCTAAACTAGTAGTGAGATCTGAAAGGATGAACTAGCTAATCTTTTAGAACACTTGTGTAGTTGATGCACCGCCAAACCTAAATAAATCTTGAGGAAAATGGAGCTTGAAGGTCGAGATTGTAGAGGAAAAAGCTGAAGCGTGGCTCGGGCATTTCGTCGAACACCTCATGCACATAGGAAGACAGAACATAGCAGCACACACCTCCCTCCTTCTACGGTAAAAAAACAGAGGAGAGGGTGGGCAGGGGCGAGTATATATAGGCATCTTTTTGGTCCCGGTTGATGGTCAGAACCAGGACAGAAGACTAGCCATTAGTCCCGGTTACAGCTTTCAACCTGGGCTAATGCTCCGCGGCACGCCACGTGTCAGTCGATGGATCTTTAGTCCCGGTTGTTGGCACAAACCGGGACTAATGCATTGAACCGAACTGGGACTATTGCCCCGCGAGGCCCTGGCAACTCGAACCGGGATATCTTGGCAGGATGCATTGTGATGTACAAAGACAAGGCGTTCCTTCAATACGGTCGTATTACCTCGATATAAAAATGTCGTTTGTCAAAAAAAAGTAGGGTACCATAATCAAATTTGATGGTCTTCCAGCATGCCCTGAAGAGCGATAACTAGGCGTGGAGTGAGCGACAATGCAAGGGTAGAAGGTGGATGCATGCAGAGCGGTGGTCCGAAAACCCCGAGAAGCCAACGACATTCAAGCAAGTGGTAAGGGTTTTCTCTCTTTGCTTAGTCCATTGTAGATTCTCCTTTTCAACGTTTTAACTTGTTGATGATTTTGACTATGTCTATATGTCATGTGTGTGTGAGTAATTCTCAGCTAGCTGCACCAGTGGTTCTCATGTCGCTTGTTGGGCGACGTCGGCGTGCCATAACCCTAGTCGGCACAGGCTACTATGACAAGAAGCGTGCCGACGTTGCCGGCGGCGTCAAAGGTGGCTCATCAAAGCAGGTGACGCGTCCCTCTCCATCTCCAAGGTCGCTTCCACGCAAGCTTCAACCCTCCTTGACCCCATCTCCGATGACACTCGTGTGGACTGTCAGGTGGATCCTGCGCTGCTCTCAGCCGCCCGCACGACAGCCCATCCTCGCCCTCACTGCACCCAACACCGTGAGGCCCTCTCGCCGCAAAGAGGTGCCGGGAGGGAGGCTCACAGAGACATACTACCTCTGTTCCTAAATATTTATTGTTGGGAAGAACTAGTCTAGTTCTTTTCAACAACAAATATTATAGTACAGAGGGAGTACATCGGGAGATGCATGCCCTTTGCAGTTGCAAAGGCGTGCACGATGTTGTCTTGCGACGGCGCGTGCGGTTGTGGGCTAGGCCCTGCTAGAGGGCGAGGGGAATGGGCGGCCCGCTGGAGGTGGTGCCCGAGCTGGATGTGGGTAGGTTGGATCTTGATCGGTTTTGTGGTCTGCTTGATCTGCTCATAAGCCCATCGAAGTTGGTGCCGAACGGGGCCGTCGTCTCCATGTCCTTGAAGACGGCTTAATTGTAGGGTTGTTTCTCTAGTGGGGCTCCGACATGATGGCGGTGCCTCCATGGCCTTGGAGCTCATCTGCAAAGGTAGACCTTGTGGCTCCATCATCTACGCCACTCCGGTCTGTAGGGTGGACTCCCCATGGATTGCGGTGGCAATCGAAATCTTTGTGAGGGTCTAGATTTGACAGTTGTCTTCGGTGCGGAGTTGCACACAACAAGTGACGACTTGACGGAAATAAATGATTGTGCAGCGGTGGCGGTCACACATCGCATGTAGCTGATGGCATCGTGAAACAATGATGGTGAAAATAGCCACGATGATGGCGGTGCTTTTCGAGCACCCAATCTCGAGCTCCGGGGTGAAAGCCTAGGTCTGACTTGTGTCTGTTATATCTGGCAATGACGAGGGTTTTACGTCGTTACCTTGTTGAAGGTGTTGCTCGGATATGTTTGAACTGATTCTTCGAGGTGAGAATCTAGATTCTGATCTTTGGTGCTTGGATCCGGTGATGGTGGCAATTGAATGTCACTCACTTCCTAAAGTCGTTGTTGTTGAAGAATTTTATCATTCGTGTGGTGTCATAATTTTATCATTCGTGTGGTGTCATGAGATGGTCAGTGCGAATATGCTTATGCTATGGTCTGCTTTCTTTTTTCTTGTCCATGCTTATGTTATGGTCTGCTGATCACGGATCCGGTTGTTTTGGGTTCTTTTTTCTTGTCCATGCATAACTTTGATTTCACGTGACTTTGTTATTCGTCATCGAGTTTCTGTGCAACGCGAGCTTGAGGTACAAGCCAGGTTCGCATCTGGAACCAGCGATTGGCTAATTCGAAGCATGTTTCATGTTTGGGCGGATGGCGTGGTGATCAGCACCGGCGACCCCGGCGGAACAGTGAGGGGCCTGCTTGATTGGTTAGGTGCGGCGCCACTGCGCGCACACACATCTCCTTGTCATTGTTGGCACGCTGGCACAGCAAGCGTACCGTGTGCACGTCGTGGCATGCACAAAAAGGTGATGTGATAAGCGGCGATCGGCCGTGGGGAGAATCCGGCGGATGCATGGCCCGATCGTCAACCTTGGCATCTCTCTGCTGGTTAGCTGCTCCGAAAGGCGACGTCGACATGGCATCGATGCCACCGTCTTTGTTGCTTCTTCCGGCCAAGAGACCAAGGCCAATTCGTGCAGCTCCGGGTAGCTACCGCACCAGTCTCATGTGCCTACGGCCTACCCGTGGACCGGCCTTCCACTGCCTCTCCGGGCCGCTTAGAGCATCTTACATCGGACATCTTAAACCCGTCTCATATGTTCGGGCAAGTTGTTCGGTTACTGATCGACCATAAAATTTTAAATGATACCCGTCATATTCAGTTTAAATATGAGACGGATATGAGGCGTTTAGACGCATCCGTCATGTAGGACTAACAATGAGGTTCCAGCGGACTCACTTGGACAACCGATGATCCGATGGACATCTCCTCCATAGTTGCGGAGTGAACGCCACGTGATGCTGCTTTGGCTCGCCGCCCGAGGCCAAATCCAGTTATTTAAGCCGAACACCGTAGCACATTCACCTCTTCCCTCTCTACGCCGCCACCCAAGCTCATCCGCCTCCTATACCCCGCTCACCCACACTCTCCAACATCGTCATGGTCCGACGAAAGATCACCACCTACGCGATGCTCACGCAAGACCGGAATGCAGACCAAGGCGGAGATCCCAGCTTGACGCGTGGCCTGCATCGATGCCGAGCTGCCCTTGGGCTCGAGGGAGCTGGAGGAGGAGAAGGGAAAGCAGCTATCGGAGCCAATGGACGCGACGGATCCAGAGGAGGACGACGCGGATCAGCCTGTTCCGGGGTTGAACATGACAGAGGCGGAGGTGGAGACGAAGTTCGCCGTCACCCAGCAAGCCGTAAAGATGACGGAGCAGCAGGCCATCTTGGAGTACATTCAAGATGAGGCCGATGTGAAGGTCAACCGACAGTTCCTCTGGCAGAAGTACGCAGAGGCTGACGCCCTCTTTGCCGAACTCGAGACGAACATGAAGGAGGAGGAGAAGGCCGGAGCAGAGCAACCGGAGGCATCGGAGATGTAGTTTCCGTTCATGTACCCGTCGAAGAGCACGAAGATAGTCGACCTCTTTAACGAGAAGTGGCTTGGTGATCTACGTAGCACGTAGGATTTTTAGTTAAATGCTTTTTATGAATTTAAGAATCTAGTATGAGGTATTCGAATACAGTTGTGTTAACTTGAGACGTGTCCGACCACCGCGCCCAGACACATGCGTAGACGTTGAGGAGTTATATTTGTCAGACATGGTTGTAGATGCTCTTACTTTGCTTTGAGTTGAGTTGGCTTAGTCTACCTGTAATCGGCGCATCATATCACCTAGCTAATAGCCATTATATTCCATGAACATACGTGTTACTCGTACAATCACTATTTGCGTCTTACAGTCGTACCCTGCACTGTGTACTGGTGAAATGGAATCTGTAAATCCGTCTCAAGTTACTGGATGCGCTATGCAACTATCCTCAACCGTTGAAAGTTGCGGTGTGCTTTTTTTTTCTACGTTGAGAAGTTGACGCTTGTGGTTGCTGATACATTCTCGAGTAATGTATAAACAACAACGTGTACGCTGCCCTCAGACAGAAAAAAAAAAGGCAGTGATGTGCGCCGGCGCGCCGGCCGAATCTTTCGCGTGGCCGCACCGTTTGACCTATTCATGCAATAAAAAACGTCGATGCAGCAAATGTCGGTTACGATGCAGCAAATTTCAACATAAATGTAGTAAAAATATGATTGTAGTAAAAAAATATCAACATGGTCATAGCAAAAAAACCACACTGATGATGAATGGTAGCAAAACAAAATATGGGTTGTAGCAAAACAATTCGGCGAACTCGGTTTGCAACTCTGACGAACGTGTATGTAATTTTCTTTAGTAAACAGTTGCAGTAAAAAATGATACCGGTTGTAATGAAAAACACGGTTGTAGGAAAAAATCGGACAAACTCGGGTTACAACTAAACTTAGATGCAACTTTTTAGAGGACAAAATGTAGCAACAATCATCAGCATTTGTTGTAAAAATCATGTCGGTAGTAGCAAAAAAAATAACAGTTGCAACAAAAAATGACGTCTGCAGCATAAAAGGAAGGGAGGGTCCACGCACCGAATTGCGCGAAGCGCGCGGGACCGGCAAAAGCGTTCCGCTGACGCGCCGTGCCGAAACGTTAGCACGGAAATACATATATAACCTAATTTTGCAACCCTCCGAAATTAAAATGCATTAGCAGCAATCAAGAGCGAATCCATTAACCGAGGCGTAATTTTAACACCGTGCTTGAAAAATCCCTTTTTTTACACACGCACAGCCGTTTCAGAGTGCTTCAACGGACGCGTAGAAAACACGTACGCACTATAAGTGAGGCCGTTGGATTGGACGCCGCGCTAACACGCGTCGGTTGAATCAAACATTCTCCAATACATTAAAAAATATTATTTTAGCATTGTATATTTTTTTAAGACGCTGCGCTACCACAGGTCTTTAATAGACTTTACCCTTCCCTGTCCCCAACGCGTTAAAAGCTCATGGTACAAGTCAGCTATAAGTTTGTAACCTGTTTTTTTTTTATTCTCTTACAAATCTATCGAGTCTTATCTCATATTCCCTCCATTCCAAAATAAATGTATTGACTTCATATTTGTTCTAGTATAAAATTATACTAAGTTTAAGATATTTATTTTATGACGAAGGGAGCAGCGTTTATGTCAATCTATTGGACTTGCTCTTGCTCGTACAACCGCTAACCGTCTCTTACCGTGAGCTACGGTGCAGTATATATGTGACTATCCTCAACCATGCATCGACACTTGCGGTACTGACACTTTATCGGGGTATTTTTGCCCGCTTTTGAGCTAGACTAGAAAGGTGATGCATAAGTACCCACAAGTACGCACGCTCCCCTCGTATATACAGTAAAAAAAAGCGCGGAAAATACGTGCATCCCCAATTCGCGACGCTCCGAAAACGAAACGCATTTGCGCCAATTATTGCAGCGGCCACGAAGGGAAGAGAATCTAGCCAGAACAGAGACATGGAGCGGGAATCTAGTTTATCTAGCTACCCACCACGTACGTACCGCTCGCCGAGATGGACCCACTGTTGCTTGCTTGACGACCATGCACGCGCGCGTGATACACATCTCCAATTCCAAACCCCCAAAAGCTCGATCAATCTTCGATCGGATCGTGCATATCCCCGCCATCTTCCGGAGACCATGGATGCGAGCGAGCGAGCGAGCGCGCGACGGCGACGCATGCAAAGCACGCACACACTGACGGGCACCGCAACGGCACACTGCTCCGCCGGTCATGTCGAGGTGTGCGACCGCCCCACCCACGCCGGGAAATATCGCCGGCGAGCCCCCACGCGCGCACGCACGATCGCAGGCCGCTTTGCATAAAGCTTTTCGGATCCTTTGCAACCATCGATCGCAACCGCCTTTCCCCCCTCGCTCGTCTGAATCCATCCATAGCATTCTTGATTGGGACGACAGCGCGACGGCTCCCACCAATGGCGGGAAAACACATACGATGATGAGGGAGATGCGTCCCGCGGATATCGCCGGTGGAGATTTGGCAGCGTATCTGGCCAGTGGTACCTGATCCCACCCGGCCCGACCCGACCGGCCCCGATCGGAATCCAGAAGAAACTTGATTGGAACTATATATGGTCTGTATACGTATAATATGGAAAAGGTTCTTGATGATGATGATCAGGCTTGGATTTGATTGGAACCGGAGAAACTTCCCTGGGCGACATGTGATGATGATGATGATGATGATATATTGATATGACATTACGATGATGATGCGATGCCTTCTGTGGATATCGCCGGGCATTATTATTATTATCTATTATACACTATGGGTTAAGAATATTCCAGCACTCGCATGCATATATATCTGGATGGAAGCTGGGTGCATATCTAGCTTTGTGTGATCAATCGTGGCATTGTTAAACGGATGTGGGTCACTCGCCGGCTGTTCTGCCTGCCTGCGAGAATGCCAAAGTGTCCAGGATTCAAGGGATTCACTGGCTCGCAAGGGTTCTTTGTCCACCATCCGGCGAACAGATATTTCTCCGCTTGTGCTGTCTTTGTGAAAAGAAACTATCTTGTGTTGGAAAAGATTGCTGATTCATGCTTGATTAGAATTCTGGCGGCTCGGCCGGGCAGAGAAGAAGCTTGCTGCCATTCCAAGGATTCGATCAGCCGCAACAGGGTTTGAATATTTTCAGACGGCTCGGCTCATGTCGCAAGGGTGGGGGGTCCGACCGAGTCGATCGATCACAAGCCATCCGGTCATCAGATATTCTCTCTGTTGCCGTCGTTGGGTAGCTCCGGGCAGGAAAAAAAAACTTATATTTAGAAATATTTTAGATATATTTTAAAGTGTAAATTCATCTATTTTATTTTGTATGTAGTCGTTTAATGAAATATCTAAAAAAAACATTTAGAAACGATGAAAGTATCATACATTGCGGCACGATAGGGTCGTCCCCAGAGCCTTAGGCCCTGTTTGTTTCATAAGTCCTAGAACTTTTTTAAGTCCCAACTTATAAGTCATAAGTCCCTACCTGTTTGTTTACAGGGACTTATAAGTCCCGAGTCCCTACCTGTTTGTTTACAGGGACTTATAAGTCCATGTTGCACCTAATAAAATACACTTGTCTAATAAAATTGTACAGTGCAATGCAAGCCACAATTAACTTGTAATGGATGTATGAGTGAGTGCACCGATCACAGTTTGCTACATGTGTTAGCAAAAATTCAACAGCCCTAATGCAGTACTCGATCAAGCTGAGACGTAGGTAGCAAAAATTCAACAGCCCTAATGCGGCGTCGGGGCGGGCGGCGGCTGGGCGGCATCGGGGCGGGCGGCGTCGGGGCCGGGCGGCGTCGGGGTGGGCGGGCGGCGGGGCGGTGGCGTCGGGCGGCGTCGGGCCGGGCGGCGGCCGGGCGGCGTCGGGGCGGGCGGCGGCCGGGCGGCGTCGGGGCGGGCGGCGGCCGGGCGGCGTCGGGGCGGGCGGCGGCTGGGCGGGCGGGCGGCGGGGCGGCGGCGTCGGGGCGAGCGGGCGGCGGGGCGGCGTCTGGGCGGGCCGGCGGCCGGGCGGCGACGGGGCGGGCAAGGACGGGGCGGGCGGTGCGAGCGTCGAGTCGTCCTGTCCCTGGAGCGATCGGGGCAGGCGGTGCGAGCGTTATGGGACTAGAATATAAGTCCCAATAAGCTCCTATTAAAGAGTCTTATTTCATAAGTCCCAATTAACCATAATAAGTCCCAATAAGTCCCTTGTGTTTGGTTTAGGTGGGACTTATAGGGACTTTTTTAAGTCCCAAAACCAATAAGTCCCTGGAAACAAACACCCTCTTACATTCACCCAAGTTGCGTATTTTCAGACGGACTCCCATGCATATGCAAGTTTGACCTTGACCGGGGCACACTCGCCTATGCAACATAAGTATGTGGGCATGCATGGCATGTGAGAAAAATGTTTCCAGTTAGCACATCTCCTAGTATGCCCTCCATGTAGTGATCTTTCAGAATATAAATTTGTTTATTTTACTTTGTATCTAATCTATAGTAATGTATACTCTTGTTAGACTTTTATGAAATAACTAATAAGATGGCTGCATGCATCGATTGATTCAGAGCCCAAGGGTTTAACCTCCTTTTCTAAAAAAAATCTAATCTATAGTGAAATTTTTAAAAGGTTTTATATTTAGAATGGAGGGAGTATATGATAGGAGTAGATGGGTTTAACATGCACTTTGTTGGGAAGAGACACTATTGTCTTGGCTGTCTACGCCAAGACAGGATATCTTTGACTTTGAATGTTATTTCTAGAAAACAAATGTTTAAATGACTCTATAATTGTACATGTTCACTAAAACTAATTATAAAATCAAGTGGTAACATTTTGGTACAGTTATAAAATTCAAACTCTTCTCCTATGAAAATCCTATTCTTATGTAACACTCCTGCAAAATCGGTACGTGGTAGTGCGTTTTGATATGACGGGGACGAGTCCGGGCATGCCTACAGACACATTCGGACGGTCTCTCATATCTTGCTTCCAGCATTCACATATCTTAAATTCAGACTCTTAAATTCATGCACGTCGATTAAGCACGCCAAAATCTCAGTAAATAACAAATGTTTCATAGCAAAAATAAATAGTGTTTACATAAAATTTATTTGAAGTGCACAACTCAATCATCACATCTGTGATTTTAATTGTAGGTCCACACATGTTCCACAAGATCACTAAGTAGCCGCGTGGGCATATGATGTTCTTGAAGATTCTGATGCATCTATAGAAAGTTCATAAGCTGAGCTGCATTTTGATCTTCCGGCATTTGAACTTGTTCTCCTGGTGATTCAAAATCATTGGTTTGAACAACACAATCATCCTCATTTTGAACAATCATATTGTGCAAAATAACACAACATGTCATCAGCTGTTACAAAGTTTATGATTCTCACATCATTGCAGCTCCACGGACAATTCCCCAACGAGCTTAAGCACTATGAATGCCTTCCTCCACATCCTTCCTAGCTGCTGCCTGCATTGTTGCGAATTGCTTTTGTTTGTCACCATGTGGTTCTAATATGTTATTCATAAATGTAGCCCACTGAGGATAGATGCCATCAGCAACATAGTACCTCATGGGTGTAGTCATGAACCGTTGACGGTGTATTTACACGACGGTGATTCCTCATTGCAAAGCCTCCTGAACACCGGAGAACATTGAAGCATGTTGATATCATTGTGAGAATCTGACATTCCAAATAAAGCATGCCAAATCCATAAGTCATGTGATGCCACCACTTCTTGTATGATGATGGCCTCTTTGGTGTGACATTGATACATTCCCGTAAACCTTTGGGGCAGTTCTTCCATTGGCAATGCATTCAGTCAATTTATTCGAGCATTTCTGAAAACACTTTGGCCTTTTCAATAGCCAACAACTTCTATGTGTCCTGCTCATTTGGTTCTCTCAGATACTCTGCTCGAAAGCCCTACACCACGATGTGGGCAAACTTGATAGTAGCCTTCAGGCATGTGCTCTCCCCCATCCTGACCATCTCGCCAACGTCATTTGCGCCAATACCAAGTGCAAGATCCTCATAGCAGCGGTGTACTTATGCTTAGCACAGAAAGCATGTGAAATATACACTATTGTTGAAGATGACTGTAGAAACCAACTTTATCGCAGGTGGAGAGCTCCAACACCCCTCCACCAACACCATCAAGGGTTTCGACCTTACACGTCAGTTGATATTTTTTTGAAAAGGAGGATTACCTCCGCCTCTGCATCTTGGCGATGCATGCAACCATTTTATTGATTATTCACAAAGACCTTATAAAGTAGTACATCAAATAGTTTGAAGCCGTCATCTTAGCAACATCTGTCGCTACTCCTAACCACATGATGAAGGGGTGTCGATAGTCCGAGCCTAATACCAAACAAACATCACACAAAAGCCTAACATCTAAACCGAGAGACCCCAACCCAACCATACTGGGTTTGGGACACAAACCGGTCCTATGCACTCTCATATGTCGTCGTCGTCATCTTTCATCAATCCATCTTCAAAGCAAACTAACGCACTAACTCGCCATGAATCTCTGCTATCGACGTCACGATGACGCCGGATAACATCCTTCTCGTGCGCGAGTCCATCTCCGCTCATCGGACGCTGAGCCTCCACACAACGCCATGTCGTCAAGATCCGCCGCTATGAATGTGTAAGATGAAGCACCGCTCCACCAAAGAAGTTGTCTTCCGGTCCCTCGAGCCTGTGTGTACCTTCAAAAGTGACGCCTCCAAGGGGAAACGGCACCAGAAAGTCGCCGCCATCCGATCTACTAATCTAGGGTTTCCCCCGTAGGTAACAGATAGTGATGGGGAGACAGAAACCATGACGGTGCGTCTAGGAAGGGGCGCGCCACTCGCAGGCGACGCCACCGGCTAGGTCGACAGGGTCGACCAAGGGATTTCTCCCGATCGTGCTCGCACCACCAGACCCGGCCGACAGAAGATCTGGCGACCAGGAGGTCCCCAACGGCTGGATCCGACAAGGGAGCAGGCCAAGGAGGTGGACGAATCCCAGCTTCAGATCCAACACGGAGGGCGACCTCTTATGTCGTCGTCTCGCCGCCCACACGGCCGAGGATGACGGCCAGCATCCACGACTGCCCCCTCTAGCGCTGCCGCTTCACCACCCGAGGCCGACGCCCTGACGCACCCAAGGCCCTCCGCCAAAGCGACGGAGCAGCCGAGACCCCGTCGTCGCCATCCTTGATGTCCGCACGGGCTGGCCCGACGGCTGCCTCCGGCAACGGCGAGAGGGGAAGTGGATGGGGAGTGGCGGTGCAGCGGAAAAGCTAGTCGCCCTCGGGTCGCCCGTGAGGAGCGACACGAGGGGAGGGGAAGTTGATATTTTTGGTATGTGCACGTGAAAAAATAAGTGGTTTGTGAGTACAAGATCTTTTCTTTTAAAGTGACTTGAGTACACGATTTGGGTTGCGATCCAATAAGCTGCTGACTGTGAAGCTTTTTTTTAAAACGGACAAACCTGGGACTCACGGGCAAAGACACTCTCAGGCTCTGTTTGAAACGTCGTTTCTACTTGAAGTACCTTTATAAAAAATACAGATCACCATCCGTCGTATTCGTTTTCGCCTGCAAATCGTTCTTGACCGGTAAGTTACACCGGTAAGAAAAAGAACAACCCGAACCAAGTTCATCCGAGAACGACCAAGACACATATATACAAGCAAAACTCATATTACTATTCTCATTAGCTTATTTGTTACTGGATAAATGATACGTTGGGTGGGAGATTAGGTTGACAACGGGATGTTCTCACCAAATGATGAGCCGGGAAACTCTTTTTTTTTACTTCTTTTTTTTAGCGGAAGAGGGGCCGTCCCCTCTGACTTTCGTACGAAGAAACCAACATATTTTTGACAAAACGGACAAGCTACAAACTACTATGACGAAACCAGGAACCATCCTTGAGCTTACAAATCGCGCCCTGGGACATGAAAACCCCTGACGCAGCACGATCACGCAAGATTGAAATGAAGGACAATCCAAACGACAGTGAACACGTATGATGATATTACATTATGATTATGATGACACGCAATTGTGATTATGATGATATGCGTTCTGTGGATAGCGCCGCGGTTTAAATTTGGCAACATATATATCCACGGTTGGTGGCCTGTATGTATGGCACCAGCATGCATGTCGACGCCACGATGGACGGAAGAAGCTGGGTGGGTGCATATCTATACTCTATCTAGCTTCGAGTGATCGATCGTCCTATAGTAAACTGAGGTGACCATGGGTCACTACTCACTCGCCGGCCGTTCTAATCTATCCGACAGAGTACCAAAGTTGTTCACAAGTGATCGACATGATTCACTGGGTTCGCACAAGTGCCTTTCCTCTACCTTCTGGCGAGCAGATATTTCGCTGCTTCTCTTTGCCTTTTGTCAAAAGAAACTTGATCTTATAAGTACTCGTATATGTTAGAAAAAGATCGTTGATCGAAACTTTGGTGTGACCCCGGCTGGAAAGTTGCTGCGTTCCCAAGGCTCCTGCCGTGACATGTCGACCGGGCGGGGTCCGACCCAACCGATCGATCACAGAATATTCCCTCAGTCCGTTCGCATATGCACGTTTGACCATGGATTGGGGCACACCCCCCTATGCAACATACGTATGTACACATGCATGCCAGGTGAGAAGACCTCAACGCCTATGCTATACGTAGCATAGCTAGATCATCTACGGGCTCAACATGCATGCATGCATGGGTGCCATGTATACGTACAAACCGTAGGTTGGGCCGCTGTGGACCAATATGCGGCTACTGTACACTGGTTGACAAGAGGCAGCCCTTTCTCGTAGCCATAGCTCCCGCACGCTCGTCTAGACATGACAACAGCAAAATGCATTGGAACATGCATGATATCTCTTGGTGTTTTTAAAGGGGATCTTGGTGTTAGTTCTAGTAGAAACTAATGTTCATATTCCTCTAGATATGTACGTACTGATATATGCTTCAGTTTCCGTCGTCAAATAAGATGCATGACGTCCAATACAATAAGGAAAAAGCGCCTCCTCTAACTCTCTAAGCACCAAAGAGCATCTCTTATCTTACTTAAAACAAAGCAGATCCCTTTTATTATCTCCTTTTCATCTCTTCTCTGAGCAACAGGGCTCATCCCTTCGCAAAAGCACCAGAGATCACGTCTTGTCAAAGCATCAAATACATATACCTGAGCAATATTCTATACGGAAGTACTCTGCATACGACGGCTCTGATGCCGAGACTGCCTTTGAATGGTACGTACTGATGATGGGAATCATGTTTTAATGCATATTATCAAGTACAGATGTTCCATTTTCTAAACAATGGATATTGTTCCATTAATGAACGCAATAACAAATAACACTAGTGAGAGGGATCATGTTTCAAATGCACATTTTCTAAACAGACAGATATTATTCCATTAAGGAGCATTTTCCACAATGGATATTGTTCCATTAATGAACGCAACAACACTAAGAGGGATCATGTTTCAAATGCACACTTTCTATACAGACAGATATTACTCCATTAAGGAGCACAATAAATGTGTATGTGTCATTCAATATGACATGAGAAGTCAGCTATATTGTCGGTGGAGAGCTTCAGCGCTAAACCTCCATTATTAGCACCGTGAAGGGTTTCCATTGTCTTGTCAGTTGATATCCTTTTGAAGTTTCTTGTAGAAACTGGCCTCAAATGTGCACACTCAAGGAAACTAATTTGAGTAAGATCTGATATTTAATTCAGTGAGCTGTGGGTGGAGTAAAGAACCGAATGACCCATTACGACAAGTGACTACTCACACATCTTTGGACTGCATGTGATAAACGGAAACCACCAGACCCCTCGTACGTCTTAAGGCCTTGTTGTACTAAAAGACGCACCGTCAATCAACAAAAAGACACACGTATCGTTCAAGAACATACGGTGCATGAGTGAGTCCCTACAAGCATATACACGGCATGAGATCACCCAATCGCCATGTCCTGGAGGCGAAAGGAAAGCGGTGAATGTTCTCCATCGCAGGGATTGTGGGTGGCATCAAATCCAGGGATCGCATCCGCGAGGAAAACTACGAATTTATCTCGTGCCTTTGCCGAATTATTGAACGCCCCCCACCCCACCCCACCCCACCCCACCCTACCACCATTGTGTTGTGTTGTTTCTGTGCTATGTCACCTTTGATTCTTCTCTCCCTTTCTCAAGTTGCGTCCCGCTTTTCCTCTTTTGTAGCTAGCGACCAGCCCTGCGCCTGGGCGAGATGCCAGCCCAGGCCCATCTCGACATGTACATATACGGACACGCGCGCCTGCGCCGTGCAGTGGCCTGATCACTTCAGCCTGTAGCTAGCAACACCTCTCTCTCTCTCTCTCTCTCTTGCCACAATAATTCCGCATGGTGGGGATGAGCGGCGCCTACGGCGGCCACCACGGCAATGGCGGCGAGGGCCGGGCGGCTCCCAAGCAGGCCGTGGTAGTCGGTGCGCCACCACCGCCGGCAGCGGCCGAGATGGAGATGGAGATTGGGGTGGTGCACAAGGTGGCGGCGCAGCCGGCGCAGAGCACGGCGAGCAAGATGAAGGGGAAGGTGAAGGAGACCTTCTTCCCCGACGACCCGTTCCGGAGCTTCAAGGGGCAGCCGGTGCGGGCGCAGTGGGTGCTGGCGGCCAAGTACCTGTTCCCCGTGCTGGAGTGGGTGCCCGGCTACTCCCTCTCCCTCTTCAAGTCCGACCTCGTCGCCGGCCTCACCATTGCCAGCCTCGCCATCCCCCAGGCATGTGCATGCCCGACTTCGTCTCTTTTCTCACGCACGTAATAACGCATCCAAATGCGATTTCTATCTATCTAGCCTGTATTGATTTGGAGGCTAGCCTGTGCGCGATCAATCAGTCTCCGCGTACCAACAAACCCGTGACCAACCGTGCTGATGTGCTTTTTTGTGTTGTTGCTGGCAGGGTATTAGCTACGCCAAGCTTGCCAACCTGCCGCCGATCATAGGCCTATGTACGTACATACATGCTTTCCGTTTCTACAGCGTACTGTACCATATTTATGTAGTCGTATGTGCAAATAAATAATGAACTGGTATGGATGGATGCATGTTTGCAGATTCGAGCTTCGTGCCGCCGCTGGTGTACGCGGTGCTGGGGAGCTCGAGGGACCTGGCGGTGGGGCCGGTGTCGATCGCGTCGCTGATCATGGGGTCGATGCTGCGGCAGGCGGTGAGCCCGTCGGCGTCGCCGGCGCTGTTCCTGCAGCTGGCCTTCACGTCCACCTTCTTCGCGGGGCTGGTGCAGGCGTCGCTCGGCATCCTCCGCCTGGGATTCATCATCGACTTCCTCTCCAAGGCGACGCTGGTGGGGTTCATGGCCGGCGCCGCCATCATCGTCTCGCTCCAGCAGCTCAAGGCCCTGCTCGGCATCGTCCACTTCACCACCCAGATGGGCATCGTCCCCGTCATGGCCTCCGTCTTCCAACACACCAACGAGGTCCGTCCGTTCGTCCATGGCGTTCAATTATACACGTGCACACGTACGGTGCATGCTTGGCTAACATAATGTTTTGTGTGTGCGTGCGTGCAGTGGTCGTGGCAGACGATACTGATGGGGGCATGCTTCCTGGTGCTCCTGCTAGCGGCCAGGCACGTGGTACGTTACGTTACATACCCTTTTTTTTTTCTTTCTTTCTCTGCATGCTGTCGTGGACCGTTGACCGGCGCCGATTATATATGGCCTGCATGCTGGCCTGCGCGCGAGAAGCACCAAAATGCTGCTGTTTCTGCGCTGCTTGAGGACACTTTTATCTTCTCTTCATCACGTTGTCCGTGTGCCAGTACGCGTCGATCGTGCATCTAGCTGTACGCATACGCCGTCGGCAGGGCTGCGCTACCCTCTCACGGCACAAAGTTCTAGCAGCAACGGGCACGTACGTACGTGCCACCACACACACACACACATGTGGTCGCGATCGTACACGTCGATGATGCACGACGCATATATATCTCACACCGTCCATGGGAGGGAGGACGTACGATAAGATTAAGATAGATGTGTGCAACATGTTTATCTTCATTCAGGTTGGTGACCAGGGGATGGACGCACACATCAGACAGTGCTTTACCCACAAATTACATAAGCTTTTTGATGATCATTATTATGGAAAAAAGGCTAGTAGTAGTAGTAGCGGTCAACGTCGTGTTGGGAAAAGAGGCTTCGGGACAAAGCCGGGCGGTGACTTGTCACGTTCGGTTCACGACGAGGTGGACAACACTGGTAAAGTGCCAATTCGCAGTGATGAAGGGCGTTCACTGAAACTTTGGACCATTTTCCCCACTCCCAGCAAGCTACTGTGACCTCTACTTCACTGGACCTGCATTTTCATACCGAACCTTAGGTAGCTGGCTTGAGAAACCAAGCGCCCAAAGGCCGTCCAGTGCAACCACTACCCGATCTATTATGTGATGTAGCTATATATATATATATAGATGAATACTGGTGTGCCTCACGATGCCATACTAATTTCGTTACTCGGATTAAATGCACAGAATTCAAGTGCTTGTGCACCGTAAGAAATCCAAACTCTGCTCTGTACTACAGTACTTCTGTATAGCTAAACTTTCTTACTGCAATGTATTGAGGGTTTGTGGCCTCTCCACTGTAACTCTATGAACTTGCAACAAAAACTCCCTTACCCCCGCAAAAAAAGAAAAAAAAAACTTCTTACTGCAGGGATGAGATATCTTTCTGGATGAAACTTAGTTGGGAGCAGTAAAGGTCTTGAGCCATACCTAGTTTTAAATTTAATAGCCTGTGCTGGTGGCAACCCTGTCTAACTCAGTTCATTCTTAACTGCTTTTGCTTGGGTTGCCCAGTTGGTGTATTCTGAAACTGACATAGAATTTTACAATTTTACAATCTAACCAAATCTGCACTCTTGCTGTATGGCTGAATCCATGGGTGCTGGCTTCAGAAATTAAGCTCCCCCAGGCCATAATTAGTGCAACTGCTACAGCTTGATCTATATATGCTAGCTATATATAGAGCAATAATGCTGCGCCTCTCAAGGCCATACTGATTTTGGCGCATCGACAAAATGGTCATGACAAAGAAAATTAAGAAACTCACACAATTCAAGTACTTCTGCAACCTAGAAATTCTGAAGTTTGCTCTGTAGTCTGTACTTCTCTAGCTACATCTTCTTTCAGTACTGACCTATTTCCAAATGAAAATCGGCTGGGAATAGTGAAGGACTTGAGCACTTCAATGGCCAGTGCTGGCAACAACTCTGTTTCACTCTGCTTCCGCTCTGAAAATGACAGACAGCGTTCCATTTCCAGAACCTAAAATTAAATCCACTCCTCCTTGAAGTTGTTGAGCCTAGCTACCTCCTGCAGTACTGGTGGCAACCTTGTGTAACTCGGTTCATAGTAGTAGTAAAGTTCTTGAGGCATACTTACCTACTTTGATAGCCGGTGCTGGTGGCGACCCTGTCTATCTCACTTCATTCTTAGCTGTTTTTGCCATGGGTGGTTGGTGTATGCTGAAACTGTCAGAGAAATTCCCATTTTTAGAACCTAAAATCATATCTGTTTCTTCTTTTGCAATCACTGATTCTGACTTCTACACTCGTACCTATCCGTTTGACATTCTGCGTGCATGTGTATGTTCAGAGCATGAGATGGCCGAAGTTCTTCTGGATCTCAGCGTGTGCTCCCTTGGCGTCCGTCATCGTATCCACGCTGCTCGTCTTCCTGTTCAAAGCACAGAACCACGGCATCAGCATCGTAAGAAATCAACTAAAACCGAACAATCATTTCTATGATGTACAACTGTGTTATGCAACATGATGGCAAACAAGCAGTGTCTGCATGTTTTCAACGCAGATTGGATCGCTCAAATGTGGCCTGAACCGCCCCTCATGGGACCAACTGCTCTTCGATACCACATATCTTGGACTCACCATGAAGACCGGCCTCGTCACCGGAATCATCTCCCTGACGGTATGCTATATATGGCCTCACACCGCAATAAAACATTACCCTACACTTCAAATTATAATTAAGTAGGTGCCGTGGATGTTTCATAACCAGCGTCACTGGTAATCTGATGTGTGCCCTGAATTTCGCTCTGACAGGAAGGGGTAGCAGTTGGTAGGACGTTCGCATCACTCAAGGACTACCAGGTGGATGGAAACAAAGAGATGATGGCCATTGGGTTGATGAACATTGTGGGCTCATGTACATCATGCTATGTGACAACAGGTAACCTACATTTCTGGACTTAGAATAACCTCCAGCATTCTCTTGCATTCCTTGTAAAAAAAAAAATTTGAAGTATCAGTACCAGGGTAGAAAGTCTTTTTTTTCTTTCGTCAAAAAAGAAATATTTTTTAGATTATAGAAGGACAAGCCTCCCGGACTCTGCATCATACGATAGACACAACTATAGGTAGAAAGCTTGATGTCTCTCTTATTTCTAACAGGAGCATTCTCTCGCTCTGCTGTGAACCACAATGCTGGCTGCAAGACCGCCATGTCCAACGTGGTCATGGCACTGACGGTCATGGTCACGCTGCTGTTCCTCATGCCATTGTTCGTATACACGCCGAATGTTGTCCTTGGAGCAATCATCATCGCTGCTGTCATTGGCCTGATCGATCTCCCTGCTGCATACAACATCTGGAAGATGGATAAGATGGATTTCCTCGTGTGCCTTTGCGCATTTGCTGGTGTCATCTTCATCTCGGTCCAGGAAGGCCTCGCGATTGCGGTAACCAACATAATTGTTACTGAGATACGTTGCTGAACTTTCTGCAGAGGAAGCTGCTACTTTAATTGCTTCGTTACTGAAATTTGTCAAATTTGCAGGTCGGTATATCCATATTTAGGGTATTGATGCAAATCACAAGGCCAAGGATGATGATTCAGGGGAACATTAAGGGAACAGATATTTACCGGAACCTCCATCAGTATAAGGAGGCTCAAAGAGTTCCTGGATTCTTGATACTGACAATTGAGGCTCCTATAAACTTTGCAAACACCAACTACCTAAATGAAAGGTAGGAAAAAAATTCTAGTAACAGAAATAAATGTTGAAGTCAAGCTGTGGAACATATTACAATTTAATATTTCCATTTGTAGGACTAAAAGATGGATAGAGGATGAAAGTTTTTCAGGGAATAAACAAAGTGAACTCCGTGTCGTAATCTTGGATCTATCAGGTTAGTGACTCTCGAGAGAAACATCGTTCACTCTATAGTTAAGCATTATTATTATTTAACACAAGCTCACTAGACCATATGTATTTTTCTCAGCTGTCCCTGCAATTGACACAAGCGGCATAGCATTCCTCATCGACCTAAAGAAATCAACAGAGAAGCATGGCCTAGAGGTATACTTCATCATATATATGAAAAGTTAATATCTCTAGTTCACAAGCTATCAGTTTAAGTTATGTGGCAAATTTACCTTTTTTCTCTCCCTTCGCAGCTTGTACTTGTGAATCCAACCGGAGAGGTTATGGAGAAAATACAACGAGCGAACGATGCACACAATCATTTCAGGCAGGACTGCCTCTATTTGACCACCGGGGAAGCAATCGCTTCACTTTCTGGATTTGCCAAGATGGCAACACCTTAGAGCGGTTTTGCCGAATTGCCATTTTGATCATCTGATTGCAATGCTAAATTTGCATTGCCTTCTCATCAGTGAATATGCCTGCAACAAAGCATTTCACAAGTTTGTTTGTAGCTATCTTCAGTGCCCTTCAAGTCTATGTGATGGAAATTAGGTGCTTGAAATATGTACATTCATGGTTCGAATCAACATGAGTTCTCGCAAACTTTTGAACTTCGGTGTTAAGAACTAGTAGATGTTTAACTGTAGAAACTGTAACTGGATTACTTTTATTTACTTTCACATGGTTCTACATGGACCATTAGCATAGAGCAAGAGCATACATATATAATTATAATTCAGAGTTTCCAATTGACACTTGATATGCAGTATGACACCAAAACTAACAATAGTAACTGCAACACTTCACCATGTAGGCAAAATCATCTTGGAATTTCAGATGATTGGACAAACTCTTTTTCCAAGCTATACAGCCTAGTTCCTTCGTTGCCTTTGCTTCCCTTGTTTGACTGATCATTTATAGCATTCTGGTTCACTCTTGTGATCTGAGAACTGAGATTGACCTTTAAGTTCTGCACATCTTCAAGTGTTGTCTCCACTTGTCTCATTGTAGGCCTTTCTTCACCTTTTAAACTTAAGCATGCTTCTGTGAGTCTTGCAACCACCTCAGCATCTTCGGCCCCTCCCTCCTCAACTATTTGTGTATCTAGAATATCTAAGAATCGATTGTCCCTTATAAGTGACACAAAATGTGATGCAAGGCTTGTGCTTTCTGACGAATGAGAAGAAAAAACCGGTGTCACCCTCGTCAGTAGCTCTGCTAGGATAACACCAAAGCTGTAAACATCGCTCTTCTCCGTGAGTCGACTGGTATAGTAGTATTCAGGATCAAGGTAACCATAAGTTCCTTGGACGGCTGTAAGTATCCCTGTCTCATCTATTGCAATTGACCTTGAAGCTCCAAAATCTGACACTTTTGCTGTTAAAGCATCAGTAAGCAATATATTTGCGCATTTGATATCTCTATGGTATACTGATATGGAAGCAGCAGAGTGCAGATATGCAATAGCCCTTGCAGTTTCCAATGCAATTTTCAATCTATCTTTCCATGACAAAGGATTCTCACTTTGGCCATGGAGATGATACGACAGAGTTCCATTCGATATGAACTCATAGACTAGTAGAGGAACTTCTGTCTCAAGGCAGCAGCCAAAGAGCTTTACCACATTCCTATGGTTTGTCTGTGAAAGTATGACAACCTCATTTATGAACTGGTCAATTTCCCTTTGAACTACAATTTTAGCCTTCTTGATGGCCACCACATGTTGATCAGATAAGATGCCTTTGTAGACAGTGCCATGGCCACCGCCACCGAGGATGCGATTCTGGTCAAATTTGTTGGTTGCTTGCTCCAGCTCTTCCAAGCTGAAAACCCTCGTTCTTTCTGCTATGTCTTTGTTCGAAGAGATTAGCTGTTGCAGAAGCAATCCATGATTTTTCTTGAAGAACTTCCGTCTCAACTTCATGGCTCTTCGTTGCTTGAGTTTATTGGTGATTTTGGTAATACCCAGAAGTGAAAATAGTATGCCAGAACCAGCACTAATTGTAATTACAGTAATCAAACCTGCACAGAATGTAGTTTTTTAACCCAGAAAAATACAGTAGCATTTTATATAGACGGTATAGTATTATATTTTTTAACTGATGAGAACTGTAGGGGATGGTGATCCCATTGACCTCGGTAGAGTTTTTTTTGGTCGCAGACAGGGCAGCAATGGTTATTGGTGATTTGTGTGTTCTTCCGCCGAAGCATGTCTCTTTTACTAAGTCTATCATTGACAGAGTCATGTGAAGCCCTCAAGCTAGGGGGTGAAGCAGGAAGACCAAATCCACAGAGTGGCAAAAGGAGGCTGAATCTGTTGAACGCCTGCGATAAACCTACTGAGAGAAAAAATGCCTGTTTTCCCAAGAGTATAATCAGATGCCATTATCACTTGAACAACAGTGGCATCTCTAGACGAAGAGCCAGAGTTCATGAATCCCATTAAAGGCACAGGAGGAGAGAGGAAGGTTGGTATGCACAGTGGCTAACGCTGTGGGAGTGGTATTCCTAAACCTACTTAGCTAGGTGCATATAGTTGCTAAATTGCTATAAATATATGTTCAGGATATCGGTACCTGGTACCATATCGGTCGGGTGCTGAGTAGGGATTAATAGGTGAATTTTCCAGTTAATCGGCCGATAAATCAGTTAATCAGCTATTTGATGACCCACCGAGTAGCGATTAATTGACCGAGATGCCGATTAACTTGCCGATATTTGGAACAATTTCAGAAGTAATAAACACGGGCACGACAAGCATTTACGCATTCGGGCGTGTTTCCAGCCGGACCTAGATCGATCAGCCCAAGGCTTGAATCTAGCTTTCACGCGTGTGCTCCAGAAACAATTGACCAGCTTGCTTGCGCATAGTCAAAAAGAAAATCGACAGAAGGCAGCTTTGCTCCGTACGTTCGTTGAGTCGCAGGAAAGACCTCGGTAAGTTTTATTGGAAAAAATTGGGACCAAACACGGAAGAGGTTGAAGATATTATGACTAGGCAGGATCTGTCCAATAGAGGCATGGTCATTGAAAGCAAATGAGAAGAGTCTGCGAGGCTGAGTTGGAGGGGGGGGCAGCATTATAGAGGTCCTTCCGAAAAACAGAGCACGGTCCTTTCTGCACTGCACATAGCTGCAAAATGTTCAAACTGGCTGAAGTGTTTGTGAACATCGTGCCACCAAACAGAGCCCATTGGACGGGCAGCAAGGAACAAGGCCACTATAGTCTTGCCAAACCAATTTCATCCATGGGATATCATGGTTAGCTAAATACACATGCATTGCTATTGGAATTGATGCCATGTGGTGGTAGCAGAATCGGGCAGATGGGGACAGTAGCAGATAGGAAAACCGACACATCGTCAGGTGCTCATGGTGTCAGGTTGGTTGAATGAGTGGAGGGATAATTATCTTATTCGATACAGTGGCATTTGCGGCACTTTCATTACAACTTTGGTGGCAAATAGGTGGAGTTGTGCTTCCATCTAGACTGTTTTGTGTATCAAAAGGCTCATGTCTGGAGGGGAGGAGGTCCATGGACCAACCTCGCCAACTCATACCTTTATAGGAGTAAAGATGCTTCTAAGGACCTTAACTATCACTAGGGAAAACCTTATATCTGATGAGTGGGTTGTATGTGTACCTGGGAGGCTGGTGATACCTTTCTTTGCGAGGCATCGGTATGTCCCCAGATCATTGATGCAGGTTCCATGGCATGGATAAATATCTGGCCGTTGGCACTCATCGATATCTGAAAAGGGAGTAGAAAAAATATGTTGTTGAAAACACAAAGATATAAGTGTAAACACATTTTACTCACAAAGTTGACATGGACAAATCGGATATGTTCAAAGTGCAAGTAAAGCATCAAAGTCAAAGGAAATTAACAACTCAAAATCCCAGTGAGCAATAGGGTCCCTGGCTATAAAAAATGCAAGAGCACAGCAAAAAGTAGTAATATATACCTTGGCATCCATTTGCGATGTAAGGGTTGCCCTCGAACCCTTTGGAGCAGTTGCACCGTGCCCGCTGGATAGAAGAACTATCTTTGAATATGAAGCAGTATACGCTTAAGGATCTGGGTTCATATACATCGAAGTCATGCTGCCCCCAGTACAATTGATCGTACCCTTCATCTCTCACATGAAGCGACCATTCTACCACCGTTGGGATCAACGTGGAATCAACAATCTTATGTGGGTTATCAAAGTAATTCAACTGCAGCATGGGTCCCTCTCTGGCCAACCACTCTTGGTCAGCTATGAACACCACTCCATATTCCAATGAATCACCGGTTCTCCTGCTCAAAGAACCAAGCTGGAGGTCATAGAACGGGAGACCTAGCCGTGCGATGGGCGTCTGGCAGCAGCCGACACCAGAACATGAGGTGTCGCTCATCCACGGTTTGTCAGCACAATACACTGCACAGACGCTAACGTAGTCGCCAAAAGAGGCAATGAGGCTGGCTTGGACATTGCACCCCGTTGCAACGAACCGGTTATGATCGACGGACACAATCAGGGGGCCCTCGTCCTTCAGGCCAACGGACCATGAGCCATTTGATTGAGTAGAGCTTGTGTTCAACGGGATATTCAGCATCTTGCTGTGGATCCGCAACGTGCCATCCACCAGAGAAATATCAATCACTTCTGCGCCATCGCCCACCAACAGCTTCGGTGGATGGCGCGTCTCGTCGCACGTCAGGTTGAAGCCCGCGCGGAAGCACCCTTGCCCGAGGCCAAAAGGGTAGGGGATAGCTATGCTGCCACATACTTCCGGGCAACCAGGCAGGGCTATTGGAGCTGCTAACGTTGCCACTATAAGCTGGAGTGTTAATGCTGCAATACTGGTGCATAACTTTGCTCTTGTGGAAGGAGTAGAGGAAACCAGCACCATCCTGTAAACCTATTCTCTTTGAGTCTTTGGTGCAACCAAAAGGGTGCCTATTTATAGCGCATTCTTCTCTTAAAATTCTACGGCATTGTACACGATTGGGTCCGATGCATCGCTCTCGCTGAATAAAACCAAAGCGGAAAAGAAGGTGGATTTTAATGAGTGATGTGGTGATCTTCGGTATTATTCGGAAATCGTGTCCAACTTGTCTATGCCAATAGTGACTTTCGTGGACTGGAGGCGACTGGAGGCATCCGTCAATGATTGGTCACTGGAGGCAACCAGTCCAGATAATGGCAATTTCCAAAACAGGGGGGAAAAGAAAATTTACCTCAATGCTGCTCGGCCCGCCCAGGCGCCACCGACCGACCCCTTCTCGGCGGCGCGAGCCGGCTTGAGCATTTCATCGAACAGCTCGCCTGCAGCTGCAGGGCCAACATCCAAAATCCAACTAAGGAACTCTTGGCCGTAATCTATTCAACAGAAACGTTGGAGTCCTTAACGAGTCACTCGCCGTTGATTCCGATCTCCGGCGCGCACCAAGCCACCTCGGGAGGAAGTACGAAGAAGAGTGGAGTGCCCTGCGACTACGAGCGCACCACCCCTCTGCACAGCTGCCCCGCCTAACTTTCCGTTACCATGCCTACCCGCACCCCTCTCCGTGCCGGCGCGGCGCCGACCAGGCCCCTAGCCGGCGACCACCGCAGCTGCGCTATGCATATCGGCTCTGCTGCCGCGCGCTCTCTGTCTCTGCCTCTGCTCGCTCGGGCTCGGTGCTCTCTCCAGTGCGCCGGATACGCACGTTGTTCTCTCTACCGGGGTGCTCCCATTCACGCTTTGTTTGGTACTGTATTTTAGGAAATTTACGGGGATTATCCCGGTCAAACCCCTCAATCCTTACATTTTTCATAACACCATTTGGTTCTAGTGTATTTGACATGTATCATCCCCGCATTTCCCCTCAAATCCCGAAATTATAGTGCATCTTTTGCAATACCCAATACACTACCCCTACCCAGTGTATTGGGGGATTATCTCCATCAATCTCCTCAAAAACACTAGTACCAAATAAGGCTTCAGCGGCCTGCGCGTTGAATAGAGAAGAATCGCGTGCTTTTCACATTTCGTTTCTTTACCTATCTGTTTTCCTTATTTTTCATTTTTCCTTATTTGAAATAAGTCGTGATTCCAAAATAGTTCCAAATTTCAAAAAAATTGTAAAATTTGAAAAGAAATGTTTGGGAGATCATAAAATATCCGTGACTTCACAACTGTTTGAGAGATCATAAAATAATCAAGGTTTCGAGAAACAATCGTCATTTAGAAAAACTGTTCGCATATTAAAAGAATGTTCACGATTTTGAAATAAATGGGGAATCAAAAATATTATGATTTTGGAAATATGATTGCCTATTCAAACAATCTTCATGACTTTGACAAAAATGTTAAATATTCGTGATTTTGGAATCATGTTTGCATATTCAAGAAATGTTCACGATTTTGAAAAATATGTTCGGGGAATATAAAATTATAATGATTTTCACAGAATTTTCGCATATTCAAACACTGTTCACGAATTTTAAATAACTTAGGGTATTAAAAATATTAATGAATTTTCAAAAATATTCGGAAATTCATAAAATATTCACAAAAATTAAAAAAATCATCGATTCAAAAAATCTTAATGCGTTCCAAACATTGTTCCCAATTTTCAGTAAATGTCAGTTGATTCAAAAAAATCACAAGTTTCAATAAAAAAATCAAAATTCAAAATGAATAATCAATTTGTAAAAACAATTGCAAGTTCAAACTTTTAACGATTGTGTAAAATGTTCACAAATTTTAGAAAATTATTTGAAAATTTGAAAAAAAATTCACGGTTTCCTAACTCACACAAGACTAGGGGTCTACTGAGCATAAGAATGCTTATAGATAATACAAAAAATAGAATTACTTTGTGAAGGGAAAAAAGAGTGTGCAGATTACCTTGATACCTTCCAGCAGCACGTCGAAAGCCTCCATCAGACCTCTATCAACAGAATGAATGCTTTTCAATCCGCACTCAGATGAATGCGACACTCTTCGGGAATGGAAGAGTTATTGAGACCCTCCTCCCTCATGACTGGCCACCCAGTTCAGAGTTGCTCCCTTGAGGATGGCTCCGGGTGCGGCGTAGCAGTCTCCCTTCGCGGAGAAATTGCTACTGATGGTACCAAAGACGAAGAGGCCTTTGAAGTTGCCTTCGGAGGGGACCTAGAATGTCCCGACCCTCCTTCCTTTCTTGCCGGGAGGGATTCATCCTCCTAGTCCTTTGTGGTCAAGGTATAAACCTCGGCCATGATATCATCACCCCCGGCCTTGGTTTTCGGCTCGAAGGGGACTTCTCGAGATACCACTGATAACCCACAAGTATAGGGGATCAATTGTAGCCTTTCTTGATAAGTAAGAGTGTCGAACCCAACGAGGAGCTAAAGGTAGGACAAATATTCCCTCAAGTTCTATCGACCACCGATACAACTCTACGCACACTTTACGTTCGCTTTACCTAGAACAAGTATGAAACTAGAAGTACTTTGTAGGAGTTATATGATAGGCTTACAAGAAAGTAAAGAACACATAAATAAAACTAGGGGCTGGTTAGATAAAGAAACAACTACGAGTGTCTAACGAGTGTGGAAAAGTGGTGGTAGGAGTTGCGGAATTGTCCCTAAGCAATTGACTACATTACTAGATCGATAGCAAGTATCATGTTGGAGAGGCCTCTGCTAGCATGCCATCCCTTACTTGGAATTCTATGCACTTATGATTGGAACTATTAGCAAGCGTCCGCAACTACTAACGTTCATTAAGGTAAAACTCAATCATAGCAATAAGATATATTGGTCCCCCTTCAATCCCATATGCATCAATTTATATGCTAGGTTAGAAGCTTCTGTCACTCTAGCCTGCCAATACATAGTCCTATCAACATACAACTAACCCTATAGTGTGATCCACACGCGCGATCATATGATGGGCACCAAAGGACAGCAACATAACCACAAGCAAATTAAACCAATCATAGCAATTCATCAATCACCGATAGGACAACGATAATCTACTCAGACATCATTGGATAATAATATGAGCATAAAGCACCATGTTCAAGTAGAGGGTACAACGGGTTGCGGGAGAGTGAACCGCTGAATATAGATGGGGGAAGATGATGGAGATGTTGGTGAAGATGACGGAGGTGTTGGTGTAGATCGCCGTCACACGATGATGTCCCGGGCGGCGTTCCGGCGCCGTCGGGAGAGAGGGGGAGAGAGCCCCCCTCCTTCTTCTTCTTCCTTGACCTCCTCCCTAGATGGGAGAAGGGTTTCCCCTCTGGTCCATGGTCTCCATGGTGGCAGAGGGGCGAGAGCCCCTCCGAGTTTGGATCTCTCTCTCTCTCTCTCTGTGTGTGTGTGTGTCCTTCTATTTATGCGCTCTCAGATTCTGCGTTTCACCGTTTCTTAAATTCCCGGAGATCCATAACTCCGATTGGGCTGAAATTTTAACACGTTTTCTTCCGGATATTATCTTTCTTGCGGTGAAAGAAGGGCTCCAACCGCCTTAAGGAATGGCCACAAGCCTGCCTGCCGCGGGGCCACCCCCTGGCCGCGGCGACAGGGCTTGTGGGCACTCCGTGCATCGCCTCGCGTTGATTCTTCTTCCCAAAAATCATAAATATTCCAAAAAAAATCCTCGTAAGTTTTTATTACGTTTGGACTTCGTTTGGTATGGAAAATAGTATAAAAGTTGCCAAAAGTATATGAAAGTTGTAGAATATTGGCATGAAACAATCAAAAATTATAGATACGACGGAGACATATCAGCATCCCTAAGCTTAATTCCTGCTCGTCCTCGAGTAGGTAAATGATAAAAAAGATAATTTTTGATGTGGAATGCTACCTAGCATAATCTTGATCATATAATCTAATCATGACATAAATACTAAAACACGAGTGATTCGAAGCAATAGTATATCATTTGACATAAAGACAATAATATTTCAAGCATACTAATAAAGCAATCATGTCTTCTCAAAATATCATGGCCAAAGAAAGTTATCCCTATAAAATCATATAGTTTGACTATGCTCCATCTTCCCCACACAACATATTTAAATCATGCACAACCCCGGTTTTAGCCAAGCAATTGTTTCATACTTTAGTGTTCTCAAACCTTTTCATCTTTCACGCAATACATGAGCGTGAGCCATGGACATAGCACTATAGGTGGAATAGAATATGGTTGTCGTGGAGAAGACAAAAAAGGAGATAGTCTCACATCAACTAGGCGTATCAACGGGCTATGGAGATGCCCATCAATAGATATCAATGTGAGTGATTAGGGATTGCCACGCAACGGATGCACTAGAGCTTGTAAGTGTATGAAATCTCACAAAAGAAACTAGTGGGTGTGCACCCAACTTGCTTGCTCACGAAGACCTAGGGCAATTTTGAGGAAGCCCATCATTGGAATATACAAGCCAAGTTATATAATGAAAATTTCTCACTAGTATATGGAAGTGACAACATAGGAGACTCTCTGTCATGAAGATCATAGTGCTATTTGAAGCACAAGTGTGGAAAGAGGATAGTAGCAATTGTCCCTTCTCTCTTTTCTCTCATTTTTTGTGGGCTCTTTGGCCTCCTTTTTTTTGGTGGGCATCTTTGGCCTCTTTTTTATAAATGGGCTTCGTTGGCCTCTTTTATTTCCTCACATGGGACAATGCTCTATTAATGATGATCATCACACTTACAACTCAATACTTAGAGCAATGATGACTCTATATGAAATGCCTTCGGTAGTGTACCGTGACAATGATCTAGCATAGCAATGACATCAAAAAATGAACAAGCCATGGAAACATCATGCTAGCTATCTTACGATCATGCAATGGCAATATGGAAGTGGTGGCACATGTCATGAGACGAAACAGTGGTAGTTGCATGGCAATATATCTCGGAATGGCTATGAAAATGCCATAATAGATAGGTATGGTGGCTATTTTGAGGAAGGCTATATGGTGGGTGTAATGCACCGGCGAAAGTTGCGCGGTACTAGAGAGGCTAGCAATGGTGGAAGGGTGAGAGTGCGTATAATCCATGGACTCAACATTAGTCATAAAGAACTCACATACTTATTGCAAAAGTCTATTAGTCATCGAAACAAGGTACTACACGCATGCTCCTAGGGGAAAGGTTGGTAGGAGTTAACCATCGCGCGATCCCGACCTCCACACAAAGGATGACAATCAATAAATAAATCATGCTCCGACTTCATCACATAACGGTTCACCATACGTGCATGCTACCGGAATCACAAACCTTAACACAAGTATTTCTACGAATACAAAATTAATCACTAGCATGACTCTAATATCACATATTCATGTCACAAAACTATTGCAAGGAATCAAACATATCATATTCAGTGATCTACAAGTTTTATGTAGGATTTTATGACTAACCATGTGAATGGCCAACTCCTGTTAACTCTCTAAATAGGAATAAGTGAAGCATGAGAGTTTGATTATTTCTACAAAAGATATGCCCCGCTCTAACAAATATAAGTGAAACAAAAGAGCATTCTACAAATGGCGGTTTTCTATGTGTAAGGAAATAGACAATCCAAACTTCAAAAGATATAAGTGAAGCACAAGAAGCATTATATAAAGCCAACCAAGGACTATCTCATACCAGCATGGTGCATAAAAGAAAAAGGGAAAATAAACACAAAAGACGCTCCAAGCATTTGCACATATCATGTGACGAATTAAAATATAGCTCTGAGTAAAATTACCGATAGATTGTAGACGAAAGAGGGGATGCCTTCCAGGGCATCCCCAAGCTTAGATGCTTGAGTCTTCCTTGAATATTACCTTGGGGTCCATCGTGCATCCCCAAGCTTAGGCTCTTGCCTCTCCTTATTCCTTCATCCATCGTGCTCTCACCCAAAACTTGAAAACTTCAATCACACAAAACTCAACAAAACTTCGTGAGATCCGTTAGTATAATAAAATAAATCACCACTTCAAGTACTGTTGTGAACTCATTCTAAATTCATATTAGCATTATATCTACTGTAATCCAACTCCACCATGATTCATACCCACCGATACTACCCATAGATTCATCAAAATAAGAGAACAATGCATAGAAAACAGAATCTGTCAAAACAGAACAATATGTAGCAATCTGTATATTCTGTATACCTCTGATATCTCAAAAAATCTGAAAAGTTATGAACGTCTGGAAAATTTGCATATCAATCAGCAGAAAAAAGGAATCAACTCAAAAGCTATTCCAGAATAAAAATGAAAATTAATTTCGTGAGCAGAAAGTTCGTGTCTTTTCTCAGCGTGATCAAACAACTATCACCCAAACTAATCGTAAAGGCTTTGCTTGGCATATTATTTTTAAAATACAAATGAATTGTACAAGGGGATAATTATTTTTGTGAGAAACTGCCATGAAAAATTCTACATTGTTTCCATGAGCATGAACACAAGTGTTCAAGGTCGACCCTCACTTCCGCAATGCATCACCTTTCAATCACTTCTCTTTTTGAAAAAGTTTTAAGTTCCCCTCTATATTTTTTAAAAACTAAATAAAAGCACTCAACAGAAATAAATGACTCTAAAACTTCCGGGTTGTCTCCCAGGCAGCGCTTTCTTTAAAGCCATTGAGCTAGGCATAAAGTGCTCAAGTAATGGATCCACCCGGATCCCAAGGTATATCAAAGCCAATTTTAATTAGCAATGATTTGAAATTTAGTTGTGAGCACAAGGTAACATATATCATGCAATGACGAAGTCTAACTCTCTTCCTATGCATTGGCATGTCATAAAAAAACAATTCATGCACATCAAGTAAAGGCCAATACATAGCATAAGCAGTTTCTTGCAATTTTATCGTATTGGAAACATAGAGAGGTGGAGATGTAGTTCCTCTCTCATAATAATTGCAAGTAGGAGCAGCAAGCACATGCATATTATATTCATCAAAATCATCATGTGTAACATAAGGAACTATAGCTAGCTCATCTTCATAAGCATCATTCATATTGGCATCATGGCCACAAGCATAGCAAGCATCAAGTTCATCAAAAAGGGATAGTTCAAACGAATCCAAGGGATCATAGCATTCATCCTTCGGTAAGAACGAAGGGAGATTAAATAATGTATGAGTAGAAGAGTTACTCTCATTAGAAGGTGGACACGGGTAGCTAGTCCGCTCTTCCTCCTTTTGTTCTTCGCTCTCCTCTTCATCTTTTTCATCTAATGAGCTCACAATTTCAGCATTTTCTTCGTCCATAGTTTCCTGCAAAATAATAGTCTCTTCTTGGGCAGCATAGGATTTCTCCTTAAATCGTTCAATATGGGCATTATATTCATAATTAGTATAACAATAACAAAGCATAGCCAAATTTTCAGATCGGTAAGGAGCATCATCATTATCATCACACCTTTTAAACAGAGCCTCAATTTCATAAGCACCCATAAAAGCAACAAACTCTTCTATTTGATCCACATCATAGTAATCATATATACCATTAGCATAAGAAGCCAAGGTTCTATGATCATTAAATTCACAAGAAAAGGGAAGGTGTGGAGCCTTCATCCTAGAGCAACAAGTAACACCATATCTCTTGCATAGTTCCCAAGCATACCATTTCAACAAATGGATTTGATCCCATAAAAGTTTCCCTTTTTGAGTCAAGCGATAATCCCTAAAGTATTCACGTTGATCCAACGTGTATCCCATTATATAATTGAATGGGGCTTTCTCAGGATTATCAAAGAAGTGCATAATATTTTCCACATAACGAGCCTCGAGGGTTTTAGGAGGTTCCCCATCTCCATGAATAGCAAGTACACCTAATTTTTTTGGTATTTCGTGTTCCATATCCATAACTAAAGATAGAGAACAACTTAGAACAGCAAATAAATCTACTTAGTGATAAAGCAAACAAGCACACACGAGGATATTCACCCCACGCTATTGTTCCCCGACAACGGCGCCAGAAAAAGGTCTTGATAACCCACAAGTATAGGGGATCAATTGTAGCCTTTCTCGATAAGTAATAGTGTCGAACCCAACGAGGAGCTAAAGGTAGGACAAATATTCCCTCAAGTTCTATCGACCACCCATACAACTCTACGCACACTTTACGTTCGCTTTACCTAGAACAAGTATGAAACTAGAAGTACTTTCTAGGAGTGATAGGATAGGCTTGCAAGAAAGTAAAGAACACGTAAATTAAACTAGGGGCTGGTTAGATAAAGAAACAACTACGAGTGTCTAACGAGTGTGGAAAAGTGGCGGTAGGAGTTGCGGAATTGTCCCTAAGCAATTGACTACGTTACTAGATCGATAGCAAATATCATGTGGGAGAGGCCTCTGCTAGCAATGTCATCCCTTACTTGGAATTCTATGCACTTATGATTGGAACTATTAGCAAGCGTCCGCAACTACTAACGTTCATTAAGGTAAAACCCAACCATAGCAATAAGATATATTGGTCCCCCTTCAATCCCATATGCATCAATTTCTATGCTAGGTTTGAAGCTTCTGTCACTCTAGCCTGCCAATACATAGTCCTATCAACATACAACTAACCCTATGGTTTGATCCACGCACGCGATCATATGATGGGCACCAAAGGACAGCAACATAACCACAAGCAAATTAAACCAACCATATCAATTCATCAATCACCGATAGGACAATGATAATCTACTGAGACATCATAGGATAGCAACACATCATTGGATAATAATATGTAGCATAAAGCACCATATTCAAGTAGAGGGTACAGCGGGTTGCGGGAGAGTGAACCGCTGAATATAGATGGGGGAAGATGATGGAGATGTTGGTGAAGATGACAGAGGTGTTGGTGTAGATCTCCACACGATGATGTCTCGGGCGGCGTTCCGGCGCCGCCGGGAGAGAGGGGGAGAGAGCCCCCTCCTTCTTCTTCTTCCTTGACCTCCTCCCTAGATGGGAGAAGGGTTTCCCCTCTGGTCCATGGTCTCCATGGCGGCGGAGGGGCGAGAGCCCCTCCGAGATTGGATCTCTCTCTGTGTCCTTTTGTTTTTGCGCTCCCAGATTCTGCGTTTCACCGTTTCTTAAATTCCCGGAGATCCTTTACTCCGATTGGACTGAAATTTTAACACGATTTTCTTCCGGATATTATCTTTCGTGCGGCGAAAGAAGGGCTCCAACCGCCTTAAGGAGTGGCCACAAGCCTGCCTGCCGCGGGCCCACCCCCTGGTCGTGGCGACAGGGCTTGTGGGCACTCCGTGCATCGCCTCGCGTTGATTCTTCTTCTCAAAAATCATAAATATTCCAAAAAAAATCCCCGTAAGTTTTTATTACGCTTGGACTTCGTTTGGTATGGATATTCTGCGAAACAAAAAACATGCAACAATGATGAACTGGCACTGGGCACTGGATCAATATGTTAGTCCCAAAAATAGTATAAACAGTTGCCAAAAGTATATGAAAGTTGTAGAATATTGGCATATAACAATTAAAAATTATAGATACGACGGAGACGTATCAACCACCTCCCCGATCTCCTCGGGTGGCAGGGGGAGGTGTGTGGGGGAGAGCCACTCCTGATTTGAGCTAGATTAGTTGGCAAAGAACCCCCCTCCGAAAACTGATCGATGGGGAAATTACGTTGCACGCTGCAATACAGAAAACGGGGCTAGTCGTTAGAGCCATGGTATTTAAAAAAGAATTGTGTGTTTGGATTTTTGATAAGTACCTTCTTGCTTGGGGTTTCATCCTAAGGGTACTTCGTGTTGGGGAACGTCGCATGAGAAACAGAAAAAAATTCTATGCGCACACAAGATCTATCCATGATGATGACCATCTATGAGAAGGGATAGTGCATCTACATACCCTTATAGATATTTAAGCGAAAGCGTATATAACGCGATTAATGTAGTCGTATGTCTTCGCGATCCAATCTCGTTCCGCCCTGCGATCTCATCTCGATCCGTCCCGCGATCCTATAACGATCTGTTCCGATCTAGTGCCGAACGGACATCACCTCCGCGTTCAGCACACGTACAGCTCAATGACGATTTCCACCTTCTTGATCCAACAAGAGGGACGGAGAGATAGATGAGTTCTCCAGCACGGCGGCGTGGTGGTGGTGGTGGTGAACTAATCCAGCATGTCTTCGCCAAGCTCTGCTAAACTAATCTAGAGAAGAAAACGATCTAGATAGAAAGAGAGCAGCACGTGGCTTATTAGGGTTAGGGCTGCCCTCAATTCTCTAGTGTATATTGGAGGGAGGGAGGGGAGGAGGCAGCCTAAAGGCTTTCGGTTCGGCCAAAGTGGAGAGGAGGTGGAAGAGTCCAGCCCCATCCTACTCCAAGTAGGACTCCACTTGGTCTCCTCCTTCCCTTTTCCCTTTTTCCCTATTTGATCCTTGGCCGAAATAGGCCCTCGTGACGTCCGCGATAATCCAGCAGGTCTTCGCCAAGCCAAATGCAACTTTCCTATATATCAATATTTACCTCCGGACCATTCCGGAGCTTCTCGTGACGTCCGAGATCTCATCCAGGACTCCGAAAAACTTTCAGTCACCAACATACATAAGTCGATAATACCGAAACGTCACCGAACCTTAAGTGTGCAGACCCTGCGGGTTCGAGAACTATGTAGACATGACCTGGGACACTCTCCGGTCAATAACAAATAGCAGGACCTGAATGCCCATATTGGTTCCTACATATTCTACGAAGATCTTTATCGGTCGAACCTCTATGTCAAGGATTCAGTTAATCCCGTATGCTATTCCCTTTGTCCATCGGTATGTTACTTGCCCGAGATTTGATTGTCGGTATCTCCATACCTAGTTCAATCTCGTTACCAACAAGTCTCTTTACTCGTTTTGTAATTCGATTGTCGGTATCTCCATACCTAGTTCAATCTCGTTACCGACAAGTCTCTTTAGTCACATTGCTTGCAAGGCTTGTTGTGATGTTGTATTACTGAGTGGGCCCTGAGATACCTCTTTGTCATACGGAGTGACAAATCCCAGTCTTGATTCACACCAACCCAACACACACCCTCGGAGATACCTGTAGCGCACCTTTATAGTCACGCAGTTACGTTGTGACGTTTGATACACACAAGGCATTCATCCGGTGTCCGGGAGTTGCATGATCTCATGGTCATAGGAACATATACTTGATATGCAGAAAACAGTAGCAATAAACTGACACGATCGTATGTTACGTTCATAGTTTGAGTCTTGTCCATCACATCATTCTCCTAATGATGTGATCCTGTTATCAAACGATATCTCATGTGTATGGCCAAGAAACCTTGACCATCTGTGATCAACGAGCTAGTCCTTCATAGGCTCACTAGGGATAGTGTTTTGTCTATGTATCCACACATGTATTTGAGTTTCCAATCAATGCAATTCTAGCATGGATAATAAAAGATTATCATGAACAAGGAAGTATAATAATAACCAACTTTTATTGCCTCTAGGGAATATTTCCAACACTTCGATGGACGTGTGCGTCATCCTCAGACACCTCGTCTGAGTCCGGAATATCTTCAAATAGGGTCATGGGGGCCCTCATTGCTTCTTCGGAGCAACGGGAGCTGGATCTCCCTCGACATCTTCGAACTCCGCTCTCTTACTTGTATGGGAGGAGCCGCCCTCCTCCTCCTCCTTGTCGTCTTCTTCCCGTCCCTCTGTATTCGAGGGAGTCAGCGTCTCCTCGGACCTAGTATCCGGTGGACCCTTGGACCGAAGACCCTCTCGGATCTTTTTCTTCCCTTTCTTCTGCTCCTCTTTCTCCTTCGGAGCCGTGTACGGCTTCTCGGACAACTTGGCTGCCAATAGGGGCGTCATGTTGCAAAATGAGTGTATCATGGCGCAACGGCACTCGGGACCAACGGCGCACGGTGGGCTTCGAAGTAGCGGGTCGTGCAGGCGAGGGGGTGGCGGCTGATCGGGAACCTCCCATTCTTGCATCCAACTTAAGCCGGCGGCATGGGCAGTCGGCAGTGCATACCAATTGCTTCATCATGAGGGCCATGGCGTCAGCGGGGTGGTGGCAACGGTGTGATGGCGGTCTTAGTGTTCTTATCGCATCACTCTTGCGATATGCATGACCGCCTTGATCGGTCCTCCTTGATCTAGCCATCGACGTGTTCCGGAATTGTTGTCGGAGATCTTGCTCAAGGATATGTGGATCGAATAGAATTCGTCCGGGCGTATCCATACCTGCCTACACGGCTCCATGAGTGCCCGCATGAAGCACTGTTGTTTGTTGACACCATGGGACATGTCGTCATCTCGATTTCCATGGCGTAGCTATCGATGAAGAAAGTCATGGTGACTGAGATAGGAGGATTGGTAAGGCAAAGGGGGCCTTGAAGGCGATGGAGATAGCCAGGTGTTTGATAACTTCCACAAGCAGAAGTGACAAGTGAGGGCGGCAACAATGAAGGATTTCATTTTTGGTGGTGCTCCTCGAGTGCTAAGTCGTGACTTTCGGGTAAAATTCTAAGGTTTGGCCTTCACCCTTCATTGGTTGTGCGTGATAATTTCCTTGTTAAAGGGATTGTTTTGAAAGTTCAAACTTTCTCCAAGGGAAAAACATAAGATCTTGGATCGGTCGACGACAGCGTTCAGCACTGTCTCATTCTTGAAGATGTTGCTTTTTAAGAATTATTATGTTTTTTGGATGTTGTCTTTGGTGATGATTTGTGTGATGTTGTGTGCAGGGCCGGTCCTGTCATTTCGGGGGCCCAGGACGAAACTGAAATCCAAGGCCCCTCGATACAAATACTGAAATAACAACTAATTTTTCAAAGACAATAAACTTGGCACCGCTCTTTCAAGCGAGCTCGTGATGACCATCTATTAGAGCAGTTATGCACCAAGTCTCAACACACATTATCGAAGCATGAATGAACGATGGCTCTTTAAAATATCCAATATGTACACGTGAAATAATACAAATAAACAATTAAAATGCGTCAAACTACGTTCATATGAAATAAAAACATGCCTTATGTAAACACATCACCACAGTGGCTTGTGGATGCAGTCTGTAGGTGTGGTCTCCTCTCGGCGACTTGGCATCTCGCCTCTCGGTGTGGCCGCGTGGGAGGCGATGATGTTAAATCTCGAAGTCACATGGCACCACACACATCCTGAGGGATGGCCATCTATTTTGGGGAAAAACAACCGTCAAGATTTAATTGTTTACCAGTCTAATTTGGTTAGCGAGTAATTCGCAAATTTGTGAGACAGGATCCAGCGTTCCATTAGAATTCAGTCAAATGTGCATCTACTACCCAACACCAGTTGTGGCTTTCTTGAATCAAATCTAGAACAAAAAGCTCCTGCGTCCTACCCCGTCTTATGTTTGATTTTGTTGCTGCTCTACATGTGCCTTTCATGAAACTCATGAGAGCAAAAAAATATGTTAAGATTTTCCATCCTCATCACATAACGGGTATACATGGGAAACAGATAATCAATTGGCTTACAGGTAGGAGGAAACATGCCATCAGGGTGGGTGGACGTTGGAGGAATCAGGAAGAAAGGAGCCGAGGAGGGTAGCTGCATAGATCGATGAACTTTACCCATGGATTTCGAAGCGCACCATTGGTGCGGCGGCGCAGGCTAGAAGATATAGCTAGCGATATAACATGATCTCGTCTAATCTCAGAATTTACAGGAGAATCCATTACGTTAGCTGGAATAGAGAGTCGCGTACACCATACACATAGTCTACCTTGATTTCACGGGGGGTGGCAAGGAGTCGCGCGCCGCACATGGATGACGCCCCCGACTGCGCTAGCCCATCTTCGGCTCCCTCCAATTGGGCCGGCCTATCTTATTTTTTTGTTTCAAAAAAATAAATTTGTTTTATATATATTTTTTAAAATTCCGGAACATTTTTTCAAATTCCGAAACATTTTTTTAAATTCCGGAATATTTTTTTGAAAAATCCGAAACATTTGGATAAAAATTCCAGAACATTTTTAATTATGTCAAAACATTTTTCCAAATTCCGGAACATTTTTTCAAAATTCTAAAAAAATCAAATTCTGGAACAGTTTTTCAAATTCCAGAACATATTTTCAAATTCTAGAACATTTTTTCAAATTCTGGAACATTTTTGAAACAAAAAGAAAAGAAACAGAAAAGAAAAAAGACAATGAAAACGAAAAAACAGAAAAACGGGTTCAGGGAAACTTCTAGAAAGTTCCCAAAACCGGCTGGGAAAGTCTAGAAGGTTCCCAATACCGGCATTGCCCCCAAAAGTTAATGGGCCAGCCCAAATCATCCCTCCCTAGTGTTTTCTATATGCGAAGCCGTGACAATTTGCCGCAACACGCGACAAATAGGGTTTTCCGACTTCGGGGGCCTTTGGGCGATTTTACCAAGCAGCACAGGGCCAGGTTGGGGCCCCTTGATTTCGGGGGCCCAGGGCGGCCGCCCCTACCGCCCCCCTTCAGGGCCGGGTCTAGTTGTGTCTTATTGTTGAAAGGAGTTGATTACTATGACGAGGCCTCTTTTTAGGTTGCGTCCATCCTGGATGTCTTTAAGACATCTTGTTGCGGCAAGGTTAAATGTAATTGGTAACTTTATGATATTAATATATTAGTTTTTTCAAAGAAAACATACATACATACACCCTGAATTCTGAAATAAGTAGCCATTAGTTTTTGTCAAAATCAGTCTTCATAAAGTTCAACCAATTATATAGAAAACGTTATGAACATCTATAATACCACATACATAGAGTATGAAAATATGTTATACGATGGTTCCAATAATATTTATTTTAAGGTGTAGATACTTCATATTTTTACTATCAACTTGGTGAATTTGACTTCACCAAGAATAATACATACTAATACATTTTGACATAGACAGTGCATACATATAGTCGCGGTCAAGGCGCTCTCCTCGTAAACTAGAAAGGAAACAAGTGGAACCATTAGTCCATTACACAATGAAACTTTCTACCACGCAGCGTGAGGATCAGTGCTTAGCGTTTAGGTAGCTGATAAAGTGCGTTGGTCGAGTGCAGTCCGTGTGGACGACGTCCCATCCCTCAAACAGCCTTCATTTTCATTTCCCAGAAATAATTTACTCCCTGCCGAGATTTTTATTCCTGCTGTCGAAAAATAAAGTCTACTCCGGTGGGCGTGTGGGGATGCTGGGTAGCCATCGAGCATTGCTTGGAAAATTCAATAAATAATAAACTCGCTATGGTGTGAAAGTATGAAGCATAAGCACCACAGTAACTCAGCTATTTTTAAGTTTTAGTTGTTTATGATGTAGCCCCGCCTCTTGAAATGATGAGGTTTGAATCATTGATATTCTGAAAGAAAAAATATACTGGTACAACTAATTTCGTCTAGATATCATCGCAATTGCAAAGAAATATAATCTGAAGATGGACTTTAGAACGTTAGACCGCTAGTGTGAAAGTATGTGGTGTACATTGTTTTGTTTACTTGTTTGGATATTTGATTCATTTTGAGGGAATGCAGAGGATATTTAAATTAATTATCTCATGGTTTGGTGGTGGGTAAAATGTATTTGAATGTGATTGCTCAAAACACTCTCACGTGCAGAAGAAGTATCTGCCCTCCCTGTGGGCCTTGCGCTCCTCTAGGTTAAGATGAAACCAAAGTTAATCGATCAACTAGCTCATTTTCATTCGGAGTGCATGCATTTGACAAGAGTTAATCGGGAAGGAAACTAAGATCGACTCGTTCGGATTTAATTGAATTACATGATCGATAGAGAGATCAAGCCGGGCAACCAATTAAGTTGAGATCGATGTGTAATTAATTACCGACGAGCTTGGCAGTCTCCAGTTGAGGATTTTCACGTCCATGAACACGTCCAACGGCGGCTTATGCACCTCAATCTTGCCACGGAGGTAGACTTTGAGGAGCTCCTTGTCGGTTGGCAGGAATTAGAATCATGCGGGGAACCACAACTGCGTCACCAGCAACATTTCCTTCTCTCTTTCTGTCATGTCCGCAGTTGCCGACGTTGAGCCATCGTCGTCGTGATGTGTTTTTTCATGGAGGGTTTTGAATGCGGTTAGGACAAGATTACTTGGAATATGGCGTGTCGGTAATGAAATAGTAAGTTGTTCTCTAATTATGGATAGGAGTTGGATTTGTATTAGGTTTCTTCGACTTGGAGGGGCCGAAGGATGGGCTGGCGTCATTGATGTACGGTGGGAGCATCTGCGTAGACGATAACACCCGCCTCTTCAAAATGTAGCTTCCTCAAGTATTACTTGATAATAAATTTATACCAAACTTTTTTATTTAATTATGAATTATTATTTTAAACATAATGTATAATTAATTTCTTAATTTTGTTGATATCTCTATTTTTTCATATACTTTATGTTATATTGAATGTGTAATTGACAACAACATTTATGTTCTTTTTTTGAACAGTCATTGAGAACACTTTGGTTGCACCGAATCTCTGATAGATACAAGACAAATAATAATGAGAAAATAGCCTTCTTCACGGATGATCATAACTAGATGTAATATTGTGTATTTTATGCATTTCAAACTAGTATATTTTATTGCCTTTATCAAAGCTCTAGAGCATTGTGCCTACCAAATATCTTCATAGAGATCCCTAGATACTATGATCGTTTATCTCACATGTAAATAACGGAACGTTATATTGTCATGATCCCATTAGGCCGGTGCTTATTCATTCACCGAGACAAAGAGTCAAGAAGCTGATTGGAAACCTTGTTTAGACAAGGCTTGCCGGTGATGTGGCAAGATGCCATGTCACGAGGATTGTGAAGCATATTGTCTATACACTCCGACTAGCTAGTTTTTTCTCCACGTTGCGTTTTTGGCTCTCGTCGCAATGCATTCGCACTCACCTAGTGACATTTTATTCGTGATTTGCCACCAGGGCTTCCAACCGCAGTTCTTAAAACAAAGCAAAAACAAGGACAAATAGACGCGAACAAATCAAAACTCATGAAGCATACCACCACATCCATATGTACTTCTACATAGCAACTTACAGAGCATTCATATATCTTATCTTCCACTCCCTTCGTTCCTAAACATAAATCCTTTTATAGATTTTATTACTATGGACTACATACAAAACAAAATGAGTCAATCTATACTATAAAAAATTTCTATACATTTCGTATGTAGTTTATAGTAAAATTTATAAAAAGACGTATGTTTAGGAACGAAGAAGGGAGTAGTCACATGGAGCTGGGTATAATAAACTTACCTCCAACCCACATGGACATCTCCTTTGCCATCCTCTCCGTGGCATGTCTGGGCAATAACATGGGCACCACAAATGTGTCCTCGCCATGCTCGTTCTTGTATGCCATAAGAAAGCTTGAGATCCCTATCCTCGGCAACCCGCCACCAACCCTTCTGGCCCAACCAAAATTAAATTTATCCGCCTGCCCCAGCCGGGTGAGGTCAGACACATGGAACACTCGTCGACTCGCGACAAAATTGACAAAAATGACCCCTGGGGGAAAGAACTCACAGAGTGACCCCTCGGAGAAAATATTTCACCCGACTGACCCTTTTGTGTGGCGCCCGACACCTAGGCGCCACACTACACTGTGTGACGCCTAGCCTTCGGTGCCACACCCCCCGACCACCTGGCAGAGAGGGCCCACCCCCCAGGCCGTGTGACGCCTAAGCCTCAGGCATCACACATTATAATGTGTGGCGCCGAACGCTTAGGCGCCACACATTGACTTAACAGGCACGGGCCAGCCCCCTCCCCACCCCTCCCCATTCCCCTCCCTATTCCCCTCCCCCAGCCCCCTCTCCCAGCCACGGGCCCCTCTTCAAATCCTTCTCCAAGTCACCAAATCTGAAGGTTTGGACCGGGCATTTGGTGTCCAATCACTCCCTAAGGTAATCCCCATCTCTCCCCTCATTCTCATCCAAATAAAAATCTCTTGTGGTCTTTTATTTTGCAAATTTGAGGAAACCCTAGTTTTTCATGAAATGTGGGATGTATATGATATTGTTGTATTTGTTTGTATGTTAGGATAAGGGGTATGATAGGGTTAGGATTAGGATTGTTTGGATGTTTGCATTATGGTTGTTTTAGGGTTAGGCTAGGGTTAGGCTATGGTTAGGCTAGGGTTAGGGATGTTTGGTTGTGTTAGGGTTATGATGGGGTTAGGGTTATGGATGTTTGGAAGTTAGTAAGTACATATTGTAGTTGTATGATTGCTTATAAAAAAGTTATATGTTTTGTTGTTTAGGGATGGGAAGAACATGTGTTTATGTTCATCACGTGGACAAGGATGCCTTTTTAAAAGGCAATATTGATCCGGACCCGGATGAGCTTGACATGGTGTTCGATTTGTGTCCTAGCTATGGTGAATTGTTGGAACAAGTCTGAATTGTTGGAACAAGTCCGAAAGGATTTGAATTGGATGGACCCTAGTGATGTAGTTGAGTTTGATGGTAGGCATAATGTGGGATTCGGAATGCACATTCGTTGGAAGATCATGCGTGTCAACTCCGAGCAACGTTGGCTTGCATACAAGGATACGGTGGCCGAATCACTAGACAAGGCTCTAGAGTTATTTGCCATCAAAACAAGTGTTCCTAACTTGTTGGATTTTAACCGGGTTGCCTCTCCGATTGTTGAAGCTATTCCTGCACCCATCAACGAAGAGGCCAACATTGAACCTCTTTCTTGTGTCGATGAGGCCAACGAAGAGGTCAACATTGAACATGAACAATTGCTGGAGGCTAATGATGAGCACGATGATGATGAGAATGATGGTAATGTTCTTCATGACAACAATCTTGGCGTTCCCAGCTCCATACTGAAAGTAGGAGCCACTACAAGAAATATGCTCATACATGACATTTTTTAAGATGTCGTTGATGAATTCATCATAAATCTATGACGATTTCATCTGAGATCATCGTAAACCGTTTGAGGGGACAAAATCTATATATAAATTACGACGATGTGAGTCAAAAACGTCATAATCGCATAAGATGAGATCGTCATAACTTTTACGACGATTGTAAAAATGTCGTAACACGTTCTAACTATGTTGACATGTCACTCGTGGGTCCATTATATCCCACCTCATCCTAGTTTGTGAAGCAACCTAGTATTCTGACATTCAAAAAATTCTAGAAAAATTCTCATAAATACTTTGGATCATATATTTCTCAAATATGTGAAAACTCTTCCTTCCATAGTTCAAAAATAATTCAGCAATATTCATTTTTTCTATTTTGTTCAAAATAGCACTTTGTGAAGGAAGTGCTATTTATATTTCTTTGATTACCCTCATATTTTTTGGGCACTCTTTCCTATCAAAATCATTGCCTCATGAAAATTTTCGTAACGATTTGCCTAGTAAATCTTTCTCAGCAAATTTTCAAAGTTTGTGTTCAGCTAACAGCTTTGTGAATGAAGTACTAGATAGGAATATCCTGATGAGTTGAATTTTGTCCACATCATCTATGTGCCGAAAACATAGCTCTCCATAAAATTTTAGCCACATCTAACAATCCATGTGAGCTCATCATCCAATCTTTGTTTCTGGTAATATTTTCATTTTGTGAAGCAACTACATTTTATATTGTTTTATAGTTGATGAAAATTTACCACGGGATGACAGTGACCATATAACCTCACTCCACCTAATTTTAGCTCATTTTAATTCAGCCAGTTTCCCTCAATATTTTTCCCAATATTCTGTTCAGTAGAGACCATTGTGAAGGAAGTACAATTTTTGTTTATCCAAATTTTCTGAACTTTTTACAGTACCTTAATGTGCCCAAGTTATCCTCCTCCTCGAAATTTCAGCTCAATCCAAACATCTATGTGAGCCCAGTTTCAATTACCATTTTCTGTCCAGATTGGCACATTGTGAAGGAAGTGTCACTTTGGCATGTCCAAATGGTATAATTGTTATACATTGCCTTCATATGCCCAAATTAACATCATACACCAAATTTCAGCTCAATCCATTCATTCATTTGATCCTAGCTTCAACATCCATATTTCTGCACAATATGTTACTTTGCAAAGAAAGTGCCACCTAGATTCATCCATTTGAGCTAAAAATTTGCCAAGAGAGTCCCCTTAGTAGATGATCATCCTCAGCCAAAATTTAGTCCCATTGTATATGTGAATTACCCGCACCGCTAATCAAACACTTGGCTGCTAATTCATGTTTGAGCTTAGTTCAGTCTCCTCGTGAGATTCTTCTATTATATTATTCTTGCTAACACCTACCGAGGGATTGTCCAACCCACCAGACATGCCTATTCCACCTAGCTAAACGCGTGGCAACGCAATGGTCAGGCGGTGACCATGCAGCTCGCATGCAAGTGCACGCGCTCTGGAGTTGGGGCCCTCGATCACCATCCAAACCTTGACGTCAAGGCACCACACCATGTATTTTTGATTAAATAGATACTTATATACCTATAAATTATTTTTGGGAAAAATAAAGAGCAAAACTATAATGCAACTGCAGTTCAAATTTAACCCGTTTCCAACTGAATCGATATAAATTTGTCTTTTTCACTAGAGGTGGATAAAAGCTTTTTAACGCCCAACCATTTTGTCAATTGTACATTAAATATGGACTAGTAATTTATAAAAATGATTTGGTCCAATTTTGAAACAAATATATGGTAGGTCCTTCACAAAAAAACTAATTTTGGTCACTTGAAAAATGGAAAATGAATTTTTCATACAAGGAAAATAAAAAATTCCTTCATCAACATTGTTTGTCATTCCAATATGCACCCTTGTGCATAATATTATATCATTTCAACAAACTATATCATGAATGTGGCCATAAGATTGATCATTTGGCTTGAAAACCATGAATCTTCATACATGATAGCCCATTTTTAAGAACACTTATTTAAAATAATTGTCGCATTACTAGTTTATTATTTTTCCTGGTAACTTTGTCACATATAATGACACAATGCAATGGTTTTCCATTTTTTTGAATTTGTTTTGAATTTTTCATGGCCATTTCAAAACGCGGTCAAAACAGCGGGTATGATCGTTCCTACCTAGTGGTTGAATCTTTAAAATATTTTGGTGTTTCTATGATTAAATAGATACTTGTGTATCTAAAAATGATTTTTAGGAAAAATAAAGAGCAAACTATAATGTAGCTGAAGTTCAAATTTGATCGTTTTCAACTCATTCAACGAAAATTTGTCTTTTTTCACGAGAGGTCGATAAAATCCTTTAACACCCAACCATTTCATCAATTGTACATTAAATATGTCCTAGTATGTTAGAAAAATGATTTGGTCCAATTTTGCTACAAATATATGGTAGGTACTTCACAAAAAACTCATTTTGGACACTTGAAAAATGGAAAATGAATTTTTCATACAAGGAAAATGAAAACTTCCTGAAGCAACATTGTTTTCCATTCCAATACACACCCTTGTGCACAATATTAGATCATTTGAACAAACTATGCCATGAATGTGGCCATAAGATTGACCATTTGGCTTGAAAGCCATGAATCTTCACACATGATAGCTCATTTCTGAGAACACTTTTTTTAAATAATTGCCATATTACAACTTTATTATTTTTCCTGGTAACTTGGTCACATATAATGACATAGTGCGAAGGTTTTCAATTTTTCAATTTTTTTTTGATTTTTTCATGCCTGTTTCAAAATGCGGTCCAAACGGCGGGTATGACCATTCGTAGCTAGGGCTTGACTCTTGTAATTTTTTTTTTGCGTTTATATGATTAAATAGATAATTATGTACTTAGAAATAATTTTTGGGAAAATTAAAGAGCAATCTATCAAACAGTCGTAGTTGAAATTTGACCTGCTTCCAGCTGAATCAAAGGAAATTTGTCTTTTTCACGAGAGGTGAATCAAAAGCTTTTCGCACCAAACTATTTGGTCAATTGTACATTTAATAAGACTTAAAATTTCAGAAAAAAATTAGTCCAATTTTGCAACAAATATATGACAGGTCCTTCACAAAAAACTTACTTTGGGCACTCGAAAAATGAAAAATGGATTTTTCGTGCAAAGAAAATGGAAAGTCCCTTTGGCAGCATCGTTTGTAATTCCAAGATGCAAGCTTGCCTACTCCAAGAGATTATATTTAGATTTTATCATGTGAAAAAGTAGAAGTAAAGCAATAGGAAAAATATAATTAAATATGCTTTATTCTAATTGGTGGAATTGGTTGTGGCATGGATCGATGACATGGCGTTCATCCATCCATCCATCTCTCCATCCCCATCCATCCATCCCTCTCTCGCGCTCGCGCGCACAGGAACCCTAGCCCTCTCCCTGATCCAAATCCGCCACCCACCTCCCTCTCCCCTCGCCGCCGCCTCCCACCACGGCCGGGACTCCTCCTGCACCTTCAGCCGGGACTCCTCCTGCGCCGTCGGACGGAGCTGCTCCGCGACGCCGACCGGAGGAGGTCAGCGACCCTCACCCCCTGCTCCCTCCTGACCGGAGCATCCTCTGTTTCGTTAAATTTCCTCCTTCTGATTTCTGTATTGGGTGATTTACCAGCCGTAGATTGGGGAACTGGGATTGGCATGGCGTGGTGGCGAATTTGGAGACGATAGAGCTGGAGATCTTGGGCATGACCTTCGGTTACGTCCTCTCAGCGCTGGCGGCTGCTGCCGCTGCTTCTTTTCTTGGCCCGCGCGCCTCGATCCAGAGGGCGATGCAGCGGCTGGGCGGCGGCGGTGGCGGCGGCCGGAGGTCGGGCGGCGACGCGTGCCCCACACCGACGCCAACGCCGCCGCAGCAACAGCGCCCGACGCGTCTCACGGCAGGGAGCGGCGGCGAGGCGTCCGTGTCGTCGAGCTGCTCCACGCTTGGTCTCTCATCTTCTACCCAACTCGTTTCTTCTCTAGTGAATTGGTCAATGAATGTGTCGCGTCCGTATAGTCAACCTCCGATTTCTTGCTTCCCCGCACAATAATTAGAATTCTCCAAACACGGTCTTGTTTTTGTGCATCCCCCGCCATTGGCAGCAACGCGAATCATTAGCTTCGGGCAAGCTGTCTGCCCACATCCTGAATTCGAGGGACCCCCACAGGACGAGATACGACTTTCCCCTTTGCTTGCTAGTTCTTGGTCTGCTCTGATTTCAGCGTCCTGCTCTGCATTCTTCCTCCCCTTCTTGGTTGGGATGCTTCGACTCTGCTCGCCGTTTCGGACTGTTTTCACGTGACACTCATGAACCTGATTAATTGGTGTGTCGTTCCATTGCAGGATGACGGCATCAATGGTGCCGGCAAGAGGGAAGGGGTCCGGAGGGGCGTCGGCATGCGGCGGTACAGATCGCAGCTCGAGCAGGAAGTTGAGGCATACTCCGCTCGTACCACATGTTGTTTAATTGCTAGAAGCCTATAAGTTTGTCTCTGCTATGGGAACATAATCAAGCGGAATGAATGACTTAGGTGTGGAGTTGGTTCGGTGAATACATGCACAGTCAATTTGCTCTATGCTTGGTTAGTACCCCCATGCTGTAAAATAACCTGCATATTTCGGCATGGAACATTTAATCAGTTATTATAGATGTTGACATGTTATCCTTTGTGACCTTGGCAGTCGCATTATCTCTCTTCTTTGTTATTTGTTCCCTTTTGCAAGGTTTGTGGCGTTTGTGCTGATATTCCTCTTGTCAGGTATTTGAAGTGGACGAGGAGCTGATTCGATCTATAAAAATTGTAGTGTAGGAGTTGGGGGCTGCGCTTGTAGTTGTGGGAAAAATGGAGAGGAGAGTTGCTGGCGACGTGGAGCTTGATTCTGCAGTGTTCCAAGTGTCCTTAACCAAAAACAGGTGATACACCCGTTCACAGGTAATTGAGCTTATGAAGTGTCGTTCAGATTTTTGTCGCTGCATTTGGCTGAAAACTGTGTTTCATGGATATGGCATATTGAGTATTTAATGATTCACAATCTCTGATATAAGTTCTGACTCGCCCAGTATTGTGAAACCTTTCCGTCATCAGGTATGAGGGAATTACTTGTAATGGGGAGAGCGCCGAATCAGTAGCATCTGGTCCTTTTGACCAACTAGTCCTGCACTTGGATGATGCCAAAAATTTCCAATCACGTTCATCAAGTGGCTCTTTTAAGCTGTTATTGTCTGGGGATGGAAAAGGTGTTAGAAATAATCTTGATTGAGTAGTAGTGTCATAACGTGATTTAGTTTTCTAGCTATTTAGATGTTTGTTAGCTTGGCAGTTAAGTGTTTGTCCTAATCCAAGTAGTAGCAGGACTGGTCATGTACGTATAATTTAGAAATTGTATCCGGCTAGGTATGATAGTGTAAGCGTCCATGATAGTGTTCCTTGCTGATTAGTTGTGTCCGTGTCCTACCTTGCTTAGGCTAGGCTAGATACTAGTACAGATAGGTGATTGAATACATCACCGATTCATGTTTGGTCAGGTGCTGCGACATGGTGATTTTTAGAGCAATCCTTTTGTATCTCTGTATATATACGGTCAAAATACTCTCGTTTCCATTGATTGGTTAATATGTTTGTTTTTACGACCTGCTACACTTATCATTTACCTGCAGTTGTAAGGAAATTGTATAGTGGAACAGTAACCTGCAAGTTCTGAACCTCATCTACCTCTCGAAATTATAGAGTATCTTGTGTAAGTTACACTTGCCAAGAGTATCTTGCACACTTTCTGTCTTCTGTGTTACTGTTCATTTCTAAATCTGGTCTTAGTCTCATGCATGATTTATTCCAGCAGTACAAGTATGGATTCTGCTAAGGACAACATCTATCTTTGTTTTTCAGTCTTAAGTATGAATATTTTGCCTGCGGTTCACTTTTTCTCCTATAAACCGTGGAGATGCTGATGGCATTGAATCCATAGTGCAGATTAGGTTCATAGATGTTAGTGTATCTATAAATTGTGACTGTTTAATTGTTTTACTTCCTGAAGATCTTGTAGCTTTCTTGTTTGTTCACTGGTTGATGGATTTTATTTGACTCTTGCATTTCTTACTCCTGTACAGGTTGTCTGCTAAATAAAATGGGATTTGCTGCTCTTTCCGACTCGGATAGAGATGATTGCAGGAGAGTCTACTTGTAGGATGACAAGTTGTCGCATCTCGAGCATGTCTCATAGGAGAGTGGAATGAAGTCCATTATAGTGACAGTAGCAGATGTGCCAATGTTCTATTGTGTAATTCTGTTTGTTTTTGCTATATTCATGTGTAAGGAAATGTATTTAGGAGATGACTTATTGTGTTATGTAAACCTGAGAAATGTATTATGTAATGTTATATGATGGATGATTTTAATTCGACTTGGAGTTTTCTTGATTTAAATATGAAATAATATTGCATTTAATATTGGACAAATAATTGGGTTGAAAAGGCCCAACAAATAGAAATGAAACCAAGTTATAGAACAAAAAGTTGCTGAAATCAAAAATAAAAAAGGCCAAAACTGAAACTGGACCAAATGTATTTGGGCCCTGGCTGAAGTGGCTGTAAATAGGCTAAAGCCAAAAAAAATAAAACCAGCCCATGTGATCAATTGAAATGGGTTGGGCTGATTTCAGCCATGACGTTTTGATTTCGTCGTAACTTTGCCACGTAGGACTGCCACTTAGGACTGAGTTCGATTGCCAACGACGATTTAGAATCGTCGTAAAGGTTACGACAATCCAGGATCAAAACGTCGCTGCTACTCATTTGTGACGCTCCGTTTTCGACGTTTGGTTTTTCGTCATGAGATCGTCGTAAATTAAAAACCGTAGCGATGTAGCGACGAAAAAATAGCGTCGTGTATTAGCATATTCCTTGTAGTGAGCATACAACCACCAACTCCACCGTCCTTTGTGGTCCTGCGACAAGCATCGTCCAACTACAAGTAACAACAAACATGCATCAGTTTAGCAAAAAACGATAACAGAGAGTACTTACTATTAACAATTTATTACCTTCCGATACAAGTAAGACAGTGCGGCCGAGCCCCAACTAAACTTTTTGTCGAAAACAGTCAACGCCTCCAGTCACATCCATGGAGCATTCCTGCGAGTGCCGTCAGCGAAGATAGTCCTAGAGATACGTACCACATGTACACGCGAGCATACCTCTGGATCACCTCGTCATCTGCGTCCTTAGAACAATGAGCAAAGTTCGCGGCAATCCAAGTGAAAGGAGCGCCGGCCGGGACTCTATCTTTCTTCCCTCCATCTTCTACCTCTGGCTCCTGAGGCGACATACCAATAAGGGCCTCCATTTGTTGCCGCCATCCCTCGGAATCAGTGCTCATACAAAGAGGCTTCCCCTTGATCGGAAGTGTGGTGATCATGGAAACATCTTGAAGAGTAATTATCATCTCTCCGGTCCGGAGGTGAAAACTATGTGCCTCCGGCCTCCAACGATCAATAAGTGTTGTGACTGCCGCAGCGTTCAGATTGGGCGTTGACCGACTCACAAGCTGAATGAATGGAAGGAGTCATGTCATCTCGATGTATGGGGTGTACCGCTCATCGAACTGCACTACAAACGATGCCCCGTGAGACCGGATCTTCATGGACGTAAGCTCCTGCAAACAGATAGGAGTAAGTGATATCATTACATTTTCAAGTGCTTATTAAATACATGATTTTTTATCATATGATCTACTTACCATTTTCTTCTCCGACATAAAATAGGCCCGGTGTTCAACGTCATAAACATCATTCAGAAGCCACACCATCCTACAAATCACAAAAAAATACTCATATTCAAAAAATTACTCATCTACTAATCCACTCATCTACATATTATTCAAATCCTAAGAACTCATATGAATCTACTCATATCCTAACTACTCATATAAATCTACTCATATCCTAACTACTCAAATCCTAAGAACTCATATCCTAACTACTCATATACTAACTACTAATACTAACTACTCATATGAATGTATTCATATCCTAACTACTCAAATCCTAAGAACTCATATCCTAACTACTCATATCAATCTAGTCATATCAATCTACTCAACAAAAACCTATTCCACTTGGATAGAAGGATGGGAAACGAAAGAGATTACCTAGTAGCCAACCTTGGAGAATCAATCCAAGCAAGAAATCACCAGATCTGAAGGAGATGGGGGGAGGGGATTAGGGATTGGATGAGAGCCAGCCGCCGCCGTGCGTGTTTCTGTTTGAATGAGGGAGGGGAATGGGGAGGGGGTGGGGAGGGGGGCTGGCCCGTGCTTGTTAAGTCAATGTGTGGCGCCTAAGCGTTTGACGCCACATATTACAATGCGTGACGCCTGAGGCTTAGGCGTCACATGGCCTGAGGGATGGGCCCTCTCTGCCAGGTGGTCGGGGGGTGTGGCGTCGAACAGCTAGGCGTTACACAGTGTAGTGTGGCGCCTAGGTGTCGGACGTCACACAAAAGGGTTAGTCGGGTGAAATATTTTCTTTGAAGGGTCACTCTGTGAGTTCTTTCCCAGGGATCATTTTTGTCAATTTTGTCTCGACTCGCTACCAACCGTTCGTGCGTGCGCGCCGACGACATCATGTCCACCATGGACCTGAAGTGCTCCTCCGTGGCACAGAGCTTCGCCTTCCGCACGAGCCCTACGGCGTGCTCCAGAGGCCTGCTGCACAGATCGTCGACTCCGGCCTCCGCCATCGGCCGGAGGACCGCGTTGCCGTAGTACCCTCTCGGGATCGGCGGGTCGAGCTTGCACCTGTCGTTGCCACGCGCGTCCACACGGAGCACGAGCCGGACGCGTTGCCCGGGACGGTAGCCCAGCGCCGCCGTGCGGCATCTCCACAGGAATGCGGCTAAGAGCTCGAACGTCGTGCATGGCTGCGCCATATTCACATGCCCGCGTAGAGCGGCGAGCTCCTTGGGGCCAAAGCAGAGGTATTGCCCAACCATATCTTCCGTCGGCGTCGACAGCATCGGGTCGTCAACGTCGTCATGGTCGCCGAGGACAGTTTTACTCGGCGACGATGGGTCATACGCTGGGTAGACGTCATGCCGGACGCGAGGTGGGTCACGCGCCTTGAAGATCTCCCTCTCCCACACCGGCGATATGGAAGGATGTGCCTCGCCGCGTGCCAACTCGGCTATCGCCCTGATGAACTGCGTCACGCCGGCAGCATCGCCGTTGACATGGCACACTTGGAAACCCAGCACAAATGCACCGTCTTTTAGTCTCGTCACCTGTATATATGCAAATAAATTGGACACTAAATACTACTTACTCTATTTCAGAGTACGTACCTGCGAGGTCTTCCAAAAAGAAAAAGGAAAATACACTTCGTACCTGCATGTAGAAGAGCGGCCGGCCAACTACGTCGACGGCGCCACTGCCGCGCTCGACCACGGCATCGCAGACAAACTCCTCGGCGCACGGATAGTGGGGCTGCCCGCCGCCGAGCTCCTCGAGCGACACGTCGGCGTCAGCCTCCACGAACACCACCCCTTCGCCGGTGCAGTCAACCACGAGCTTGCCGCCGGGGATCTCCCGGAGGCGGCCGGCAATCGGGTAGTTGTAAACCAGCGCGGCTGCGAGGGCCGCCACGATTGATCTGGCTGGGTGGACGTTGTCCACCGTCGGGTCGCGGCTAAAGAACTCGATCGCAGAGGCGTAGTACCGGCACTCGGAGAAGTCGTCGATGTCGGAGAGGGTATTGACCTCGTGGGGCGTCGGCCGCGCCGGCACCACCAGCTCCGGTGCGCTTCGGCGAGCCGTGAAGCGCACCATGTAGGTAGGTAGCCGTAATGTCAAGCAGATGATGGGCAAATGATTCGATCTACTTTGGCTAAATAAATAAATCGCGTGCCGCCCAAGGGTAGGCGTGCCTGCCCTATCCACCTAATATAGTACTAGCCTTTTCCATTTCTAACCTTTTTAATTACTCAAGTGATCCATCTGAAGATAAGGCACAAAAACAAATGAAGATAAGGCACTGGTAGTACTATTAACAATTATACTTTTTTTTCGGAATACTAATAATCATAATATTTAAATAAGTAGCAGCAAAAGCTCAACGAAACAAGCAAAGACGCGTAAGCAATCATCATATTGGAAGCGAAAGCTCGCCCATATAATCATCATAGCGGTTCTCCAGCACAGTAAGGGTTTGTTTGGTTGAAGACTAATTTTATCAAGAAAAAGTGTGCCAAGCCATTAAAGTGTGGCAAGCCACAAAGTGTGGCTGAAAAAATGAATGCCAAACTTTGGCAAAAGTTGGCAAAAAAATTAACTCTATGACAAATGGGTCATAACGGCAATAAAGTATGGCAAGCCAAAGTGTCGCAAAAAAATAATATGCTAACTAAACTGTGGCTGCCAAATTTTGACTTGGCAAAGTGTGACTGGGAACCAAACAGGCCCTAAGTGTTCATATATGATTGCAAAATATTACAGTTTATTCGCCGCTCGTTGCGAAACGGTGCCGGGGCTTCACACTTGGTACCATCCGTTTTTTTCCGGTTTCAGAAAACTTCTAGAAGGTTTCCTGATCCATTTTTTTTTGTTTTCTTGTTTCTTTATTATTTTTTTCTATTTCTGTTTTAAAATATGTTCTGCATTTTCAATAAATGTTTGGGATTTTCAAAAGTTGTTCCTTAAATTCAAAAAATATTTTTTTGTTTTAACAAAATGTTATGGATTTTCAATAAATGTTTCGGAGTTTAAATAAATGTTCTACAAATGCTATTTCAAAAAATGTTTTGAATTTTCAAGAAATCTTTGGGATTTTCAAAAACTGTTCTGGATTTTCTAAAATTGTTCTTAAAAATGGAAAACTGTTTTTGATTTTTAGAAAAAATGGTCTAAATTTTCAATAGTTTCTGTTTTTAAAAAACATTGATAACTTCAAAAAAGTTTGGTATTTTAAAAAATTGTTCGGTATTCTCAAATAAATGTTTGCCATTTTCCAAAAGTGTTCAGTATTTTCAGAAAATGTTTGAAATATCAAAATTTTGTTCAATTTCTTATCTAAGTTTGTGTTCTAAAATTATTCTTAAATTTTGAAAAACGTTCTTGCTTTAAAAAAATGTTCTAAATTTAAAAAAATATCGTTTTTCAAAATTTCTGAATTTTCAAGAAATGTTCTTCAAATTTGAATTATTATTTTTTTGCATCTAATACGAAAGGAAAGGAATAGAAAAAACGAACCAAAAAAGAAAAAAAAAGGAAATAAGAAGAAAAGAAAAAAAAGAAACAGAGAAAAAATTATTAGATGTTTTTGAGAAAAAAAACTGGACCGGCCCAGCTGGCGCGAGCACCCTATGCATGCTACCGCCTCCCTGCCGCAGAATGTGGCGGGTAGGATCTCCCGGTTTGAGGGGTCCGGATGTAGATGGTCTTACTGAATGCATCTTACGATCAGGGTACTGCGGGACACAACGAAGTGGTGATCAAATTAGGAAGGAAATTACTAAAAGATAAAAGGGCGGCGTAGATCTGGTGATTGCTACATGATGGAATTTGGAAGAATCTCTATGTTGTTTGCATCCACGTCCACTTACCTCCCAAAAGCTACGGCCCATGGATTAGCATTACTAGCCCATGAGCTACGTGGGAGGCCCCCCCTGAGTTTTGGGGGCCCCGGCCGGCCGCCCCCTGCCCCCCTCAGGGCCGGGCCTGCCTCGGTGAGGCGGTCGTCAATGACCACCGTGTCATCGAACCGGGCTCCGCCGTCGGAGCCCTTCACTGGATGGCCCGTCCCGTTCACGATTAGAACGACGGTGGGTTCGGGACCGATGTAGGCGTCGTGCATGTAGAAGTGGAGATGTTTGCGGGCCTCATGTGTGTCCATGCCGTCGACGGCGGTGGCAAACAGGACGGTGGCCATGCCGACCATGAGTAGCGCAGCTAGTAGAGATGCAGAGGTGAGGTGGGAAGAAGCCATGTTGAGTGTGAGAACTACTTCCCCCATTCCTAAATATAAGTCTTTTTAAAGACTTCACTAGGTGACTACATGCGAAGCAAAATGAACGGATCTATATTCAAAAATATGTCTATATACATCGTATGTAGTCTTGTAGTGAAATTTTTAAAAAGACTTATATTTAGAAACAAATGGGGTAGAAGAGGCATGTGCGTCGTCATTGTCCTTAAATAGAGCAAAGGCATCAAGGATCAAACATTAGCACCAGGGAAACAAACTTCCATAATGTTGGAGTACCACCACCCTCTCCTAACCAATCAAAGGTTGATTCTTGTGCTTGTTATTTACGCACATGAGATATTTTAGAGCAGTGACAAGTGAGTTTCTAATCACAAGCAATAATCTTGTGTTCAAACCCTTTCTACAATTTTTCACCAAGACGTAAAATATGTGTTTGGAGGGTGTGTACCCATAATTAATCTAACACCGTATCTTTCTCTCTTATCTTCTTAGAGCATCTTCAACAGACGCACAAAAGTTTCGCGCACTAAAATAGTTTTAGCGCGTTACTACAACACGTTCATGGCAATGAGCGACGCGGGGGCTTAACAAGCGATGTATGTGTGCCTCATACCTTCACATAAATCAAAATCCGTAAGTTATGGGTTTTCCAAGGCAATGCTAAATTTGCATTGCCTTCTCAAGTTCTCATCAATGAAAAGTACCTACAATAAAGCATTTCAGAAGTTTGTTTATAGATAATATCCATCGCTCTTCATATCTCTGCGGCGCAAATTCAACAAATGTATGCTAAGTATATTTACAGAATGTACATTCATAGATACCTGTGAACATATATTCTCAAAAGCTTTTGAAACTCGGTGTCAAGAACTAGATGTTTTAACACTAAACGGTGTACCCAGAATAAATTTATTTACATTCACATGCAGAATTATACATGGCCCAGTAGTATATGAACTACATACATGGTTATAATTCAGAGTTCCCAATTGGCACCCGTACTAATAATAGCAATAACACTTCACAATGTAAGTAAAATCATCTTGGGATTTCAGATGATTGGATGAACTCTTTTTCCAAGCTGTATACTCTGGTTACTTCGCTGCCTTTGCATCCCTTGTATGACCGATCATTTACAGCATTCCGGTTCACTCTTGTGATCTGAGAACTAAGATTGACTGTTGAGTTCTGAACATCCTCAAGTGTTGTCTCCACTTGTCTCATTGTGGGCCTTTCTTCACCTTTTAAACTTAAGCATGCTTTTGCGAGTCTTGCGACCACCTCAGCACCTTCAGCCCCTCCCTCCTCAACAATTTGTGTATCCAGAATATCTAATAATCGATTGTCCCTTATAAGAGACACGAAATGTGATGCTAGGCTTGTGACTTCTGACGAATGGGAAGCAAAAACTGGTGTCACCCTTGTCAGTAACTCTGCTAGGATGACACCAAAGCTGTAAACATCGCTTTTCTCCGTTAGTCGACTAGTGTAGTAGTATTCAGGATCAAGGTAACCATGGGTTCCTTGGACAGCTGTAACTATTCCTGTCTCATCTATTGCAATAGACCTTGAAGCTCCAAAATCTGATACTTTTGATGTTAAAGTATCAGTAAGGAGTATATTTGCACATTTGATATCTCTGTGGTATACTGATATTGAAGCAGCAGAGTGTAGATATGCAATGGCTCTTGCAGTTTCCAGTGCAATCCTCAACCTATCTTTCCATGATAACGGGTTCTCACTTTGGCCATGGAGATGAAATGAGAGAGTTCCATTCGATATGAACTCATAAACAAGTAGAGGAACCTCTGTCTCTAGGCAGCAGCCAAAGAGCTTCACCACATTCCTATGGTTTGTCTGTGAAAGTATGACAACCTCATTGATAAAATGGTCGATTTCCCTTTGAACGACAATTTTGGCCTTCTTAATGGCAACAATACGCTGATCAGATAAGATGCCTTTATACACTGTGCCATGGCCACCACCACCAAGGATGCGAGTATGGTCAAATTTGTTGGTTGCTTGGTCCAGCTCTTCCAAGCTGAAAATCCTCATTCTTTCTGCCATATCTTGATTTGAAGAGATTAGTTGTTGTAGAAGTAATCCATGATTTTTCTTGAAGAAATTTCGTCTCAAATTCTTGGCTCTTCTTTGCTTAAATTTATTGGTGATTTTGGAAATACCCAGAAGAGAAAGCACTATGCCAGAACCAGCACTAATTGCAATTACAGCAATCAAACCTGCAGATAATGATAGTAAGGATTGATAGTAGTACGTGATGTCTGCATTTCACAAATTTGAACTTAAATATATTTATCAGAGCAATCATATTGGAAGTATATTTTCCATATCATTGATCACTTGGTTTACTAGTTTTGTGTTCTCTTTGTTTGTGAATGGTGATGCTTTCACAGCATTAAGAAAACTGATTTTAAACTGGAAAATGTATTAGTACTCCCTCCGATCGTAAATAAGCGTCGTGGTTTTAGTTCAAATTTGAACTAAAACCACTACCCTTATTTCTGATCGGAGGGAGTAGCATTTATGTAGCTGTTCTACTAATGTACTACATAACAGAAAATTTCGTAATTCTATGGTCCTTAATTATCATTAAGCAAGAACTTTTACCAAGTGAGTGAGTTATATTTATACCTGGAAGGCGGCTGGCACTTTTTTTTGGTGTACATCGGTGTGTCCCTGGCATATTGGTGCAGGTTCCGTCGCATGGATAAACATCAGGCTGTAGGCACTCGTCGATATCTGAAAAGAGGGAGGACAAGTTCAGTTAAAAGGCAGAGCATGTTCAAAGTGCAGTTCAAGCCTCAAAACATTGAACAAGTAATTTTCGGACAGGATTGCATATTCTACAAGAGCAAATTTCAAAGGGAAGTCTTGGCCCTGCTTTGAGCACCGGGATCTTTAAATATTTCAGGTGACCGAATTGCTTCATAAAAAAAAATTGTGTGCTCATTACGACAGTAGGGAACCGCTGTCAGAAACAAATATTTCTGATGGTGCAACGAAAAAGGTGCCTATTTAGCAGACATAACTCTTTTCTGAAAACTCTATGGCATAGTGGACAACTGGGCCCGGTGCATAGCTCTCGCCTAGTGATGAAAATTATCTCAATGCTGTTCAGCTCCCGCCTGGGCGCCTAGCTGACGCCTGCCTGCCATCTCTCTAGCCCCCAGATTTTAGGGACTGATCCACCCGGCTTACCCTTCGACTCGATTAAAAGCCCGCGGCCCGTTTTTAGAGCATGTAATTTTTCAGGTTTCAGATTGCTAAGGCTGCTGAGCTGCTAAAAGTGAAAATTCTTGTCGTATTCAATTTCATTTCTACGAGATTTTGAGATCTGTTCATCATGCATTCACCGCCTTTCTGAACTTCTTGCCAATCTCGCTTTTGGATCAATGCCCAACATCATAGTTTATAGGTTTACTTAACATATGAACCAAAAGGCGCATTACAAATTTAATGAAGCATTAGAAATTTAACATCATGGCCTGAGAACTAGCAAAGTTTATTCTTATGAAGTTTCTATGATTAATGTTTCTTTTGCATGATTCTTTTTTAAGCACTGACCATAGAGCAATCGTTCTACGGTACTTCCATCCAATAAAAAACAAGTAAATACAAAGAAAATAAAACAACAATACAGTCAACCAATTCCTTAGAAGACTTTTGCAAGATCGTTGTTATTAATTTGTCTAGTTTGATAGTTCATGACTCCAATCTTCAACGGCGATGTGTAAACGCATGCATATAGTGGTGTGTGTATCTGTGTGCATCTGTGTTATACTCGGTAGTTTTAGAAAGTTGTGAGTCGCTATAAAAGCCTGATATCAGATATGCTACATTTTAAAATGTCAACTATACTGCTGCTAATAGATGAAGTTCTCGAAAAGAGAGGGGTGTCGGAAGTATAGTAGTTATAGTGGTAGGGGTGGTACCTTGGCATCCATTAACGATGTGAGGATTGCCTTCGTATCCATACGAGCAGTTGCAACTTACTGCACCGTAGTGATCGCTAACATTGAGAGCGAGGCTGTTCAAGCTTATGCATCTCCAACCAGACCCAGAACGGAGATCCCTCACGAGCAAGTCACGATCGCCTTCCACATCCAGCCACCATTCCAGCACCGTGGGCACGCTAAAATCATGAAATGTGGTACTATTTTGTATGGCTCTGACGTTGATCCTGTTGAACCAATCGCGATCGACTATGAACGCAACCCCGGACGGACTGTTGTCCAACTGCTTGAACTGCACACCGTACGCAGCAAAACTCTGCGAGATGGTCGTCTGGCAGCAGCCGAAGCCTGAGCAGGTCTCACTTGAATCCGTCCCATCATAGTTACACAGCGCAGCGCATGCGCTTACATACTGATTATAGATATCCCCGTTTGCATTGCCATTAAAAACTGTTTCTTGGCCGACGAGGTTGACGACGAGGTTGCACCCGATGGCCACTAAGACGTTGTGCTTGATTGACACCGCCAGTCGCACTCCAGTATTCAAATCGGGCCAGGCGGCGTCGGGCCAGGCGACGCCAAAGCCGAGAGATTGCGGCCGCGTCATGTTTCTGTAAGGCCTCACAATCATGCTCTGGACACGCACCTTGCCGCCCGAGAGGGATATGGCATCCACTTCCACGCCGTCGCTCAGGAGCAGCTTCGGAGGGTGGCGTGTCTCATCACAGGTGAGTTTGAAGCCCTTGTGAAAGCAGCCTTGCCGGAAGCCAAAAGGGTAGGGGACGGTGACGTTGCCGCAGGCCTCCAGGCAGCCGGGCAAGGCTACTGGACCAGCGGTGGCAACCTTTGCCACGAGGAGCTGAAGTGCCATCTGTACAAGTAGTATTGGCAGGAGGAGCTTTGCTTGTGGGGAAGGAATGGAGGGAAGGAGAAGGATCATCTTCTCCTGCAACTTAAGCATGAGCTGTTATGAATTAGCTAGACGTATGCTTGGTTATGAATCGAACTCTTCTTATGTAGAAGAAATAAATGCTGGGTCTTGTTACTTGACTTCAAGTTCAACGTCCATTCTGAGCTAGTAGGGCACCAGCTAGACGAGTCACTCTGACTACAGTAGTTGCCTTTGGTCATATCTTAATAAGCAGAAAAACTTTGATCTTGTCAGTTGACTTCAACGTCGACCAGGTCAGGTACAGTATTGCACGGATATAGTCATATAGACCAGTACTAATCAATATTTATGAGCATGTTTTGCCCGTCTAGTGCTAGCTGATTTAGTACCGTCCTCATTCTACAGTAATGTTTTGTTAAACTTGAGCTCAAACGTGTCTCTTGGGCAAGGAAAAGTCTATGACTTGGAAAGGAAGGGGAAACGAGTGTGGCACACAATCAGTGATGCGACAACCTTGTGTTTTATGTGGAAACTCAAACTCGCGCCCAACTTTGGCCACTGTTGGTCAGGTCAGTGGTCACACCGTGCCATCCGGGTTCGGTGGAAGGCCTCGCTGAAGGTTCCCAGTGTACAGGCAATGGTAATTTTGATGACCGGCCCTGGCCGGCCTAGAGCAATGTACCTCGATGCAGGATGCAGCTTGACCCCGCCTAAGGCGCCATCGACCCCTCCGCTCGGCCGGAAGAGCATTTTATCGAACACCTCACCTGCACCGTCGGCAACTGAAAATGAAACCACGGAACTACTGACTTCAATCTTCAATTCACGGGAAATATCCAGTTTGTAACGATTTGCTTACCATCGATTCTGATCCCCGCCGACTCCATGAGCACCGCCAACCACCTCGGGGAGGAAGAGGTCCACCGACCTCCACGAACACCACCAACCACCTCGATCAGGGAGGAAGAGGTGCACTGACCTGCGACTACCGGTCTCCTGCGTACCCACAGCCCTCGCCGCGCCGGCCGCCAGGCGCCGTGCTGCCGAACATGCCAGCACGGCATGGCCGCCGTGTGTGGCGCCCCTATGCCTCGCCCTGTGTTTTTTTTTAAACTTTTGTTTAAACTTCCTCCGTTTCTAAATATAAGTCTTTAAAGAGATTTCACTAAGGATTACATATGAATGTATATAGACATACTTTAGAATATAGATTCATTTATTTTGCTTTGTATATAGCCCCGTAGTGAAATTTCTAAAAAACCTTATATTTAGAAATGGAGGGAGTACTTGCAAATGTTCTAAATATATCTATATATATTAAAAAAACACTTTACATAAAATACTAGCAAAAGGGCACGTGCGTTGCAACGGGAGGAAAACCCACCATCTTCAATGGTGATGACCACATTATGTTCATATCTCATCGCATGATTTCGAAAATTTGTCCACAAATGCAAGAAAATATTTCTTCTTTTAGTTTTATTCACAATTCACAAGTTGAAACAATGTTCATATTTTTTAAAAAATATCATGGTTCTCAAAAAACTTGGTAACTCAAAGAATTATTCTGAATTTCAAGAAACATTTTTTAAAATATACTATAATATTCCGATCCACCCTGACAATTAATTCTTCAAAATTCACTCAGGTATATAATCTGAAAGACTCAGAAGCATTACTGTTGAACTGCATACATTCGATCATTCGTGAAATTTTTTATAAATTTGGGACCATTTTTAAAATCGAAAACATTTTTTATTATTTATAAACATTTTTTTACAGTGCAAACAATATTTTATATTACAAACTATTTTCAAGTATTTTCTTGTGAATTGGCGCATAATTCATTTTTTTAATTATCAAACATTTTTTGAATTGCATTAAAGAAATTGCTCAAAATGATAGACTTTTTTTGATTCACGAATGTTTTCTCCAAAATTACGATTTTTTTAATATGCAAACATTGTTACAAAAATCCCGAACAATTTTTGAATTCGCAAACATTTTATGTTTTATCAAATATTTATGTAAATATAATTTTTTGAATTTCTAAAGTTTTTATTGATTTATTTGAAATGGAAAAAATAAAAAGAAACAGATAAATAATAATCAAAAAACTAAAAAAACAGGCCCCCGCCATGGGCTGGCCCAAATAGGCGTACTGTTTAATTTCCACCGAGCAGAGCATAGTATAGTTGGTTCCTATGCTTGGGCCGGCCATGCGAGGATTCCCTGCAAAACCTTTTTTATATGTTTTTTTTACTGGCTACCTTGATTAGAATTTGATTGTACAAAAGGGGTTTTATGTAAAACTAGAAAAAACGGTTCATAGTCACTTAAAAGAGGGACAGCGGGTTAGTTCGGATAAAATATAGGGGTTTTTGTGCAAAACGAAAATAACGGTTCGACTTTACTTACAAAAGGATTGTGGGTTGAATCCTTGAAAATGGAGGGGCTTTTTCACAAAATTATCACGACGGACGACATAAGCAATACGTGCTTTATTATTAGAGAAAGATTAGAAAATATTAGTATGTATAGAAAAAATGTACTTCGTGTGTTGGAAAATATTGAATGTGTATCCATAAATAATTTTGTGTGCACAAATTTTTGTTTACATCGTGCACTAAAAATGTAGACATGTGTTGAACAAAGAAATAACCAATGAAAAACCAACAAAGAAACAAAGATAAACAAAGGAAACTTATAAAATAAAAAACCAAAGAAAAAAGAATGAAAAATGGAGAAACAAAAAATTGAAGAAAACAAAAAGTAAATAAAAATAATGAAAACGGAGAATATAATAAATAAAAAACAAGAAAAGGAAAAATAAAACCAAAATAAATTGTAGAAAATTAGAAAGAAAGAAAACCCACAAAAACCAAGAAAAGAAACAAAGAAAACAATGTAAAAGAACTAAAGAAAAACAGAGAAGAAACACAAAGAAAACCATGAAGAAGCAAAGAAAACTAAAAGAAAAAAGAAAACAACAGAAAACTAGACCAAACACCAGTACAACGATCATCTCAAGCGAGTGAGGAGAAGAAGAAACGAGCGGGCCGCTAAACGGGTCAACCCAAAAACCAAGCACGCGGAAGTTTCTTCACGTGAGCGGGGCATATATATCATTATAAGGGGGCGTCGGGCACGGCGTGAGGCACGATATTATGAGTGCCGTGGCGACATGTGTGTTGTGCACTCAGGCCTAGGGACGACCCCTTTGCTAATCGGGGCGATGCGTTAGTGATTATTGGGCAAAAACATCTTGAAAAAATTGACTAACAAAATACATAAAAATTTAAAAAAGAGGCAAAGTGTCATATGCGATATCTTGAGCTTTATTAGTGGTTGCCTCACTCAAACAAAGTACACTCTCTGCATTGGCAAAGTGTGCATTCATGCCTCTACGCATATAGCGAACCACACCACCACATCGTCATCCAAGTCATCGACCTTGAAGAACATGGCCTTGGACTCCTCACACATCATCCCAAGTGCAAGACCCCTCTTCTAAATTTCAACCTTCTTTGATTGCATCTTCATTACTTCTTTGAACCACTCATTTTCTTTTTCTTCCTTTATTTCATTTGTTTGGCATTTGCCACCTATTTTTTATTTGCTCATTCAAAATTAGCCAATTCACCCGTGACCTTAGCAAACGGGTGGGAGCATGAGCCACTTTTGCGTTGGTGGTCATGGGTGAATTGGCCAATTTGTTCCATTTTCTTTGTTCATTCAACTTGAGCTAACAATGATGCATGGTAAATGCCTTACTCTTGGTTTGATTGTACAATGTTGTTGCCAAGTTGAGCTAGTAAAAGAATTGCATGACGAACACATTGCAACATAGAGCAAATTAATTATATGATGAACTTTGTAGGCAGCAAAACTTACATAATCGATTACATTGACATCACTTGGTGCTGGTGCATGGTTCTTTATTTGGACATACGCACCACAATATTTGTCCACTAATTCTAGGATGACATACCATCGATGATTGAGGGATCTCTCATTCCAATACTAATGATTTTGAATGGTGTGTATTTCTTCATATCATTAAAGAACACATGCACTTTCATCCAAATGGCTGCCCCTTCGCTCAACACCTTCACTGGGATCAAGGCTTGTATTCAACCATGCTAGGCGCACCAACCTGTCCTCCTTACTGTATGCGGCTCCTCTGTCCGCCTTACTTGTTTACGCGTCGGACGCCGCTCGATATTGATCTTTCCCGTAAGTAAGATTGACATTCATTGATTATCTCCCTCAACACATGTTACCCTGTAGAACTCCCGAGGAGCAGGCATCCACGAAGATGAGGACTTCAGAACTACTCCCTCCGTTTTTAAATATAAAATATTTTATTATGGATTACATACAAAGCAAAATGAGTGAATCTACACTCTATAATATGTCTATATGCATCAGTACGTAGTTTATAGTGAAATATTTAAAAAGTATTATATTTAGAGACGGAGGGAGTAGTTCAAGAGTTGACGTCAACGGTGCACAAAGGAGGCCTAGAATGGGAGACCGTGTGTTCGAGCACAACCTACATGTCGATAGTGTAGTGTAGGCATGAGGATCTTTCGCTTGCGCCACCACACCACATCGTAAGACTTTTTACTGGTGTGATGCCTTTGGCATTTGATGCTTTCTGGATTTCACCCGGTGGCACCTTGAAGCTGATGGACAAGGATTGGTCTGTGGGGCTGGAGAGATTCATTGTAGCGGTGGTTTCCAGTCGACGTGGTGTTACAACGGTGGGACGCGGGTGTGGTGACGGTGCTGGGTCCAGGAGTAGGAAGAGAGAATGGATGGTGAGAAGGTGGCACTAGTAAAAAAAGGACCTATTGTGCCGATTCGTGAGGGTCATTTGTCCCGGTTTTTGAACCGGGACTAAAGTGTCGGTACTAATGCCTTAAACCTTTAGTCACGGTTCTTGCATAAACCGGGATAGATGGGCCTCCACGTGGCCGGTGCGGCGAGCCCAGACAAAAGGCCCTTTGGTCCCGGTTGGTGTCATCCACGCGTCAGCATCTCAGGTGCTGGGGTTTTTGTTTTTTTTAAAGGGGGGGAAAGGTTTGGGGGTTTTGGGGGGTTAATTTAGGTGTTTCATATATTGTGTTAGCATGCTAATTAATAGAGAGAAGTGTCCTTTCTTATCTCCGTGCTTGGTCGACGCTACGTACTATACATATAGAGAGGACTAGACACGCTAGCTAGTTAAGCAAATGAAGGAAACAGAAGATCGTCATGAACAGATGCATACAAAGAGAAGTGATATCGACCACCTCTCCTTCCCTGAGAGAGTGGTCGAACAACAAGTTCTCGTATATCTATCCGACGCTACTGCCTACATATATACAATATAAGTATCTTTTACAATATAATCTCCTAATTAAAATTGAACCCTGCAGGGTCCACATAGTATTCTCCGTCTTTAGCGATCACGTGGTCAAGAAAGAATGCCGTCAATTCCTCTTGAATTCCTCGCATACGATCTGGTGCTAGGAGTTCATCTCGCATCCGAAATATCTAATTTGAAGAAGGAGGTCAATACATATATATTAATAAATGAAAATGAACACAAATGATGACAATAAAATAAAATTGTGAATATAATTATTTACACACTTCATATTGTTTCTCGGAGTAGCCCCGCTCACAGGTCGTGTGGCGGATGGACTCGCAAATGTAGTATCCACAGTAATTAGTCCCTTCTTCCTGCCACAACCACTTTACAAGAAATAGAGGTCAATCAAACTGATAATTAGCAAGCATGCTAAATGGTATTGATGAAACTAGCGCTTGAATCACTAGGAGATGCGTGGAACATATATGCTACTATAGTACTTACTTTCGGGTGTCTAAACTGCAGCTTCTTTGGCAGTCCCGGAGTTTTTGAGGTGAATTTACTCCAACCCTGCCAGACAAAGAAAACAATTACTTGATATCAGGAAATGAACAAATTGAAGTTGTCAATATGGTGCGATAATGATAGATTTAACTTACTTCTCTAGAATTTCAGTCATGTTCGCGTACTTCTTGGGATCTTTTCGTCTCGAGTCTAAGACGGTTACTAGTTCCTGCTCAAGCGTAATCTCTAGGAGAATATAGTGAAACATGCGCACGCATGCATAACTCATCAATTACATTACTATAACCTCGACTAATAAGGGAAACCGAATATGCACAAGACAGTAACACTCACTCGAAGTTGTAAGGGAAGAGTATTATAGCTTTGTTTTGATTTAATATAAACGATTGTAGCAGCTTGGCCTTGATATCTTTGGCCTGAAATTTAACCATATATGCATCTATGAGATTTGTGTTAATGAACCCAATATCACCGATTTGTCTTTTCTTCAATTAGCGGTCTTCAATCTGCATAATATAGTGAGAATAATTAAAGATAGATGCAATGAAAGAGCTGACCTATATATAGAGACTTAATGACAGAAGTAGTACTACTTACAGGCAGTAGCAAGTGATCATTAACTTAATCGAGGGCCTTTAGATTGAAAAACTCCAAGAACTCCTCAAATGGAACATTCAACAGATCAATTCCAACGAGGTCATGCTCCTCTTTAACTCTGAGCGTCAAAATATTCCTCCCCTCAGACTCTCTGCAGGTTTTCATATACCAATCATGGAATCTTCGCATCATCGTTGTTAGAGTTTTTTCATCTTTGACGAGAGTCTTCCCGTACACGTATTTGTGTTCGTCCACCTCCAAGAAATCAAAATGTGCATCGTCGGGCAGGTAATCTCCAAGATCGTTATAACCGGGCACCATCCCGCCCGGATGATTCGCGACGACGCTAGACAGCTGGAGCGGGGGCAACGATTGGTTCGCTTGTTCGCCGAGCTGGGCAACTTTTTTCCCAGCTCGTCGTTCTGCTAACCTTTGAGCACTAACGGTACTTCCCGACCGCTCCGCTTCGATAAATGACTTTGTAAGAATGCGCTCATAGTTGTCTTTCACCGGAGACTTTGGTGGTTTTGTCAGGGCAGCCAGAGTACGCTTCACTTTTACCGGATCTATCTTCTCCTCCGGAGGTGGATTTTTCTTTGCTTTGACCCCTTTAAAGAAGTTGGTCACTTCGGCTTGCACGACCTTCACGTTTTCCTCCTGGCTCCTCTCGTATGGTAACTTCTCTGGAGTCTTCAGAGAAGGACCGTATCTGTATTGCCTGCCTCTGGCTATACTGCTAGACGCCGGAGCATAAGGAGCGGCTGCGGCTGTCTTTCCTTTCTTACGAGGCGGAGGAGAAGGACGACGCGCCGGAGCGGCGGCGGGTCTCTTCCGCCTTTGTTGACGAGGCAGAGAAGGAGGAGACAGCTGGCTGCTCGGGCACGCCGGTGCAGGCGGAGTGCCGCCACGCGCCGGAGAAGGAGGTTGAGTGCCCTGATCACTTGCCGGAGGAGGCGGAGTGCCCTGACTCGCCGGAGGAGGAGGAGGAGGCGGAGGCGTCCAGTTCGGAAGGTTGATGAGCTCCTTCCGCCATAGGCATGGAGTCTTCAGAGAAGAACCCAGCCGAATCTCCCCTTCACCCGTAGGGTGGTCAAGCTCGAGGTCCTCAAATCCGTCCGTTATTTGATCCACCATCACCCTAGCATATCCTTCTGGAATCGGCTGGCCATGGTAGGTTGAGCCAGGTTCATTTGGTATAACAGAGCCAACAGCCGCCTTGAATTTCAATGTCATCCATCGCGTCATAAGGTGACAATGTTGAGACTCTGTGATAGCATCCACGGGGTAGCCCGTGAAGACAGGCTCCAGCTGCTGAGTCTGCTCGGTGGAAGCCACGCTGCTTCTCCACTGAGATGGCGAGGTAGCTTCAGGGGAAGCTTCGGCAGGTCGTTTGCTGCGATCTGCTTCTCATTCCTTTAGCCCTTGTACCCTTTCGTGCAGCGCCTGCAGTTGGCTATGCTCCACTTTCTTCCTCCTCTCCTGGGTTTTGTAACCCCCTGCGTCCGGAAACCCAGCTTTCCACGAAAGGGAGCCTGGCGTGCCTCGTGTCCGTCCAGGGTGCTCAGGATTCCCGAGGGCCATTGTGAGCTCGTCCTTCTCTCTGTCTGGAACGAACGTCCCTTCCTGTGCTGCGGCGATATAGTGTCGAAGCTTCCTGACGGGTATTCGCAGTTGCTCTTCCGTCCAAACGCACTTCCCTGATACAGGGTCCAAGGTTCCGCCAACCCCGAAGAACCAAGTCCGGCAACGGTCTGGCCATCTCAATGTCTCTGGTTCGACCCCTTTAGCAATCAGGTGATTCTCAGCCTTGTCCCACAAAGGTCGGGCTTTGAGGTAACCACGTGACCCCGTGCGATGGTGATGCTTCTTCTTTGCAGCATTTTTCTTGTTTGTCGCTGACATCTTCTTACTCTTTTTCGATGTCTTGTGGGCCACAAATGCGGGCCATTGATCTCTGATCTTCTCAAACCGACCGGTGAATTCTGGTGTCTCTTCTTTGTCGACAAACGTTTTCAGCTCATTCTTCCACCTCCTGAATAGTTCTGCCATCTTCTTAAGAGCATGAGACTTGATCAATTCCTCTTTAACTAGCTTCTCTCGATCCTCCTCTGGCGGTAGGGTGAAATTTCCCTTAAGCGTTGTCCAAAGATCTTCTTTCTGCATATCGGAGACATAAGACGTCGGCACCTCAGGGTCTTCCTTCTTTGGCTTTAACCATTGCTGGATACTGATCGGGATCTTGTCCCTAACAAGAACCCCGCACTGAGCACGAAATGCATCCCTTGTCCGAATGGGTTCAATCGGCTTGCCATCGCGCGCGATTGCTGTGATCTCAAACCTTTCATCCGAGCGCAACTTTTTCTTCAGGCCTCGTTTCTTTACCGAAGTTGAGCTCGATCCAGAGGGCTAGAGAAAAAAGAAGAAAGACGAGAGTTAATTAATATGTGTACATATGAAAACAATGAATGCATCAATTAACTAGTCAGCACGGGTTTAACTAATATATATATACCTGGCCGGACTCGGTTCGGTCATCGGAGCCGTCATCACGGTCTCCTTCTTGTAGCTCCATTGGGTCACCGGAGCCATCATGAACATAGCCCTCTTCTTGTACCAGCATTAATGGGTCACCGGAGCCATCATGAACATAGCCCTCTTCTTCACCCGGTCCTTCTTGACCATCGGTGTCGTAGAGAAACGACGCAACGACATCACTTCCTTCTGCGATTATCTCCCCCAACATCGCTTTTGTTGCTTCGTCTCGGGAGTGATCCATAGTTTCTGCAAATATTTACAACATGTCAATTATTATTCAAACATGGTACAAATGGATATATATTAGTGGCAAACGTAGAACTAGCTAGCTAATCACAATAAGGAATCATGTTAGTGGCCTCGACGCTGCTTCTCTAGGGTTTGGGGTGGCCTAGACAACGCTTCAAGGGTTTGGGGTGGCCTCGACACAACGCTTCAAGGGTTTGGGGTGGCCTCGACGACAACGCTCTTTTAACTTGGTAAATTTGGGTGGCCTCGAGAGAGTTTGTCGGGTAGGGGCGCGGCGGGAGGGGGTAGGAGACCAACATCGTTTTTTCTCTAGGGTTTGGGTGTCCTCGAGAGTTTTGGTCGAGCGAGAGGGCCGAGGGGGGGTGCTCCCGTGGTATAAGTTATCACGGTCGAGAGTGGGTATATATATCGACCGCCCCTCATGTCGAAGTTATCTGGGAGGGGGTTATATCGATAACGACGCGACATACATATACATGGGAAAATAATGTTCTCGGGGAGGGGGTATATCGGTACCCCCCTCGTGTTGAAGTTCGATCGGGAGGGTATATCAACAACGACATACCCGATAAAAAATAAGAAGACAAAAGAAGAAATAAAAAGAGGAGAAGAAGAAAGGAATAGAAGAGAAGCAATCGAAGAAAAAAAAAGAAGAAAAATTTCTATTTTTTTCTTCTTTCTCCTCTATTCCTTTCTTCTTCTCCTCTTCTTTTTCTTCTTTTTCCTCTTCTTATTTATTTCTCCTCTTCTTCCTCTCCTCTTCTTCTCCTTTCTTCCTCTTCTTATTTTCCTTTTTCTCCTCTCATTCTTTTTCTTCTTCTTACTTTCCTAGCTAGATATTTAAATTTTTTCTAAAAATTAAACTAACCTAAAATGTACTAAATCTAACTTTTGCATATATGAACATATATACACAAAGAACATACAAACATATATACATTTTTATAAAAAAAGCAAAAACATCATATTCTATAAAAAAAATCATATACATATAATCTTGAAAAAAACATCATATTCTATAAAAAAATCATCATATATATGAACAAAAACAATTATCACATATATTTAAAAAAACAGGGGAGGGCGCCGCCGGACCAAGCTGAGGAGGGGCAGGGGCGCGGGGTCGGGGCAGGGCGGCGAGCGGCGACGGCGACGGCGTCGGGGCAGGGCCGGGGCGGCGCGCGTTGGGGCAGGGCGGCGAGCGGCGCGACGGCGATGACGTCGGGGCAGGGCGGCGAGCGGCGAGGGCGTCGGGTGAGGGCGCGGGCGACGGCGTCGCGGCAGGGCGGTGAGCGGCGACGGCGTCGGGCGAGGGCGCGGGCGACGGCGTCGGGGCAGGGCTCGGCCACGACGGCGACGAGGAGCAGTGTGGGGACGTCGGGGCGGAGAAGAAGTGATTTTTGCAGAAACTGCTAAGTGTTTCTTATATACCCAAGGCATTGGTACCGGTTCGTGGCACCAACCGGTACCAATGCCCCCCTTTAGTCCCGGTTGGTGGCACCAACCGGGACTAAAGGTCACTTTTCAGCAGCCCAAAGGGCAGTAAGCGGCGGCCTTTGGTCCCGGTTGGTGCCATGTACCGGTACCAATGCACCCCCTTTAGTCCCGGTTGGTGCCACCAACCGGGACCAAAGGCCCCTGTGCTGCCCGCGTCGCGGCCAAAGTTTAGTCCCACCTCGCTAGTTGAAAGGGGCGCGCAGTGGTTTATAAGCCCCACCGCCGCATCCCTCTCGAGCTCCTCTCCACTGCGCTTACAAGCCTACTTGCTACTGCTTTGCCTGATGGGCCTTCTGGGCCTACTGCGGGCCTGAATCCTCGCCCATGGATGAGTTTCTAGTTGTATTCACGTCATGGTGGCCTTGTTGGTGGCATTTTTTTTATTTTTCCCAGTTTTTTTTATTTTTTGCTTTATTTATTTTGTTTTGTTTCTACTTACAACAAAATACTTATTTATTTTATTTTATTTTGTTTACAATTACTTATTAATTTTATTTTATGATAATTCTTTTTGCTATTAAAGTTTCTAACAAAAGAAGTTCTTTATGAAAATTATTTTTGCTTTTAATGATTTTGAAGAGAAAATACTTTGATAATTTTAGTTGCATGAATTTTATATAATTTTAGTTTCAATAATACTAGAAGTTGCTTATAATGTTTTGAACAGAAAATACTTTGATAATTTTAGTTTCAAAATTTTTATTTATGTTATTAAAGTTTTTTTTGTTTCAACTTATCTATTTTATTAAAATTTATATTATTTTGTTTCAAATTACTTATTTATTTTATTTATTTTGTTTCTCACTTCATTTGTTATTTTTGATGCATTTACTGGTTATTTTGAGCTATAAGACCATGAAATTGAAAAGCATTTGAAATGAACTCTGAAAAGGTTCCAAGTTGGCATGGTATCATCATTTCACCCACATAGCATGTGCAAGAAAGTAGAGAGGCTTACGGCAAAAACTGGATGTACTTCGTGTACAAAACAGACAATCTCCTTCGAAGTATGAGGGTTTCATACGGAAACTCGTCTGTTACAAAGGGATTTCATTTTTGTTGAACTTATTTGAACCCCCTTGTTTTTGTGTGTTCAAAATGCACCATTCAAAGCCACATCATCAATTTACAACCCTTTCCGACTTCATTTGTTATTTTTCATGCATTTACTGATTATTTTGAGCTATAAGACCATGAAATTGAAAAACATTTGAAATGAACTCTGAAAAGGTTCCAAGTTGGCATGGTATCATCATTTCACCCACATAGCATGTGCAAGAAAGTAGAGAGGCTTACGTCAAAAACTGGATGCACTTTGTGTACAAAACAAACAATCTCCTTCGAAGTATCACGGTTTCATACGGAAAATCGTCTCTTACAAAGCGATTTCGATTTTTTGAACTTATTTGAACCCCCTTGTTTTTCTGTGTTCAAAATGCACCATTCAAAGCCACATCATCAATTTACAACCCTTTCTGACTTCATTTGTTATTTTTCATGGACTTATTGATTATTTTGAGCTATAAGACCATGAAATTGAAAAGCATTTGAAATGAACTCTCAAAAGGTTCCAAGTTGGCATGGGATCATCATTTCACCCACATAGCATGTGCAAGAAAGTAGAGAGGGTTACGGCAAAAACTGGATGCACTTCGTGTACAAAACAGACAATCTCCTTCGAAGTATGATGGTTTCATACGGAAACTCGTGTGTTTCAAAGGGATTTCAATTTTTTTGAACTTGTTTGAACCCCCTTGTTTTTCTGTGTTCAAAATGCACTATTCAAAGCCACATCATCAATTTACAACCCTTTCTGACTTCATTTGTAATTTTTCATGCATTTACTGATTATTTTGAGCTATAAGACCATGAAATTGAAAAGCATTTGAAATGAAATCTCAAAAGGTTCCAAGTTGGCATGGTATCATCATTTCACCCACATAGCATGTGCAAGAAATTAGAGATGCCTACGGCAAAAACTACATGCACTTCGTGTACAAAACACACAATCTCCTTCGAAGTATCACGGTTTCATACGGAAAACTCGTCTCTTACAAAGAGATTTCAATTTTTTTTAAACTTATTTGAACCCCCTTGTTTTTCTGTGTTCACAATGCACCATTCAAAGCCACATCATCAATTTACAACCCTTTCTGACTTTATTTGTTATTTTTCATGCACTTACTTATTATTTTGAGCTATAAGACCATGAAATTGAAAAGCATTTGAAATGAACTATGAAAAGGTTCCAAGTTGGCATGATATCATCATTTCACCCACATAGCATGTGCAAGAAAGTAGAGAGGCTTACGGCAAAAACTGGATGCACTTCGTGTACAAAACACACAATCTCCGTGAAAGTATCAGAGTTTCATACAAAAACTCGTCTGTTAGAAAGGGATTTCAATTTTGTTGAACTTATTTGAACTCCCTTGTTTTTGTGTGTTCAAAATGCACCATTCAAAGCCACATCATCAATTTACAACCCTTTCTGACCTCATTTGTTATTTTTCATGCATTTACTGATTATTTTGAGCTATAAGACCATGTAATTGAAAAGCATTTGAAATGAACTCTGAAAAGGTTCCAAGTTGGCATGGTATCATCATTTCACCCACATAGCATGTGCAAGAAGGTAGAGAGGCTTACGGCAAAAACTGGATGCACTTCGTGTACAAAACAGGCAATCTTGTTCGAAGTATCAGGGTTTCATACGGAAACTCGTCTGTTACAAAGGGATTTCAATTTTTTTAAACTTATTTGAACCCCCTTGTTTTAATGTGTTCAAAATGCACCATTCAAAGCCACATCATCAATTTACAACCCTTGTGACTTCATTTGTTATTTTTCATGCATTTACTGATTATTTTGAGCTATAAGACCATGAAATTGAAAAGCATTTGAAATGAACTCTCAAAAGGTTCCAAGTTGGCATGGTATCATCATTTCACCCACATAGCATGTGCAAGAAAGTAGAGAGGCTTACGGCAAAAACTGGATGCACTTCGTGTACAACACAGACAATCTCCTTCGAAGTATCATGGTTTCATACGGAAACTCATCTGTTACAAAGAGATTTCAATTTATTTGAACTTATTTGAACCCCCTTGTTTTTCTATGTTCAAAATGCACCATTCAAAGCCACATCATCAATTTACAACCCTTTCTAACTTCGTTTGTTATTTTTCATGCATTTACTGATTATTTTGAGCTATAAGACCATGAAATTGAAAAGCATTTGAAATGAACGTTGAATAGGTTCCAAGTTGGCATGGTATCATCATTTCACCCACATAGCATGTGCAAGAAAGTAGAGAGGGTTACGGCAAAAACTGGATGCACTTCGTGTACAAAACACACAATCTCCTTCGAAGTATCATGGTTTCATACGGAAAACTCGTGTGTTACAAAGGGATTTCAATTTTTTTTGAACTCATTTGAACCCCCTTGTTTTTATGTGTTCAAAATGAAACATTCAAAGCCACATCATCAATTTACAACCCTTTCTGACTTCATTTGTTATTTTTCATGCATTTACTGATTATTTTGAGCTATAAGACCATGAAATTGAAAAGCATTTGAAATGAACTCTGAAAAGGTTCCAAGTTGGCATGGTATCATCATTTCACCCACATAGCATGTGCAAAAAGTAGAGAGGCTTACGGCAAAAACTGGATGCACTTCGTGTACAAAACAGACAATCTCCTTTGAAGTATGAGGGTTTCATACGGAAACTCGTCTCTTACAAAGGGATGTCATTTTTGTTGAACTTATTTGAACCCCCTTGTTTTTCTTGTGTTCAAAATGCACCATTCAAAGCCACATCATCAATTTACAACCCTTTCTGACTTCGTTTGTTATTTTTCATGCATTTATTGATTATTTTGAGCTATAAGAGCATGAAATTGAAAAGCATTTGAAATGAACTCTGAAAAGGTTCCAAGTTGGCATGGTATCATCATTTCACCCACATAGCATGTGCAAGAAAGTAGAGAGGCTTAGGGCAAAAATTGGATGCACTTCGTGTACAAAACAGACAATGTCGTTCGAAGTATCAGGGTTTCATACGGAAACTCATCTGTTACAAAGGGATTTCAATTTTTTTGAACTTATTTGAACCCCCTTGTTTTTCTGTGTTCAAAATGCACCATTCAAAGACACATCATCAATTTACAACCCTTTCTGACTTCATTTGTTATTTTTCATGCATTTACTGATTATTTTGAGCTATAAGACCATGAAATTGAAAAGCATTTGAAATGAAATCTCAAAAGGTTCCAAGTTGGCATGGTATTATCATTTCACCCACATAGCATGTGCAAGAAAGTAGAGAGGCTTACGGCAAAAACTGGATGCACTTTGTGTACAAAACAGACAATCTCCTTCGAAGTATCACGGTTTCATACGGAAACTCGTGTATTACAAAGAGATTCATTTTTTTGAACTTATTTGAACCCCTTGTTTTTCTGTGTTCAAAATGCACCATTCAAAGCCACATCATCAATTTACAACCCTTTCTGACTTCATTTGTTATTTTTCATGCACTTACTGATTATTTTGAGCTATAAGACCATGAAATTGAAAAGCATTTGAAATGAACTCTGAAAAGGTTACAAGTTGGCATGGTATCATCATTTCACCCACATAGCATGTGCAAGAAAGTAGAGAGGCTTACGACAAAAACTGGATGCACTTCGTGTACAAAACGGAGAATCTCTTTCGAAGTATGAGGGTTTCATAGGGAAACTCGTCTGTTACAAAGGGATTTCATTTTTTTGAACTTATTTGAACTCCCTTGTTTTTGCGTGTTCAAAATGCACCATTCAAAGCTGTAAGACCATGAAGTTGAAAAGCATTTGAAATGAACTCTGAAACCAAAGTACATACATAGTTCTCCAGAGCATTAAAACCAAAGTACATACATAGTTCTCATTGAACAACATATAGCTCTCCAGAGCATCTAATTAAACCATACATTGAAATTATGTAAAACATTTCAATGCAAAAACAAATGCGATCATAATCGCAACCAAGGTAACAACTGATCCAACTTCATAATGATACCAAGCCTCGATATGAATGGCATATTTTCTAATCTTTTTAATCTTCAACCGCATTGCATCCATCTTGATCTTGTGATCATTAACGACATCCGCAACATGCAACTCGAATATCATCTTCTCCCCCTAAAATTTTCTTATTTTTTCCTTCAAGTAATTGTTTTCTTCTTCAACTAAATTTAACCTCTCGACAATAGGGTCGGTTGGAATTTCCGGTTCAACAACCTCCTAGATAAATAAAATCTATGTCACATTGGTCTGCATAATTGTCATAAACAATAAATGAACCAAATAGTTATGGAAAGATAATATATACCACATATGAATCATAGACAGGACGAGGGCCGACGGGGGCGGATACCAAAACCATCGCACTATATAATAACAAGGAATAATAAAAGTAAGAAAATTAGACAAGTATCTATCTGAAGTCAGAATTTTTTTCTTTCAAAAAGAAGATAAGAACAAGAGGCTCACCACGGTGGTGCAGGTGACGAGATCGGCGCGGGCGATCGACGACGGTGAAGACGGGGCGGGGACGGGGCGTGACGGACCGCTAAATCTAGACAAATCTCGTTGAAAATGGAGCTCGGAGGTCGAGTTTCGAGAGGAGAAATCTTAACTAGTGTGGCTTGGGCATTTCATCGAACACCTCATGTGCATAGGAGGTGAACTAGAGCACCCAAATGCCCTCCCCTCGCCGGCTTGACAAAAACAGAGCACTGTGGAGTGCTCTGCCGCGGCGGTGGGTATATGTAGGCAAGTTATTTGTCCCGGTTCGTGGCATGAACCGGGACTAAAGCCAACCCTTCTGTCCCGGTTCAAGCCACGAACCGGGACCAATGGTTGTGGGCCAGCAGCGAGAACCATTGGTCCCGGTTCGTGGCTCGAACCAGGACAAATGGTTCCACACGAACCGGACCAATGCCCACGAGGCCCCGGCCGGCCCCCTGGGCTCACGAACCGGGTCTAATACCCCCCATTGGTCCCGGTTCTTGAAGAATCGGGACTAATGGGCTGGCCAGGGCCGAACGGTAGCCCTGTTTTCTACTAGTGTGGAGTGGGAGATAAATTCACCCGCGGTCACTGTACTTGATCACCGAATTCACTTTGGTCACTGGACTGTAGAATACCCTAAATACGGTACTTAATGTCACATCAGTGAACAGTGATGGTCACCGCTGACTCTGTATAGACATATTCGCTATACGTGGCACGCTTTTTGTCCATGCGGGGGGTCTTTTGCTTTGGTCGTTGATTTGAGGGGCCGTAGTGTAAAATGTACCGGTGGTCGGAGTGGAATTAACTCCCTCCACGCCGCCCGCTCTGTTTTTGCTCTATTTCTTCGTCGTTGCGCTCGAGGCCGATGGTCGGAGGCGCTCCAGGTCGGTGAGGCTGTTGTGGGAGCGAGGCTGCTGGTGGATTTGCCGTCGGGAGTGAAGCTGCACAACACCGACTGCTCTGCCGATGGCCCCTGTTCGTTGCCCGAAGCACGAACCTCCGCCGCAATACGGTAAGAACCGCCCAGAACCTCCTCCGTCGTCCATACATGCCCTTTTTCCGTGCATAATCTCTCGTCCAGAGCCTCAATCCATGGATTTTAATTAGAAATTTTGTGGAGAAAGGGGTTACAACTAGGGTTTTGGTAGGGTTTTGACAATGTATTTTTGAGGGGGTTTAGGTATGGTTTACCACGGGTTTGGGGTGGGGGGGTTGTAGATACAAATGGTTTGGTTTGCAATGTAGTTTTAAGGGAATTCGGTATGTAGTTTTTTGGGTTGGGTAGTTTGTAAATAAAGCAGCTTTTTTTACAATGCAGTAGTGATCAAGCAATAAAGCAGGGTCTTTTGCAATGTAGTTTCTACCAATGGTTGAAATTCATGTACTTTTGTTGTTGTGAAATTCAGAAATCAACTTTTTCTTATGTTTTGTCTGCATATGTGTATTTCTTGATTGTAGGTGATGATGATCCTATGTTTTCTGTTCAAATATGGCATGGAGGTTTTTTCATGGGACAAAGCAGAACCAAAAAATACTATGGAGGGCATAACATATGGTTTGGTAACATAGACAAGAACACATGGTCACCCCAACATGTGGATGATCTCATAGAGCAGATAGGGTATGAGAAGGAAGGAAGGATCACAGTGTACTACTGCATGCCAGGTCTTCAAGTAAGCACAAATGGGCTGAGGGTGATCAATGGAGATGATGACATAAATAACATGAGAGCTTTTGTTACATTTGGGCATCATTTCATTGATATTTTTTTGGAACATGATGATTCTATCAGGGACTTGGATGATGTAGTTAGGTTCCCAATTAGAGAGCTTCCTCAAGTCTTCAGACCTATGAAGCCATTGATTGTGGACACACCTGAATCAGGGGAAGGTTTCAGGACAGCAAGTGAAGTATTAAAGGATAAAGGCAAGTCGGCTATGAATAAGGATGTAGATGAGGTGGATGACATTGATGAGAGTGGAGATAGTGAAAATCAGGAGGAAGATGGTAGTGATATTGATTACATGCCAAAAATTGCAGATAGTGACTATGCCATATCAGAGGGGGATGATGACCTATATGTCAACAATTGCTTTGATGCTGCAGAGGAGAAGAGGAATGAGGAACCCTTGGAAGTGTCAGAAGATGATGACTTAAGAAGGCCAGATTCTGATGATGAAGGAAGAATTCATATGAACTTCAAAACATTCAGGGATGAAGATTTGTTATGCCCTAAGTTTCATGTGGGGCAAGTTTTTCAGAATGTGCAACTGCTTAGGAAGGCTATCAAAGAATACTCATGCAGGAATAGGGTCAACCTCAAGATGCCAACTAATGACAAGATGAGGGTTTGTGCAAATTGTGAAGAGGGGTGCCCTTTTTATCTATGGGCATCCAATGACAATAGGTCAAAGGCATTCATGGTAAAGAAGCTTGTGGACAAGCACACATGCAGCAAGAAATGGCAGGTGAAAAACTTCACAGCTCCATACATGGCAGAGAAGTATCTGGACTCATTTAGGGCAGATGAAAACATGAGCATGAAGAAGTTCTCTAGGGTGGTGCAAGAACAATGGAACATGAAGCCTACAAGGAGTAAGCTTAGGAGAGCAAAAAGGCTGGCTCTTCATATTGTCCATGATGAGGAGAAACAATACAACAAGCTATGTGACTATGCAAATGAGTGGAGAAGGTCAAATCCAGGGAGCACTTTTTATTTAGCAGCAGATACAAATGGTACCTTCCTGCACTGCTACTTCTCTTTGGATTCATGCAAGAGAGGGTTCATGCAGGCTTGTAGGCCAGTAATCTGCCTAGATGGTTGCCATTTGAAGACCAGATATGGAGGTGTTCTTCTCACTGCAGTTGGATTAGATCCAAATGACTGCATCTATCCAATTGCTTGTGATGTTGTTGACATTGAGAACACTGACACCTGGAGGTGGTTCTTATCCTCTCTGAAGCAAGACATGGGCATTAGTGAAACTGGTCTGTGGACTATTATGTCTGACAAGCAGAAGGTATTTCATGTCTTTACTAGTATGTCATGATGCATGATTACACACTTGTCTAAACTGTGATGCTAACATTGTCTTTGTCATATTTTCAGGGTCTCATCAAAGCTGTGAGAGATTACTTTCCAGACGCAGAGCACAGGTTCTGTGTTAGACATTTGTGGCAGAACTATCAAGAGCAATTCAGAGGTGAAGTGCTCAAGAACCACCCGTGGAAATGTGCTAGGAGCACAACTCCTACTGATTTTGAAGAGAACATGGAAGAACTGAAACTGATAAACTTTGAAGCATGAAAATGGCTTGATGGGATGGACCCCAAAACTTGGGTTAGGGCATTTCAGAAAGAATTTCCAAAGTGTGATATTCTTCTCAATAATGCTTGTGAAGTCTTCAACAAGTAAGTTGCATCTGTTGTCATTTTTTCATCTGCAGGTAGTGTGTAGGTTGATAATACTTGATGACAAGGTTTATACTTTATCATCTGCAGGTACATACTTGAAGCCAAGGAGCTGCCAATTTTGTCATTGATCAGGACAATCAAAAAGCAGTTGATGACAAGGTTTTACAACTAAAGAGAGGAAGCAGAAACATGGGATGGCACTGTTTGCCCCAAAATTAAGAAAAAACTTGAGAAGAATGATGAACTGTCAGCTATATGTCATGCATCAAATGCAGGAGAGGGAATATTTCAGGTGAAGTAGCCTGACTTTGCATTTTGACAAGTTCATTTGCATATTTCTGTTACCTCCATTTCATCGTATTGCCTATGTTATGTGTGTAGGTTGATAACAAAGGAAGATCTTACATAGTGGACCTAAAATCTTTAAGTTGCACTTGCAAGAGGTGGGACCTCAATGGCATACCATGCTATCATTCTGTGGTTTGCTGCAAAGATGAAAGAATTGAGCCTGAAGATCTAGTGAACAAATGCTACAACATTGCCTCATTTCTGAAAGCCTACCAACCTATCATCATGCCAGACAGAGATGAGAGAGAGTGGGAAAAGATGTATGGTCCTGAAATCAAACCCCCATCCAAGAAGCATGAGAAGAAAGGAAGGCATCAGAAGAACAGAAGGAAGCAACCACATGAAGCAAAGGACAAGAGAGGAGGCAAAAAACTCACAAGGCATGGTGTGATAATCACTTGCTCTCACTGCCTAGAGGAGGGTCACAACAGAGCTGGTTGCAACAAGAGGAAGGTTGGGCTTCCACCTGTGAGGCATGCTCCACAGCCACAACCTATTCCAGTTGTGTCATCAGATGATGAACAACAGAATGTGCATCAAGATGAAGTTTATCGAGGCAGTTTTAGTTATGATGAACAGGAGCCAGTAATTACTCAAGTTTGTCTTACCAAGCTTTGCATATTATGATTTGTCTTATCAAAGTTTCATCATTTCAGGATTTCATCATATTCTGATTTTGCAAGTTTCATCATTTCAGGAGGTGTATGGTGACACAATTCTACAGCAGATGAGAATGGAGCACCAATTTAGGAGGCCTACATTTTCTCATGAACACATGCCTGAATCAAACTTCATCAACTCAGCAAGAGCTCAGAACGCCAACATTCCACATGTTACTACAACTGCTAACAGGGATGGAAGTCAAGCCATGAAGCTGAGGCAGATGAAAATGGAGAAAGATAGAGAAATGGCAGAAAAGAGAGATGCTGCACTAGAGGCACTAAATGCTGCATCAGAGAAGAGAGCTGCTGAGGCACAGGAGAAGAGAGATCTGGCTGCAAAAAAGAAAGCAATAGAAAGAGAAGCAAAGAAGCAAGAGACACAAGAGAAAAGAGAAGCTAATGTTGCAAAGAAGAAGGAAATAGCTGAAGCCAAGAGAGCAATCATCCTTGAACAAAGAGAGAAGAAAGCAGCAGAGTTGGTAGCTGCTAGAGAGGAGGCAAGGAAGAGAAAAGCAGCAGAGCTTGCTGCCAAAAGAAATGAAGATAGGCATAACAAGTCCAGTCTTAAGAGGGCCTCTTCAAGTCAACAAACACATGCCATGGGAGGTGGATCCAACAACAAGAAGTACAAGAAAGTCAGCATGTTTGATGAGCTGAGAGAGCCTAGGAAGTAGAAACTTTGGTCAATATGTTTGTGGTGAACTAGTCCATCATTTTGGTGTTTCTTTTCATGTTCAGTTTAAACTTGGTGGTGTGGTAGTGTTGAACTTAACCTTGGTGTTATGGTGGTGTGGTAGTGTTGAACTTAACCTAGACAGCTATATATATGTGTGCTGCTGCTATATATATGTTGATGAGCTGCTATATATATGATGTGTTGCTGCTATATATATGATGCTTCTTCATGTGATCTTTGCTGCTATATATGTGTTTTGGTATTGGCAATTTTTTTTGACAACACAGTAATGCAAAAAGGAGAAGAGAGTTCCATAACTTGCATAACATCTTCTTCTACTAATCACATAATTCCATAACTTGCACAACTTGATTACATAACCAAAAGAGAAGAACACAACTTCCTCACAGTTACAAGATCTACCATAACCAAAAGAGAATTCCATAACTTGCACAACTTGATTACATAACCAAAAGAGAAGAACACAACTTCCTCACAGTTACAAGATCTACCATAACTTTATCACTAGCATCAAACACATCATTCACAAGAGCACACCTACTGCCACAACTATCTTCAACAGAAGAACAATCAGCCTGCCAACCTGCAACAATGATGCATTCATCCTCTCCTCAGAGCATGGACCCCTAATAAATCCAGCTCTAGCTCTTCTGTGTTCATTGCGTCGCTCCAGCTCTTCTCTCCTGTCTTCAGACCACCCAATTGCATCAACAACATTAGCTCCAGTGAGAAACTTCTTCTTTACCAAGATAGCAACATACTCCCTCTCCCAATGCCAGAAATTGCATCCATTCTGTCAAAATAAATGGAAAAATCAAAAAACGAAATGTGGCAAAACACACAGTTTTTGTAGATCAAAACTGAAGAACATACACCATGGCCGGGGCAGCAGTAGCACACCCATCCAGGATGATCCTCGGTGCTGGAAACATGCTTCATCACGAAGGAACCACACGTCCCGGGGCAGTCGATGAGGGGGATGAATGGGCGGCCGCGGCCATGGGAAGAGCTCGATGCAGACATGCTCCACAGCCGCGACGACTGGTGCTGGGTGGACTACGACGCCGGCGATGAGTAGTGCTGGGCGGGCGGCAACACCGGCGGCGACTGGTGTGATTTGGTCGACGGCGGCGACTAGAGCTGGGCGAAAGAGGAATTGGGCGATGAGTAGTGTTTGACCCCCGCGTATTTTTCAAATCGGACCCTCAAATCAAATGTACATATCAAATGACCCCTGCGTGGCTTGCATGGCACTGTCAAAGGGTCAAAAAGCGCGCCAGGTATGCCAAATACGTCTATACAGAGTCGGCGGTGACCATCACTGCTCACTGATATGACATTAAGCATCGTATTTAGGGTATTCTTCAGTCCAGTGACCAAAGTGAATTCGATGATCAAGTACAGTGACCGCGGGTGAATTTATCTCGTGGAGTGGAGTGGCGAGGTCCATCTATATTTTTAGATAAGACAAGATTGTTGGACAAACGTCATGGGTAGTCCAAACTCTTCCACTGTTGCACTAGATTTAAGCCGTGTCGGGGGATCTGGAATAACCTGGACCGAAATTAATGTGAAGTCCGTCCAGACTCCTCCATTGTATATATTTTGTTCGATGCACAATAAAATATCAGTCGTCCGCTGTTCGAACATTGACTACAGTAAACATATAGGCACGTACACACAAATTGCAACGCAGTCTAGCGTCTATGCGGTACCAGGTAGGAACCGGATTCGCTAGAATTTTATTTTGCAGCAATTTCGTTATTTTGTTGAATGAAGAGGTTGTGTAGGGACTGGTGGGGACATGATCCTATTATAATTTAGGAAAATTTTATCTTACTAGAAAAGTTGTCCGTGCGTTGCAATGGAAGGATGCAAGGCACGATGCATGAGAATTAGGCTTCAAATACATATGCCCGTATACTCCGTCAAGAGAAGAAGAAAATTAATGTTGTTAAATGTGACTCATTTTACAAAACCTACTCCTTCCAATATGGTTTTTCTTTATATATCCCTCCCACCTCTGGCTACCGATGTACGATGTGATGGGGGTACACGCCAAAACTATGGTCGAGGCAGGCACCGGGTCGGCGCAGCTTCTTGTACATGTAGCGCATGTGCATGCATGATTGACTTTGATGGTCTTAAAATATGCATGCCCACCAATCCATATATATATCCAAGTGTTATTTTCTCGAGGCATACATCGTCAAATCCATTCATTGACGTATACATAGGTGTAACATACCAAGCCTCTGTGTGTATGTTTAGCAATAATAAACACGCATACTATACATATTGTGGGTGTAAGTACGTAAGCATGCACGCTACACATATTATGGGTGGAATTCTATGTAGAAGGACGAATCTCAATGTATCCCGATGACAGGAACATATATATGCTCCCATGTGCCAAAGTGAATTTCCATTTTTCTTTCGGCTACACCAACAACTATGAAGTGAGGATAGTGAGTTATGGCAGATATCTTGATGTAAAAATGGACAACATAAATAGTACTCCCCCCGTTTTTATTTACCCAACATATTAAAGTCGACGGAAGTCAAACTACATGAAGTTTGACCAAGTTTATAGAAAAGAATATAAATACTTACCACAATAAATCCATATTATGTGAAAGTACATTCAATAATGAATATAATGGCGCTGATTTGTTATTGTATGCGTTAGTATTTTTGTCTATACATTTTATCAAAGTTTACAAAGATTGACTTTGACCAAGGTTAATATGCGGAGTAAATAGAAATAAAGGGAGTACTAGAGTTTTGATTTAGTACACCCTCCTAGAAAAGTTTATAAAGTTAGATGCAGATTAAAGGTGAATATTAGAAGTTATCCATTCAATCAAAAAGTTTAGATTGTTCTGATCTCTTTGTTTGCTCCATGGGGAATATGGATTAGAATTAGTTGATTATGAATATACCTGAACACCGTTTTTTAAATGACTTTAAGATCCGTGCAAACTTTAAGTGAGGTGTACCCCAAGGAGAGCTCATAATAATATTATTTGCAAACAACATTTGAAATCTTTGAAAACAATGTCGTAAAACGGTATAAATAATAATATCGTTGTGGATACATATATAGCCCAAGAAAATCTAATGAGATGTCATTTTCACTTGATCGGTTCAAATTATAAATTGCTGCGTCTTCTAGAAATCCCTCGGCGCCGTTGCACTCACGCAAGCAAGCAACACCTACCCAGCTAATGACGACTTGAGATTTCTTGCTTAAGGTCCGCAGTGCATATCTACTTACTTTTGACATCGGGAGCAGCCACACTCAAAAGTAGTACGAAATACCCCCGCTGAGAATGTTAACATTTCGAGCCTGTTTGAGACGGTTTTACTTTTAAAATTAAGCTTTGCTTCAGAAAAGATAAATCAAACAGAATAGCTCTATGATATGCTATTTCGCAAAAAAAACATGAATCTAAGATACAAGTTCGGAGTTTTTACAAAGGTCCTAAGAGGATGCTCCAAAACATTCTAGAAGCTAGAGTTGAAGAGAAATTATCCACCACTGTCAACAGTAAATGGATATCGCTTCATTTTTTCCACTCAACCAAACAAATAGATTCTTTCTACCAAATTTTTTATTCTTAAAGCTGGAGCTAAATGAAAGCCAAACATTCTCTTGATAGTGTTATAGCTTGTGTATAAAACTGTTTGGATTGGTAGATGGCCCAACCCTAGCCCTCCCTCCCCCTCCCTTCCCCTCCCAACCCTAGCCGCCCAATTCCCTCCCCCTCTCAACCCTAGCTGCCCAACTCCCTCCCCCTCCCTTCCTCGCCGCCGCGTGAGGCAGCCGTCGGGCAAGCCCGGGGCGCCAAGGATCGTGGCGGCGGGGCCTTGGCTGCCCTGCCTCTGCGTGGGGAACTCCGGATCTGGAGCGGCGGCTCCATGGATGAGGCACGACAAGCTAGCAGTCGTGCGGGCGGTGGATCTCGCGTTCGAGCCGTGCGGGCGGCGGGATCCAGTGGTCGTTGGCGGCCGGCGGTGGCTTCTGCGGTGGTCGGTGCGCGCGATCTGGCGCATCCCCTCCTCCCATGTTCGGCGTGCGGGCTAGCCTGGTCGGACCGTGCTTCCTTGGGTCGCCGGTTCTGTACAAGAGGCGCTGTTGGTGATGGGGATCTAGTTCGGGTGAAATCCCTGGCCGGCCATGGCCGACCGCGTCGACGGCGACGCCTGAGGGCGCCGTTCCCCTCCTTGGAGGCGTCGGTATGGACTGATCCCCTCAGTTCCCCTTCCCCTAGGTCTCCCGGGCGAAAGCCCTAACTTTGTTGGGCGGCGGCGGCGCTCACGGCGTCGTTCCCTTCTTGAAGGCGCCGCTTTGGGAACCTTGGGCTGGATGGTGCTTGTGGGTGGTGGGCGACGGCGGTGGTGCGACCCTATCCTAGCATGGATCTACGTCCGCTGCTTGGAGATGGACTCGCGTAGGTGGAGGTCGTCGTTTGGCGTCATGGTGGCGTCGATGGCGGAGGCACCTGCCAAGGCCGGTACCTCAATCTGCTCTGAAGATGAACCAGTGGAAGATGGTGGCGGCGACACATGTGAGTGTGTCAGACTGTTTGTGCCCTGACCCGGTATGTGGCTCGGTCGGGGCCTCCGGCTTTAGATGTTAGGCTTAGGTGAGAGGTCTGGGTATTTGGCTCAGCTTGCACCCCTTCATCATATGGATAGGAGTAGCGGCAAATGTTGCCAAGATGGCGGATTCAGACATATTATTGTACTACTTTGTAAGGTCCTCGGAAATAACCAATAAAATGGTCGCATGCATCTCCCAGATGCAGAGACCGGGGGTCATCCTCCTTTTCTAAAAAAAAAACTGTTTCAAAATAAATTTGATAAAATGAAGCTAATTTTGATGAATTAAAGCAGTCTCAAACAGGCCTCGTCTCGTGGGTGACTCTTTAGAGCATCTCCAACAGCCGCGCAAAAGGCGCGCGCGGGACAGAATGGCGCGCTCCAGCGGCGGCGGAAAAACCGCTTGCGCGCGCGCGAAAAGGCGGCAACTCGCGCGCCATTTTTGCCGCGCCGCTTCCCGCCCGCCTATAAAAGTGCAGCGCTCTGCCGCTCCCTCGCGCGCCGCCACCGCTCCGCTCTCTCTCCCTCCCTCTACCTGTCGCGCCACCGCCGCCCCAGCGCCCCGCCCCCGACGCGCCACCATGCTGCCGCGCCGCCGTTCTGCGTCGGGCTACCGCGGCGTTCGCGAGCGCCCCAACGACGGGTTCTACGCCGAGATACGCTCCGGCGATCTCCGGTTTAGCCTCGGCGCATACGACACACCGCACGAGGCCGCCCGCGCGTTCGACGCGGCGGCGTGGCGCCTAAACAGGCCGCGCCGTCAAATGAACTTCCAGGACGTCCACACGCTCCAGCAGGCGTTAGACGTCGCCCTGCCGCCTCGTCTAAACTCCGCACAAGACCGTGCGGAGCACACTGCGCGGCAGCGCCGCCTCCTCGTCGCCCAGGAGGACGAGCGGGTCATGGCGGAGTGGCGCTGGCGCCACCCGGAGGACGTTGCCTACAAGCAGGATTATTGGGCAAGGCGCCGTGAGGAGGACACGCGCCGGCGCCGCGAGGAGCGGTTGGACAGGCGTCGGCGGAAGGCATTGGCGAGTGCGCAGGCCGACATCGTCAATGCAGGCGGGAGGTCCTTCTTCACTGAAGAAGATGAGCGTTGGTTGGACATCTGGCTGTCAACCTCTAACGACACCAACGACGATGATGATGGTGCAGATGATTGGAGCGACAGGGATTAGTTTTATGTTTTCGAACTATCTAGCACCGAACTATCTATCTATGTTTTTAAACTACCTATCTAGTTGCAATCTATGTAAAATAACTTTGTATCCTTTTTATTTTAATATAATTAAAAATGTTGTGCGCGCGCTGCATTTTTGCGCGCCGCTGAAGCGGCGCGCTGTATTATAACGCGGCTGGACAAACATATTTTTTAAACGCGGCGCGAAATGCGGCTGTTGGAGATGCTCTTACATCCAGACTTTCCGATAGCCCATAAAGACCCGTTACTCTAAAGGCAAATACTCAGAGATGCATCGTTTATTCCACGTGATCGAAAAGGGGTAGATAATATCACCTGAGTACCAGACTCCTCAGTCCTCACCTCCTGTATTGAGCAAGATCTGCAGCAGCAAGATGATGCTGGCTCCCACAAGAACAAAGATCGGCGCCATGATCACACCACCCATGCTTCACCTCATAGCAGCTACTATAACACTAGCCGCCGCGCCGCCGGTAGCCTTGCCTGGCTGCCCCGAGGCCTGCGGCAACGTGACCGTCCCGTACCCGTTCGGCGTCGGGCACGGTTGCTTCCGCGAAGGATTCAACCTCACCTGCGACGAGACGAGCCGCCAACCGCCGAGGCTGTTCGCCGGCGACGACGCTGCATGGGTGCAAGTGGTCGCCGTCTCTCTGGACGGCACCCTGCGGGTCAACACCAGGATGGTCAACTTCTCGCTGAGCGAGAACCCCGAGAAGTTCAACCGCACGTGGTCCGCAGGCGGCCTACAGCAGGCCGGCCGCCGCCTGACGGTGTCCCCGAAGCGCAACCGGTTCGTGGCCTTGGGATGCAACCTCGTGGCCAGCCTCGTCGACGACGACGGCCGCTTCGTCAGCGTGTGCGCCGCGTACTGCTCGGAGGCGCACGGCCCTGGGCGGGTGAGCGACGGCTCGTGCTCCGGCGTCGGCTGCTGCCAGACGGCCGTCCCGCGGCCGGGATTCTCGTCCTACGGCATCCAGATCAATGATCTGGCCCAGATCAGGGTGAGACCCAACGATTCCTCCAGGTACGGAGCGGTGTTCGTTGCCGACCGGGAGTGGTTCGCAGAGAAGGGGCTCATGCTGCAGCTGGATTACTCGACGGAGCCGCAGAGGATCGCTGATTCGACGGTGGTTCCGACGGTGTTGGAATGGTCGCTTGACATGAAGCGTGACAAGGACATGTTCCGGCTGCCGGATGGCTTGTCGACTGCTCCCAGGAGATGCATAAGCGCCAACAGCATCGTGGTCTACAACGACGACGATTACCAACGGCCGCGGTGCAACTGCTCGAATGGATACGAGGGCAATCCCCACATCGCCGATGGATGCCAAGGTAACTTACGAAAGCTAACATGCAACATATTTTTATACAGGAAGTACTCTATTCCTTAGTATATCAATCATATTAATTAAGAAGAAGTTTAGACATAGTTTTATGTTTACAGGACCATACACTCCCGGAATTAAATTGCTCAAAAGTTTAGCCCCGGCCATGATCCATGTCTTCGCCTCGTCCTTGATTATCGCCACCATTCTCATGGTGGAAGATTCCTTATTACGGAAGACCCTCGCATTTCTCTCGTTCTAGATTTCCACGAACACAAGCATTTTTAGAGAGATTCCCGCCTTCCTAAGAGAGTTAGGTCGCCCATTATTGTCTGTCCACCATTGCTTGACAGTTGGAAGATCACTCCATGCATGTGTTGTAGACTGTATGCCCATCCAATCATAAATCATGCTTCAGACTCTTATGGTATAACGTCATTTGAAGAGAATATGCAGCGCTGATTCCGGCTCCCTTTTGCACAACTGACAAAGACCGCAATTTGACCACCCTCCGTGTTCCAGTCTATCAGAAGTCCAAATTCTGTCTTGAAGGACTAGCCAAGAGAAGAATTTAATCTTGGGGGGTGCTCAAATTTTCCACACCATCCTTGGCATCTCGGAGGTAATCAAACCCACAAACTGTATCCGATAAGTAGTGGCCGCTGAGTACCAACCATCGTTGATGAATTTCCAACGAACGGTATCCTCGATGCCTGAGAGAAGGTTTATCTCTTGGGTTTTGCTCCAGAGGTCCAAGAATTCCTGAATAATGTTTACGGAGATCCCCCCTTCCATGTTGATTTGACGTATCCAATCATTATTAGTCATTGCCTTGGCAACACAGGAGTTTGTTCGCTTAGAGAGGGCGAAGTTGCCCGAAGTGATATCCTTCATTTTGTGACCAGAAAGCCAAGGAGCGTGCCAGAAACTAGCCTTCTTCCCGTTGCCCACAATAATGACTCTCGTCGCGTAGAATAAATATTTGTCTTTATCATCGCACGGAGTTTCGAAGCCAACCCATGCCCTTTGAGGATCCGTCCAAGCAAACCAAAGCCAACACAGACGGAGCGCCCTTGCGAATCTGTCCATGTCAAGGATTCCGAGACCTCCAAGAGAGGTTGGGCGACATACCGTTTTCCAATTTACCTTGCACTTCCCACCTGAAACGTGATCGGTTACGGCCCACAAAAAAGCCCTCTGAATCCTGGTAATACTCTCATTGATTGCCTATGGAATGACAAGCGCGGTAATGAAGTAGATCATGAGTGAAGTTAAAACCGACTTGACAAGGCAGGACCGTCCCACAGCGTTAATGATGTTTCCCTGCTAAGGAGGAAGCTTCGCCGCCACCTTGTCCACTAAAAATTGGCAGTCGACCGTCTTCAGTTTGTGTGTGGACAACGGCAGGCCCAGATATCGAAGAGGAAATCCCACACGGGTGGCAGGAAAACTGTGGAGGATATCATCTAGATCAATGTTATCGCAACGGATCGGGGCCAGGACGCTTTTAAGAGGATTCGCCACCAGACCAGTAACCTCTCCAAAACTTTTCAAAATAGACGCCAGCTGCTCTATATCTTCTTTGATGGGGGCGACAAAGATGGTTGCGTCGTCGGCATATAAGGAGGTGTGAAAGGTGGTGGCATGGCCACGCAAACGATGCAGTAAACCTTGATCTGTTGCTTTGGCGAGCAGTTGCTACATGGGATCGATGGCAATGACAAATAGCAGAGTGGATAGCGGATCACCCTGACGCAGCCCCTTACCGAGCCTAATGGGGTCACCCAGAATGCCATTGATTAAGAAAATAATTTTTTAATGTTGAGCTTCCTAAACTTTGACTAGGTTTACACTTTACACAGAAAAATAGCTTATAGTGTGTGTAATTTTTTCTCTCCCCCTTTTAGTGTTTTTTTTTTTCAGAATGGAGGCAAATAGTTCCTCGTCTGTTAATTAAGAAAAGAGTTTTTTTTTTGGGAAAAGGAGGATCACAACCCTCGGCCTCTGCATCAATCGATGCATGCAACCATTTTATTACGCAAGTAACCAAACAAGGTCTTAAGTTCTGAAGTACCTAACAAACTTGCATAAAAGCCGCTCTAAAGCAGAAATGAACTATGACATCCGGCGGAAACAAACAAGTAGACTACGATGCCTATACATCTAGTGTATTAGTAGCTCGCCATCCAACCCGACTGAAGATAGCTCGTTCGACCGTCTCCCATCGGTTGCACCCAATAGCCATAAGCTCTATCTCAAATCCACATGGCTGAGTGACGACTATGTACGTACGGATCCAAGCTGTAGCTCTGTAGATAATCTGCAAAAAAATGTGGATTACCTTTCCCATTATAAATCGGATCATTTCTCGTGTTCCATATAGCCCAAAATAGCGAACTTATGTCAATCCTGATATGATTCGCTATAGTTCCATCTACTCTGTTGAGCCATATCTCGAATAGCGTGTTAATGTTGGTTGGTTGAGTAATGTTAAAAGCTATATGTACAGTGCGTCATAATAATTTGGCTAATGGGCAATCAAGAAAGAGGTGATTAACTGTTTCATTTTTATCAGAATAGCAACATTTAGGACTGTCTATCCATCGTCGTCTTATCAAATTATCTTTGGTTAACACAACCCCTTTATGTATAAACCACATGAAAATCTTAATTCGGAGTGGCACTTTGATCTTTCAAATATGTAAAGATCTCAAAAGGGGTCCAGAATTAATTAGATCGATGTACATTGGTTTCACCGTAAACCTATCAGATGTAGTTAATTTTGAGTGAATGGAATCTACCTGGTCCAACAGTTCAACATCCATCAAACGTCTGACCAAGTGCATCCAGGCATTCCATCGTTCTCCCACTAGCGCTCGCGTGAATTGGATATTTAAAGGTATTGATTGAAATACTGTCACAACATAGTCTTCCTTACGTTGTGTAATCTTATAGAAGGTAGGATATTGTAAAGCTAGCGGCGTATACCTCAGCCATGTGTCCTCCCAAAATCTGATCGTGGTTCCATTTCCAACTAAAAACTTCTTCCTCTGAAAGAAAGTTATCTTCACCTTCATTAACCCCTTCCAAAAAGGAGAGTCATTAGGGAGAGCAGTGGCATGAGCGAGAGACTTAGAATGTAGGTACTTATTTCTCAAAATTTGTATCCACATCCCTTCGGTCTCAATAGATAGCATATATAACCATTTGCTAAGCAGGCATCTGTTTTTAACCTCTAAATTCTCTATGCCTAAGCCCCATTGGTCTTTTAGTCTACATGTAATATCCTACTTTGCTAGTTTATATTTCTTCTTAGCCTCATCACATTGCCAGAAGAAACGAGATCGATAGAAATCTAATCTTTTCCGTACACCCACCGATACTTCAAAGAAAGATAGATGAAACATTGGCATGCTTGACAACACCGAGTTTATCAGCACCGGTCTTCCTCCATAGGAGATCAGTTTGCCCTACCAGCAACTTAGTCTCTTTTTGAATCTATCCTCAATACATTTCCATTCCCTATTCGTCAATCTTCTATGATGAATGGGTATCCCTAGGTAACTAAAGGGTAGTGAGCCCATTTCACACCCAAATAGTTGCCTATAAAGGTCTTGTTCCTCCTTTGCTCTCCCAAAGCAGAACAACTCGCTTTCGTTAAAATTGATTTGAAGTCCAGAAAATTAAGTAGGCAAAGCAGGAGCTTCATGTTTCTAGCTTTTGCAAGGTCGTTCTCCATAAATATTATCATGTCATCCGCATAATGTAGTATGGATACTCCCCCCTCTACCAGTTGTGGGACTAGCCCTCCTACATGACCATTATTTTTAGCCCGACCATTAAGGATTGCCAACATATCCGCTACTATGTTGAATAGCACCGGGGACATTGAATCACCCTGTCTCAGTCCCTTATGAGTCTAAAAATAATGACACATGTCATCATTAACTTTAATCCCAACACTTCGTTGTTGAATGAAAGAGGACACCTGATCCCTCCAGGATTCATTGAACCCTTTCATACGCAAGGCCTATTGAAGGAATGGCCATCCGACCTTATCATATACCTTCTCAAAATCCATCTTAAACATAACCCCATCAAGTTTCTTTTTATGAATTTCATGCAATGTTTTGTGTAAGACGACAACCCCTTCTAGGATGTGTCTTCCAGGCATGAAGGCAGTGTGAGTCGGTTGTACAACAGACTGGGCTATCTGAGTCAGCCTATTCGTGCCAACCTTTGTGAAGATTTTGAAACTGACATTGAGCAGGTAGATCGGCCTGAACTGCTCAATGTGAATAGCTTCCACCTTTTTTGGCAACAACATTATTGTTCCATAGTTTAGGTGGAAAAGATGAAGCTGACCATTGAACAAGTCATGAAACATAGGCATAAGATCATCCTTTATAATGTGACAACACTTTTTATAAAACTCGGCTGGAAGCCCATCCGGTCTGATGCCTTGTTTTGTTTCATTTGTTTTATTGCGTCAAACACCTCCTTCTCAGTATGCCTCGGTTACTTTGCTCCGGCGGTGACCTAGAGTCTTGCTTCGAGCTTGATGTTGTTGAGCAACATCATAAGAGGCGTGCATTTGTTACGGAAAATATGAGCGTTCCTTTCGTTCCAAATGGACTAACAAATGAGCATGGTGAGGGAAGCTGACGCTTTGTGGCTAGGGATGCTCATTCCCAAGTGGTTGATCCACCACTCCTTGACAGAACTCTCAAGGTGCCACGAAGAAGTGTCAAGGTGCTCCAAGTGTAGCCACTCATAGGTCAAGCCCCAAAGACGGATGGTGAAGCGGCATTTGTAGAATAGGTGAGGCTCGGATTCTTGTTTTCTTTTTGCAAAGGGGGAAAGTTTTTGGTTTTATGTGTACATGAATGTTAGTCCTTTTGTTCATTCTTTTGAGGCTTCAACAGTACTTTTAACTTAGTGGATAAAGAATATTGCTATTTTATTTATGATATCTCTCTGCTTTTGATATCTCCTCTTTTTCTCCCTTCCAGATATCGACGAGTGCCAATCCCCAGGTGTTTATCCATGTCCACAGGGAACCTGCATAAATATGCCAGGAACATACCAATGCTCATCAACAAGGAAAAGTATCGGCAGGCTCCCAGGTACAAATCCATTTCACTCATTTGGTGTAAGGCTCTTTAGTGATAATTGAGGAACATAGAAATATAAATAATTATTTTTTATTTGTTACGTAGTACATAAGTCGAATGACCAAGAAATACTTCTACTACATTTTTTGGTTTTCAAATCAGTTGTCCTAATATTTGTACTCTGGAATAATCAGTCGGCCGACCATTCAGAAACAGAAGACATTAAATAAAAATGAAATATCACGTCCTCCATAAACTAGTAATGTAAACCGCGTGATCACTGACCTGAAATTTTGTTTTACTCCAATATGATTCTCTAATAATATTCCAAGAAAACAATTATCATGATATAGTTGAGTAGTTTCTAGATTTGAGTTCAAGTTGTTGAAATGCTTGTGGCATATATTTTACAAAGGGTCCTTATTTTTATTCTCTGCAGGCTTAATTTCTGGAATTGCAATTAGTGCTGGTTTTGGGTTACTATTTTCACTTCTCGGTGTTGCCAAAATCACCAATAAACTAAAGCAACGAAGAGCCAAAAAGTTGAGACAAAAATTCTTCAAGAAAAACCATGGGCTGCTTCTACAACAGTTAATCTCTTCAAACAAAAATATAGCAGAAAGAACAAGGATTTTTAGCTTGGAAGAGCTGGAGCAAGCTACCAACAAATTTGACCATAATCGCATCCTTGGCGGCGGTGGCCATGGCACGGTGTACAAAGGCATCTTATCTGATCAAAGCATCGTGGCCATCAAGAAGTCTAAAATTGTTGTTCAACGAGAAATTAACCAGTTCATCAATGAGGTTGTCATACTTTCACAAACAAACCATAGGAATGTGGTGAAGCTCTTTGGCTGCTGCCTTGAGACAGAAGTTCCTCTACTTGTTTACGAGTTCATATCAAATGGAACTCTCTCGTTTCATCTCCATGGCCTAAGTGATAACCCTTTATCATGGAAAGATAGGCTGAGAATTGCATTGGAAACTGCCAGGGCCATTGCATATCTACACTCTGCTGCTTCCATATCAGTATACCATAGAGATATCAAATGCGCCAATATACTACTTACTGATACTTTAACAGCAAAAGTGTCGGATTTTGGAGCTTCAAGGTCAATTGCAATAGACGAAACAGGAATTCTTACAGCCGTCCAAGGAACCCATGGTTACCTTGATCCTGAATACTACTACACTAGTCGGCTCACGGAGAAAAGCGATGTTTACAGCTTTGGTGTCATCCTAGCAGAACTACTGACAAGGGTGACACCAGTTTTTTCTTCCCATTCGTCGGAAGGCAGAAGCCTAGCATCACATTTTGTGTCACTTATAAGAGACAAGCGATTGTTAGATATTCTAGATACACAAATTGTTGAGGAGGGAGGGGCTGAAGATGCTGAGGTGGTTGCAAGACTCGTGGAAGCATGCTTAAGTTTAAAAGGTGAAGAAAGGCCTACAATGAGACAAGTTGAGACAACACTTGAAGATGTGCAGAACTCAAAGTTCCATTTCAATTCTCAGATCATAAGTGTGAAGCAGAATGGTATAAGCGATCAGTTATACAAGGGAAGCAAAGGTAGTGAAGGAACTAGACTGTACAGCTTGGAAAAAGAGTTCATCCAGTCATCTGAAATTCCAAGATGATTCTCTTACTCGCACGGTGAGATGTTGCAGTTACTATTATTAGTTTTGGTGTACCGCATATAATTTGCCAATTTAGAACTTTGTACTATAACAATACTACTGGCAGGTCAAGTAGAACTAAGTCTGTTCAGTATTTGAACATACATAAATAAAGTGGTTTCAGATAGAGTTGTCAGTTCATAGTGACTGGTCCATCTTGGCACTGAACAAATGGACTATCATTATTTATTGTTGTTGTCCGTTCTTTGGTTTCAGTTAACAGAGCACAACAGCGAGGCAACATCCATTTTCGGCTGCTATGTCCAATGATACTACAACGGAAAGCAATAATACAACTGAACTTGACAATTGCATTTCCCACGAAGTGATAAATTCAGTGAGTTCCAAAAGTGAAAAAATGCATGTTGGATTAAGCAGCACTTTTTTTCGAAAAGAAGGATGAGCCCCACCCTTTGCATGGAGCGATGCGCTCGATGCATACAACCATTCTATTAGGTATTCACTGAGTTCTTACAAAATAATACATTAATAGATCTGAAGCCACCTTCCTAACAATATTTGTCACTACTCCTATCAACTTGATGAAGGAGGTGCACATGATCGGGACCGCCTTTCCAGACCTCACAGCAAACTCCGCATCAAAAACCGGAGGCCTCAAGCAAGCCACCCAACGGTGGGCCGAGAGCAGAAACCGGTCCAACGAACTCTCTTAAAAACAATGTCAACATTTTTTCTTAAGAAATACTAAAAATGTTTGAAAATCATGAACAAAAATTTAAATTCTAACAAACTTTTAAAATGTGAACAATTTTCTAAAAATTGTTTTTTCATAAAATACATGAACAAACTTTTGAAATTCTGAAGATCCGTTGAATTTTTTCTATACGATAGACAATTTTTAAATATTAATTGAAATTTTCTGTAATATGTGTTGAACAATTTTTAAACCTGAACACTGTTATGATACATGATGAACAATATTTATATACTTACTGAACATTGTTGTGCTACGTGACAAACCATAGTTATTGGAAAGAAGATAGCTTTCGCGAGAAGATTTGTAGCCTCAGGGCACCCAGCCTTCACACGTGTTTTTGTTTTTTCCTTTTGATTTTTAAACTTTTATATTTTTCAATGAAAAGTTCAAATTAAGTTATGTTTTCATATTCATGTTACTCGTGACGAGGGGTTTCAAATAAGATTCATTTTAAATATGTTTAAATGAATTTTAGAAATAAGTGTTAATAGTTCAAGTGACCAATAAAATCATGATTTTTATGCCTACGACTGATATAAAAAATGTCTTCAATTTTTACCTATGAAACTTGGTAAGAGTGAGTGAGAAAATCACAAGTTTCAGTTAAAAAATCGCAAGTTTATTGAAACTTAGAACTTACGGTGCCCTCGTGCGGGATACAACCGTTCCGTCAATCACAAGTTTATTGAAATTTGTAATGGCTTTCCTTTGCTCCAATGAAAGCTACCAAGGTGATCTGTTCATTTCTAGTCAACAACTGTCTACATATGTAATGTGTTTCACCCCCGCTTTTATCACCGCTCCTCCTCCCCTGGCCCGGCACCTCACCACCCAAAGATGACACTAGATGCAACCAACTTGCATTATGGAAACGTCCCCCTAAATGGACCGCACGCTCGCGCTCTAAACCAAATGTGTGTTCTTGTACTATACGCCCATACCTATCTAATGTGGTATCATTTTGTATTAATTATCAAGTTCTACAAGTCCAACATTATCGGGATGGTTCTCATTTGCAACATGGGTCACCATGCATGAGGCTCTTCGGTAACAGTGACAAGATAACAGTTTATTGGTTTGACGACACCACCTATCACACCACAGAAGCTCACGGTGCTAGTTGAAATCTACTAGCATTGTTTGGTTGATTCGAGATGCCGTCAAGACAACGAAGATTTGGAAATCGGCGATAACACAATACGACAAAGGGGTCGTATTCATATCCAACCTACGCACTGCGCTTGTGCAAGGCTTGGACAACAATCCCATAATCCATTTGAATTTCACAAAGCCATATTTTTGTAGAAGTATGATACTAGACTTAGTTTCATGGAATAGTCACATAAAAATGGCTTCAATAGTTCAAATAGAGGACTTCAATAATTAAAATAAGCTTCATAAACAAACATACATCACACGATTAAAGTGTAAGACTTTAATTGTTCAAAAACATATGCAATTGTTTGGCCCACATGTCAGCTTGAATGGTCGGGTTTGGACATGCACGTGGGTAGAGAGTTGTACCCATACTCTATCGACGACTAGTCACGGTATGGCCATCGCTCCAGCTTGGAGTGCTGCCCCGCCCATCCATGTCGGATGCATGGCTGATATGGAGGACAAAAAGAGAAAAGTAGACTTTTGCACGAGATCTTGCAGAAGAGGTTGTTGCTTCCGTAAAAGGGCTTGAGAGAAAAGCAAGAGAGGGCCGCAGCTATGGAGAAAACGTGAAAAAAGTGAGGATAGAGGATTTGGTAGAAGTGTTGCATGAACCCACACAAATCTATTACTTCGTACGGTACATCGGTATCTATGGACACAAAAATGTGCTCAAACCCTACCCGTGCCGGTTACTCATGTCCATGGATACTATTTATCCCCCCTGTACCTAAATAATTATAGCTGAAAAGAACTTAGGCTAGTTTTTTCCAACTACAATTATTTAGATATAGAGGGAGTACATCCTTAATCGGTGATACTCCACTTTCCATCTAGCAAGTGACCCATGTAGTGCCTTTTATATGCTCATGGCCTTAAGAAGAGACCACCAATACCATTGGCGTGGAGGACAACTACGAGGTCTATGCTAGAAAAGTCAAAAAAAAAATAGAAATAATGAAAACAAGGTTTTTCTGGTATCGCTGCTAAAAAATGCTTTCAATAATGACCTATTTAGAGCATCATTTTATTTTTACTTTTTCTAGAGCACAATGTAAAAAAAAATCCATTTACACAAAGATGGGACAATTGACCATGTTTTTGCAAAAAAAAAAAAAATTTAATGACGTGAGTGCATGTGAGCTTGGGAGAGAAGAAAAATCCAGGCCCCCAATGTTTACATTTTGTTTTCTGCCGTGAGCCAGCTCCGATTGGGAGCATCGACAGCGACACGTTCTCACGGCAGTAGTGGTTGTTCGGTGGTCTTGAAATCTCCATGTGATTTTTTTAGGGGAAATCTCCATGTGATTTTTGTTATGTATTTGACGTGGGTTTTTTTACTTTCGATGAACTTTTGTAATAAATGTAATCCTTTACGCAAGACAATAAAGGAATAAAAAAAAAGCGTCTAATTGATTTGGTGCCAATAATTAGCATGCCAATTGTTGGCAACGCCAAGTCAATATCGTAATACTAGCTGTTCACGGATTGGGCACTGCGAATCTATACCTACTAAACCTACTAATAAAGCACCTATTGCTTCTGTGATACGTCATTAAATTTGTTCCTAAAGTTCGCCAAAATTACCCACCAATGCCACCCGCAAGTGACAAAAACGATTCGTTTTTGAACTTCAATTCAGCTCTTTGTTTCTCATTCTAAAGGCTAACGTTCCCTCATTTTACCACAACAATAGGCTACGCGAACCGGTTGGGTGCGCCCTGCCCCACCCAGGAGACCCAGGTTCAATCCTGACTGCTACCTTTTTCTTCTATTTCGCACTTTTTCTATTTTTTTTCTTTTTTACCTTTATTTCGATAAACTTTGCACACATGTTATCATGGATTAAAGAAATGTCAAATTTGTAGACACAAAAGTTCCCACATATATAAAAAATGTACAATGCGTATGGATAAAAAAATGTACAAATCTTTTTGTTCTTCTATTTCACACTTTTTCTATTTTTTTTGTCTCTTTTGCCTTTATTTCGATAAACTTTGCACACATGTTAATCATGGATTAAAGAAATGACAATTTGTAGACAAAAAAATGTACATTGCGTATGGACAATAAATAATATATTTACTTTTATTTTGAAAAATATTGATCGTGTATTTAAAAGTCTTTAAATGTGCATACGAAAATGTTTCCGGTGTATAAGAAAACATATACAATTTCGATAAACTTTGCACACATGTTATCATGGATTAAAGAAATGTCAAATTTGTAGACACAAAAGTTCCCACATATACAAAAAAATGTGCAATGCGTATGGACAATAAAAAAAATTACAAATCTTTTTGTTCTTCTATTTCACACTTTTTCTATTTTTTTGTCTCTTTTGCCTTTATTTCGATAAACTTTGCACACATGTTAATCATGGATTAAAGAAATGACAATTTGTAGACAAAAAAATGTACAATGCGTATAGACAATAAATAATATATTTTTCTTTTATTTTGAAAAATATTGATCGTGTATTTAAAAGTCTTTAAATGTGCATAGGAAAATGTTTCCGGTGTATAAGAAAACATATACAAAAATATATAATGTGTATGGAACAAAGTAGACATAGAAAATAGAACTCTTCAAAAATGTTAATTGTGTATTTTAATAATGTAAAACATGTATATATAAAATATTCATGATCCATACAAAATATGTAAAATGCATATTAAAAAAATTAGTCATCAAAACTCAATAATGTTTGTGATGTCACACGCAAAAAAATGTTTCTAATGTATAAAAAATATACAATGTTGTTTATACAAGCTTTACATCAAAAATGGCTGAGCTTTGATATTTCATATATATAAACTGTTTTGCTAATTATTATTTTAGGAATATCGATATTGATACGAAACCTGGAACATTTGGTATGCATGTATTTACAAATTGATTGTTTTCTATGTAGCTGTCTAATATGTTTGCAACCAAATTAAGATTCACTTAGATTACAAATGCAAACACATATATTAGCAAGATAAAAATAATGTTCTAATGCATATGCTATCATTAATTAACAAAATAAAATTGCAAATGAAACTGTTAGTCATAGAAATTAATTAATTATAAAAAAATTACAAGGACCAACTTCTATTAAATTTATAGCCCGTTGAAACGCACGGGCATTTGTACTAGTATATATCTATATGTATAAACTATAAGCTCCCATGATTTGAAGAGTTCTGGTGCTTTGGAGGCTATGGAGTCGCTTAGGCCCCCCGCCTGTAAGGTTGTGTGTTATTTAATTTTATTCTCTTTTATATTTTTACAAATTCTAATTATCTTATTATAATTTGTGAACATTAAACAGCAAAAATTAAAAAACACATTTATATTTAAATAACTTACTTAACTTGTGATTTTTATTTTGTAATCCATGAACATATTTAAAATTCTTGATTTTTTTTACAAAATACATAAATTTTTAATTTGCAAGATTTAAAAAAATATTTGAATATCTTTTACTTATACTAACCTTTCAAATAAAAAAGGGTAGCTATTTTTTCTGACCCTGCAATGGGGCGAGCGAAATAAAAGTGAAGCAAGTAAGAGGAGCAGTGAGCCAAGTTGTGCAGGTGAGAGCTTCATGAGTCGGCCATGTAAGCACTATAAGAACAAATTTATGGTTTCAGCATGCAATGAAGCTTCCAAAAGGCTCAAACAATCAGCACTGTCTGACACCGTAAAAACACCACAGTCACATCAGTGACGAATCTAACAGGGGAGCTTCGACAGGTTCGAACCCCCCCCCCCCCCCCTCCAAAAAGTGGGAAAAAGTTACTACTATGGTATAATTTTTTTGATCTTATTTAGACAATAAAAATCGAGAGTTTTAAACTTTTTATACACACACTTGATTTTGAACCCTCCCTTCATTTTCTTCCAAGATTCGCCACTGGCCACATACCAAACAACTTCATCCTCCTCTCAGAGCATACTGTCTCCAACAACAATTTGACACAATATGCGAATGAAAAAAAAACACCTCTTGAACATAATGAAAACACAAGGCAACACGGTAAGAAAATCACAATCTACTAAATGTAAAAGAGTTAATCCCGCGGGTGAAAAGTAGCACGGTGAAACGTGCATTAGCCTCTAGTATCAGAAGTAAATTCGCACACATGTTTGTTGGGCTTAGTGTAGCCTAAGACTACTTTCTATGGCATGCTTGGGCCAAATGCTATAATGTGCCAAGCTGATCCACCTCATATTGAAAGCTACGTGTCTCGAAATCACTAATTGAGATGTACATCTTTTTAGATGTCACATTCACCTCTTCATGTTGCGGTAAATGATGCATTACATGTGAACCACTTATCTCAACCTAGGAGTTTTATTTATCCGTTTATTCAAAATGTTTTATCTTTTAAATCGTGCGTCTAAATCACGAACAGTTTTCATCGTTGGATTCCTCGCGTTGAGATCTTCAAAATAAGACCCATATTGAAAGATATTGATGAATTTTTTTTCATAAAAAATGATTGAAAAAATCATGCCTCTTGTGAAAGAAAAAAAACATGTTTTTTTGTTTTCGAGAGGCACGGTCGTGCTTCTCATGGATGCTAATAAATGCCTCTCACGAAAAAAACGCATTTTTTATGTTACCGAGAGGCACATGCGTGTATTTCTCAAACGCAAATCCATGTCTCTCGCGGAAGCAAAATCGTGTCACTTGAAAAAAAACATGTAGTTTTTTTATTTACGAGAGACACGACCAGGCCTCTCATTGAATCAAATCTGTGTTTCTCGTGAAAATGAAACCGTGCGTTTTGAGAAAGAAAAAAAGAAAACACATTTTTTTGTTTCCGAGAGGCATAGTCGTGCTTCTCATATATTTTTTTTCATTTTCGCCAGGCACGACCATCCTTTTGGTGAAGTAAACCAGTGCCTTTCGCAGAAGTAAAATCATGCCTCCCGAGAAAAAAAACGCGTTAAATTGAATTTTTTGTCCAAATACTAAGAAACCCCGGTGAAAACCGAAAAGCCGAAAAACCCAGAAAAAAAATTAAAAATGCCGAAAATGCGGGCAGAAAAATAAAAATAAAAGATAAAATCATGAAAAGCGCGCTAGTTGAGAATGTGCCAAGTGGTAACGCATTAAGAGTGATCCTGATCCTTGAAAAGCTCCCAAAAGAGCGCTTCTTAAATAGTTGCTCCCTACATGTCTCGTTGGTGGTGCTGGGTGAGCCCAATAATGTTAGACCTATAAAGAATCTATAATTTTTTATTTAGTTTTCTAAACTATAACACCCCCCCCGGCCCCCCAAAGTCAACTCGGATGGCCGATTCATCCCCTATTATCAATCAAATCTTGCACACTGGGTTGTGTGTAAAAATTATAATTTTTTATAGATGTAGCATTGGGGCATCTCCAATGCTGAACCGTAAATTTGCTCCCATATTCGTCCGCAGACAGGTTACGGATGTGGGAACCGGCATCCAACATTACACACATACATTTCAAACGTGATTCAATTAAATCGAACGAAATTCATGCAAACACAACAGATTTCATATAACTCGAACAAAATTCAATACATTTCACACATATTTTAACTAAATCCGACTCTAAACCTCATCTAAATGATTGTCGACATCAATCCGAGCGTGAGCATCATGAAATGAAGCTCCAGCTCCGTCTTCGTAGTCTCCAGCTCTGCCTCCGCGGCCTCCACCTCCGCAGCCATGTGCCCCGCGAAGTGAATTTGTCCACCTTGACATCTCCGCCAAGCGGCTAATCGGCCAACGAAGTTGAGCACAAAGGGTACGAGCGGTGGTGTTCCTGGGACACGAGCGTCTCTGACCTCCCATGTTTTACTGTTCCTCGTTGTCGGTGGTGCTCGCGGGCGTGTGAGCTTCATGATCATCACGGCTGCACGAGGCCATGGCGGAACTCATGATGTCCTCCTCATCCTCGTTGTTATCGAACACCTCATCAGCCGCCTTGTCTTTACTCCTGATAGTCAACTTCTAACTCTGTCTGACAATGGCAGTACCGCCAGATGTAGTGGTGGATGTCGCGGGCTGAGCGGTAGGACTCGAGCAACGCCTCCTTCTTGGGCATGCCCACATCCTGCGTGATGGATGAGCCGCCGGGAGCGGCTCCTCCGTGCACTGGTGCTCGTCCAGGAGACAGAGGCTCTAGGCCTGGTCGGCCTGCGCCTGTCGGAACTTGGCCTCCCGCTCCTCCATCATCATGTCCATGTAGTGGGCACGTGCCTCGCCCATGCTAATGCCGGTATCGACAGCAAGGAGAGTGGCGCCGGCTCGTCCTCAGCGTCCTCCATTGCGATGTCCACAACGCCAGCCTCCGTCTGCCTGTCGGCTTACCAACTGGCTGCAATGGCGGCAATCTCCTTTTTCTACTCGGACGAAAGGTTCTCCCAGACGGCTTTGGAGCTCGAGGAGGTCATGACAGACGTTGTGCAAAGATGAGGAAGGGAGCTGAGGATATTGGATGCGGATATGGTTGAGCCTGTGGTTTATATAGCGGGAGGATGAAGAGCAACCGGCGATGTGATTAATGGTGGGCGGCCGAATGGTTGGCGCTGGCTCTCCGTTTAAACGCGGGACATCCGCATGCACCAGGAAGCGGCGCACATAGCGCTCTCGATCGGGCGTCGTTTTAATGCCTAACTACAGTGAATGGGTCGCGTCGCTTTGAACCGATATAAATGCGGCCCTGGTGCTTTGGTGCGGCGCTCGCCTTTACAAACAGAAACACGTATGGGCATGGATGAGGATTTTTTATGGACCAGGTTAGTCAGGAATGGGCTTGGCAGCGGTCCAAACGCGGGCAATGTATACTCCCGCTTTGTCTCGAGTTTACAGAAAATTAGTTTTCACTCCAGCCTACGGACTATGCAAGACCGTATTAAATACTTCCTCCGTCCTAAAATTTTTGTCTTAAATTTATCTAAATACAAATGTATCTAGTCATGTTTTAATCTAAGATAAAAATTTTAAGACGGAGAGAGTAAAAAATACGCGGAGGGCTTAAGACTAGGCACCGGAGTGTTTACTCGAATTCAAAAAAGAAAAAAAAAAGAAAAAAACTTACTCCGGCGAGCCAATCTCCCACGATTCGACGACGCACGTAGTTGAGTGCCCCAGCATGCAGTCACTTGTCGCCGGTCAGGATGTCAAAAGTGCATTGCAAGCGCAGAAATGCACTGCTGACCTGACCACTCTAAACCGACACCAACCCACCCGATATTGCTCAACCGAAAGCTCAGTTCCCAAGCTCATATTTTACCACAATTGTCTACTCCTTTCGTTCCTAAATATAAGTTTTTTTAAAATTCTACGAAGAGATTATATACAAAACAAAATGAGTAAATCTATACTTTAAAGTATGTCTATATACATTTATATGTAATTTTTTAATAAAACATTTAAAAAGACTTGATTTACTGGTGCACCTGGCTACTTGGGCTAGTTTTATCAGCATCAGTGGGACTCTATTATCTGAATCAATCGGTGGTGCACAACTTTGCTTCTCTAAAAGTTCCAGCATCAAAACGAAGCAGCCTGCACTGCAGCACTAATGCCTAGTTCTTCAGTTGTTCTGTCTGATGTCAAACTGCATTTTTTACTGCCCTTTGATACTCCGCTTGACATCTTGAGCCAATCTGCTTCTTTACAGAAAACTACTCCCTCTGTCTCATAATATGTTAGCAGCCTAAACCCAGCTTTCGATTCATCGACATACGTTCGAACATTTTCGATGCGCATCGAACACTCCACTACAAGCAAAGAGCCCACAATAGGACCCAGCTTTAATACCACTTGTTAGCAGCCTAGGTTTAGCTTCCGGTCTATCGACATACGTTCAGACGTTTTCGATGCGCATCGGACACTTCACTAGAACAAAGAACCCACAACATTTTAAAAAAACCGGCATCTCCTAGCCTCCTCCCACATCCAAAGTGGGACTAGAGTCACTAGCACTGACCAAAGGTCAGGTTTCTGACATAATATAAAAGTGTTTTTGACACTACACATAACAGACACTAGTGGGGACAGGGCCTATAGCCCCGGCCCGTAAGGGGCTTTAGTCCCGGTTCACCAACCGGGACTAAAGGGGCGGGACTAAAGGCCTAACCTTTAGTCCCGACCCTGTTCCAAGCCGGGACTAAAGGTGCTCCACGTGGGCGCCTCGGAGCGTCCTCAGGGGCAGGCCCTTTAGTCCCGGTTCTTTACACGGGCCGGGACTAAAGAGTTTCAGATTTTGTTTATTTTTGGGTTTTAGGGTTTTAGGGTTTAGGTGTTCGGGAGATTAACGTGATGCCTCGTTTGGTGTTCGGGAATTAGTTTTCATATAATTCTAAATAGAAATAATTATGCATATATATATATATATATAAGATTAACTTATCTTACAAGCGAGCATATATATACAATTATATGGAGATCTGAATTATCGGGACTAGAGCCCGTCTATTCGATTACATGGACGAACATCAGTAATGGCCCCTAGCTACACTAAATCGTCATTTGTCATCTATAGCTTCCGTCCTCAAAAAGGTCGCAAGCTCCTCTGCAACAGCAATCGCGCGTTGCTCTGGTAGGACCTTCTCCCTCATGGCCGTGTACTATATAAGAAGAGGAGATGAATATGAATATCAACCATGATAACAAAGAATGACGGGTAAAAATAGAGGTGTGAATGTTCATTGCTTACGTCGAATCTGTGATCCTTGTGCTCAGAGGTAAACGTGCAAATGGTCTCGCAAACATAGTATCCGCATAGATGCGTCCCCCGTGGATGTTGGTCGCACTTTACGAGAATATAATATATATAATCAAAATAATAATCTAGCATCATAAATGTATTGAAAATAGAAGTATATCATACTACTACTTACCTGAGCCGCTCTAAAGGTCAGCTTCTCAGGCTCGATACCGGGAGTCATGCACTTGAACCGCTTCCAAACCCTGCCCGACAAGGATAATGATTTGCTAAGTTTTTCATTAATTGATAAACCAGAAAATCATCGAAAGAGACCGATAGAGCGCAAGAATGATTAAAATTACCCTTGGAGCATGTCCTGCAGGCTTTGGAACTGTTCCAAGGGTCTCGATAATGGGTCGAAGGCATCAACTCTTCCCTTATCAATTTGAAGGTCCAACAGAATCCAATGGAAGCTGCACATGTATATATATATATATGTGTGTGTGTGTGTGTCAGTAACTTATCAATTACACTTATAAGTTAATGGACACAACAGAGTAAAGACTCTCACCTGAAGTTGTATGGAAACAGTATGTGGTCACAGAAATTTTGATCTGTTAGAAACTTTAGAAGGTTTTCCTCCGTCTCCTTGGGTTTATCAGTTAGCGTCGCTATATGTATTTTATCTGGGTCAATAAACCCAATATTTAGGATGTTCCTATTTTTACAATCCAGAATCTTCATTCTGCATAATAGAGTACAAGTTATATATAGACAATGAATTGAAATAACTAAACAAGTTATATGTAGACAATGAATTGAAAAACTTACAGACAATAGCAACTCATAAGCGATTTGTCGAGGGCATCGACATTGTACATCTGGAAGAGTTCATCAAAGTCGATATGGATTTCTTCGGGGCGGCCGTAGTACTCCCGTGGGACACTCACCACGATCATCGTTCTCCCATTCTTTGATTCACTTAAGTACCATGTATGCAAGTAACGCATATTTGTTGGGAGATCATCTTTGCTGACCAAAGGCGCTCCCATGACAAACTGTGGCTTAAGGGCTACCACAACCTTGGGTAACCTGTCGTCTTGGGAAGCCAGAATGGCTTCAACCGGGATACCCCATTCATCCGCCCACTTCTTTGCTAATTCCAAATCTTGCCCCTGCACCGGAGGGGGGACATTCTCGGGTAACACCCTAAGGGGTGGGATCGACTGTTTGGCGTGTTGTCCAAGCTGAGGAACGTCTGATCTTTTTTTGCTTGTAGTTGAACTTGATTTGCTCCCACTTGCACTTGCACGTGATCTGCTCTTTTTCACTTCCTTCTGCAATGTGCGTGTATAGTCATCAGGCTTATGGTGTAAGTCATACTATGATGGAAGGATCGTGAAGTATTTTGCAAATGCAATTTGCTTCTCGGTGTATTCTGGACGGGGCTCGGGTTCCTTCTTTTTCATCTGCGCATCATGATGTTCCTTTGCTATCCTGGCGTTTTCCTCGGGGGTACGATCATAAGGTCTGATAGGAAGATTAGCATGAGGTACCTTTGGGAGGGGCGACAGTTTGCGCTTTAGGGGCCTCCGTCGCTTAGAAATCATCGGCGGAGCGTTCTTGCTGGCACACTTCCGCTTAGTATCCGGAGCGGGCGGCGGCGAAGACGGACGACCCAAGTCCGGCGGCGGTGATCGAGATGGACTCGTGTTGTGCTGGCCGACGTCATGTGGAGGGCTTGGAGGTAATGGAGGTGTAGGTGACCTGCGACGACTCGGAGGCGGTGTTGTCCTTGGGGCCGAGCCTGGAAGCTTGATGTAGTTCTTGTCCCATAGGATGGCTCCACCCAGTACTTCTCCGAGTGTCCTCTCATCTTCGGGTCCAGCTATGTCGAGCTCCATATCATGAAACCCCGCCATGATTTCATCCACCCCGACTTTAGCAAAGCCAGCTGGAATCTCAGGGCCATGCCAGCGTGCATCAGGGCCAGAAGGTAAAGCTTGTCCGACGGCCACCTTCATGGATATGTTCTTGAATTTCTGATGGAGTTCACATGATGTTGACTCCTTGATTCCATCCACGGGGTAGCCGGGACCGCCCTCTATCATTCTTCATGCATTGTCGGGCGGGGCCTCAGATTCAGCCACGCTGCTTTTCCGCTTAGATGGGGCGTCGGTAATATCAAATGCAGGATCTTCCTGGCGCGCTACTCCTCTACGCTCATCAATCTGCTTCTGTTGCTCGTTAATCCTAGCAAGCAACTGGTTGAACTTGTCATTCTCCTCATCCTGCTACCGCTTCTTTGCTCTCGTTCGGCTTCTGTAAGTGTCTTGGTCTCTGGCAAACCCAAGCCACCACGGGTAAGAAGGACCGAAGCCTCGCGTTCGTCCTCCATGTTCGTCATTGCCGAGGACCAGTGTGAGCAAATCTTTCTCTCTATCTGCAGTGAACTTTCTTTTTCCCTCCTTAATTTCTTTCACTATCTTTTTCCAATTCTCCCTGGGTATCCTAAGACCGTCACTGCAGATGAGGTCCCCTGTTTCTTCGTCGTACGAACCACCATGCGCAAGGAACCAATTTCTTGCTCTCAATTCCCACTCATGACGGGGTGGTTCAGGTACGATGCCTTTAGCTAGCAGATCTTTCTCTTTCTTATCCCACTTTGGGATGGCAGTCTCATAGCCCCCTGGCCCCAGCTTGTGGTGATATTTCTTCTTGTCGGCATTTATCTTGTTCTTTTCTGATAATGCCTGGGCATCTTCTGACTCCTTGTACTCTTGAAATGCCTTCCCGTGATTCGTCTGCTTGGCTAGATACCCCTCGAATACTGACACTTTCTTTGTCTTCAGATAGTTTTTCCATAGCTTCTTCTTCCAGCTACGGAACAGTTCGGCCATCTTCTTTAGAGTCCACTGCTTGACTTTGGCCCTCAGTTTGTCTGCGGCGTCTTCATTCTCACATTCTGGCAGGTTGAAATGTGACATGAGATCATTCCAAAGATTATCTTTGTACCTTTCGGCGACATAGTCACTATCGGCTGCCCCTTTGCGCTTGTTCCACTCCCGAACGCTAATCGGGATGTGATCCCTAACGAGAACTCCGCATTGCTTCTTGAATGTGTCAGCAGCATTCTTAGGAAGCTTGGGTTCGCCCGTAGGCAATATCACCTCAAAGGTGTAATGCGTCCGTGCATCCAACTTTCTAGTCGGGCCTCATTTCGTAGCTTTGCTCGATGTGGAGGCCTAAGAGGGAGAAACATTTGTCAAATGAATGTATTGTTGGGGAACGTCGCATGGGAAACAAAAAATTTCCTACGCGCACGTAGACCTATCATGGTGATGTCCATCTACGAGAGGGGATGAGTGATCTACGTACCCTTGTAGACCGTACAGCAGAAGCGTTAGAGAACGCGGTCGATGTAGTGGAACGTCCTCACGTCCCTCGATCTGCCCCGCGAACAATCCCGCGATCAGTCCCACGATCTAGTACTGAACGGACGGCACCTCCGCGTTCAGCACACGTACAGCTCGACGATGATCTCGGCCTTCTTGATCCAGCAAGAGAGACGGAGAGGTAGAAGAGTTCTCCGGCAGCGTGACGGCGCTCCGGAGGTTGGTGATGACCTTGTCTCAGCAGGGCTCCGCCCGAGCTCCGCAGAAACGCGATCTAGAGGAAAAACTGTGGAGGTATGTGGTCGGGCTGCTGTGGAAAAGTCGTCTCAAATCAGCCCTAAAACCTCCGTATATATAGGTGGGAGGGAGGGGGCCTTGCCTTGGGGCTCAAGGAGCCCCAAGGGGGTCGGCCGAGTCCAAGGGGGAGGACTCTCCCCCCCCAAACTGAGTTGGACTAGGTTTGGTGGGAGGGAGTCCCCCTTCCTTCCCACCTCCTCCTTTTTTTTCTTTCTCTCTTGATTTTCTTCTCCTTGGCGCATAGGGCACTTGTGGGCTGTCCCACCAGCCCACTAAGGGCTGATGTGTCTCCCCCAAGGCCTATGGGCTTCCCCGGGGTGGGTTGCCCCCCCCCCCCGGTGAACTCCCGGAACCCATTCGTCATTCCCGGTACATTCCCGGTAACTCCGAAAACCTTCCGGTAATCAAATGAGGTCATCCTATATATAAATCTTCGTTTCCGGACCATTCTGGAAACCCTCGTGACGTACGTGATCTCATCCTGGACTCCGAACAACATTCGGTAACCAACCATATAACTCAAATACGCATAAAACAACGTCGAACCTTAAGTGTGCAGACCCTGCGGGTTCGAGAACTATGTAGACATGACCAGAGAGACTCCTCGGTCAGTATCCAATAGCGGGACCTGGATGCCCATATTGGATCCTACATATTCTACGAAGATCTTATCGTTTGAACCTCAGTGCCAAGGATTCATATAATCCCGTATGTCATTCCCTTTGTCCTTTGGTATGTTACTTGCCCGAGATTCGATCGTCAGTATCCGCATACCTATTTCAATCTCGTTTACCGGCAAGTCTCTTTACTCGTTCCGTAATACAAGATCCCGCAACTTACACTAAGTTACATTGCTTGCAAGGCTTGTGTGTGATGTTGTATTACCGAGTGGGCCCCGAGATACCTCTCCGTCACACGGAGTGACAAATCCCAGTCTTGATCCATACTAACTCAACCAACACCTTCGGAGATACCTGTAGAGCATCTTTATAGTCACCCAGTTACGTTGCGACATTTGATACACACAAAGCATTCCTCCGGTGTCAGTGAGTTATATGATCTCATGGTCATAGGAATAAATACTTGACACGCAGAAAACAGTAGCAACAAAATGACACGATCAACATGCTACGTCTATTAGTTTGGGTCTAGTCCATCACGTGATTCTCCCAATGACGTGATCCAGTTATCAAGTAACAACACCTTGTTCATAATCAGAAGACACTGACTATCATCGATCAACTGGCTAGCCAACTAGAGGCATGCTAGGGATGGTGTTTTGTCTATGTATCCACACATGTAAATGAGTTTTCATTCAATACAATTATAGCATGGATAATAAACTATTATCTTGATACAGGAATTATAATAATAACTATATTTATTATTGCCTCTAGGGCATAATTCCAACATGTATATGTATACAATATAGAGCTATCTCCAATATTTTTCACATATTACAAGTGATTGTCGAACTTCATATGTATACCTCGCCGGACTTTATTATTTCTCCACCGGCTTCTCCACCGGCTTCTCCATCAGTGGAGCTATCACCTTCTCCGTCATTGGACCTATCTCTTGCCCCATCGGCTTCATCTTCGTGTCGGTCGACCTCCATTTCATATCCGGAGGGGTTTAGATATGACGACGGAGATTCAGCTGGTTCAACATCGGGGCCGTCTTTGATTATATCTTCGAGAAGTTCTTCCTCTTCGAGGTTCCTGATATGTGGATCCATAGTTCTGCAAAAAACGTACATTTGATTAACTAATAAACTAACAAACTATATAAGAGGGGTTGGAAACTTCAAAGTGTCGTTTTATATAGGAGGACCTTTAGTCCCGGGTCTTGGCTAGAACCTAAACTCTAAAATATGTCTAACGGGTCTCTTAACCTTTAAGGATTTAACAAAATGGCGACATTCTAGATGTGTAGAAAATGATCCTATTTTTCCTGATTTCATCTACCCTTCTATATGTCACATTGTCTAGTGTCAAAGGACTTTGTTGAACTTTGTACCAAAAAAGAATTATTCTATCAGGAACTCCGTTCCAAAACAACTTTAGTCCCGGGTCGTGGCTCCACCCGGGACTCCTAGATTTCTGCATAGTATTCAAAGTAGGAGTACTTTTCCAATTTGAGCATTCAATAAGCAAAACCAAATCGTAAAATAAAGTAGTATTCAAATTAGCATGCATTCAATTATAAGCAAAAGTACATCATCTCTTTTGTCCGTACATCGTCGAATATTATCACTAATACTCCTCGAATACTATCATACATATAGCATCACTAATACAGCTAGAACCGTAGCGCCCGACGGGTATCGTCGCGGGCGGTGGACACCCAAAGAGAAGGAACCATCACAGGATCATAGCTCCAGTGAGATCCCCGAAGAACCTGCCAGGTATGCTCGAACCTGCCCTCCAACGCAACCATGTAGCGACGGACGTGCTCATTCTCCTCGCTGACACGGTGATGTACCACCTCCGCGGTGTCCGGAAGCCTCGGCACCGTCACTGGCCCACGCGGCCGCCACCAAACAAGGAGCGGGTCAACAACGGGCTGGCTCCTCACCAACCTACGCCCCCCGGAAGGTAGCACCTCCCAATACCAGCCGGGCGGAGCCCAGTCCCGGACAGGGCCCCTCTGATCAAGCAGGTGTCCTCCGCCGAGTCGACGACGAGGATGCGGGATAGGCATCGTAAAATGAACTAAAAAAATAAACTAGTTCTATTAATTTTCTTGCTAAAAATAAACTATTAACACTTAAGCATATACAATAGCAAAATTAAACTATTAACACTTAATCATATACAATAGCAAAATTAAACTATTAACACTTAAGCATATACAATAGCAAAATTAAACTATTAACACTTAAGCATATACATATGCGGAGCCCAGTCCCGGACAGGGCCCCTCTGATCAAGCAGGTGTCCTCCGCCAATACAATTTTCTACTTCTCCTCTTCTTCTATTTTTCCTCTTCTTCTCCTCTCCTCCTCTTCTTATTCTCCTTTTTCTTCCCTTTTTATTCTTTTCTTCTCCTTTTCTTCCTAATAATCTAGCACAAACCTAATAACAATAGGAATTAAATGACAAAAATCTTTTTATTTTTCTTTTTCTTTTTCTTCCTTTCTTCTCCTTTTTCTTCCTTTCTTCCCCTTTTTCTTCCTTTCTTCCCTTTTTCTCCTTTTCTTCTCCTTTTTCTTCTTTTCTTCTCCTTTTTCTTCTTTCTTCTACCGGCCGGAGTGTTGGGAGGAGGGGGCGGGGGGCTTACCGGCCGGAGGCGTCGACGACGGCGGCGAGGAGGACGACGGCGGCGAGGAGGACGACGGCGACGGCGAGGAGGACGGCAGGCGGCGGCGAGCAGGACGGCGGGCAGCCTGACGGCGTCGTCGAGTTCGTCGCTGTGCCGCGCCGGGCATGAGAACGAGGAAGAAGGAGAGAAGGAAATACGATTTGGGTTGGAAATTTTCTAACTCCCGCTTATATAGGTGGATCTTTAGTCCCGGTTCGGGGCTCGATCCGGGACTAAAGACACCCTTTAGTCCCGGGTGGAGCCACGATCCGGGACTAAAGGCCCTTTTTCGGCAGACCAAAAGGCGGGAAGCAGGGGCCTTTAATCCCGGTGCGGGGCTCCAACCCGAACTAAAGGGGGTCTTTAGTCCCGGTTCGAGCCCCGAACCGGGACTAAAGTGCTCGGCAGGAGGCACGCGAGGGGCTTTAATCCCGGGTCGCACTAAAGCCCCTCCTCGGCTGCACGATAAGTTTAGTCCCACCTCACCCAGTGAGGGGGACTAACACTTGTTTATAAGCCCCGTCGCAGCATCTCCATCAAGCTCCTCTCTAAAGCAGGTTTACGGGCCTAAACTCATTGTAAATTTGAAAATTGAAACTATATTCGAAATTATGGAGAAAATTCAACCTGAATTCAAAGTGAGGTCACTTTGAATTTAGGTTGAATTTTCTCTATAAATTCTCATATAGTTTCAATTTTTTTCTATTTTCAAAATTAATTATTTTGACTATTCAAACTATTAACTATTTTGTTATTTTCAATTAAAAACTATGTTTATTAAAATTCTTTTTGCATATTTGAGAATTTGACAAAACTATGATAATGAAAAGTGTTTGAAATTGAATAAATAATATAAAACTATTTTCTATTTTCAAAAGTAATTATTTTGACTATCCAAACTATTAACTATTTTTTTATTTTCAATTAAAAACTATGTTTATTAAAATTCTTTTTGCATATTTGAGAATTTGACAAAACTATGATAATGAGAAGTGTTTGAAATTGAATAAATAATTCAAAACTATTTTCTTTTTTCAAAAGTAATTATTTTGACTATCCAAACTATTAATTATTTTGTTATTTTCAATTAAAAACTATGTTTATTAAAATTCTTTTTGCATATTTGAGAATTTGACAAAACTATGATAATGAAAAGTGTTTGAAATTGAATAAATAAGGGATTTCGAACAAGAACTCATCTCTTACAAAGAGATTTCATTTTTTTGAACTTATTTGAACTTCATACTTTTTGTGTGTTCAAAATGCACCATTCAAAGGCACATCACAAAATTTTAACAATTTCTGACTTAATTTGGTATATTTCGTGCATTTACTTATTTTTTTTGAGCTAGTTGACCCTGAAATTGAAAAGCACTACAAATAAACTCTGAAAATGATGAAAGTTGGCATGCTATCATCATTTCACCCACATAGCATGTGTTAAAAAGTTGAGAGGGCTACGATAAAAACTGGATGCACTTCGTGTACAAAACGGACAATCTCTCTCGAAGTATCAGGGTTTCGAACGAGAACTCATCTCTTACAAAGGGATTTCATTTTTTTGAACTTATTTGAACTCCATACTTTTTGTGTGTTCAAAATGCACCATTCAAAGGCACATCATAAAATTTCAACAATTTCTGACACCATTTGGTATTCTTCGTGCATTTACTTTTTTTTTGAGCTAGTTGACCCTAAAATTGAAAAGCACTACAAATGAACTCTGAAAATGTTGAAAGTTGGCATGCTATCATCATTTCACCCACATAGCATGTGTTAAAAAGTTGAGAGGTCTACGACAAAAACTGGATGCACTTCGTGTACAAAACGGACAATCTCTCTCGAAGTATCACGGTTTCGAACGAGAACTCATCTCTTACAAAGGGATTTCATTTTTTGAACTTATTTGAACTCCATACTTTTTGTGTGTTCAAAATGCACCATTCAAAGGCACATCACAAAATTTCAACAATTTCTAACTTCATTTGGTATTTTTTGTGCATTTACTTTTTTTTGAGCTAGTTGACCCTGAAATTGAAAAACACTACAAATGAACTCTGAAAATGTTGAAAGTTGGCATGCTATCATCATTTCACCCACATAACATGTGTTAAAAAGTTGAGAGGGCTACGACAAAAACTGGATGCACTTCGTGTACAAAACGGACAATCTCTCTCGAAGTATCAGCGTTTCGAACGAGAACTCATCTCTTACAAAGGTTTATTAAAATTCTTTTTGCATATTTGAGAATTTGACAAAACTATGAAAATGAAAAGTGTTTGAAATTTAGTACATTCCATACATACATTACATAAAAGGTTTAATACATTATTACATTATTGCACCAATATTCCTATCTATTATTTCTGTTTTCTTTTGGGTCGTAGCCATGGAGAATCTTCATCATTCAGTAGGATGCTTGGGTCAGTTTTCACTTTGAAGCGCGGAATTTCATGAAATTTATTATAATCTTCTGACATGTCTGTCTTATCATCTACTCCCACGATTTTTCTTTTCCCTGAAAGAACTATGTGGCGTTTTGGCTCATCGGACGATATCTTCTTTTGCTGATTTCTTTTTCTCGTTTTTGTAGACATGTCCTTCACATAGAAAACCTGAGCGACATCATTGGCTAGGACAAATGGTTCGTCCATGTACGCAAGATTGTTGAGATCCACTATTGTCATGTCGTACTTTTGGTCTACAACTACCCCGCCTCCTGTCAGCTTCACCCATTTGCACCGAAACAAAGGGATCTTAAAAGTAGGTCCATAGTCAAGTTCCCATATCTCCTCTATGTACCCGTAATATGTTTCCAAACAGTGCCCATTCTCGTCTGTTGCATCAAAGCGGACACCACTATTTTGGTTGGTGCTCTTTTTATCTTGGGCAACCGTGTAAAATGTATTCCCATTTATCTCATACCCTTGGAAAGTACATATAGTCGAAGATGGTGGCCTGGCCAAACAGTACATCTGATCTCCAACGGTGTCGTCATTCATGAGATGTGTCTGCAACCAACTGTCGAAAGTCTTCTCGTGTTCCCCTTTAATCCAAGAGTCAGCCTTCCCCGGGTTTTCAGAGCGTAGAATATTCTTGTGTCTCACGATATACGGAGCCACCACGGTGGAATTGTGTAGAACTGTGTAGTGTGCTTGAGAGAAAGAATGCCCGTCCATACATACTTTTGCTTTCCTTCCTAGTGTGCCTTTTCCTGTCAGCCTACCCTCATACCGAGATTCAGAATACCAATCGGCTTAAGGCCAGGAAGAAAGTCCACACAAAACTCAGTGACCTCCTCTGTTCCATAGCCCTTGGAGATGCTTCCTTCTGGCCTAGCACGGTTACGAACATATTTCTTTAAGACTCCCATGAACCTCTCGAAGGGGAACATATTGTGTAGAAACACAGGACCGAGAATTCTAATATCTTCGACTAGGTGAACTAGGAGGTGTGTCATTATATTGAAGAAGGATGGCGGGAACAACAACTCAAAGCTGACCAGACATTGGACCACATCAATCTGTAACCCTGATAGACTTTCTCGATCGATTACCTTCTGAGAAATTGCATTGAGGAATGCACATACCTTCACATTGCCAGGCGAACATTTTCCGGTAGAATTCCCCTCAATGCAACCGGAAGCAATTGCGTCATAAGCACGTGGCAGTCATGAGACTTTAGGTTTTGAATTTTTTTTGTCTTTCATATTTAGGATTCCCTTTATATTCGACGAGAAGCCAGTCGGGACCTTGATACTGAAAAGGACTTCAAAAAAGATTTCCCTCTCTTCCTTAGTAAGAGCGTAGCTGGCACACCCTTGAAACTGTCCTGGATGCATGCCATCTCTTCCTTTATGACGTTCCTGGTCCTCCCGTGCTTCCGGTGTATCTTTTGACTTCCCATACAAGCCTAGGAAGCCTAGAATATTCACGCAGAGATTCTTCGTCAGGTGCATCACGTCGATTGCCGAGCGGATCTCATGGACTTCCCAGTAGGGTAGCTCCCAAAATATAGATTTCTTCTTCCACATGGGTACGCGCTTATCAGGGCTGTTAGGAACAGGTTGGCTGCCAGGACCCTTTCTAAAGATTACTTTTAATTCTTTGACCATATCAAATACTTCAGCTCCAGTACGGATGACAGGCTTCCCCCGGGGTTCTGCCTTGCCATTGAAATGCTTGCCTTTTTTCTTTAAGGGATGCTTGGGCGGAAGAAAACGATGATTGTACGGGTACACATTCTTCCTACATTTGTCCAGATATATACTTTCTGTCTGATCCAAACAGTGCGTGCATGCATTGTATCCCTTGTTTGACTGTCCTGAAATGTTACTAAGAGCAGGCCAATCATTGATGGTTACGAAAAGCAACGCTCGAAGGTCAAATTTCTCTTGTTTGTGCTCGTCCCACACACGTACACCTGGTTCGGCCCACAACTGTAAAAGTTCATCAACTAATGGCCTTAGGTACACATCAATATCGTTGCCGGGTTGCTTTGGACCTTGGATAAGCACTGGCATCATAATGAACTTCCGCTTCATGCACAACCAAGGAGGAAGGTTGTAGATACATAGAGTAACGGGCCAGGTGCTGTGACTACAACTCTGCTCCCCAAAAGGATTCATGCCATCTGTACTCAGACCTAACCATAAGTTCCTTGCGTCAGCTGCAAATCTCGGGAACTCTCTCTTGATTTTTCTCCACTGCCGACCATCAACGGTGTGCCTCAACTTATCCTCTTTCATACGATCTTCCATGTGCCATCGCAACAACTTCGCAAGATCTTTATTTCTGAACAAACGTTTCAACCATGGTATTATAGGAGCATACCACATCACCTTGGCAGGAACCCTCTTCCTGGGTGGCTCGCCCTCAATATCACCAGGGTCATCTTTTCTGATCTTATACCGCAATGCAGTGCATACCGGGCATTTATCCATATTCTCGTACTTCTCACCGCGGTAGAGGATGCAGTCATTAGGGCGTGCATGTATCTTCTGCACGTCTAATCCTAGAGGGCAGACAAGCTTCTTTGCTTCGTACGTGCTGGCAGGCAATTCGTTCTTTCTTGGAAGCATCTTCTTCATCAGTACCAGCAACTTTTCGAATGACGAGTCAGTCACACCGGTCTCTGCCTTCAGCAATTCCAGTGTGCTACCCAGCTTCTTCTGGCCATCTTCACAAGTTGGGTACAACAATTTGTTGTGGTCCTGTAACATCTGCTCGAACTGCAACCTCTCCTTTTCTGTGTCGCAACCTCGCCGTGCATCAGAAACGACCCGGCCAAGATCATCAGCAGGCTCATCTGGTTCCCGTTCTTCATCCCGATCTTCTTCTTCATTGTCTTCCATTGTGGTATCAGCATACCTAGGGAACATAGATCGGTAGTTGTCATCATCGTTCTCTTCTTCTTCATTGTCGTCTTCCATCATAACCGCTCTTTCTCCGTGCTTGGTCCAAACATTATAGCCCGACATAAAACCGGACCGAAGCAGGTGGTTCTGAATGACTCTTGAGGAAGTGTAATCCTTCTCATTCCGACATTCAACACATGGACAAAACATATAGCCACCACCATGCTTGTTCGCATCGGCTGCATCTCAAAAAGAATGCACGCCTTCTGTGTAAGCGGTTGTGCGTCGATCACCGTACATCCATGGATGGCTCATCTGCGTTATACGACAGTATATCAAATACAATCACGATCCTAAAAGATAGGACCGCATGGTCTAAACGGGGAAATATAGTTGCTAACCTTTTAGAATAAGTAGAAATAAAGAGGAAGAGGTTTAAGCGTGGCTCGGGCATCTTATATCGTAGTTGTGTTCGGTGAACTGAAGCGGCATCACTCTAACACACATTTCAACAAACACCTCTAGTGCATAAAAAAAATGGAGAGCTAGCACACACCCACACTCTTCCATCCAAGAAAAATGCAAGGAAGAGGGGAGAGGGGGGCTGTGCTATATATAGGCAGAGGACTTTAGTCCCGGTTTGAGACACAAACCGAGACTAAAGGTGGCGCACATGCGTGCTGCACACCGCGTAGCCCTTTAGTCCCGGTTTGAGACACAAACCGGGACTAAAGGCTCCTTACGGGCCGAGACCAAAGCCTCGTGCGATTTGGGGCGACGTGGCCGGGCCTTTAGTCCCGGCCCAGAGGCAGGCCGGGACTAAAGGGTCCAGGCCAAAGGCCCTTTTTCTACTAGTGAGATTTATATGTTAATCTTCTAGACTCGTATCCAAAGTTTACCATCATTGATCAAGAGACGTCTACAATAGAGAGTCCAAAGTGGTGTGAGTGTGCCTGCCCACCACGTCGTGTGCATGAGAATAGAAGGGAGACATTAGTCCGACTGATTCCCTAGTGGTTTGACCAATCCAGCAATCCGGCCGGCTCTTTTACAACTGATACCATACGATCATTCACCACTTTTAGTATAAACTATAGCATAATATATACTCAGAGCTTGTCGTGATCATGCGCGCGCCACTGGCGATGGCATGCGCGACGACCTTCGCCGCAGTGGCGTAGCTGATCGCCCTCGTGTTGTTTAACTCTTGGAGCAGTCACGGAGTACTACTAATGCAAAAGCCAAAAGTTTGGCGAGTGGAGCTATGTGTGCGACGACAGACACCGCCGTGATCAGTGCTAGGAGAGCTCTACGCCAAAGACTTTTCAACCGCCTAATCCTTCTTTCGGAACTGCCTAATCCGGCCAGTATTTAATCGCACAAACTTTAGCATATTATTAGTACTCGTTTTGATTCCAAGGATGGACAATGCAAGTAACTAAATCACAAAAAGGTAGGATCGATGGAAGTGGAACAAACTAATATGGAAAGCATACCGTTCGTTTCCGAGCAGCAAGATCAAAATTCTTTCGCGTATTGTGGAGAAGTGAATACTGAAGAATCAAATATAAAGAAACAACATTGACGTATGGCGACGAGCATTGACGGATATAAAGCGACGATGTTTGGAATATCGGCGACCATATGGATCCATTCATAGATTCCAGAAGCCAACTTAAGCACTAGCTTTTCTTTGCTTACAGTTAAAGTTCACTATCACTAACAAAGTAGTAGTACTGTTTAAGGTAAACATGATGCCGGCCTAATTTGTTGACCTAGGTCACACTAGCTAGGTATGGTCAGCTGCGGAGCTATTCACACCTGGGCCTAAGACTAAGTGAAGGTTTACGCCTTATAAATTGTGTGCTTATTGTTTGATTGTTTCTAAATCTTGTCAATAAGTTCAAAGTTATGCTCGATGGTGCGAACCTGACCGACATGGCCACATGTTGATTGTCACTTTTGAAATCTTGTCCCGAGTTGGGATACTAAAATCCAAGCAAGTTATCTCTTGATTCCAAACTGTGATAGTGCATGTTAAGCCAGACAAGTTGTTAGTAGTAATTATTTGCCCAAGAAAATTATAAGGTTATATAATATTTTTGGCAACAAATCTATATGGATAAATGTCAATTTTCAATATGGATTTTAAAAATGATATTCGTAGTCAAAGTTTTAAAATTTCCGCTGAAGAAGTTTCAAAGGAGTTAGTTATTTGTGATATGGAGATAATATACATTGAAATTCATGCACTATAGGGCCTTTTCTTAACATATTCAAGGGGTACTTGTATATTCAAAGTTCGGCGCTAAATGATGCACAAGGGATCACCATGGTATCTTTATTTTTAAAACTCAAAGTTGACGAGTAAAATAAATTTAATAGATAATGTTTCACTAGCCTAACTAAATACGTGTTCACTCTAGATCTTTTACTCAAATATATATCTGAGGGGTACAATAATATATGTACAATGGGACACAATTATGTCATTATTATCTTCCTTACATAGAATTGGAAAACTTGTGGCACTTTTTTGTGTAAACCATGTGCCTCATAATCATAGTCCTAGGCAATACTGTGATAATGGTTGGCACGTGAGGTGTTATTCATTGTGGTTTTGTTTTGCAGCATCATTTCGATCTAACCTATATAAACAAAAAAAATAAAAAGTAAAAAATTGGATATCCAAATTGGATATCCAAATTATAACCACTACGACACTTGCGATATAGAATATATGCAACCACACATTTCTATATGAACACGCATATATCATAATGAATTAACAAATGAAATGAGTTTACTTTTATTTATTAGTTTTAAAATTCTATACAAACTTAACGACTCCGACATCAAACTATTCGACTCAGAATTTATGAAATTAAAATTTAAAGTAGTGACACACATGTCATATGATGAGAATCTAAAATTATTATAGAACAGTCTAATAATTAGTTGGAGAAGGAAAAATAAATTACAATTTATGTTAGGCTATAAATACACAACACAACATTTGCATTTGCTCTGATATAAAAAAATGTAAAACAAAAAATATAAATTCATTAACTAAATTTTTATTGTTTTTGGTTAAAAAATATATTTTAAGTTTTATTTATATATCAAGTGATTAAATAATGGACTGTAATTCGCATGGAAAAACATTCATGATTTTAAAGCCGTGAAAAATAGTGAGAGGTGTATTTTAATACAATAAGTGAGAATTATCCATGCAATATAAATGGGATGAGACATCAATTCAGTTTATTTAAACGATTCAAGAGTCCTAATCTCAAAACTGTCGTTACGAATTCAATGAAATAAATCTATAACAAAGCAATCACAGAGCCAAGAGTTATCTCTCCCAAATGATCAATCGAACTCCAGATCTTAAAGCCGTTTGATTATGTTTTTTCTTATTTATATTTCACGGTCTCTAATTTGAAGCCATGTAAAAGCTATAAAGAAATTGTAAATTATCACAATAGTCAAAACATGACAAATGAACTTTAAAATTTTAGTCCGCGGATATGATTATTTTGTCCTATGTAAAAATAAGAAAATTGCATATAGAATGTACATAGCGAATACAATGCTATCCCGCCCCATATAACTTAGTTATTTTATACACGGTGCATGGAATTATTTTTTCGTTTAGTATTCCAAATATACATATATGCATGATAAACATCAAATTTCAGTAGGACCCGACTATCACGCGACGACATGGAGCATAACGCCCACTCCACCTTCTAAATGAGCCCTGCAACCACCTCTTACGCGAGTGCATAATCATGCACTAGTACAAAAGAGACCTTACGTTTGGATGAGTAGTCTCGGTTTGATTTCGGTCCGGGACTAATGTGATCATTAGTCACAGTTACAACGGCTAGGAGCGGTCGGTGGCACATGCATCTTTAGTCCCGGTTCATTTTGTATACCTATAGTCCCGGTTTGTGATACAAACCGGGACTAAAGCTATGGTGGTAGGAGAGCGTCAGGCTGGGCCCTCATGAGCCCATTTAGTCTCGGTTTGTATCATAAACCGGGACTAGAGGTACTCATTTAGTCCTGGTTGGTTATACAAATCAGGAGTAAAGATGTCCCTATATAAGCCATTCGTCCAGACCGAGCCCATTTCTCTATTTTCTCCATTCCCCTCTTTGTTCTTCCCCTTAGCTTGAGCTCTTCCTTCATTTTTTGCCAAGATTTGAGGCACCCCATCTCTTCAAGTGTTCACAAAGGTTAACAACTTTGTCCTTTCATCTCTCATTGATAGATTAGCTCGTGCAATGCTCTCTATAAGTATAGTGATTTGTGGGTTTTAGTTTGGGGAGCAATTTTCTGGGAGTTTATTTGATTTATATGCAATTTAAGCTCAAATTAACTTCTTACTTTTGCATATGTGTATGTGTGGTTGCTTAGTGCCTTCCCGTCCCCGTCCTAACCACCATCGATTGCCCGCACCGTCCCGTCGAAGGCACCACCTTGGTGATCCTCTTGTTCTTATCTTTTTATACAGAAAAATTCTTATTTACATGATTTAGATAGTTTTTCTTACTTGTATGATTGTTTGTTATACATAGTGTTATGGTCTTCATATCCGTTCTCGTCGGCCCTCGTCCGGTTTATGATTCGGATGTGGTATATTCTCTTTTATAATTATTTGTTGTTTTTCGCGTTTGAAATGGGAAACACTAAACGAAAAGCAGAAATAAACAATAAACCCCAAAACCCCCAAACCCTAAACCCCAAAGCCTTTGGTCCCGGTTCGTGTAACCAACCGGGACTAAAGGTCCCGGCCCTCGGGCGGACGCTGTCCGCCACGTGGAAGGGCATTAGTCCCGAATCGTGGCCAACCGAAACTAAAGGGGGGGGGGGCTTTAGTCCCAAGTTATTAGTCCCGGTTGATGCCCCGGGACTAAAAGCCCTTTCCAACCGGGACTACAACCATGTTCTGTACTAGTGATGATAGATACTTGTACGACATGATGTGAATCGAGTTGCAAGGCCACACATCGAACTCGTGTTGCCTATTTTTCATAAAAATATTCATCTTTTATTCTACCTAATAAATGAGAGAATATTTTAGAATTATTGTATTGAGCACATTAAATCACAATATTTCTAAATAAATCCCAAAAGCTCACTTGGCAACTGGGAGAACCAAGTTTAGTCACACATTTCTAGTGAAGACTTAGATTGGCATACAATGGTTGGCTCTCTACCCTCTACTAAGAGTTTTGGAAGAAGACTTAGTACACGCAAGCTCCTCCTGAGCTGCCCCCTACAACAGGCAGGGTACGCGGTTGCATGATGGGTTAAAATTACCGTTCTATATTTAAATATAATAATAAAAACTATATACCCAATAAAATGTAGAGGTGAACCAAATTAGGTGAAGGTAGACATTTCTCAATGAAACAGTGTAGCGCTTCCGCACGTTTCCCAAATAAAAATCATATTTCTTTTCTCCACATCTGGCTGTCGTGTAGAATATCACTATGTTACATGAAAAAAAAATACTCCTTCCGTCTCATAATAAAAAATGTTTTACAAAGTAACATAGTTTGTAAAATGCTTTTATAATATGAGACGGAGGGAGTAGTTTGGAAGAAAAAGTTCAAAATAAGATACATGCACACGAGAGGGAAACAAAGAAGGTACGGTGATATCCCCTATAAATACCTCGGCAGATGTAGGTATAGGTCGGCACACACACTTACACACTACGGACTGAAGTCAACACCTTTCTCTGCACTTTGGTAGCAGCTCTAGGCATAATCAATGACATCATCCAAGCATGCCTTCGGTTCCTACGGCCTCATGGCCCTGCTCTTCTTCTCCGCGGCCCTCGTTTCAGCCGAGCTTTCAGCCGAATTCTACGACGATTCCTGCCCGGACGCTCTGGACATCATCGAGGACGCCGTGAGAGCCGCCGTCTCCAAAGAATCCCGCATGGGGGCGTCGCTGCTCCGCCTCCATTTCCACGACTGCTTCGTCAACGCAAGTGTCTTCCTACGCTCGTCACCTTCAAAAGATTTCTCGTTTCAAGGACTAACCATTGACCCGTGCACTTGTACAGGGCTGTGACGGGTCGGTGCTGCTCGATGGCGCCACCGGCGAGAAGAATGCGGTGCCAAACAAGAACTCCCTTCGCGGCTTCGAGCTGGTCGACGACATCAAGGCGCAGCTCGAGAAAGCGTGCGCCAAGGTGGTGTCCTGCGCCGACATCCTCGCCGTCGCCGCCCGCGACTCCGTCGTCGCGGTAAGCACCATGTATACAAGCTTGAGAAGTTCAGATCACAACTCCAAAATATTTACTTAACTCTGTATATGAACTCTACTTGCTTAACTGCAGCTGGGCGGGCCTACGTGGGACGTGGAGCTAGGCCGGCGAGACGGGACGACGACGAGCGAGGACGCCGCGAACAGCGACCTTCCGGCGCCGACCTCCGACCTCGGCGCCCTGACCAAGGCGTTCTCGATGAAGGGCCTCACCCAGAAGGACATGGTGGCGCTCTCCGGTGCGCACACCATCGGGCAGGCTCGGTGCGTCAACTTCCGCGGCCGCCTCTACAACGAGACCGCACCCAGCCTCGACGCGACGCTCGCCTCGTCGCTAAAGCCGAGGTGCCCGGCAACGGACGGCACCGGCGACGACAACACCTCGCCGCTGGACCCCTCCACGTCCTACGTGTTCGACAACTTCTACTACAAGAACCTCCTGCGGAACAAGGGCCTGCTGCACTCGGACCAGCAGCTGTTTAGTGGTGGCTCGGCGGACGCGCAGACCACCGCGTACGCGTCCGGCATGGGCGCCGGCTTCTTCGACGACTTCCGCGATGCCATGGTGAAGATGGGCGGCATCGGCGTGCTCACCGGGTCCAGTGGGCAGGTCAGGATGAACTGCAGGAAGGCCAACTGAAGTACAGTAGATTGTACTGTATCTTGTGCCAGGATTCTCAGTACGATGATCACTGATCGGTGTGTGTTGTCAGTGACGTGTGTGTGATGATGTAACCTGCTGCTTCCAACGGTCGCAGTACTAGCATACGAGGGAATAATAAGATGAGACGAACCCGCTTAAGTTGTTTGATATTCGGCCCTATATGAGTTTGAAGATAGCTCTTTATTTATTATTTTGAATACCACACCCACTTTATGAATTGGCTACAATTGCAGCATTAGAGACAATGAAAGGAATAACAGCTAACGGGACTGCATCCAACCATACATCACGAGAAGTGAATCTACTTTATTGTCTACTTTATTAGCTAATTCATGGTCTACTTTATTGTTCTCTCTATAACAATGTTCAAAAACAATATGATTGAAATCTAAGGATAAAAAATAACAACCATCAAAGATTGTGCTTGCCACCGAAGATGAATATCCTTCTTTGAGTGTTGAAATCACCTCTACATTATCTCAGTTTACTTCAATTCTACTGCATCCAGCTGTGCGGCGAGGTTTAAACCAAACCTAACTGTAATTGATTATCCTTTGAAGACATCATAACAGATTTCAAGCTTTTCATTTGCAGCAGCTATGAATTTGCCGTTATGGTCTCTCATGACAACACCTACAAAGTCTTCAAGAGAGTCATGATCAAAACCCGCATCCACATTTAGCTTGACGTAATCATTCCTTGGTTTCTTCAAGCCACCCACGCGAATTTTCGGCTTTGAGGAATTCGCAACAATGAAATTTACCGGCAAGGCTCGTACAACAAGGTTGATCTGTGCCGCCGTTTGTGGAACACCTTCATGTGTAATTTTCTTCCTTTCCCACCACAAGAACCAACAACATATAGACACAGTTTCTCTCAGCTTCGGCAAGCCCAGCACATGGATATGATTGTCTCGTAAACTTAGAAGGAATTCCAACACTACCTCCCATACAAGTTCATCTCTAATCCAGATTTTATCACATCAAACACTCCAAGGAGTTTCCATACCTGAACCGCAACACGACATTCAAATAGGAGATGGCGGATGCTCTCCGGCCCTTAGTTGCAAACTGGGCAATGTGGCTTTATCTTGATGTGCCTATTAGCTAGTATTGCTCGGCATGGGATAGCACTATGAAGTACTCTCTAGAATAAAATTTTAATCTTTGTTGGGCAAGACAGATTCCACACTGAATCCCATGTAGGTGTTGCCGATGATGAGCATGGCGTACCATGCGAATTATGGCCAAACTTTGAATCCCAGACGGCATGATATGCTGACTTTATCGTGAACACACATATTGTAGTTAGGCTCCATGCTAGGAAATATGTCATTTCATATACTGGGAGTGGGATTGCAAGAATTCTTTGAGCATCAATAGTGCAAAAAGTCTGGTTCACCAGCAACATATCCGAGTCACCTCACACTGGATCAATAAGGTCTGAGACCCGGGAAAGGAGATGATTTCCTGTACCAGAGATAACCTTCCTAGATGGTGATGGTGGGATCCAGTTATCATCCCATATGTTAATTTTTTGACCATCACCCACCCTCCAAATGTGTACATGTTTGAAAGTCTCCACTCCTGCCATTATACTTTGCCATGTAAACGAGGTCTTCTTTTTCAGCCTAGCATTCATAAGCTCATCATCAAGATAGTATTCTTCTTTGAGAGTCTTTGCACAGAGGGATTCAGGATCATCGATAAGTTGCCATGCTTGTTTTGCTAGTAATGCCAAGTTAAAACTATGAATGTCTCTCGAACCCATTCCTCCTCTACTCTTCGGTACGTACATCTTCCACCAAGAAAACCAGTGCATTCTCTTATGTGATGCTTCATCACCCCACCAGTAGCGAGAGATCGCATCCGTAATTCGGTATTCCTTTGCAAATTTTCTTAGGAATTTTAAAGACCGACATCGCGTACGTTGGTATGGCTTGCGCAACCGATTTGATAAGCACTTCTTTACATTCAGAAGACACACATTTTTCCTTCCATCCTGACAATCTCAAGATCAACCGGTCAATCAAGTATTGAAAGATGTCAGTTTTGTCTAGTCCAAGGGTAGAGGGCAGTCCCAAGTATTTGTATTCAGAGCCTTAGTCATGATATTAAAAGTGGCGCACACGTGAGCCTTGATGTTTACATCCGTACTAGGGCTGAAAAGATACTCGATATATCGACACTCACCAACTGGCCAGAAGCACCACATAAGCATCCAGAACAACTTTCAAACAACTCGGATTCGTCTCATTTGCTTCCATCAAAATTAAGGAGTCGCCAGCAAATAAGAGATTTGTAACAGAGCGAGCATCACGACAAACCTTAATTCCCACTATTTCACGTGATTGCTCGGCATGGTGAAGAAGTGATGTCAGTCCCTTAGTAACCACCAAAAATAAGTATGGTGATAAAGGATCACCCTCGCGAAGGTCTCGCAATGGTTTGATAGTATCTGTTTCAACTGAATTGTATCTCACTCTATACTCCACTCATGACACACAACCCACGATCATTTTGAACCAGTCAGTCCTGAAACCCAGTTTGAGTAATATTGCCTCCGGGAAAACCCACTCAACACGATCATAGGCTTTTGCATATCCAACTTTACCGCACACCATCACTCCTTGCCTTTTCTTCTTCTGTTTAATTGCATGAAGACACTCGTAAGCTATTAAAACATTATCGGTGATGAGCCTCCCTCGAATAAAGGCACTTTGTGTGGGACTCATGATTTTTGGAATAAATTTTTTCAGCCTTGCAACAATCATATTTGAGATACATTTATATACCACATTACACAAGCTAATGGGTCTGAAATATTTAACCGCCTCAGGTGTGTTTACCTTTCGGATCCATTACAATAGTTGTGTCGTTATAGCCTGGTGGTATTTCTTGTGAATTAACTTCACCAAGGACTTCCATAACAAGATCTTCCCCTAGCATTGGCCAAAACCTCTTATAAAAACTGCATGTAAATCATGTGGCCCGGGAGCTTTGAAGTCGTCAATCGAGAACAACACTTTCATGACCTCTTTTGGCATATAGGGGGCATAAGGACATCATTCATGGCATCAGTTACACATCTTTGCACCATAGACAACACATTCAGGTCCGACTGATGAACCTCTGTTGTAAACAGATCGAAAAAATAAGCTGAAATGATGGTGTCAATGTCATCCTCACTTTCCTTCCACACCCTGGTATCATCAAGTAACTTCTTAATGCAATTCCTCTTCTTACGAGCTGAAGCTGTTCTATGAAAGTAAGTTTTTTTCGTTCACCACGCAATAACCAATTTTCTCGACCCCGTTGGAGCCAGATAAGCTCTTCTTGATTAAGTAGGTTTTCAATCAAAACCTGAATAACTTTCATTTTCTATTGGCCCTCAGTAATGTTCGGTACCCTCCTTAATTTCTCCAAATCTTTATTTAACTTATTTATTCTCTTCTTAGGGCTCTCGAGGGTCTCACAATCCCACTCATGCATTTCATTCAGCACTGCCTTGGTATAGTCCACCAGGGATGGACCTAATCCAGCTAACTCGGCACACTCCCACGCTGAGGCGATGAGACTGGTCTTATTCATTGTCTCTTCATCTAACCAGCGGGCTTCAAGCATACGTTTCCGGTTCATCTGTTGCCTCGTCAACGGTTTGAAATACTCAGTGTCAAGCAGAATAGGCATGTGGTCGGAATGGGTATGGTGTTCGTGTACCAAGGCCGCATAAGGGGTTTGAACCCAATCTTCAAATATGCACTCATTTTTTTCGTGTATAACAAACGACCGAGCTGGGTTTAATTTGGACCGTCCCACACGTCGAACCCAATATGAAAACGTTCATTGCATGTAATAAAAGGTATAATGAGGATTAGTATCAGCGCCCTGATTAGTAGGACTTCCTATGGGAGCTCCTATGTAGCGCTGCAGGCGCCCGTTAATGATCTGGCGCCTGCAGCGTCATCGGCATGGGCCGGCCCACTAGAATGTCGCCTAGTTTTTTTATCTTTTTTGTTGTTGTTGTTCCAGTAGAAAAACACGGCTAGGTTTT